>NW_004567130.1:7051193-7158693 GCF_000260355.1 Condylura cristata | reverse complement strand
AGGAGCAGCCATGATAGGATGAGGCATGCCAGGCTATGGCATCAGCAAGTGCAAAAGCCCTGTGGCCAACTATGGAGGCTGGAAGTACAAAGGTGAACAGTGAGGACATAGGCTTTTACTCTGAGGGAGCCAGGCTGTAGCAGGCATTCTCAAGCAGAGGAGTTATGTGACCTGACTTATATGTTAGCTTCTAGAATAAGTTATGAAGAATTACAGGCAAGCAGGAAGCCATTTGGAGGATGCTGCAATAATTCTGGTAAGAAATGATGGTGGTGTGGGCTTGGGGGTAGCCATGGAAGTTGTAACATGTGTTTAAAGTCCAGCTAAAATCTCAAAGTTGGAACCACTTGCATGACTGTAGATGGAGGGTAAGCACAGTGAGGAGGATGCCAGGGTGGGCGCTGTCCTTCACTGACATGGGCACAAATGTGATCTGGGAGCTACTTGTGGGGGAGGGCTCAGTGGGAATTAGAGCTCTGGCTTTGATCATCTTAAATTTGGGGGCCATTTAGACATTAACAGTCAAAGTGGAGGTGAGGAGGAGGTAGCTGGAATTGAGGGCACAGCTCAGGCTGGAGATAAATGGGGGCCTCCACATCCAGTAAACACCCCGAGTGTTGTAAAGTGCACTGGGGAGAGCAGACAGAGAAAGGGGAGGACTCTGGGGTGACTGGAGTCTAGCAGAGAGGAGTCCCAAAGTCACAGTCAGGAATGTGGGAGCAGAACAGGGAGGGGGTGGGGGAAGCCATCGAAGGACATCTCTCCAGGAGGCCAAGTGAGTGGATTCTGAGACCCATTCCCCAAGACGGGGCAAGGACTGCCCATGGGGAATCTGAGACCAGCCAAGTGAGGGGCATGTGTTTCTGTCCGTACTGGGTTGATGTCTGCCTCTCTCCCAGGGCTGCTTAGCATGCAGAACTCAATGAACAATGGCTCTGTGAGTGAATGGTACTTTCCCGAAACAGAGTAGGACCTTTCATCTTACAAGGCAGAGGGGGACAAAACGGGCTCCGAGGAACTCAAGGTGGGCTGCGCGCCGGGTATCTCAACCACTGCTCCAAGCTGACCCCACCCCCACCTGACAAGCCTGCAAGTAACCAACCCTGGCTTAGGATTTCACTTTTCATACTTCCTTTTTTTCTGGTCCACATGACAAGCTGGTGACATCTATCACAGTGAGTCTACTCTACAATTGAGAATCTTGAGGCTCAGAGACCCTAAGTCATCAACCCAAGGTCACACAGCAAGGAGATGATGGGGCGGGGATTTGGACCTGCGTCTATCTGTGTTTCCTTACTGGTCTGGCCCTCGCGCATTCTGTTCCTTCTGCCAGGAATGCTCTTCCTGCTTTTATACTCCATTCACTATCCTGCCTCCTACTCACCTTGAGGGCTTAGTTCCATTGTCATTTCCTGGAAGAACCTTCCCTTTTCCCTGTTCCAGCTCCACTAGGCCTCTGTTGCTCCTGCTATATATATATATATAGATAGATAGATAGATAGATAGATAGATAGATAGATAGATAGATAGATAGATAGATTGCAAGAAACTATTCACTGTGTCCTAACTTCTGTTTTAACAATTCTCACAAAATGTTCAAGTCCCCTTGTGCTATCCTTCAAGATAGGGCCAGAGCTTGTGAAATATATGTTTAGGGAAGATAAAGGCAGGGAGAACGGAATTGGAATCAATGAAGCTGATCTCTGCCTGTCTCCTCCCTGTCTCCCCTGGCCTCTGCCACCAAGACCACCCAACAGAGCTCACCTGAACATCCACGGTCCTGTTGCCTGGTAGTTTTCCTCAAGTTCTGATCACTACTGAACACTTCCAGATGCTCACTTCGTGCTCCCCACCCCCTTGAATCTTCAGCTGTCTATGGGCAAGGGCTTGTTTACCTACTGTGTGCTCAAAACTGGTCACGACCTGATACCAAGAAAATGTCCCATGAATAAGAAGGCAGATCATTCTTTCATCCCTACTGCGTGCCAGCTACCAGGCTAAGCCCTTGAAACACATTTTCTCCTTGAATCCTAACAGTCATGAGTGGGGGCTCAGTCTTCCATTTTGCAGATGAGAAAACTGAGGCCCGGAGGCGGTAATGGGTGACTTCCCTAGAGCTGAGATTAAAGCCTGGCTGGAACATCCATCTCGCCCCACTCTGGCCTCTTCTAGTGACCAGTGAGGAGCTGGGCATGTAATAAGTCCACCACACTGCCTTCGACTGCCATTTTCCACCGACATCGGTGCTTCAACATTTCCCAGCAGTCCACAGGAGCCATCACCGTCCTGTGAGGACACCTCTTAGAAAGATCTGTTTTCTTGCTCGCTTCTCTGTAAACAGAGCATCCATTCTCTCCCACTCTCTTGCATTTTTTTTTTTAAGAATTAATTGCCCTTTTTATGGCTTTGGTGTGTTTGTACTTGCGAGAACCCTGGCACCCTTAATCACAACAACAACATTCTCTATGAACAGAGAAAATTTGAACAGTCATTAGGCACCAGTGAATGTGGAGCGTATTAATGGGCAAACAGTAAGTCGGGGAAGAGGAAAATGTTTTTCTCTCACAAAGTACATACGAAAAGTTGATCCAAACCAATGCACTGCCATAAATCTGTTAATTTTGGCAAATTATTGGGAGGTAGCAGGGGCAGCTGGAGAGAGAGCGAGGCGAAGGGTGGTCCAGAAGCTGCCCACCCACTTTAGAAGGGATGCTTTGCACCCAGCTGGAGTCTGCAGCACGCCTGGCCAGCACAGAGCCGCTTCTCCCCAGGCCTCCCTAGCTGGAGAGCCAACTCCTGTGGCTCTGCAGAGCGCAGAAACCGTGGCTGCTTGATCGGCCCCAGACGCTGGCATGAAGGGAGCCCCAGGTTTGGATGGGGGCTGCAGCCTCCAGCAGACGCCCCAAGATTCTTCCCCATTCCACTGGCTTTTTGGGTCCTCTCTGGGCCCTTGACTGAGCTGTCTCCCTGCAGCTCCCTGCACCCAGCCCCTGTCCGGTTTTGACCTGATTCCTTTGGTGAGGCTCACGCGTTGTCCTGTCCTGGGACTGGGGGAGGGGATGGACTTCGGGCAGCATGTGAGTGTGTGTGGGTGTGTGTGTGGGTGTGCCTGGCCTAGTGTGGGTGCTGGTGTGATGGAGTCAGGGTAGGAGGGCCTGTTGGTGTCTCTCTGGTTTTTGGTAACAAAGGACATTTTTTCTTCCCAGTGGAAACAAAACCCAGCCTTCCCCAGGCAGGCTCAAGCCCTCTCAACACCCCACCTCCCCCATCCCGCCAACCTCCCCCTCCTGTCTCCCTCAGAATGTTTTCTTTCTGCATTGTTCTTTTTCTCTCATCGGAGATAGCTCTCTCTTTGGGTCTTCAAATCATCCTGTCCATTTTTTGTTCCGTTTCTCATTCATATTTCTGTCTCTCCCCATCACTCTTCTCTCCGGCTCCTCTGTCCCTCCCCCTTTCTCTCTTCTTTCCTTTCCTCCCCGAACACACTCATCCTGCAGAGTTAAGAGTTGCCACACTGTAGATTCTACATGAGCAGAAAGAAACACAGATGCCTCCTTTCTGCAACCAGAATTAACTCACAGGTTTTGGGGGACTGAGGGGCTGAACCTGTCACGCCCTGCAGGGTTCTCTGTCCTGGGCGCTCATCCCGACCCGGCCGACTAACCCTCTCTCTCTGGGTCTGTTCTCCCCAGCCTGGCTGGGCTTGGTGCTGGGGCCATGTGCTGCAACCCCAATAGGTTAATGTATTTACAGTAAACACATTCTCGGGGGTGCTGGAGGAAAGGGCTGCTTTGGTTGTTACCGAGGCAGCTATTTTCAATGTGTTCCACATGATTATTCGGCAAAGCTGCAATTTGGCACTTGTTCTGGGCTTGAAGGAATCGCTTCCCCAGAGGTGACCCTCGGCGGGAGATTGCATGTCACCGCGTGAGGAATGGCCGCGCCGGGCGTGATGGGTAGGCTGTCTGCCTCCCCTGACCTCAATCGCTTTCCTGTGGTGCGGCTGCCGCACGGGCTGCGTTTGACACAAAGTGCTTATAATTTCCGTTGGAGGGCGGTGGAATGATAATAGGGTGCTCGGCCCTCCTGGTTGGCCAAGGACCTGGCCTGTGCAGGGTTGGAACTCCTGTTGGGAGTGGCCGTCCAATTAGGAAGGGGGTGAGGCTGTGGTTTAAACAGGAGATGCCCGGGGGGCGAGAGGGGCTGTGGGCCAGACACCAGCTCCACAGGGACTGAAGCCACAGGCCAGCTAGGGAGCAAGCGTGTAGGAAGCACCTACTGTGTGCTCGGCATGTAGGAAGCACCTACTGTGTGCTCGGCACCATGCCAGGCTCTCACACAAATGCTCTGTGGCGCTCTGTCATGCTCTGCTGACAGCCCCATCGGAGAGCAGAGCCGTGCAGCCTGCCGTCACACACCATCCTGTGCTCACCGTCCGGCGTGGCCACTCTTTGCCCACAAAGTCACTCGACCACCTGGGTGTCGCAGGTAGGTCCCCATCTGTAAGGGGACAGGATCATGGATGGCCCTGCTGCAGGCTCCCTCTGACCACCCAGAGAGCCGAGATCTGAAACGACTGAGGAAAGGACCCCCACGGCTGCAGGGACGGTGTTGCGCCTCCCTTTGCGGGTGTTGCTCTCCTGTTCACGGCCAAGAATGCGATGCATCATGGGTCAAGCAGATGTCCATCAGCGACTAAGAAAACCCAGGCTCAGCAACACTGAGAAATCTGTCACTAGAAGAAAAGGCCAGGAGTGGAGGAGCCCGCTGAGAAATCTGCTTTCTCATTCTAATTCATCTGGGGGCATGGCTTTTGAGCTTTTGCCCACCTTGTTTTCCTCACTTCTTCTGCTTCTTTCCTTCCTCCTTCCTTTCTTTTAACTTTCAATCTTTCCTTTCAAGTCATGAGCCATTGAGAGGGACCTGCTGATCCCTTGGGAGGACGCAGCGTGTGGGGTTCCCTGTCTCCCCTGATGTCATGGCGACAGCACAGTTGCTCAGGGTCCAGGTGTCTCCATCAGCAGATCCCTCCCCTCAGTTCTGTGCTCAAAGTATGTCAGGCCATGAGCCTGAGCTGGGTCCTCCTGGCCCCTTGCTGCCTCTACCCTGTGATAACAGAGTGACCATGCCCAGGTCCTGGATCTTATGTTTGCATTTGCAGAGCCTGCCTCACAGGGATTCAGGGAGGAGGGAGAGTTCTCTGGACAGGAGGGCTAGAGTGTCCTGAACTACCCTGGTTTGCAGAGATGGGCCTGGTTGTATCCAGCACCTGCAAACATCTGGCTGGACTAGGCTATGCTGGAACTTTAAGAAGCAGTAGCCATACCACTCTGGTTACATGAAGTAGAGTGTTTGCAAATATTTGAACTCTGGTGGGGGCACTAAGCAAGGGGTCTGGAAGGAAGCTTACACTAATTTGCAAGATTTAGTCACTGCCATTACTTTGCAAGTCACCTTAAGTTAGGATGCTCCCCCAAACATAACTTACAGGGTCCTTTGCAGCTCTTTTCACATTGAGGCCAGGCAAGAGTGCATGGCTGGGTTTGTGCTGGGCAGGCTTCAGTAGGGTTCAGTCTCCTTGCACGTGTTTCTTTATGTGTGGGTGATCTCAAGTTGGCTCCAAGCTGACCAGGGCCACGGTCATGGGATGCTGTGCTTGTTTCCAGGTCTGGAAGGATGGGCTGTGTCTTGGCAGTGTGAGCTGATCTTAACTGGCTTTCTATATCTACTCTGATACATGGGAGTCCTCTCAATCACAGGCTAGAACAAGAACCCTTCCCAGGGCCCCGCACCTGGTCACATCACTGCCCTCCTTGCCAGTTGTTTTAGTCTAGATGGCCCCAGAAGCAGACTTGGAGACAAGATTTCAGGGCAAGTAGTGTTTTGGGTAGGGCATACCTAGGATACCCCAAGACAGGGGCTGGGAGTGTACAGCAGCCATAGGAACATGCTAAAGTCAGTTATCCCTGAAGACTTAATCCACAGAGACGTCTAGAATAGCATGGTAAGAGCACAAGGTTCAATATCATCCTACCTGAGAAGCGAGGGAGCTGGGGTAATGATACGCCCCCTCTGTGAGAATCATGGGGTGTGGCTCAGCTCTGGGCCAAGTGAGCTCCCTGGCACCTCTTTGGTGGGTCTTCCTGACAGTCTCTGTGGTGCAGACTCACAGATAGCTGCGGCTAAGCACGCACATTGATAGTCTGCAGGACACAGGCATGTTCTGGCAGAGATTCTACACAAACCTCCCTCAGCCTAGATCTCCTTTGTTCATAGAAACTAGCCTGATTCTACACAAGTTTCGAGAACCCCTGCTTCCGGTGCCACTCTCCTATACTATGTTTAACTGCCTGTTTATTTGCCCACTTGCCCCCAGCCTGTGTTCCAACTGTGAGCTCTATGAGACAGGGCTGTCTCGTCCAACTTGCATTCCCAGAATAAATGTTCAATGTCAAAAAACAAAACAAAAAAAAAAGAAGAAGAAGAAGAAGAAGAAAGAAATGAATCTGTGGAGATGGGGCCGGCAGAGACCCACAGGAAAGAGCTAATTGTGTGGAGCAGAGTTGCAAGGAGAAATGCCAAAAACCTTGTAGGTAGCAGACACCGCCAGCTGCCAAAATGAGGACACTTTTCTCTGGATTCGCCTCAGTTCTGACCATCAATATCCACACCCAGCCCAATTTCAGAAACAGGAGAAGGGGAAACAGAGCCGCACCCTTATTCAAATCGAGGCCTTTGCTCACTGTGAATGGGAACAGATGAGTCTGAGATCATCCTTGGCAAGAAACGTTGAGAAGCAGAATGCTCCTTTTTGGATCTTGATGGCCGAATCTCATCACAGCGTCTGGCTCTGTTTCCATCCTGTTGACACCTGTAATAATTGTGAAAAGTTTGAGCTCATCTGTTGGGCCTTGGTGCTCAGAGGGGAGCCTGGGTCCGGAGGTGTGAGGCACTCAGCTGAACTGATCTCTTTAGGGAGAGTACCTTGGCAGAGGTGCTTAGAAGACAAGAGGTGACCACTTCCTGTGAGACAGGAAGTGGAGAGGAATGTACAGGAAGTGGGGGAAGCCATCTTTCAGGGCAGTGTGGCTTTGGATTCATAGAGGCTCTTACTATTTTCATAATTAGATGCTAAGAAGGCAGGACAGAACTATTCTTATTCATTCCCTGTTAAAACAATTTCTTCTCTTCTTATTGTTGTTCTAACTTTCAGGGCAAAAGTAGGAAAGAAGACTGGCTGGCAAGAAGACAAAATCAGAGATACTTCCGGAGAGTTCAAGACGGATGTTTCACCATAACGCTGCCACAGGTCTGCGCAAAGCTCCCTTCCTGCCACGATGAGAAGCTGGCAACATGCTTACTTTACTCTGAGCAACTTTAACATATGTATTCCCAACTTAATCCCTTTATAAAATGAATTCCCTATGATAATCATCAAACAAGCAGAGTCCCTTGTACATCTGAAGAGCAATCTGGTTTTAAAGCACATTTTATTTTTGGGCAACATTTTCAAAAGCAGTATTTGCAACTTAGCTAACAAACACTTAATAGTGGTTGGATGCCAGACACGACTCTAGATACTTTGCCAGCTCTCACTTAATTCTTGCAACAATCCAATGAGACAGACATTGCTTTTCTCTCCATTTTACAGACCAAGAAACTGAGGTGTGCAGGGTAACTTGCTCAAAGCCTTCCAGTTCAGCTAAACGTCAGATAGAAAACCAGCCGACAAAGCAGAGTCGTGGCTGACACCTTTTCTGCCTCTGTGATTGGGATGGCACTCTTACTGGGGCGGGGTGGCTGGGGAAAACCGTGCTGCCGTTTTGTGGCAGAGACTTCCACAAGTACAGTCTGCTCAGGGCCCTTCGCCTGCCTCTTGTTTATCTCTGGAGTTTGTCTCTTGGGAGACGTGAGCCTTTCTGTATCTCTCACCTGGAGGCTGGTACCCTTAATTGCTTATGAAGTATTTACTGAACGAATGCTAGGTGAGAACACTGGGGGAGAGAAAGCCCATGTGGGCTTCTTAGCAAAGATGCTTACAGCTCAAACTGGATGCCCATGAACCGAGCAAAGAGGAAAACTGGGGAGTTATTGGCAAGCTCAGGTCAAGCACTGTGAAACTATGATGACAGTCATCATCTCCTCTGCTACCTGGGAAAGTCAGATGGAAACATTTCAGATGGCTCCTTGAAAAGAAAACTCACACCTGACTTGGAGGTCTAACTCCTGGCATAGTGCAAGGACCCTAATAAGGACACTCCTGTTTGCTGAACACACTGGGAGAGTGAATGCGACAAGGAACAAACGAATGGATGAATGAATGGCCAGGAGAACAAATATGCATTCCCAAGCCTTGTCAGGTCCAGCTCCCCAAGTCTGCAGAGACAGGGATCTCGTGGAGAACCAGACGGCTGGATCTGCTCAGGGAGTGTTTGATCGATGGGTCTGGGGTGGGAGCTAGGATTTGTTTCTCTAAAAAGGTCCTGAGTGCTGCTGGAATCACCTACAGGAATTTAAAAAAAAACTGATTTCCCAAATTCTTCCCCAGAGATTCTGATGTCACTGATCTGGGCTGCATCTGGTATGAATATCGGGGATTTTCAAAGCTCCTGTTGGGGTATGCTTCCAAGGCCCAACAAGGTAGGAAAAACTAGGGCTGGGTTATCATTTTTTGACACCTCATCTTGTGTTCCTTGTGGTTTAATTGTAGCTGGAGTGCTCCCAAGGGGCTTAGTGTACCTGAGGGCCCCCTCTTCTGTGCCTGGGTAGTCCCCACCCCCAAAATCAGCTTCCCTGATGTGTGTCTTGTGGTGGCTCAGACAGCAGTTTCTCAAGCTGCCACTTGCCTGAGATTTGATGTTAGTTCCCTGATGGCAGGTCCCTGGTCCCAGCGGCCACTGGCCCTGTATGCTGCGGTGTCTATTAAGAGCAGATGCTAAACCATTTCCAACAGGCCTTGAAGCTAATGCACTGCAGAATGGATTCGGAAGGGCCTATTTCTTTGCGCGCGGAGAAGGAGAGTGAATTAATGCCCGATGAAAACCTCCAGAGAACCGGAGTCAGGGCTGGGGGGAACTTGGTGGCTAAATCAACAGTTATAAACTCACCCAGTCATTTTTCATTATTTGGTACATTGGAAAGATATTTTCCTTTTCAAACGCAGTTGGAAATCTGTTTGGTCAAAAGTCAGTAGCAAACCTCATCACCATTGCCCCTGAAAACTTGCAGCCTCTGTCAGGGGGTAGAAGAAAAATGGCCAGGTTCCTAGACCAGTCGAGGCCATGGGGCCGTGATAGGGTGTTCTGGGTGCTGCCCTGAGCAGAGGCTGCACAGTTTTTCAAAAATGTCGCTGGAAGTTTTGGGCATTCACAAGGACCTGGATAGATATAGTTCAGGCTGTGGATGTGGGTGGTGAAGCCATCCTCCGCTTTCTGGAAGAGAAACAATCCACGTGCCACAGGTCGACCCCAGAATCCTGGGACCTTTCCTTAGCCCACAGGTGAGCAGGCCATGCAGTAAGGCACATACCCCAAGGACACACAGGAACAGGGGGAAAGGCCCTCCTGTGCCTTCATAGCTAAAGGAGCAGATGGCCCAGATGGTGTCTGACTTGGCGCTGGGTCGTCCTCACAGCCTCAGGGTGAAGGAGACTGAGATAGAGCCGTGACTCTGCCCGTTTCAGGCTGGTGACCTCAGATTGGTCACTCAGCCTCTCTGAGCCTCTCTGAAAATGAACGGGCAAGAAGTCTTTGGGAAGGTGAGGGTGCGCCTAGCATCCGGGCCTCCGCTTCACTAGGGGCGAAGGTGCCAGCTGCTGTATGGGCATCCCTTCAAACCCACTTTTTGCTTGGGGCTCAGGGTCTGAAAATGGGGGAAGAGAAGAGATGATGAGAGAGAGATTCTCACGTGCGTGTGAGAGTCGCGCAATCAGACAGGAACTGACACCTCTTAGGACTGGCACAGCTGTGTGTGGCGAGTCTGAGAGGCTGGGGGCAAAGCTCGAGTCATCATAAAGCTGGCTTCAGAGGAGAGACCCAAAGTGGCTGCCTCCCCTGTCAGCTGTGTTGGGGTCGGCTTCCCCATTCTAGGGTGGAACTAGGTGCCAAGACTCTCACGGTGGGGAGAAGGGAGACTGTCTCAGACCCTCACTCCAGCGGCCCAATTTACTTGTTGTAATCAGTTACTGGATGTGGTTCAGGACATGGATGGGCATCCAGGGGCCTGGCTGCTTCCTGTTAAGGCAGACGGTCCACACAGTGCTGTGGAGGAAGAAACCCTTTCTTCTGGGGCCCCCACCCAGGCCTTGGCTCACCACCACCCTTATGCAGTCAGCAACCTGAATAGCTGTGCCAGGCACTCCTTGCTCCTCCATCCTTGTATTCATATCTTTCGGTGCTATGAAGTGGCCCAGAAATCGCCTCTATATCCTTCCTTCCTTCCTTTCTCTCTTATGATCTCCTTTAATCCTTTCCCTACATTAATTTGCACAGACAGCCCTCCCTCCAAATCAGACTTGCTGTCATTGTTGAGAGATGAGGCCTGAGCTTCTCCCCAGGGGAGCCAGTCACACTGGGCTTGGCTTGAACTCCCTCTGCCCCAGGGCCTTTGCACATGCCCCCCTTGCTTCCTAGAGCATCTATCCTACACCCCCTAGCCTTTTCATTCTCCTTTAGGTTTCAGGGACAGCATCCCCCCCCTCAGCTTGGCCTTTCCTGGTCCCATCTATGTGAAGTCCCCTTTCATCACACCATATCACTTCACCTCTTATCACAGGTACAATTTAACAACTACCTGCCAAATGACAGAATAGTATATATCTCCCCACCAAACTATGAACATCAAGGCAGAGACTATGTCCAACAGCTCACCTGTAGCTAGCACAAAACTGAACTCAATAAACACTTGTTTAATGAATTTATGGACAAGTTGGTGGCTTCCTACCATCCTCAATACATCAAACAAACAAACAAACAAACAAAGTGCTGGGAGTGGTGGATACATCCCTATTTGGCATCTACTTTCTTCATGTTAATCTTCTGTATAATACTAGGATGCTGTATAATACTCCATGTTCACTACCTTGATAGATAAGGGTCAGAGAAGAAAGGGGCGTCCCTGAAGTCCACAGCGGTGTCAGAAACCGAGTCAGGACTAGACTCCAGTACTGCTTCCTGCTGGAGCTGGTCTAGCTCCAGCTTGGAGAAAGAGCTCACAGCTCAGCTACAGGAGCCTGGAGACCCCTGGGTGATGCCATCACTGCAGTGAGCCCAGCAAGGCCTTGGGGTGATGTCCAAAGTGGACAGCACAGAGAGCAGATTGGAAGGTGCAGTGGAGCCCTGGGCTGACTCAGACAGTGGCCTCAAGCTGAGGCAACCTTAGGCAAGTCCCTTCACAAGTCTAAGCCTCGGCTTCCTCACCTAGAGCATGGCGATGACCCTATGCTCCGCAGGGCTGGAGTCTTAGAATCTGTCGGAAGTCAGTTCCAGTTGGGGAGTTTAGGGCACAAGGAATCTGAGCCCGATCATGATTAGGTGGCGGGAGAGAGGGGCCATAAAATGCAGAAGTCAGGACATCCGGCCCAGCTGCCAGGGTTCCAGACCCCAGGGCGGAGCTAGGTCTCTAAGGAGGGCAGCATTTACATCAGAGTCACTCTAGCAGGTTCCTTGGCTACATTACCTTGCTCCGGTGCTGTGCATGTGATATGCTCATCCCGTTCCCTGTCAAGTGTTAGGAGAAGTGGGCCATTGTACCCATTTTCAGATGTGGAAACTGAGACTCCAGAAATATGAGTCAGCTTCTGGCCTCAGTGGCAGCAGGCTCACTTAGTACCCCGGGGGCCTGGGCCCCGTTGTTCTGCAAGAGGAGCGCCACAGCTCCTGGGTCAAACCCAAACCCAGCTGCAAGTGAAAAACCAGCCCCGCACCAGGCTGGGCTGTCTCAGACATGCTTGGGGTACTGTGGAGCCGCAAGTGTTTGGCTGTTCCCCGATCCAGGAGCTGGAGAGCTTCTCTTCCTCAGGTGATGCCTCTGAGCAAGTGAAATGTGACTAAATCTCAGGTACTCAGCAAAATCTCCCTGAGGCCGCAGCCTGGTGGGGGACTCCTCTGGGCTCCACGAGCCACACATTCTCCAGTGAAAGACAGGAAGTTGCCATCGAGGCCTGTCATCTTGTCCCATCAGCGTGGAGCTCTGGGGACTGAGGTAGGCCCCAGCCAGATGGATCCCAGATCAGGAAGGTTCCCTAGTGAGTGGTGAAGTTGCCCACACAGGCTCGCCACTGAGTATTTGATTGACAAGTATTAATTATGCACAAGATGTTCTATGCTAGGCCAAGGCAGGGCTTCTGCCCTCAGGACACCGGACTTTCTGACAGACTGGAACTTGTGCAGCCAACAACCTGAACAGCTGTACTTGGCATGAACCGTGGGCTCTTCCTCTGCCCAAATCCCAGACAATGCCAAATCTCAGAAAAGAGCAGCTTTGTCCTCGCAGGCATTCAGGCCTTTATCTGGATCTCACCCTCAACTCGCTCCTCTTCTCCAGCAGAGGAGTCTCCTTGCTTCTTTCAGCTTCAGGTGGCCCGATACTCCCTGGTGTGTGGCTGCATCGTGCCAGGCTCCGCCTCTGTCTCCATGTGTTGTCTCTTTGTAGAACGGTACTGATCACTGGGTTTCGGATCCACATGGGTGCAGTACAAACTTAGCTTAATATAACTGCAAGCACCTATTTTTGAGGCAGACCACACCCTGAGGTTCCAGATGAACTTGACTTTCGGGGAACTCTGCTCAATCACTAGAGTAGAGTTCCTTCTAAGGTTACGTCAGCCTATTGCAGTTTTTATCTGCCTGTGCCTGATGTAATAATAATAATGACCATGAGCGTATGCATAAAGCTCCTACTATGTGCCAGGTACTGTTGTAAATGTGTGTGTGTGCATGTGTCACTTAATTTCTTTTAAAGATTTATTTATTTATGATACAAGAACTGGGGTCTAGGCCAGAGGTGTGGGGAGTATGGTGAAAGGATTCACCAGAGACAGAATGGGGAGCAGAACAGATAGACTGACTGAAACACACTGCTGAGGGGAGCAGCAGGTGAGACAGGGGAGGTCAGCTGCGCCATGTGGGTCAGCTCCCTGGCCGGGGATCCAACCCTCGCTGCAGGTCAGCAGATAACCTCATAGGGCTGCGCTCTAACCCTTTGGGCCACCAGGGAGGCCCCTATAATTAAAAAACAAACAAACAAACAAACACAACTCTACTGTTGACTTATTGGCCCCATTTTACAGATGAGAGCAACACAGCCCTGCACCTGTCATCCCTCAACTTGTAAAGGCTTCCCTCAGCAGCCACGCCGACCACAGACCCAGCGTTCATGACGAGACAGAGCCTTACAGAGTCAAGTCTGCTGGGGGCAGAGAAGCTGTCCCGTGACCCACAGGAACCAGGCTCTGTCTTGATAAAAAGAACAGGATCCGGTGTCCAGGGCGCGGGGCCCTGGGAAGGGGCCGTGCCACTGTGGGCTCCCTGCCCCGGTCAGGCCACCCTCTCAGGCACACACATCTCTCCCGTCGATGCCGCCTTGGCCAGGCGTAGGCAGCCCACAAGTAAACAGTGTCTGAAACCTATTCTCATTAGGCTAATTTACGAATAAATTACCATATTCAATGGCCTTATTTTTACTGCTCGTTAACAGGCCCATGATAGGATGATAATTACGGGATTTTAAGTGGCTAATGGCAGCTGGGGCGTCAAAAGCAGTTTTTACGAATCTGTTTATGGCAGCAAAGGTGACAGGAGGGGAGGGACATTGAAATGTTGAAATCACACTTTGGGAAAAAAAGCTTTAATTGTTGAGTATTTATTAGAGAGGAGGGAAGGCTGTAATTTAAAAAATGAAACTCTGAAAAACAAAGGAAATTAATTAGTCTTCCCCCCTCGCTGTGACCTTCACGGAGCGGGCCAGGGGCACAGGAGCCCAGGAGAGGGGTGCCAAGTTCAGGGGCGAATCTGGGCATGTCCTCTCTGCTTGGCTTCTGCTAGCCCTGCAGAGAAGGAATCCCCGGTCCATGAACTTCCTGGGAAGTCTGTCCTCCCTGCAGGCCAGGGGAAGGCCTGCTGGGGCCAGAGGGAGATCCCTGGGGAAGGCGAGGGGCTGGTACCCCTAGAACAATGCCTGTCAGGCACAGGGCTCATCCCTCCCAGGTGAGTCTCATTACCAGCGCTCTCCTCTGCTCTTGTTCCTTTGCTAAATTTCACCTGCATCATTTCACACCAATCCTCCTAATGATGTTAAGAGCGGGTGGTTACACCCAATATATATTGAGCGCTCTCTGTGTGCTTGGTGAATAACTTGCTTAAGTGTCACAACAAGTCAGCCTTGGGGGCTGGCGCTCGACTGTGGAGAAGGAAACTGCCACAGACAGGTGAAGTAACGTGTGCAAAGTCACACAGCCTAGGCTGAGACCCGCGTTTACCGGGGTTTCCGGTTCCTGCCGCTTGAACAGCTCCCTCTCAACGGGTCTCAGCAAGCTGGTGGTGTGGGTTTTAGAGGCCATCTTACAGAGCAGGGAATGGGATTCCAAACAGAGAAAGCTGCCTGCCCGAGAGTTTATTCTCCGTGAGTCCAAACTGGCAGCCAGCCTGCGCGGCCACGAGAGTCCCACGAGTGGAGGTGAGAAAGGTGGGGCAGAAAGGCTTGGGGCTCCTTCCTCTGGGTCTAACGGGGGCTACCTAGGGGCCATGTCCCAGCTCTGCAGGTGCCTCTCCGGGCCCGTCTCTCTCCTGCCCACCTGTCTGTCTGCCTCCTGGCCACCCCGGGCTCCGCAGCCCCCTGCCACTGGCCGGTCCAGATCCATCTTGTTCCTCTGCGTTAGTATGCAGCCCTCGGAAAACAAACACGCAGCAGCCTGACAGTGGGAATAAATATCGTGGCGATGCTGATTAGCATTTGATCCCAGCTGGGTCTCTGGAAGCTGAAGTACTGGAATGTCTTGGCAGTTTTTTAATGCTGAATAATTTGATTAGATCAGTGACTGAGCCGGCTGCTCCTGGTGAGATAAACCCTCCCCACATTACGGGGAGAAAGGCAGGGGGGACTGAGGGGGGCATCGGAGCGCCCCCCTGCTCCTCCCCCAGGCCCCTGGCTTCTTGCTCTGTCTCTCTCCTTGTCTGGCCTTCTCTCTCCTGCTCTTTTCCCTCTGTCCTCATCTCTTCTTTAAATGTTCTTTCTCTTTCCACTTCCTCCTCCTTTTCCTGTTTCTCCTTTGAGATTCCCAGTTCTTGAGGTTCCCCTTTCTCTTTCTCATTCCCTCTCTTTTCCCCGCCTCTCCCCACCCCCATGCCCCCTCTCTCTCCCTCCTCCGCTTTCCCCATCTCCCCCTCTTCACTCCCGTCCCCTCCCCACCTCCTCCTTTTACGAAGCCTTAAATACATCATTTAATCAACTCCACAATTTCAATTTCACACAGTTGTCAGCTCGAATGTCTGATGAGACGGTGAAGACCCCACAGAGAGCGGGCAGGGGTGACAGGGGCACCGGCCTCCCCTCCCCCCTCAAGCAGCTCCCAGCCCCGCCCCCTGCCTTCCCCCCTGCCCCCTCCTCTCCTTCCTCCTCCTCCCCAGGCAACCTGGGAGGGATTCCAGAGGCTTCCATTTTCTCATGGCAACTGTCAGTCAGGTAGTTACTTCTCTTGTCATGAGTGTGAAATTACCAGCGTGGCCTCATTATCTGCTTACTTCAAACTTGGAGGCAATATTTCTGTTTCAAGGGTAATAATCTCCATTTAAAACAAAAATAACGTCTCAGGTAGAGGATTCAGGGGGAAAGGGAGATGACAGTTGGGTACAACCCAAGATGAGATGAATAATCTGGGTTTGTCGACAGACACACAAGCAAAGTCCTTTGCTGACCTGCTGGAGACAGCGCCTCCCTTTCCTGAAAAATATTTAATGTTTTTCAACTGGGGGCCTCGATCGCAGGGGGGAAGAGCCACGTGACTTTAAAATATGTGTCTCTTCCATTCCTCTCGTCTTCATCTTATCTGAACCATCCTAGAGGCCCGCTGCTAGGACAGAAAAGTAATCGCTGGCTCAAGTGGACAGGAAGGAGTGGCCAAGGTTCAGGTTTTATGCAGATTCAATTACCAGCACTCCCCTGGCTGGTGTGGGGGTGCTGCAGGAGCCCCATTAGCATTGGACAGTGTTGTCTGTTTTCATTCGTGGCATTGCAAAGCTATCTGACCTCCCTCTCCATCCGCCCTGTCATCTCCTCACCAGAGTCAGGCCCCAGCTTTATTTATTTTTCTCAAATGGATCCAGAAATGGCTGGGGGAGGCACTTCCCAATAATGGAGTGCTGGCTTTGTCGGGAAGAGCCACACTCAGGATTCCAAGTGTCCTCAGGCTGCTGTAGATGGAATGAGGCCCAGTTGAGAGGGAGAGAGAGAGAGAGTGTGTGTGTGTGTGTGTGTGTGTGTGTGTGTGTGCACCCAGGCCTACCAGAGAAATAGGCTAAGTTCCTTACTGCTGTGTGACTTTAAATAAATCTATAACTTCTCTGAGCCTAGATCGCCTCCTTTACAAAATAGGAATAGTAAGAATACCTACTCCATCCTCCTTCTGGGGCTGTATTGTTACATCCTTATAAGTAAAATGAGAAGATGCTGGGGACTACCTAGCCTGCTGTGAAATGAGTGTAATGTTGTAGTCCTGGGATGTCTGGCGCCAGGGAGCCCTTGGCCTTGTCTCTTCGTTTCTCTGAGCCTCAGTTGGCACATCAGCAAATGCTGTAAAATGGAGACCGTCATGCAATTGTACAGGGCCCTGGTGGGACCTGAGTGTGTCTGGGGCTCCTGACTCTTTGCTTCACCCCATCCCTGTCTCCAATTTTTATCTAGAGTCTTTGAAGCCTTCCCTTTGGATGGTCTTGGCTGATTTAGAGTTCCCAATGCTAAAAATCCACAAGTTGAAGTGTGATCTCTCTGAAACCAGCTTCATTGGAACTTACAAAGGGTCCTTGCCCAGCATAATGCCAGAAACATTGTAGAAAGTCAGTGGATGGATGGATGGATGGATGGATGGATGGATGGATGGATGGATGGATGGATGGATGGATGGAGACAGTTCCTGGCACTGGATGATGCTCCTTGCCTGCTGTGTGAATGAATGCGTGGATGAAAGCCCCCTCCTCTGCAAGCCAGTGACTCTCTCTTGTTTTCCACGGGACCCAGCCTTGGCATTCTGTGGCATTCTGAAGTTCCAGAACACGGGAACCTACAAGAAACTGGGAATAAAGGGTTTGATCTGCACACTGCAAATACCTCTTGCAAAAAGAATAAGAGAAAAAAATGCCAGCTCCTTCTATGGGGAAGAGAAGGCGTCAAGACATGTTAAATGGTTAGGAGGAAGGCGGCTGCTTGTTTTCCTTCTGCCTTTTGCAGGCTGGAGGGAGGTGCGGGGGGAGGTTCATTATTTTTCGGCGCTCTGAAGGCAGGTGAACAGGGAAAGGCAAACTGCAGCCTGGCACCGCGTTCCGCGGCTTTGAAAAATGTAGAGCTCTCAAGGCAAGGGAAGGGTTTGATGCAATTTAAAAAAAGACAGACTCCCACACCTCTCAGATCCATATGTTTCCATTCAGATCCGGTTCCCCTCCGAGGCGGCGATACTGCGGACTCTGCAGCCTCGCCCGGCTGTTCTGCTGACGCCGAGGACCCACCGCTCGGAAAGAGGCAGACGGGCTGAGCAAACCTCGGGTGGGCTCGAGGTGCCAACGGCACACTGGGCGAGGCTGCCATGCAAAGCAGTGACAGGGCCGGGGAGTGGGGGGCGGGCTGTGTTGCCCAGCACCATCCAGCATCCAGGTGCTGCTCTCTAGGGGCAGGTAAGAAGCCCAAGAAATGAAAACAGAGCTAAGCTGGGGGTAGGCTCCGGCTCCTGGTCCCCCGCTCTGGAGCAGGGCCAGTCCTCTGTGGTTTGCTCATCTTCCCCAGTGTGCCCCCTCCCTCGTGTTAAAAACAGCCCAGTCTGGCAAAAAAGAAAGTTCTGTGACCAACTGAGTTTGCAAATACTTAGTTGCTCGAACCTCCCTCCTCCCCTGCCTCCCTCCGCTTCTTTATTCAGCACCCAGCAATGATGCAGTGGGCAGGGTAGCCTATGCCCCCTGCCTGTGGGGTGCCTACCTGCTCTAGGAGAAGGCATGACACCGGGAACAAATGAACAAGTAAGAAAGTCACCAAGTGCCACATGTCAGGAAGGAGAAAAAGCCAGGCGATGGGCCAGAGTGTGGGGCTGCAGGTAGGGAGACCGCTGAGGGCCGGTCCTGAAGGCCCTGGGTTACTGGACATACCCTTAGCTGCCACTGTGGGGGGAGGTGGGCCAGCCTTGCTTTAGCAAGTTGGAGCAGATTCAACGAGGCGCTCTCGCCTCCCCACACGACTTGTCAGTGGCCTCAGCACCCCACTGTGCTGTGGACACTGAGAAAGTGGTGGTGTCTTTGGAAGCCTGCAGAAGGTGGCCTCTGAGGGGCATTTGCTTCCATTAATTTCCTTTGGGGCAGGTCTCACAGATTTTACAAGGCATCCAGGTCGGGACACTCACCAGCCAGGTTTTCTAATGAGACAACTGAGGTAGGTGCCTGGTCTTGGGGACAGCCTGAAAGTGAAATCCCATCTCTCCTTCAGCTTCCTTGTCCACCTGGCCTCATGGAGAGCCCTCGTCCCTGGTCTAATAAGCATCCACTGTGCCACTCTCCTTCCTCTTCCCAAACAGGACAGAGTCATTCTCACTCCTTCACCCCTCATCGTTGGCATCTGCTTCTCCCTTGTCTGAAATGTCCTCACACTGAAACTGCTGGTTCTCACCCCTGGATGCATAGTAGAACCTTCTGGAGGCACTTTAAAATGCTCATGATAACTAGGACCTGCCCCAGATCGATGACATCAGATGCCCCCGGCTAGGACCTGCAGTGACCTGATATAAGCCCTGGGTTGATTCCACTGTGTTTCCAGGAGGAGAACTGTGGCTGGCCACCCCCTTGGGGTGCCTGGCCATGGATCCCAGTTCCACCTCAAAGACTGTGACCTCAAGGCAACCGCTCCCCAAGCTGTGCTCCCAATCCAAAGTGCACAGCCCCAGGTCATTTTCCAATACCTGTTGGGTGTCTGTTCTTCTGAGCAATTCTCCTGTTTACAGTGACCTTGTCTGGTCTTTTGTGCAGTGGCTCTTTATTGTCCTTCCCCCTAACTGGGACGTGAGCTCCTGGGGAGCAAGGATCTATGCTGCTGAATGTGCCCTCTGCAGTGCCAGGCCAGCTCCAGGAGCAGCGTCTGTCTGGGACAGGTGTGGGGGTGGGGCTGGCGCTCCAGTCTGCTGCTGTGCAGAAGGCTCAGAGAGGTTAAGCTACTTTCCTAAGATGTCCAGCCTGGGGTTGGGACTCACGCAGAGGAGCCAGATGCCTAGACCTCTGGGGTCCTGCACACCACACTCGGTTTCCCTTCTTTGTTCCACAGATGAGAAAGTTGAAGTCTCAGACAGGAGTGTGGCCCCACTGCCTGCTGGAGCTGTTTGAGACTGAGCCTTCTGCATCAGCCTCCTCGTCCCAGCACCATCTGCCGAGGCCCAGTGCACAGCACAGCTTTGGAGTCTGACAAGGGGCAGAATGGGGACGCTCCTGCAATCGCCAGGAGACTCCAGGGGGCGGGGGCTGCTCACTGGACAGTGTGCCTCCATCTGGACAAAGCTTTCTCTGCCTCTCCAGCCCCTTAAACAGGATCAGAATGGAAGAAAATGACCACTCCACATTAATTTAGGTCTCCTTTGCTCTGCCCAGTTCCCCACCCACCCACCCCACCCCCGGTCCCGTAGGATTCCTGGGGAATTGGGGTTGGTTTTCCTCTGAAGATAGTGAAGTAGTGAAGGTAGGAGACATGGGAAACACAGATGGACCTAGAGGTGGTGGTCAAGGTTGTGATTGGCAGGCAGGAGGCTTCACTCAGGTCTTGGGGCTTAGGCTGGTTGTTTTGTTCTCTTGTAAAATGGGGGCCACGCCTCCTGCCTTCGGAGTCTTATCTTTTTGCCTGTTCTTTAATCCACTGATATTATTTGGAGGGGTTGGACCGGTGAGAGAAGACGAACAGGAACTTGTCAGCAAGGGTGTGGCATGAGCATGTCCAAGCAGCACTGATTTCATTAGGGAACTTCTGGCTGCCCATCTACAGGGGCCGATTCGATGAACAGACACACATGGTGACACAGAAAGCCACGTAAAACCTTGCTGTTGAAAACTGTCCAATGACATGGACGAATAGTCTCTCTGCAGCGCACCATCTCTTTTTTAAAGAGCTTGTTGCAAATCCTGAAACCATAAAATATATTTTTCTAAACAAACACAAGGGAATCCGCAAAAGACATCATTCAAACTATTAACCTTGGATATATTGGGGGTGGGAATGGCGATTATATCGATGTATTACTTGTGTGTATTTTTTTAAAAGTGTGCATACTTTAAGTTTTCAATAAAATAAAAATAATAAATAACAGCCCATTATCATCAGACCATATTGTTTTGAGAATAAACAGAAAATGTAGGCCCTATCTGCAAAAATTCCAGGTTGGGCATATGTGTAAAACATAGCCACACTTACCTAGGGATACTACTACTTGTGGGATTTGAGTAATATTAAATACCTATCTACCTATGTAGTGTTTTAATCTAGAAAATTTTTTAATACTTGGAGAATTTATAGTGGTGGACTCCTATTCATCTCACAAGACCCAGCTCATATTGCCCTTCTTCAGAAAATCTCTTCTTACCCATCATACTTGGAGAGCAAGTAGTGAGCTCCTTTGTTTTCTCCAAACATCATTCCATTCTTAAATATGAACATTCATTTGTTTATTTCTCTGACTAACCTACCAGAATAGGCCTGTCTAGACTCAATGTCCTCAGAAAATTGGGGCCATAGGTCTGCCTTTGAATTTCCACTTCTTAAAACAGTACTTGGTGTTCAGCAGGTGCTCAATAATTGCTTATTGAAAATCTAGATGAATGAATGACGTTCATGCTGGCTTCCATTACTCAAGTGAGGGCTTCTGAAAGCATGTGTGTAATCCCGAGCTATAAATTGAAACGTATTTTTAAATGCACTGGGGGACTTGCTATTTAAAGGAACTCTGATGTAAATCCTTTTTATAAAATGAAGACATCTTGAGTAATGTGAATAATTGCTCCCTGACATATCTGTTTATAAGTTGAGATTTTTAAGGATCAAGAGACTGGTGCATTTCTAAAAGTTCCTTTGACAAATATTTGTGATGTGCATGCTCTGTGCCAGGCGTGTGCTGGATGCAGGTGTGATGATAGAGCAGCTTTAACCTTTGATGAGTTATGGTCTTGGCTACACTTACTGCTAATGTTGCCTCAGGGCCCAGGGACCAGATTCAGTCTGCTAAGTTTGAATCCTGCTTTCTCATTTTTTCAGCTGTGTGTCCTTTGGTTACTTAACACCTCTGAACCTCTGCTGCCACTTGCGTCAACCAAAGGGAATGGAAGGACCCATCTCCAGCAGCTGAAGGACACAACAAAACAGTACAGTTTGGAAGTTTGCAGGGCACTGTAGCATTCGCCATGAACATCAGGAGGGAGGGAGACAGTGCCCACGTGGGTGCATGTCATGAACCACTAGAGTCTTACTGAGCTGGCTGGCTTTGCTTTTTCCAGACATGGGAGGGAACCTCATGCCTCAGTTTCTCCATCTGCAAAGTAAGGGCAATCATACCCAAGAAATGAAGAGAGGTGAATTGGAAGGGGGAAAGAAAGCATACTAAGTATTTCAGAGGTGCTTTAATGAACAACAAGCTATCATTATAGGTTTGTAGGACAAAAGATGATCATTGTATGCCTCTTCCTATCTTCCCCCGGATGGGCATGGTATGCCTCTTCCTTTCTTCTCCCGGATGTTCTAGCTCCTGCCCCCGAAGGAGTCCATCTGGATGTTACTCTCCTTCCTGCATGCACCTTTGAAGAGAACGTCTCCAGAAGTGCTCAGCTTGGAGATGGAGCCCTGCGGGTGTTTATGTCCCCATGGTGCACCAGGACCGCCTACCAGGTGTGCAGGCCGTGCATGAGGGCAAATGGCCACACAGCAGCATCAGCGCTTGCAGGAGCCAGGAGAAAAATGTTAGACACAGATGTATCCCTCCCCCAACCCCTGCCCTGGTTTTGTGCATGGGGAGACTGAGGCTTAAGCTCTCCTGTGGCTATTCAAAATGTGCAGATCCACATCATTCTGAGATACAGGAAAATTTCAGTTTGAGAAATAGCTTTGATAGTGGTTGTCCACAAAACCACAGCTGTCTCTCAGATGAGTTTCATTCTAGGCCGTGATGAAGTCTTTATTTCTTCAGGACTGCCTCCCCAAGAGCAAAGAATTGAGCTAGAGTTTGCAGGTAGAATGGGGGTGTTGAAAAGCTGGAGGTAGGATGAGGGCTGGCATCGCCCTGTGAGGCCTATTCTAGGCAGTTTCCTGAACAGCCCTACTGTGCACTGTAGGTGGGAGAGGGTCACTGTCCAGCCTCTGGCCGCAGGCTGCTGGCAGACCAAGCAGAGGGTCCTCGAGGTCATTTGGACTCTCTCTTCAGAGTCCCCTTTCCATATGATGGAAGAGACTGGCTGAGGTCAATGAGATTAGACAGCCAAGGGTGATGTTCCCTGGCTCCCCTTTCTTCCTCATCAAGCTTGACACAGGACTCAAGGAGCACTGAAGTTCCCATTGTTGTATTGGTCTAACAAACCCAAAGAGGACAATTAGCAGCTACCAGTTCTAGTGCTTTCTGGACATTAGCTCATTTCAGCTGGTGGAAACAATCCTTTAGAGAAGGTACCGTTATGCTCCCCATTTCGCAGATGTAGTAACTGAGGCACCGAGAGTTAAGTCTTATGACCACCTGCCGTCTTTAGCTTTTTCAATACAATTCAGCTCAAAACTGATTCGACAAACAGCTTCAGAATGGCTGGCAAGAGGCATAATGATACGTGGACATGGGAAGAATCACAAACTTTCTATAAATGCTGTGTATCATGATTGTATGATTTTTATTAGGGGGGGAGTGACTCCGTTAGCCAACCTTTTTTTCCCCTCAGACACTTTGTCCTGAAAGGGTTACAATCCCAAGGAAAGCATTTTCATAAGCACAAAGAACTAATATTAGCAGATTGGGGTTTCTGTAAATATTCATTGTAATCTGTGACTTGGTGAGCATCAAATTCCACCCTCCCGAAAGCTGCACATTTATAACTTGTGAATTCATAAATATTTACGAATTCACACAATCATCACTGACAAATTATTTCATCTGACAGCTCCATACAAGCCCTGCCTGGTTTCGTGAAATTCTGATCAAATCTCGCGTAAACTTCCCGGGTGACAAGAAGAGACCAGCACAGCTAAAAATCACAACCAGATCCTACAGATTCGAATGGGTCACTAGCTGGTATTTACAGCAACAACAACCTGAGAGAGGGAGATTTTGTTGTCTGATGGGCTGCCAGATGTTCTCAACAACTGTACATATATTTATAGCAAGGCATCTTTGAAGGTGTCAAAAGCTGGGGCCTTGTCAGAAGGAGGGATGTGAGCAAAGTGTCACGGGTAGAAAGGAGGTTGGGAGCTGGGAGGCTGAGCTTGTACCCCAAATCCACTATTGGGGTCCTGTGTGATCTTTAACCAGTTCGCAAACCTTGCTGAACTCAGTTTCTCAGCTTTGAATTCAGGATAATACAAACAGCAACACAAGAAGGCAGTTGCAATAATTATAGATGCTGTCAGTAGCGCCCTGGTTCAGGGGCTGCCACAAAACAGGAGCTTCAATAAATCTCGGTTTTATTATTACTGTTGCAAATAATAGTTGGAATAATCACGAATTCTGGCATGACCGTGTTTTCAGTGATTCGAACTCATCCACAGGAGGTCCTGCTTGAAAGTCCTTCGGCTTCCCCAAAGACACTTGCAAGGACTATTTCTGTATCTGGGGTTCTCGGGAAGAAACCACATGCCAGCAGCATGAACTCTGCAGGTAACCCTCAGTATCTACCTCCCCACGGGAGTTTTTCTTCCATGTGTCCCCATTTGCATGGATAAGAAGTAACTTGCCTTTTCTAGCTCCTTCCCGCTCTAATTCAGTGACTGAGTTTCATCCTGGTAAATATGAGTTTACCTCCATAAACCCTGCCATGATTCCACAAGGCTGAAGGGGGTGCCCTGAGCCAGACAGCAGGAGAACACTGACTTTGGGGAGGGGGCTGGGTCTGCCACTGCACACTCAGATGTTACTCAGGCCAATCTATGACACTGACTACAGGGAGCATTTGATTCGATGCCTGGTTCAAGGCTCCTGTCAGGGCAGTTTCTAAAGTCTAAATCAGACCCTTCTATTCCTTGTCTTGCAACCGTCTGGCGGCTCCCTTAGCACCCAGCAGCGCTGTGCCCTGGTGCTTGCTCAACTCTATTTCTTGAACAAATGTGCCCATCCCCACCTCAGAGCTGGTCCTGTTACAGGGTAGCCCAGAGTGGACTGGCCGCCTGTCTGTAGGGCCTCACCCGCGGCCTCACAATTCAGTTACACTGCAGGGACACAAAAAAGGGTCAACTATGGGCTTATTTACAAAAGGGGAAAGGAACAGGAAACAACTCAGGGAAAGAGAGTGGGATACAAAGTCACTGGAATACCTTACGGCTAGGGTGACTGAACACACCGAGTCACATGGTCCGGAGAGCCCTTTCCCGAGCAGAGAGCGCGAGATGCCATCACGCCCCATTTATCCCCCAAATGTCCCAGAATTCCTGCTAGCTCCGCCCTTGGGTCCTCGCAGTTCTCTCCCTGGTACTGCTGGGAGTTGTAGTTTCCAATCACTGGAGTAGGGGATAGTGTCCAGAACGCTGGAGTAAGGGTGGGGTCACAAGACTCTGCAGAGTTCCCTTAGGACATCCTTCCCCTTAACAGTCCCTCTGCTCTAATGCCCTTTCTGCCCTTTCTGGGTGGATCTGCACCCACCTCTGGTCACTTAGTCTCCAGAGAACAGCCACCTCAGGGGGGGCCCTTCCTAACCCCTTTTCAAGAGCCGTGCTCCTTCACCAAATATGCTTGTGAGAGCCCCCAGTTTGCCTTTCTCTGTAGCCTGTGCTCATTGGAACTCTAGCATTTCTTTTGTCTTTTTCTATTTTCCAGCTCTCTCCACTCACTGTGAGGTCTGGCAGGGCAGGATCTTGTCTGCTACCCAAGCTGACTCACCTAGAGCAGCATCTGGCATATAGTAGGTGCTCAATATTTGCTTGGCCAAATAATTAGATGAATGTGGCTACAAATAAGACGGGGGTGAAGGGTGACTTTAGATGCTAGCACACACTAGTGTTGTGATCTCGCTTCCTGTAAACTGCGCGTGCCTCAGTGTCCCCGTCCATGAATAGACACGGGATCGGCCGAACTCAGCGCTCTGGGAGTCCGGGACCTCGGGCCCATCGGTGGCTCTGTCCAGCACTCAGCCTGAGAAGCAATCCTATATGGCTGATGACTCTACTTGGTGGTGGCGCCTGCATTTCAGGACTCACTGTGTGGTGTCTTCAAGGCTGCATTTGTTTTAGCCTCTCTGACCTTCCCCACAGCAGGCTTCCAGTACCTTCCAATTATGCTTCTGTGGAAACCCTGGCTTGCAAGTGAACTGCTGTCCCAGAACTCTCATAGGTAGGGGGTGAGGGCAGAGGGATGCCACCAGAGAGACCCTGACAACAGCCTGAAGACGAGCCAACATTCTGCAGGAAAACCGACTGGTGAAGTTAGCGACGTAAACTTTTCCAGCTGTAGACAGTGTCCTCCGGTCCAAGGTGCCTGTGGGCTCAGCTCTGCCTCTGCACAGGAGTGTGTGGGCGTGCACACATGTTCACACACTCGGGTGCACGCACCCACATTGCTTATATTTGCTTTCAATAAAAATTACGGGGAGACAAAGATGTTTCTTTCTAAATGTTCACAATTTCAGCACCTGCCTGTTTGGGTCAATTGGACAAGGATTATCTCTTTTGTCTTCTCTTTTATTATTGTTTTCCCCTCCCAAACCCAGAAATTCCACAAGAAGTGTTTTTGAGAGTGCTCGCTGACAAGTGTACACACGCCGTCCGCAGCCAGGGAGCAAGCCTCACAGTTGCTAACTTGTTAGACAGGAGCTAGATTACAATCATAAATAAATGATTTGCTGTCTCCTTGCATTCAGACTTGTAGCTTTTAAAGTGGGCCTGTCATCGCGGAATCAGATTTAGTCAAATGCTGTGTAACTGCAAAATTATCCTATCCTTACCTTTTTATTCTCCTTATAATGGACAGTTAAATTGGATTTTCAAATTTGAAGTGCATATGTTTTTCAAATCCCCAGAGGCTGTCTATTTTTTCATTTCTAAAGCAACTCACTAATGTTTATCATTACCACACAGAAATATTACAATTCTTAAGGGGCGCCTTACAAAATCAGCGCAGGAGAAATGTGCTTTATCGTCTCAAAATGAAACCAATTTCTCAGCTGATTTGCAATTTATTTACATGTTAGCATTTGATTTCCGGCTGATTTATAACCCCACACGGCTCTGTCTCAGGGTTTATTTAGAAAGCAGACAGCGGTGGTCGGGGAAGGCTGCGGAGCGCTGCGTGGTGCGGGATGCCGGCTGCCCCCAGCTGGGAGTCAGCAATGCCAGTCCCGGTGCCTTCTTGCTTCATCCTGCCTTCCGGGAACGCCCTGCTCCTGTGTGTGCAAGCCTCCAGCGTGCCGGGCCCAGCCTCTCCCGGAGAGGAGCCGCTAAGGACAGTCTTTCCAAGCCGTATCGTGCCTTCCCCATCCGTGAGCAGGGTTGCAGGTGGGGGAAGGGGAGAAGCCAGCTCCGGTCGAGGAGGGCTGCATTCCCTGGATCTTGCACATACCGTTAATGGCTAATGAAGCACCTGGATTCAAGAAAATTTTGGAATTGGCTATGGAGTTTATTGGAGTTTATTATTTCATCTTTCTGACTATGTACTTATGTATCCATTTTTAACCACCCACCTAATTATCCCACATCCTCTGAGCCATTCTGCATCCTTTCCTCCATACTCCCCACTGCCCATCCATTCATTCATCTACCCAGCCGTCAACTCATTCATCACTCCATCTACCTATTATCCTTTCATCCATCCATCCTCCTATGTACCCATCTATCCATCCATCCATCCAGTAATCTCTTCCTCCCTCGCACTATCCATCCACCCATCCCTCCACCCCTTCATCCATCCATCCATCCATCCATCCATACATCCATCCATCCATCCTTCTTCCCTCTATCCACCCTTCCCTACCTCCATCCAACCACCTGCCCACCCATCCATCTTTCCATCCAATGTATACATAACAGTATATGCTTTCAAGCTGAGTTCTAGGCTTCTAAAGATGACTAACACACTGGTTCTCACAAAATCTTTGATTACGTGAAGTTGACAAATAAGTACTTTACCATAAATCATTTATTTCTGTAGCACACATGAGGAGTGGTGTAAAGGATTGGAGCATGGGATTTGGCTGGCCTCCTTTCTTCTAGCTAAGGGGCCACGAGCAAACAAGTCTTGGTTTTCTCATCAGTGAAGTGAGAAAAGGGAGTAATAATGGTAATGACGCCTGTCTGGCAGAGAGTTTGGGAGAATTTTATGAGGTATCCCCAGTGAGGTGCTATCCTAGTACAGTGCTGGGGCCATACTGAGTGCATTACAAATGCTCTTACTATTCTGTGACACTGTCCTAATAAAAGGGACAATGGAAGAAAGGGCAATTATGCAGAAGACAAAACTTCTGAATTGGGTTTACAGGAGAGAGTTTTTGGGCGTACCATGGGGAAATGGGAAGGACAGCAGTGAACCCAAAGTTCTGTGGCCTGAGGATGCGACCAAAGATTCAACAGAAGAGGAGGGTACACAGCTGCAGCAGGGGGTCTCGGGGACTGGCAGAGCGGAGGAGATACATCTGTTGAAGGAGACCCCAAAGCCCTGGTGTTTTAGGCTGTAGAATGTGAGTTTCATTCTGGGGGTGACAGGAGGTCACTGGAAGGGTTTAATAAAAGATCTGGCTCATTCCATTGGCACCGGAGGAAGCTGTGCCATGCAGAGGGCACACTGGGAGGCAGAGAACCTGGGCAGGGGTCGAAATCTAACTCCCTGGAGAGCAAAGGAATTAGAACTCAGGTGCTGGTGAGGGTTGGAGAGACGGGGTTGATTCTAGATATGGGTTTTTAAGTAGAGCCAACTGGAACTTAAGGGCCCATTGGAGAAAAAAAGGGGATAATGAGAATTTCACAGACATCTTGAAGAGCACACGATCAGAGGCAAAATGATAGGACTGAGATGAATTTTCCCCCTCATTTTGCTTATATCTGCCCATGCCATGCAGAGTTACTCTAAATAAATTTGCATGAATTTATGCTTCAGGCAGCCAGTGCTTCCTCCTGCAAAAGAAGCCTCTCGCTCACTCTCTGAACATGTGTACAGATCCAGCATCCAGCCTGGCTCGCTTCTGGGCAGAGTCAGGGGTCAGGAACCTCGAGGGGCTTTTTATGTGAACTTGAACATATCTCTTACCTCTCCAGGCCTCAGACAGGATGATTGCATGGATCTGGAGTCTAAAATTTTAGGACACCAGTGGACAGGGTTTGACAGGAGGTTGAATGCCCTGATTTCTATTTGCTCTACCAACTAGGACCATTGACACTGTGAGCAATAGAAAACGATGCAAATGAGCTTAAACATGAAGAGTCCTGAGCTCATGTAACAGAACATTTAGTGGTTTCAGCTAACAGGTGAAGCTTGATCCAGCAGCCCAATGATGTTACTCACTAGGACAGTGTTATTTTCTCCCATCTGTCTCTCACCAGCATCAGTTCATTCTAAATCTGAATGTTGCCTGTTCTTTTGCAGGGCTCCTAATAGCACATTTTTGTTTACCCACCCAGCCAGGAGGGAAGGGAGGGTCTGGCATTGTCCTGAAAGTACGAGACTCACTCCGTTGGATAGCTCAGTTCCCATGTCTACCTCGGAACCAATCTCCCTTTAGAGGAGAGGACATGCTAAGAGGTTTCTCCCAGGTGTCCCTACTCATGAAAGCAGCCCCCGGACACACACAAGCCAGGCCCTTTTGGGAAAGTGGAGGCGTTGCTGTGACAGACTACCATATAACCCAAACACTAGGCCAATGGAGAAAACTTTCAACTCTCTTCACTCCCAAGGCAAGAGAAGAGAAAGTCAGAAATAGACAGTCTCTGGGAAAATTCCTGATTATCCACATAAGGTATTGTTACATGGGAAAATGTCAGCCAATTGTGCTTGTTTTAGGAACTTTGATGTGCAAGGGCCTACCTTAAACAGCTGCCTCTTAGGGGGTAAAGAGAATGAACATCCTTTCCAGTGATCTAGGCCATGTAGTGGCCACCCGCTGGCCCAGCCCTGTCCCTCTGTGGCCCCCATCTGAAACAACCACAGCCGGAGCTGTGGCGTGATGGGCAGAAGCACCATAGGCTTAGTGAAGGACAGGTGAATGTTAAAGTTGGTTAGAGAGGATAGGTCCTTAGTGATCTAACAAAGGAAATGCTTATTTCTTCTTGTCACAAAGTTCATGGCAAGCTTGGATGACCCCTCTGGGGCAACTATCTTTTGCACAGCAAGTCATCAGCCCAGGATGCTTCAGTGTTACAGCACCTCCTCAACACGCATTTCTGTACTGGGGAAAGAAAGCAGAGAATAATGTGCTGGCTCTTAATTTCTCCTGCCAGAAGTGATACTCTTTCCATCTGCCTATGTGACCATGCCCAACTTCAAGAATCTCCTCATGTTCCCTGAAGAAGAAATGAAGTGGAAATAAACGGGAAGTAGAGAGATCTGTGTTGGAAGAAGAAGGTTGGCACCTCACTCAGACTCACCTTCAGTGTCTCACTTCCACCCCAAAGGTGAGAAGAAGAAACTGTCTGTTGTTATCTGCTCTCTACCAGGTGCTCTGGATTAAGGGATGAACTGCCTTCTAGCAGCTCGCTTTCAACTTGGGGAGACAGGGCCAATCATTCAAAACAAGGGCGGGGGGTGGGTGGGGGGAGAGACAGAGTAAAGTAATTTTAGAACCTGCTTCCTGAGCTCATTGTGAGGATAAAAAGGAGATAAAGCATATGACATCCTTGGCAAGTCACCCAGGAAGAATAAAAGTTCTATAAATATAAGCTATTCTTGCCATTTTGTAGATGAGGCAATTGAGGTTTATGGGAGTGGAGTGATTCTCTTGAGGTCACCTAGTGATTGGTCTCTTGAGGTCACCTAGTGATTGGTCTCTTGAGGTCACCTCTGTCAGTGAGGCTGCCATTGCCCTCATTTATGAGACTTCTCTTCCTCCTGCATCACTCATTCAAAACTCTTGTAAGGCTTCCTGACCCACTTTGCCTTGTTCTCGGATGACCACAGGAGCAGGCCCTGATGGGCCCAAGGTGAGATGCTTTTGTCACTTGCTTCCCTCTTTATACAGGCTGGAATCTCCTGTGATGCCTGAGTCCCTCCTGTAGGTGACCTTGGGTTGACAGTGGTATTTGTCCCTTCAAGCCAATAGGAGAAGTGCTATACTGGTCCACTGTCCCATTCCATGGCCAAGGATATCTTGGGAGTCCATGCAGCTAAGATGCCGACATCTGAAGACCATCTATCCTTTCTTACAGGGTTCTGGATTCAGTTTCTAAGATGCTCTATCAGTGCTGCCCAAGAGAACTTTCTGTAGCAATGGACTGTCTGCTTTACTGTCCAATATGGTAGCTTGGTAGGCACGAACTTCATATGACCACTGATCACTGAAGTAAGAGAAATGCAAAGGAGGAGCTGAATTTTTATTTTATTTAGTTATGATCAACTTAAAATTTAAATTGTCAGGTGTAGTTAATAATTATGACATTGGGAATCAGCACGTAAGACCCTCTTTTTCCATTTTCCCATGGTTCCCACTTGTTCACAAGAAGCACAACTGAAGTTCTCAGCAGTACCACACACTCAGTATTGCTCATTTAATCTGAAATTCAGTAAGAGAAACATGAATCTTATATGTATCAGTCAGGATAGAAGATGTTACATTACAGTAACTGCAACCCCCAAATCTCAAAGGCTTGATACAACAGAAGCTTGTTTCTTGCTCATGCAGCATGTTCATCTCAATTTGGCAAGAAATTCTACTCATTGCAGTCATGTTGCTACCTTGGTTGCCAATTGGGTCACCTTGGTCACCTCAGAAATTGTTGGTCAGTTGCTCCATAGGGACAAGTGAGTGATGAAGGGTCTTGTGTTGCTATTAAATCCACCCAGAATTAGTACACATCAATTCTGCTCCCAATTCATCATCCAGGACTCTCCATGTATCTACCTCAACATAGGTGTACAGAAATACAACTCTACATGTTCTGGAAAGGAATAAAACAAGAAATAGTTGGTCATCAGCTTAAAATGATCACAAGATCAAAAGCGGGATTTAAGAGGAAATGAAGTGCCAAATCTGGGAAAAAAACAACCTGCGATACTTGAAAGAACATTCGACTTGGAAGTCAGAAACCCAAAACCTGAGGTTGCTCTGTGATCCTTACTATTTCCCACCTTTTATCTAGTTTTTTACTTTGAATGGTAATGATTTGTTGAATTTTATACTTATATAGGACAATAGGAGTTATTGGGAATTATATGTTACTATCCTTTTCTATGCCCGATTTAGGAAGGAATTTGGATTCCTTGGTTAATGTTTGGCCCAGCAATTCCAGCCCCGGATATATGAACCGTAGAAAGGAATGCTAGTGACTTCCAAATGACACAAGATAGCAATTCATGGCATTTCTTAAAGAATTCAAGTGTTTACCAATAGTGTAGTGAATACACACATTGTGATATATTCATGCAAGTGGAATACTAGTCAGCAAGGAAAAGGGACAAACTCATAGTCCACAAACAACATGATAAAAATATAATATTAAGTGAAGTCATGGAATAAAGGCATAAAGTTATTCCATTTGAAGTCATTTCATTTGATGCTATGGAAAAAATGCTGGATAGATCTACTCACACACGAGGTTCAGCACTGAGATAGATGTGATGGAAGTGTCAGGATTGTGATTACATTGAGACAGGTATCATCAGAAAGGAACACCACGTGGGAGGAGCTACCTGGGCCTTGGATGTGGGCTTCATCTTGACCTGAGTGGTAGGTAGGAGCACACAAAACCTAACTGAGGTGTTCATTTCATGTAGATACATTTTACTATAATTAAGTTATAGTTCTATTTTTTTAAAATCTGCTATATTATTTTTTTAAGGATCCATTTAATCACAGGGCTACCTGGAATTACCCCACAGTGTCCCAAGCAGAGCTGGTCTTAGATGATGCCAGTAAATGCCAATTGAATGTGAGATGTGTGACACCTAGGACTAATGCCCTGTACGAGAACAGGTCACTTCTGTGCCTCACCCCTCATCATCTCAAGCCCTTCCAGCTTCCACAGGGAGGACTGTATGCACCATCTGCTGAGTCCTACCTGTGCCGATCCTCTGCCAGCAATAGGCCAGCTCTTGACCTCCCAGCTGCTGGCTCTTACTACTTTATTCCTGTTGGTTCCTGCTTGATGGCCTCATCCTCCTTCAGCTGAGGACATTTGTTCTGGCCACATGTTAAGCCTGAGTAGACTCTGTGACTGGAGGGACAGTTTCTTCTTAACCAAGTTTGGTGGCTGGAAGGGCAGAGGGGAAAGGGGGAGATGGTGGGATGGAAGATGCCTGCACCTATGTGCACTTTAGGGAACATCTGTATGGGAGGAGTAGCCTGGAAGATGAGGAAGCTTTGTGGAAGGGATGTGTCAGGAGCGATCATCTTCATCACTCACCTTTGAAGTGTGTGTGTAAAACAAAGGGAAAGAGAGACCAAGAAAGAGAGACAGCAAGACAGACAGACAGAAGTAGAAAGCAAGGGCAGAGAGCAAAACAAAGACAGGTGTAGGGTTCTCTCTAATGTAGGACCTGTTTCCCACAACTTTGCAAGGAATCACACAAATATTTGGTATTACTCTCCCCAAAATATATGAACTACAAAATATTATTTTCAAATCTTAGGATTAGCATCAAGAAATGTCTAACCAATGGTCTATGAAAACATAGCATCATATCAACAGACAACATTCACGCGACCCAGTTCTTCGACAGTCATCACTAACATCTATGGAGCCAGCATGTGGAGGCATATTAATACTCAGTGGGCTGTGAGGTGCCCCTCCAAGTGCATGCCTCCCCGTGGGCCCTGAAAGAGACATAAAGAACGATAAGCTGGTCTTGTTGCCCTGCTTAGCCTGCATGGCCTCAGGGCAGAGGGAACACAGAGAAGAACTAGACACTGTAGAGACATCACCTGGTGAAATTGTTCCAATTTTACTATTCTTTCCATTCTACAGATGGGAAAGTTGAGACTTGGGAAGACAAAGTCTCCCAGACACTCACCAGCAGAGGCTATAAAGAATACACACTGCATCTCCCCACTCTGCGGAAAGCATTCTACTCCTTTGAAGTCTATATTTGACCATTCCCAAAAAGAGGATTCAAAGTACTACCCAGATGGAGATCACTGTATCACTGTTTTTTTTTTTTTTTTTAAGATTTATGTATTTATTTATATAGAACTGGGGTACAAGCCAGAGGTACAGGGGCAATGAGAAGATTCACCAGAGACAGAGTGGGGAGCAGAACAGCCAGATTGATGAAGTGCATTGTTGAGGGGAGCCAGTGAAACAGGAGAGATCTACTGTATTATTTGGGTCACCTCTGGGCCAGGGATTGAACTCTCTCTGAAGAGGCTGTGCTAGCTTGCAGTGTTGCATTCTAACCTGTTATGCCATCACGGAGGGCCCATCACTGGTTTTTAAAGACATAACACACCTTAATTTGTTGAGCAATTGCATAAATTAAATGAACAAATAAAAGACTAAAGAAAACAAGCGAGTCCCTGATCAATGGCCCCAAAGTTCTCTTGTGAGAAAATTATGTTAGTAGGAAGATGAGTCAAGAGACAATGGGGCAGAATTCAAGGCAAAGCTGATGGCAAAATGCACGTGGGAGACAAAGAAGGGTTTGTCCATGAGCCAAGTCCCCACCGTCTCTAAGTTTTTATGTCACAGTTGTCACCACCAGGGCATAGGTGAATCCCTGGCATCTATTAAGTGTTCAATAAACATATAGAATAAATAACAACAGCAGTAATACTATTTAGCATTTCATTGAGCTCCTGCTAAGTACAGTCCCCTCTTTATACTGGGGTCACCTATTCCCATCATCACCTGACATGGTCATACTCTGTTGTTCCCATTTCACAGTGAAGAAATTTAAAGCGGCAAGAGATGACATAACCTACCCATGTTCACGTTGTTAGAAGGTGGCAGAACAAGGCCTTGAACACAGAAAAGCCCCCATTAACTTACGACGTTCTCCAGGTTCTCCATTAACTCCGATGCTTGCTGTTCCTGCTACCTCACTCTCCGTTAAGGGACACAGTGCCCAGGCAAGGCCATCTGGATGGGTGGGGCGTGGATGGGGTGTCTGTATCTGGGGGGAGAGAAAGTATGGCTATGTTGGAGTTATTGTAGTCCTAGCCCACCTGGTTTCCCCTCCTGCCACAGGTCCTGTCCCTCACTGGGTCTATAATTCTCATGTGTCATCCTGCCCCATTTCCTTCCTCAGCAGCAGCTTTGTGATGTCAAGAACCTGTGATGGAGTCAAGGAGGAGGCTGATGGGGTGATAGGCCCTGATCATGCTCCCAGTGTTCTAGAACCCCTTCACACACAGGCGTGTCACCTCTAAGTATAGGCTTGGGTTGAATGTCAAACTTTGGGCCTAGAGTGGGGCCAGATTTGTTCAGAGACAGAGAAAAATCAATCTTTCTTACTTTCAACAAACCTTCCTTGTGTCGATCTCTGTGCTGACTCCTGGGGACAAAGAACTGATAAAAATCTCCCAGCCCATCCCCTGACCTCTAATCTAGAAAGAAAGAGAAAGAGAGCAAATTAAATTGACTATTCACTTCTGAAATTGGGGAGCAAATATAGAAGTCTGATAGAGGGAAGATACGAGCAAGTTGGAAGTAATTCACCCTACAGGGACTTGAGGGGCCTTTGGAAGGCTCCAGAAAGGAAATGAATTCATGCAAGGAAGGTGTTTGCCAAGGGAAAAGGGACTTTCCAGGTTAAAGGAACAACAGGAACAAAGAGGTCTAGAGTTTGAAAGTGTGAGGTAGGTTGAAGGAGCTCACCTGTGACAGAGCTCTGTGTGGAGTGTGCTGTTTCTTCTTGGATGTTCCTGCTACTGCAGGAATTAGCATTTATACTTGTTTCCTAGATGTCAAAACTGAGGTCCCAGCCATGAAGAGACTTGCTTGAGATCGCACGGCTACCATGTATGTTGATGGAGTTGAGACTCTTATCTGTTCGATCGAGAACTCATGACCTTTTAGAGCCATGTTTTGATGTCATGACTTCTGACATTTGGTCTTTGTCTTTTAAGGATCTGCCCCTCTCCCATATCTAGGAGTGCTGGTAGCAACTGAGTTCATGACAGTGGCTGCCTTAGTGTGTGACTTTGATGGCTGCACTAGGTTGAGTGTTCTGGGATTAATTAGCAATGTCTGCCCTGGGCACTGGGCAAAGCAGCGGTGGTATGCATGACATGGACTTGCATGTCAAGGCTAGTGGTAGCATAAAAAGAATCCTATTTGTCTCTGGGCTTCCAGGATAAAATTTTCCATCCCTGAGTGATCCTCATTATGCAGGAAGGACATTGGAGATTGTTATGAAGAAGGGTGACCTGTTTGTACCAGTTGAGAGTCCTTCCAAGACAACCTTGACTCCCCATTGGGGTCTGATTTTGGAAAGCCCTGAGGGTCATCTATACTATTTTTTAAGCTCGACCTCCTCCTGCAACCTTTTACTGACTCTTATACAAAGCATGTTTTCCATTTCATTGAGTGGAATTTCAAAACAGAACTGCAGAAAGAATTGTTCTACCCAAAGGTAACCTGTTCATTTCTAGTGGGAAACAGAGGCATGAATCAAGCCAGAAAATATTCTCAGCGCTGCCCCACCACCATTTTTGTTATTTTTCCAAGGGGAAAGGGAGGGTTTGCCTTTGAGAAAACTGGCCTCATCATCGGCACATCTCAGGCCCTCACACGTCTGGCTCAACACCCCAAGTGGCAAACCAGCACACACCACCAGGAAAAAAAATCTAACAAGACATTAATAGATAAATAAAAATAGCTTCCACAAGAAACGGTGAGGAGTCACGCAACAAAATGATTTCTTTCTGTGCGCGGAAACTCATGAATAATCAAATCGCACAGGCCCCAAATGAGCCGCGTAGCTCTTGTCAACCTCATCCCAGTTTCCTCCTGGAAGGTCACCTCAAACCTTCGCAGGCCTGGGTGGCTCTGCCCCTCATGTCTCCTCCCCGCCCCCCGCCCCCCTCCTCCTCCTTCGGGGGGAGAAATTAATTCCCAGTGCTGTGGAAACGTGCAGAAAATCTGAATGGAAGGCTGGGGCAGAGCTCATGAATCATCAAGCAGGAAGGGGAGTTCAATAAAATATTGGGGGGAGGGTCCTCAGGCCACGGCTTTTGTGAGCAGAACCAGAGCTTCAAGCTTCGTTGGTGTCACATTTTAACCTACCAGCTGCCTTGAGAAGCAAGATGATCTTCCCTGCCTTTTTTCTTCTTCCTTTAAAAAAAAATTATTTTTTTATTTTTTTATTTTCCCTCATGTGTTAAGGGAGGAAACAGTGACAGGGACAAGTGACAGCTCGCTAATTATTCCCTTACTGCCACTGCTGTTCTGGCTTTGGACGCATTGCTCATTTCTCCCCGTCTTCGCGCTGAATAATGCATGGGTCCCTATCTGTATTCAAGAGGCACCTCCGGGACCGCCAGCCTAACTAGCTGATAACTGATTCAGTTTGTAAGCAGGGCCTCTGGGAGTTGCAAGGAAAAGTAGCCAAGAACAAATTTAACACTTCTTTCTCATTTCTTCAGAACATCAAGGAGAGGCAGGTTGGGAAGTGGGTGGGGGCAATGTACGGGGCCCCTGGAGAGCACTTGACCTCGAGTTAGGAGAGGAGAGCCTTCTCCAGCTGTGGGGAAGTGGAGAAGATGACGATTGATGATGACGATGGTGGTGATGAGGTTGACGGTGATGATGATAATGGGGATGAAAAAGCGACTAGGATTAGTTGCAGGCTTACTGTGTGTTTGTCACTGTACTAATCACTCTGCGTGCATTAACTCTTTCGACCACCACAAGAACTTCTTGATGCCAACACAAGGGCAGATATACCAGTTAGCTATATCTGTGATAATGCTAAGTAACAAATTCCATTCACATATTTAATTTTCTTGCTAGAGGTCTGCAGGTGGGTCAATCCCACTGACCCTGACTGTGCTCAGCTAAACAGAGCTGCAGGCTGTGGGTCTGGGTCAGATCTGTCCCCTCCCCCCCCCACCCCTACCACCTCCTTCCAGGCAGGAGGGAAAGGTCACTTGCTGGCAGAGGAGCGAGCACAACCTCTGCCAGCATCATGTCTGCTAATGTAGCGTAGCCTACAGGCCACAGCAGATCACACGGACAAGTCCAATGTCAAGGGCTGGGGAAGCAGGCACCATCTACCACGACCATATAGAGTATGGATGGTCACTACTGCTTCAGGGAAGTGGAGACGCAGGTACGAGTCTCAGAACAACCCCTTTTGGGAATCAGGCTCCTTCACCCCTCTTTCCCAAGCCAGTGCAACTTTTGCAAAAAGATGTATCTCCTTTGGCTTATAGGCTGGGATTTTCACTGAGTGATGTCAGAAGTCTTCAAACAATAAGATGGGCTAATCTTTCCCCAGTATCTCCAGTACCAAGTCCTAATCCAAGCATCTTACATATATCAACTCATTTCCTCTCCCTAACTCCCCAAGGAGATAGGTATGATTATTATCCTTGTTTTACAGATAAAGTGACAGGCACAAAGAGGTTGGGGAATCCCTGAAGTCACACAACAGTGAGGATGGAGTCAGGACATGAGCCCAGACTGCCTGCAGAAAGCCCACTCCAGTCCATCACAGGGAACAATGAACTGTCATGGAGAAGCTTGAATTTCGGGTGCAGATGCTGTATTTGAAATGCCGGAGTGTCGTTGATTTGCAGGATATAATTGGGCAGGGGCAGCTTGGCACCTGGGTCAGAATCACGCGGGCACTGAGAGTGTGGGATTGCCTGGAAGAGCTCCTCACCTGCCCACCCTGCGGGCTGAACCTCCTGGGTCTTCCTCTCTAAGCAACCTGAGTTGTCCCACACTGGCCCCTGACAATGCATGACATGCTCTGGAATCTACTGGTGGCATTACTGACCTCCAGCAGGCCATGGGGGAGTTTCCCTGGGAATTACAGGGAACAGACAACAGCTGGCTTCTACCCTTGACCTGCTGACCCCATAATCCTAGGTCTCCCTTTCCCTCCACGAGGGTGCGGGCAAGCTAGTACAAGAGCCTGGCTCTTGTTTTATGAACAACATTGAGAATGAGTAAAGATCTGCCTGCTTTGGAATGAAGTATGGTCCACTGTTTAAAGGAGGAATTTACCCTGGCCCACATGGAAGCACACTGGGTCTTGACATTACACACCAACCATGGCCAGCTCTGTTTTCACTCAGCCTCCAGTGCTCTGTGCACAGTAGCAATCCGGCGACTCATGGGCAAATGAATGACTGATAGCTCATCCATTCGAACGGATGCTTCGCAGGCAACAAATGGAACCATAGAGAAGTCAAGTCACCATTCCTTTTGTTTTTAATTTATTGAGCATTTATATGTCAAGTGGTGAGGACTGAGGCAGGATAAGGAGGAGAGGGAAAATGTCGGACCCTCTCCTCGCAGGTGCCAGGCACTGTACTAGGAGCCTTACACATGTAAGGAGTTCCCAGCTACCCTGTGTAAGAAGTTCTGTTATGTCATCATCATACCCATTTTACAGAGAAAGGGCTGAGCTCCAGCAGGAGGCGTCCTTAACCTTACCACAGCCACACTGTAAGGATCTGCGAGGCTAGACACCTGCATTCAAGTCTACCTGCCCATTGTCTAAGTTAGCAGGATCCTGGGTTCTCCTCCACCCCCACCAAGGCTGGTAGGTCAAAGAGACTGGGCACGCAGGGTGGGAAGGGTGCTCAGAGTCCTCACAGCTGTCACCGGCTGGGGTGCATGTCTGCATCCAGCCGCCCAGTGCTGTCTGCTGGGGCAACACCGGGCTCGCTGTCAGGAGCTGCGTGTCAAGGCAGCAGCGGGGGAGGCAGGCAGGCTGTTGGCAGGTGGCTTAAAATAGCAGCGCATCCTCGCTGCTGCAGGAACTTGGTTCCCTCGGCCCAGAACACTCAAGGAGAAGATTCCTCAGCCCTGCAGCCTCTTCTCGCTGGTGGTCTTTTGCAAGGAGCCAGAGAAATTCAGCTCAAGTTCAAGGTCCCCTTTTGCTCCCAGAACCTGCAAGTTGAAAGGCCCAGCACCTCCATGAGCTGTCACTCCCTCATGCTGTTCTCTTGACATGGCTTTCTCTGGCCCTTCACCATAATGCATTCAAGATGGCTCTTCTACCTCGGCTCTGGCTGATCCAGCTGCCTGAAAAGTCTCCTCTGTTCTCTTCCCCACCTGAGAAACATGTGAGTGCAATAGCTGCTCAATAAACCATTGGGACTATCAGTAGACATTGAAATCTTATTGATTCTTCAAGCTTCTTTCGCTTGTCAATACTTCTGGGAGTCTTTTTGATTCTCCTAAAAGTAGGGATCCCTCCTTCTTTCAAGACATGTATGTGGTCCATGATCAGATTGCGATTGCAGAACTCTTTATGTTTTATGCCTCTCTCCAATCCTAATGACCAGGTAGGCCATACCTCATAAGGGTGGTGATTGTTATCTGGCCAGTTCCACTGTTTCTCGGGAACTGTGTCCCCTTCTCTATAACAACACCACAAAGTGATGATGTAAGGACATTCCGTCATCAGATATCTCTTCCATCTTCCTGCTAGGGGATTCCCACCTTTTTTCTCTTCAGGTCCTGTCTTCTTGGCCTTCTTGGCAGATAGTTAGCACACAGGACAGACACTTCATAGCTGTGCCCATGGCAGACATTGCTAATAGATCATAGCAACATTCTCTCTGATTCCTGGAGGCTTCAGGCAGCGATGAGCAATTGACTGGAGTTAGCATTAAGAAAATGATCAAGTGAGTTCTCACAAGTGTTGTTAGCCACAAACTTGTCTTATTGGCTGCTTAGCCATCCTATTGGGAGGCCTTTGAGGGCACAGCAATGCCATTTATTTCTGCATCACATCCACTTGGTCCAGAGCCTGGCAAACATCAAGCATTGAAGAAATATCAAGTTAGGAATCTGGGAAGAGAGGAGAACCTGTCAGACCTTGCTGGCACACACAGAAGCACCTCAGTAAGGCTACTCAAGCCCAGGAGCTCTCTGGGTCTTGCTTCCGCTCACTACTCTGTCCCTGGGGAACAGAACCCAGAGTTCAAGAAACCCAAACCACAGTGTCATTGAGCTCAGTTTCAAGTCCAAAATCAGCCTCCACATGACCAACTGCACAGAGAGACAATGTATGAGATCAAAAAGTCCAGGATGCAGAATAGTGAGAGGTAAAGGAAGCCCAGGAAAGCCCTTCCTGGGACCTAGTATTCTCCTCTCTAATATAGGATGTCGGGAGTCATTACCTGATGGGAACTATTATGAGAGAATGAATAGAAAGTTCTACATGGTCTCTGATAAGTGGAAGTTACTATTATAGCTATGATGCTCGTAGAGACCTTGTCAGAGAGGGAAAACTGTCATTGGAAACCCTGAGCTCCAGTCTCTCTGATGACCACTCTCCTTGGGTCTCCTCTCTGGGCAAAGTGACAAGAAGAAGACAGGACCTGCAGAAGAAAAGGGTGGGAGTCCTTTGGCATGAGGGAGGAAGAGACATATGTGGTCCTATTTTACAGATGGGAAAACAGATTCCTAACAACAATGGAAGTCGCCAGGTCCCATGAAGTAACAGCCATTTGGATTTGAACTCAGGACCTTTTCATATCAAAGTTCTTGATATTGGCAACTCTCGACCTCATTGGTAGTCATACTGCTCACCTATTCACTCATACACTTATGTAGTCTCTTCTGAGACTATATGCTCTGAGGGAGTTCATTGTCTTGTTTTGGGGGTGGGAGATGGTCAGACATGCTGTTATTGTTGTTTCAGTATCAGGAAGAACTTGGAGAAAAACAGAAGGGCTACATTGGTTGGGTTTTGCAGTATGGGTAGGAGTTCATTGGGTGAAACCAGGTGGGGAGATGTAGAGAGCAAAGACCATGAAAAAATATGGTGCTTATGGTAACCATTGAACAGAACTGTATATCCCATCTTAGTTAAGCTGCGGGCAACAAGGGTAAATGAACCTCCAGTCTGGAGGTTCATCCATGGCACATGGGCTTCTCCTTGTGGCCAGGGCCATCATGAAGAGGTGTTTCAGTTCAGCTGTTCACAGCAGTTTCCACTTCCCTGCACACTCAGCTTGGCACCAGGCTGCCCTCTTGATGTCAAGGGGAAACCCAAGATGGGGGCCAACATCAGCATGAAGCTCTATGGGTCAGCCAGGCTGCTCCCTGGGAGAGTATCAAGGCAACTTCTGCTGCAGGAACTTAAGCCTCAGAGACTCAGAATCTGTGGGATTCTCTGCTCTCCAACTTAAGAAGCCAAGATCTAGTGAGCTGCATCATTCAACTATTCATTCGTTCATTTGGTCAACAGAGATGCCCCGAGCAGCTACGCAGAAGTCAGTGACCCCTCCAGATGAGTGAGTTACATCAACAATCAGCCCTTGGTTGCTTGTTTGCCTGGGGCATTTTGGCTGGGCTCCCTCATGCATCTGCCTACCAGGGGATTCTGCTTGGACCCAGCTTGTCTGTGGGTGAGGTCCCATGCCATGTCACCCATCTTTTTCTTGGGACCAGCAGGTTAGCCAGTTCACTGTGGACTGAGTCATGAAGAGTGAGGGTGACCCTCTCCTGATCTCTGGCTGTGGGCACGCATAGACTTTGAACCAGAATCATGCCACACATGAGTTGCTGAGGGGGTAAGTGAGGCTCCTGCCTGTGGGGTCCTCCACCCTGGGCGTGGTGGGAGAGGCAGGCACAGCCATGCGTGGTCTTATCTGAAGCAGTAAAAGTCCTTTCCTGGACTGGCAGGTCTGGTTGTCTAGTTGATGACCAGCTGGGACCCCCTTATCACTGGTCAAGAGCCCAGCTGGGTCCACTTGCTTAGCTTCACACCCCAGGGCTGTCTGACCAGCTTCAAGAGTGAGAAAGCTCCCCCACTTTCCTCAGTGGCAACCCCTCAGGGAGGAGGGAGCAGATAGCAGAACCATGCTATTTACAAGCTTTCAAATGGGTTATTGAATCATAAACTGAAATCACAGGCTGTAACCAAATCAGCAAGGACCAGATTCAATAAAGTAAAAAGGAAGGGGGAATAAAAATCCCACCTAGAAGCTTGTTAAAGCTTCTCTGCTTCTCCTGGCCCTGCTTTCTTAGCGTCTCATTGTTTCTGGTGAATAACCCCGGCCTGGTCTGGTTTGATGCTGGTGTGCTATTAATTCCATATGTGGTTTATGAGTGGAGGAAAAGGCCATCATTACGTGCTGTTGCAACTTGCAAAGAACCCAACGGGCGTTTCATCTCTGCCTTGCTGGAGCAGCGGCTGGCGCTGCTGTCTGTGTCTCCAGTTTTAACAAATGAAACTTTTAGGGTGTGTCCGGGAAGGGGTGGGGGATACTGAACCATCTTCGACTGACTGGGGTCTCCCTGTATGGAGTCTCTGTCCCTCAGGGCACCCGGGGCCTCTGCTGGGATCATGTTTATGGGCACCCACTTTTCAGTTTATAAAGTTTATAAAGCTTTGTGTGTTTTCTTGGAATTATGGCAGGGACTCAGTGCACAGAACGTCAGCGCAGGGCCTGGCCCAGAGGAGATGCCAAGAAGAGAAGCTCTTCTGGGTGTTCAGGTCATCATTTCCCATTAACTGCCATCCTACTATGTGCCAGATGTTCAATGCATGCTGTCTCCAATTCTTCAGTTAAGTTCTGCAACCTAGAAATTACTGTGCTTGGATTACAGATGAGACCCTAAGATTCAGACTTGCCCAAGGGACAACAGAAAGGAAGATCTGATAGTCGGTCCCAACATTGGGGCTGCTGGGCTCCAAAGCCAGCTGCACAGTGCACACACTGATTCTAGTCAGAATTATTTTAATTCTGCCCACTTATCAGGTGAGTAAACTGAGTCTCAGAAAGGTTAGGTGCTTCAGCAGAGCAGGTCTTGGGGAAACTGAATTTTCTTTTTCTGAATTAGTTTCACAGACTTTCTTTACTTAATAGGTCACATCAGTGCTAGAAGTTTTTTTCCATTGACTTGAACGATCCGACTGTCTCACTTCACAGATGGGTAAACTGAGGCTTAGAGATGTTAGTGCCTTGACCAAGTTCATTCAGCCAGGAAACTGCCAGAGCTAGGGCCAAGCCTCCAGCTGTCTCCAGAGTCACGATGCTATTTCCGCCACCGCACTGTCCAATGATGCAGAAATTGTGTTATTCAGATGTGTAGCCTCCCCACCTGGGAGGTGCCTGTCCAAAAACCAGTCCCGCTTTGATGCAGATTGATTATATGTTTTTCCAGCCTGGATCCACATTCTCTGTCTAGAATATCCTGTGTATAGTCCTGGCTTTAAGCTTTAGATTAGGTGTGAAATAGCTAAGTTATTAATAATTCAGCACCTGAGTTCAAATCCCAGCTCTACCAACTTCTGTTGGTCAAGCTATTTCCTCTTTGAAACCTCAATTTCCTTATCTTTAAAATATCAAGTAACATCTTTCTTGTAAGGTTGTTGTGAAATCTGTAAGTACAAAGAATAGCCGGTAGTTTCAGCCGGGCCTCCTAATTCTAGATGTGGCCCATTGTAGAGGAGTTTGGGAAACTTGCTTAAGGCCATGAGGACTGAGGTTTACATCCAGGTGGGCTTGCTACAGAGCCCCTTGTTATCTGTGGCCTTAAGTTGGCTAATTAAAGTCAGCAAAGCTAGCGAGCATAATGTCCTTTTGTATTCTGTTCATGATGTTCATGATTTTCTGGTCAGCCACAAAAATGGCAAAGGTCATCATTCTTGCAGAGCTGCCCCCAACTCTAATTTCTGAGCAAGTTTGATCTGAGAATTGGGGTCCATCTCTGAAGCACATCCATGTGACTAAGTTCCCACGTACGTTCTATACTCAACACTTCATTGACTACGTTCTACACTCAACACTTCTTCAATTCCTGAATATGCTCAATGCATTCATACCCCCGGGCCTTTGCACATGCTGTACCCGATGCCAGACTCTCCTTTCCTGCTTCGGATTACCAACAAATGCGTAGTTAGAGACTCAGCTTAAAACCATTCCTCTGTGAAGCTCTCAAGACCCACTCTACCCTTCAAATTTTCCAAACAGAATTTATGCTTCTTTTCTGTGCTCCCTGTGGCTGTGGTGATCTCTCTTGGGTTTTTATTATGCAGGTTTTTGTGTCCATGTCCCCCACCAGGAACTGCTTGAAGGCAAGAACCTGGGTATGTTCATCTGCTTCTGTCTCTACAGTATCAAAAAATGTTTATTGAGTGAATGCATGAATGAACAAATGAAAGTTTTCTGCCTTCCTTGAATTAGAGCTGATGTCTTATCAGTCACATGGGGGCTGAATTCTGGCTCCAGCTTGATCTCACTGCATTCTCCTGCAAAAGACACCATGCTTTGGAATGCCTCAGTTTCCGCATCTGTGAATGAACTGGTAACGGGTACACACTAATGACCTCCTAGAGGAATCTGTGATTGCCGAGTTCTTCATCTCCCTTCTCGACCCCGAACGGCTTCTCCTAGGATACTCATCACGGTGGTCTGGCTGCTCTGTACCGCATCTCTACCTTCTGCCTACTCCCCACCATCCAAGGCCTTTTAGAGACATCCCCTGCCTAAGCCTCTTTGGAATCTGTCTTCTTCCTCTCTTCCCCACAGTTCCCCTACTGCAGCCTCTATCATCTCTTGCCTGCATGCAGCAGCCTGTCAACACTTGGCCCATGGCCATCCTTCCTCCACACTCCCTACCCCCCAAGCACCTTCGGGGCTTTCCAGAACACCAGCCACACAGATCTTCTTTCTGTGATTTACATTTACCTGACTTGATCCACCAGTCCAGCCTTCACCCATGGTGTTCTCTCGGTCTAGAAAGTTCTCTGTGCCCGCCCCAGGCTGAGCATTCCTATTTTATTAACCCTCTTAGCTCCCTTCCTGTTTTCCAGTCCATATGCTGGTTACCAGTTTCAATTTACTTGGGAGATTCTCTCCCCTCCCCCATCACTGAGTCCAGATAAAGGAAAATCCTATCCCCTCGCCCCCACCCATCTGATCAACAGTGCCCAGTCCCATGTCTGGCATGTGTTCTCCAGCTTTGGGAAATGGGCTGACAAAGGAATGCGACCTAAGGTCCTGCACATCCGGCTCAGAACTCAGTTTTACCAAGTCTGCAATGAGCTCAGGGTCTTCCACCCCTCTGCAGCTGCATGGTGCTGCTGGGGGCTCCAAACGATCCATGGAAGCCAGGTGCTCCCGGGTCTGGCAGGAACAAGGGGAAGAAAATGCAGCAACGCGACAACTGGGCTACCACGGGGTTCAGCGCCCCTCAGCTTGGCGCACTGAGGATGGGAAGCAGGGCCAGGACCCCAAGTGCAGAGAAGGCTGGAGCACAAGGTGCTCCGTGTCCAAAGAGCCAACGGAACAGGGCGGAGGTAATGCCGAGGAGTTCCTTCAGGGCTTTTAGAAGGAAGCTGGGGTTATGTGCTCAACCGCCACTGAGCACCTGAGAACCCTCACACTTGGGTTTCAGCAGTGTGGTTTGGCAAAGCAGACTTTCACAAGTTCCAGCACATTTCTCTTTTCTAATCAGACAGGTGCCAACAGACTGCAGTGCTGTCTCTCTGCACTTAGTGTTAGCCCCTGAGAATTATGCCCAAGTGCCTGTCCCGTGAGCTGCTCTGGGGGTGACTAGAGAGAGGGAGGCAGCAAGGTGATGGCCTTGGCCGAGTCCTCAGGGGAGCTTCAAACTAATGAAACTCCAGGTGGGTGCAGAGGGTGGCAACACAGAGACCTCTGGGGGAGGACCAGGTGGGGTGAGTGAGAGGTGGGGAGGCACAAACTTTCTCTGAAGAAGAGAATATGTTTTACTGTGGTAAAACACATGTAGCATAAAATTGAGCGTATTTCCCACTTTTAAGAACATAGTTAAGCGGCGTCAAATACATTCCTTTGTTGGGCAACCATGACAGTAACCCAGCTCACGCTCATTGCCCCAGACTGAAACTATGCCAGCAAAAGATTCTAATTCCCATTTTTCTTCCCGCAGTCCTCAGTCTCCTTCCTGTTCCTATGAATTTCATTACTCTACATGGCCATATTAGTGGAATCATAACAGTTTTCCCCCTCTGTAAATGGTCTATTTCATTGGACATGATGCCTTTGAAACTCATCCATGCCTTGGCATGTGTCTTAACTTCCTGCCTTTTGGGGTTGAATAATTTTCCATTGTTTGGAGACACCACGTTTATGGATCTTTTGACCCACCGATGGATGGACACTTGGATTGTTTTCACTTTTGACTGCTGTGCACAGAGTTGCCTGAACCCAAAAGTGATGTTTGAGCTGAAACTTAAATGCATTGGAAGGAAATACCAGTCTCCAGAGTGTGCAGCTATGGGCATTAGGGTTCAAATCCTGGCGCTGTCATTTACCAGCTGTGTGACCCTGGATGAGTTACTTGACCTCTCTGAGACTCAATTTTCTCTTCTCTAAGAAGAAAAGCACAGCCACTCCTGGTGTCCATACTAGGCCTACAGGGAAGGTACCAGACAGTGTACAGTGACTATGTAATGCAGTCATTACACATTTCACAGCCTTGCCCAGGACCACTGTGTATGATTATCCATGTGATCCACTGCCCAAGGGCAGGGCCCAGCTACTCAAATCCAGGGGATGGCTTCTGCCTGGAGGAATGTCCCACGAAGGCAGATTTGGGTTATTCTGGCCCAGGATCTCAATCAGACTTTTTCCTGCTGGGCAAGTGAACGCTGCCTGCAGAACACAGAGAGGCTAATTAACCAGGCCAAGGCTACACAGTGACTTTCAGATCCCTTAGGGTGTGGGGTCCTGGCTCTAGGTCTCAAGAACAGAAGCAGGTATACAGCCAGGAGCCCGGTGCAGGCCAGCGGAGACAGCCCCTGGTGCCCCCGGCCCCCCTCCTCTGCCTCTCTCCCATTAAGGAGCGGAAACCAACTCCTCCGTGGCCAGGCTCCACCTGGGGGAGGCGGTGTGGGAGTGGCCACCGACACAGGGCTCTATGTTGTTGCCTACCCCCCTCCCTGCCCCCTCGCTGCCTCGCTCCTTCCATGCTGGGATCGGTTTCCAGACAACCCAGGGCCCAGCCCGCCAGACTATTTAGTCTGGGTTTGGTGACCCCCGTCTGACTGCGGGCAGGACGCGCTCAGGTTTCCCGGTCTCCTCGGTACAATCACGGCAGCCGCCTCTTTGGCTCCCCCGCCCTGGCTTCTTACACAAACACCTTCAGGCCAAAGACTTCCTGCATGCTTGTTTTAGGCACAGCTACTGGCTTCCAGAAGGGCGCTCCACCGAGATGCCCTACAATGTGTTTGTCACTCTCAAACACTCCAGCAGATGACAGGCCCACCCTGCTGCCTCTCCCCACTCCTGCTGACCTGGGCTACCGGGTGTGCGAGCTCACAAAAGAAAAAAACAAACAAAAAAGGTGAATTCAAAAGTATTTTAGTGGGTGCTAGAAGAGCTATTTACTCTGCTCCAAGCCTCATACCTGGAAGCACAGGCTCCCGAGAGAAGGGGATAGACCCTGGTGGCACAACGGGTTAGGATGTAGCACTGCAAGCGAGTTTGATCCCTCATCCTGGAGATGATCCACATGGCACAGCAGACCTCTCCTGACCAGCCCGCTGCTTCCCTCAGCAGTGTACTTCGTAGATCTGCCTATTCTTTCCGCTCTGTCTCTGGTGAATCCTCTCACTGCCCCTGCACCTCTGGCTTGTACCTCAGTTCTGTACGTATAAATAAATAAATCTTTTTAGAAAAATTCAGCAATGTGATATTTATTCCCTTAAAAAAAACATGCATGGGGTGGCAGTGTCAATGATACAAATATTACTGGAGCCCACTCATAAAGTACTCATGGTGTGCCAGGTACTCAAATGTGATTCTCTCGGTGGGTGGAGGTGGGTACTTTGTCTACTCCTTATTTTATAGAAAAGAAACAGAGACCCAGAGAGGACAAATGACTTGGAGAAGTCACATGGCCGGCTTTTCTGCCTGAATTCTATCCTGAGCCACAGCCTACCTGTCAGGGCAGTCCATTTCTGGGTCATCGATCACGGGAAATGGAAGACTGGGGCTGGGGAGTAGTTTACATATTTCTGTGTATTTTTTCTTCACCATGAACATACTTGATTTTATAAAACTACACACCAAGCACCATCATCCACGATAATGACAAGAAGCCACAGGACCCACTTAGATGCCCACTGAATTTCCCTCTAAATGGGTTACATGTAACCCAGCCTCCTTTAATTCCTCCTCCGCACATGATCTGGGCTAACTGCTGTCGACAGCTTGCTGTACACTCTTGCAGATTTCTCCTTGCAGATTTGCTAATATGTATGCAGGTGTATAATTTTAAAGGGTTTTCTAAGCCACACATATTTTGCAATATTTGATTTCTTAAAAATCAATAGGAAATGTATTGTATTTGCAATTGGGAAGTGAATAAAGATATTAAAAATTGAGTCAAATCTCAAAACATTGCTGGGTTGTGTATTTCAAACTTAGGAAGTCAAAGTTCCATTGCAGAAAAGTTCTGTACCAGAGAAGCCGGATTCCCCACAGCTGCCCAGATCCTAAAGGTTGGCTGTCATACTGATGGGGGTTGGGGGGGTGGGGAGTGGGTCGCAGCGAATTCCCACCAGCTCTCCCAGCCACCCCTCCCCACTGCCCCTGGTCGATAAGCATTGTGTTCAGTTTGTCGACTCAGCAGAACAGGCCTGCCCGCTTGCTCCCTGCTCGGATTGGAAGGTGATTGCCTACTAGCCAATTAATTCTGCTTTAATTGCTCAGGCTCTAAAATGCAGGCCTGAACATCTAATCTGGCAGGGGGTGGCTCGTCTGGCAGATGCTGCTCCACCAGCTTTGGGGAGAGGCTCAGAGAGTCTGAGAAAAACAGATTCTCCTTAAGGACCCTCTGGGTGTTCTGCAAGGGAGGGGCTCCTGGCCAGTGGGGATGTGACTCAGAAAATGGGCCCAAGACATGGTCAGGTGGCTGAGAGAACAGTGGAAAGGGGTGTAGTGAGTCCAGACACTCACTGGTCACCGACTTCAGACATCTGTCCATGTGACTTGGTCTTCTCCTGGGATTGGCTTTCAAATGTCCATGGGGGGATGGTGGGGGCCTTGCCTCCCTCACCCCTTTATCTGCTGCTCACCTAGGGCCTGGCATCTAGTAGGTGAAATAAACAGTGGTTGATTCAAGGAAGTAGTCTGCCTTTTGCAAATCATCTGCCTGAAATTGCTAGGGAGGACTTGGGGGAAGGGCCGGCGCTTCTTGGTTTCCTCTAGGGGAAACCAAGGCCTAGAGGATGGGCTGGTTAGTTTAGCCCAGCGCCTGAGGCATGTGACCTTTCAGTGTTGGATAGTATGCACAGGCCTTTTCCAGATCACCCTTATCTTTGAAAAAGGGGTGTGACCTGTGCTGTAAAGAACAGGAGGTGGAGGAAGCCAATGCTGCAACTTCCCTTTGAAAGTGGCATCTGTACCCAAGTCCTCAGTGACCTGGCAGCTGGCTCATTATGCACTGGGCACAGAGCTCTCTCCTGGGTCTGTTCCTGGGGGGCCACTCACAAGAGGATCCCCTAGAGACCAACAGCAGGCCCTCAAGAAAGAGTGATTTGTATGTAATCCTTGATCTTCAAATGAGGACAAGGATTCATCCGGATTTCAGATGGAGGGATATGGAAGGGTGGGGTAGCTGCTTAGCTGGGCTTTCTAGCCATTCCCAACTGCCTCATTGCTCTCGGGTTGGTGGGGACAGGAGGAGAGAGGACCCAGAGAGGAAGAGAGTTAGGAGCGAAGAGTGGAAGGGAGGGAGCAAAGCAGGGTGGGAAGCAGAACACAGGGAACAGGAAAGGGCCTGCCCCGTGGTTCAAGGGATTACATCTCAGCACTATGAAGCTGTTGCAGCCATTGCCACGAGTCTGATCCGCAGCCAGAGAGCTGACCTGCGTGATGCAGCACACCTCTCCTCTCTCCCCCACTCCCCTCAGCAGTGTATTTCGGTCCATCTTCCTGTTCTGCTCCCCACTCTGTTTCTAATAAATCCTCTCACACCCCGCCCCCCTCCCAACCCACTGCACCTCTGGTCTTTACCCCAGTTCTTATATGCATAAGTAAATAAATCTTTTTTTTTTAATATTTATTCATACAGAACTGGGGTACAGGCCAGAGATGCGAAGGGTGAGAGGATTCACCAGAGACAGAGTGGGGGGCAGAACAGGCAGATCGACGAAGTACACTGCTAAGGGGAGCAGCGGGCCGGTCAGGAGAGGTCTGCCGCGCCATGTGGTCACCTCCGGGGCAGGCGGGGATCGAACTCATGCGGAAGTGGCTGAAGCGTCTTAGTGCTGTGCTTTAACCCGCTGCGCCACCAGGGAGGGCCTGTAAATAAATCTTTTTTTAAAAAAAGGGGAGCAGGAAGCAAAGGAGGGTATGCTGCGGTGGTGCTGGGGGGGGGTAGGGGGGGGTTGTTGACAATAGACAAGGATGTCAGCCAATTCCGGGTGGGAGGAAGCAAAAAGGAAACACTCAAAGGACAAAGAGGGACAAAGAGGAAGAAATAAAGGGTAAGAAGGAACTCAATAGGGCTTGAAACAAAGCCTTGGAGAAAACAAAGGGAAAGAAAAGAAGCAGGCAGAGAAACAGCACAAACAAGGAGAAAGGCTGTGCGGAGGCCTTCTGATTGTCACATGCACACTCTGAGGGGCATCTGGGCCAACAACACGGCCCCGGCCGGCCCCGGCCCTTCACACCCTGCCCACCCCCCTACCCACCACCTGTATCCGCCACAGACTCCCAGGAGCCTTTGGGGTAGACAGAGGCACCTCCTCCGCCTCTAGACCCAGGCCTGCTCTGATTGGTCAGTCCATTAGGGCAGGGAGGCGGCCACGCCCACCCATCTTGGCTCGATGCAGGCAGAAGCCCCAGAGACCCAGGGGCTTCCTGAAGTGTTCTGAGCCACCCCAAGTCCTCCCTCCCCCTCCTTCCCCACCACCTAGAAAGCTGTCCAAGTGGAACAGCCTGCAGCTATTACAATAAACACCTCAGCCGCAACCTGTCTCTCATTTGCATATTAGCAGCCTTAATTCTGATGAAATATGCAAATGTATGCAAAATGAAATTCATCTCATAATGACACAAGGCGATTAAACAATTTTTATGCTTAAATATTCTGTTTAATGAAATCAAACAGACCTGCGTGTGTGACAAATTCTCCACAGCATGGAAAAATTAGTGGGGATAAAAAAAATAAGAATACCAAGTCACTAGCACCCCCCAGCATGGCCCAGATCTGCCTCACCTTTTCTGGGAGAAGAAAGGGGGGGGAGTGTGTTTTTGATAACAAAATGAACTGAAAATTATATTACTGAAAACTGCTAAAATAAGTTAGGAGCAATATGCTTTTGTTTCGGTTCTTGAAAGGAAGCTCCAAGCCTTGTCCCTCACAGTCACAATGTAATGGAGGAAAGGGAGGCGTGTGGGGAGCCAGAGGCCAATGCAGTTGCAACCTGGGGAGTGAGGAGCCCTCTGGTCGCCCACCTCCAGGAAGCTGTCCAGCTGCGCCCTGCAGCCCAACTCTTGCTTTGTTCACTTGGGCAGAAGGTGTTCTTGCTTTGGACATGGAGAGAGAGAGATTGAGGGCTAGTTCTTATCTCCTTTGTAAATTCTCTTCTGATATTTACCTGGAAGAAAAGAGGAGTCAAAAAAGAGGAGGAGGAAGAAGTGGCAAGGGAGTAGGTAGGAAAGAAAGAGTGAAGAGCAAGAGATATAAGAGAGAGAGAAGAGGGATCATAGAGAAAAGGGAGTGACAGAGGAGGTGAAAGGGTAAAGAAAAAATGGGATGTAATGTCTTTGAGTCATTGCTATGTGTTTTCTTGTATGGGAACACAGTGACTCTTCCTAGCAACCATAATGGTCAGGTATTATTATCATCACCATCTGTATTGGTGATGAAGAAGGGTTCAGTGATGAAGTAAGTAGTTTAACTTTGCTCTGCAGAGGTGGGTGGAAGGGGCTCAGGATTTGGGTGCTGACATTCAAATTGAATTCAAAATTGAACTTCTGAGCATTCTAGAGGGTTAGGAGTGGGGATTTAGTCTACAAACTCATCTTAGGGAAGAGGGGTGGGCTATTTGGACTAGATACCAATAATTAATTTGCATATTGACACGTGAGGGTACTGAGGAAAAAACTTCTAGGGAGTGGATGGAGAAATGATGGAGAAATTGGGTGTTAGCACTCATGGTATAACGTTCTCTGATCTCTATCTAAAGAACCAGAACCATTTCCCTCTATTTCGTCACCATTCCCATGTTTACTTGTTTATTGCCATCTCCCAAAAATAGATGTGTCTTCCAGGAGGGTCTGGCTGTTTGAAGGTCTGGAATGCACTTAGAAATTGCTCTATGGGCCCTCCCTGGTGGCACAGCAGGTTAGGGCACAGCACTGCAAGCTGGCCACAGCCACTTCAATGCGAGTTTGATCCCCAGCCCTGGAGGTGACCCACATGGCACAGCAGACCTCTCCTGACCCGCCCGCTGCTCCCCTCGGCAATGTACTTCGTTGATTTGCCTATTCTGCTCCCCACTCTGTCTCTGGTGAGTCCTCTCACCACCCCTGAACCTCTGGCCTATACCCCATTTCTGTATGCATAAATAGATAAATCTTTAAAAAATATTGCTCCTTCCTAGGTTACTGGTTATTGACTCTTCTCTTACAGAGGCAACAACAATTACTATCATTTCACACTGTGTGGAGCTCTCTCTTAGCAGACTTATGAGGTTGGTAGAGCATGAGGTTGGTATTCCCACATGAGAAGATGAAAATCCAGAGGAGGACATTGATGCATCCAATGTCATACAACAAGTTGCTGGCTATGGGAACAAATATCCAGGTGTCCAAACTTGAGGCTGAGATCTGTAGCGACAAGGAAAACACCTTGAATCTTCCAATTGATTTCTAGGATTCTTGGCTAGGTATCACCTCCATCTCCTCCTGTTTTTAGGTTGATGGACTTTGAGACAAGGGTATTTTATTATAAAATTAGGAAAAGTATTTATAATTAACATTTTGATGATAAAAGGTATCACTGAGGAGCTATCAGCTTCATCACAGTGTTGTTAACATCCCTAGGAAGAGAGGACATATCATTTTCCTGGGCTGTGATAGCCTATCAATTTAACAGGAAGGGTGAGGAAGGGCATCCTATGATCCTGACGATCATGAAACAGAACAGTGTTATCTTTAAGTGAACACCATTATGATAAGACTGATATTAACATGTCTCTTTTTCTGTGCCTGGTTCTGAGGGAGACAGCTTTGTATGCCAGATGCCATTTTAGCATGGAGTTAAGAGAATAATATTTACACATTCAAACTCACTCATTCATTTAATGAATACTTATCTATATGATGCTCTAGAGAAGCAGAGCTAATTATGACACCGTTACTGGCTTCAAGCATGTCATTGTAGTTGCAGGGATACACTAAAAGTTGACAACAATAAATGTAAATGGCACAAATACACAGTATAAGAAGAGTAGAGAAGTGTCCTCACTGGGGGGATATCAGGGAGGCAGCCTGAAGGATATTTGCACTATCTTAAAATAGAATTGGGAACATGCTGAAAAGAGAAAAAGACTTTGAAGATGAAATAGCATGTGCAACATTGCTGAGCAACTACAGGTTGGGAGGCAAGCATCCTTCAAAAGAATGGTGGGGAATCAAGCTGGAAAGACAAGAGATGAAGACTAGATACCAGGTCTGCATATTTCTTCTTCCTCTGACACTGAGTAACTTTTAACCTTGAGGAAGTCACAGCAACTCTACAACCTCAGTTTGCTCAGTTGTGAGAATGAAGAAGAAAGCTCTTTATATAAGTCTATTGAGAGCATCAAGCATGCCTGGAAATGCTCTGCCATTGCTATCACTCTGTGAAATTGATTATCTCAAATTCTAATTAGGAGATTATTAGTAGCAACAAAAGCAACAAGGAGAAAATTATCTTTTATTTGGGCAGCCAGATGCCACTGGCCCTTCCATGTACCAAAACCCAGCAACAGTAACTTTCCCAGGGAATGAATGAGAACCAGAGTTCTGCATTCTTTGCCTCCACCCTGCCCGGTTTCTTCTATGAATCCCAGAAACCACATTCCACATGCTTTTTACCACCTGGTAGCTATGAAAAGCTATTGAAAGCTACAGAAAGTGTACTGAGGCACTTCCTCCAGAGCCTTTCACCCTTGGGGCACAGCCTGGGGTGGAGAGGAGTGTGGGCACACTGGGATACTTCCACTTCTCCGTGCTGGGCATGGTTTCCAATCAAATAGCTATATATTGCCCTCTAAAGAACACCACCAAGCTCAGCATATCTTTCTCTTCAGGAGTATTTTTCCTTCTTAATAGAGATCCTGAAGTTATACGTAGGGAAATAGTCCCTCACCCAAGGGTCTTACAGTCTAGTGGGACAAGTCCAGAGGCACTAAAGAATGATTTTTACTCTCCTTTATTGCACTTTTTGGTATCAGCCTTCCTCCTTCTCTTAACTCTCTCTCACTCCTTCTCTCCCTCCCTTTTGTTTCCTTACACAATTGCAAAGTATCAATTTTACAAAAAACAATGAAACTATTTCCAAAAACAAGATCAATAATTCCCACTCTGAGAGGTTTTGCCAAACTCCGCATCTTCTGTTCAGGAAGGCTGTTAGGACCATCATCCTCTGGCTGGCCAACAGCCCAGTGAATGTCCAACCCTCCCTTCTGAACCTCGATTCTTAGCAGTAATTCTCAACGTCTCCCATTTTCTCAGGCTCCTCTTGAATTCAAAGAGTTGTCTCTGAGGTGAGCACACAAAGGAACCGAATGTTCCGAACATCCATCCTCCCTCCCTCCTACCCCTCGTCCTGGTGGGAATAACCTGTTCTCCCCAAAAGACATTTGCATGGAAATCTGGACGGATTTCCACTCTGATTTGGACCCACCCTATCCTTCTATCAGGTCAACTGAAAGTCAATGTTTCCTCTGGAACTGACCAAAAACTAATTAAGGATAATATCCCCCAAAAATCTCAAACTCCCAACCACCACCATGTTTTTGCTTTTCCATGGCAAAGATGGATAGAGAAATCTGATCCCTACTGTTGGTGGGATCCAACTAACTCCCTGTGGATTTTCAGTGAGAAGGACTGGACCCAAGGCTGAGTATTCTGCATGGTGAGGGGTCTTAATGGCTTGTGCAGACCCTCAGCACTCCAGTCAGGGTCCAGAACACTGTGTTGATTCTAGGGGGTTGAAAGTCCCTGTTCATGTTCTCTCCAGGTGTCCTTACATTCTTTGTTGTTGTGTAGTTCACCACTCACCCTCCCCCAGTGACATCCAAAAAACATGGGAAAACCTGAGATGAATGAACCATTTTTCCAGGCCTTAATTAATTTTATGTCACTGACTAATTAGTTGGAGGTATCATTCAGTCCAGTGGCTAGTTCAGGGTTGCTTAAACTAGAATGATTCATAGGCCACCAGATTCAATTCCATTTAGTCTATAGCAGGGAAGATCAGGTCAAGGAGGAAATGGGGAGGCCATGGCTTATGTTGCAAGTGAGGAGTGAGGCTGGGTTTAGGGCTTGGGTCTCTTAATTTCTAGTCCTGTGATCATAGATCTAACTCTCTCCCATGTCCTTTTACTGTTTTTCACTGTATGGAATTCATTGTGTTAGCTCATCCCACCTCCATGATCTATTGCTAATTTCAAAGTCTTCTGCAAACTAATAACCATCTCAGGATCTTTCACTTGCTATTCTCTCTGCTAAGAAAACTGTTCCCTTCTCCATGTCTTTGCATGTTCCCTTCCTCACGTTTTGTTCTTCGTTTTGTTTGTTTGTTTGTTTGTTTTTTCAGGTTCTAACTTAGCAGTCATTATTTCTGAAAGGTCTTCAACAAAATCACACAGATGCTAGGATGAGCCCCTGAAATTTTTGTCTCCTGAAGTGCATGCCTTTGTATAAATGCCTCCCCTTTAGTGAGAAATGGGACCTGTGAATTGCTTCTAATTATAACAATGGACAAGATGATGAGAGGTCATTCTTGAGATTTGCTTGTACTGTGAAACCAAGGGAAGGGTACCTTGGTGGGCCTGACTTAATCAGGTAAAAGCACTTAAAAATAGGGTCAGGCCTTTCTTTTTAAAAAATATTTATTTATTTATGCATACAGAACTGGGGTATAGGCTAGAGGTGCAAGGGCAGTGAGAGGATTCACCAGAGACAGAGTGGGAAGCAAAGTAGGCAGATCGATGAAGTACACTGCTGAGGGGAGCAGTGAGCGGGTCAGGAGAGATCTGCTGCACCATGTGGGTCACCTCCAGGGTGGATGTGGATCTAACTCATGCTGAAGTGGCTTTAGCTTCTCTTAGTGCTGTGCTTTAACCTGCTGGGCCATGAGGGAGGGCCCAGGTCAAGCCTTTTTTAAGGCAAGTGATTCTCTTTGTAGCCTTATAAAGTAAGAACCAGCAAATACTTGAGCTCTCAGTCAAACAGATACAAAGAACTGAGTCCTACCAATCACCTGAATGAAGTTGGAGGCAACAGCTCCACTTGAACCTTCAGATGAAAGCACAAGCTGCCAACACCTTGATGTGGCCTGTGAATCTCTGAGCAGAGCACTCAGGCTGACTCACAGAAACTGGTATAGAATCAATGACTGTAAATTTCAGATGCTAAGTGTATGTATTGTTACTCAGCGGTATTCATTACTCAGGTAATGAGTACAGTCTAAAATGGGTTCTTTACTAATAATTTCTTCCTTTGCCACACATTTTTCATTTTTGTCACTGTACTTTCTAATTTTTGAAAGTATTATATCTAGGTATCAGTTTCCTGTTCTACAGAAAGCAATTTACAGATTCAATGCTATTCTAATAAAAAGTTCAATGACATTCTTCAAAGAAATAAAATTAACATGGAATCACAAAAAAAAAAAAAAAGCCTCAAATAGCCAAAGCTCTCTTGATTAAAAAGAAGGAAAATGGAGGTATCATATACCCAGATGCCAAGCTATATTACAAGGTGATACTCATTAAAACAGCTTGGTAATGGAACAAAAACAGACACATAGGCCAATGGAATTAAATAGAGAATACAGAAGTAAACACACGTATTTATGCAATGGAACAAGGACAGTTTGTTCAGTAAGTGGTGTTGGGAAACTGTATTGTTACATGCAAAAGAATGAAGATAAACTACTACCTCACACCATGCACAAAACCCAACTAAAAGTGGAAAAAAAATTGACCATAAGACCTAAAGTTATAAAATACATAGATGCAATATAGGCAAAACACTGCATGACATACATCTCAGTAACATCTTTAAAGGTACATCCCTCAAAGCAAGGAAAATGCAGAAGATGAACATCTGGGATTACACAAAACAAAAAGCTTCTATACAGCAAAAGAGATACTAACCAAAACAAGAGACACCCTACTGATTGTAAGAAAATTTTACACACAATACAATTGATAAGGGGCTGGGCGCAGTGGCGCGCGCGCCTGTAATCCTAGCTACCTGGGAGGCTGAGGCTGAGGATCACTAGTTCGGTAGTTCTGGGCCACAGTGCGCTGCACCCAGTGTCCGCACCAGCTACTGACTTGAGCACGTCTGCATTGTGACCTCTCCAGGGGCGGAGGTCTTCTGAAGCCTGCCGGCCCAGGTCGGTACCCAGCGAGGAGCACGGAGACAATACAATTGATAAGGGACTGATCATAAAGATACACAAAGAGCTGACAGGACTCAACAAAAACAAAGTAAACACTCTAGTCAAGAAATGGACAGAATAGCTAAAAAGGCACTTCTCCAAGAAGGAAATACCAATGGCCAGCAGGAATATGAAAAAATGTTCAACATCACTTATAATCAGGGAAATGCAAATCAAAACCACAATAAGATACACCTTACACCAGTGAGAATGGCACAGATGAAAAAACAGGCAGCAGCAAATGTTGGTGAGGATCTGGTGAAAAAGGAACTCTTTTACACTGCGGCAAACTGGTCCAACCACTATGGAAAGCTGTGTGGAGGTTTTCAAACTACTAAAAAATGGAGCTACCATATGACCCAGCAATTCCACTCCTGGAAATTTACCCAAAAACATTAATTCAAAAGGGTAACTGCACCCCTATATTTATTGCAGCCATAGTTACAATAGGTAAGATATTGAAACAACCCAAATGCCCCAAAATAGACGTATACATATGTGTGTGTGTAGATACACACGTGTATGTACCTACCTATATACATATGTGTATGTGTGTGTATATATACATATATACATATATGTATATATAAAGAGTGAATGAGTGAATAAATGATGGGGTAAAATGATGATCCAGGAATAATAAAATAGTTTAATAAACTCAGCTAAATTTAAAAAATTTGTACAGAAAATCTACATATAAAAGAAAGGACAAAACCAGGAAAATACTTGAACTGTATGACAGAGAAAGGTCTAATTATTTTATTCTATAAAGAAATAGTTCTAATTAAGAGGAAATGTTTCTAAAACCAGCAAGAAAGGAGCTCAGCCTCATCTGTAGCAGACGAATGTGGATGAGGAGTGTTCCTCCCTTTCCACCTGTTCCATAGGTGAATGGCCTGATGACTCAATGCTGATGAGGATGTTGGATATACATTTTTGGACACCCAAGAAGCAAACCCAGGACAGAGCCCTGGGGAAAGTCAGGAAAAGTGCCAGGCAAGACACAGAGCTCCTGCATCTCCCAGTGCTAGCTCCTGCCTGGACTCTCTGAACCCCACTTTGGGTGGCTGATTCTCACCACCCACCCAACAGCTGGCTGAGTGAGCAAATTAAGGAGCACAGCGGACCCCAGGGTCCCTGTCAGATGTGGTTACAACTGCACCTTGTAGGTCTCTAAACAATAGCTTGTTTAGTGAAGACATGAAGCCTGCCAAAGGGAGAGGTGAATGCACCCCAAAGGTTGGGGGTCCTTCAAAGGGTTGCCGTCCAGCATGCATCTCTAATGGTGCCTCTGTGTCAGCTGCTTGGCCGTGCACCTGCTGGGTGGTAGCTTGGTGGCCTTGATGCCTGGGTCTCTTTCCTGAAGTCCAAGCACACACTGGCTGCTGCAGGTCCTAGCAGGATGAATCCTTGGGCTCTAAGACATAGATTCTGGAGTCATCTTGGGCCTGTGGGGGAATCCAGCCACAGGTCTTCCTGGACTCTGTCTTGGAGTCAGTGTTAAAGAGGTGGCTGTGGAGTGCCTGCTGGGCATAAGTTAAACCACTGGACTCCCACACATGTCTGAGAGCTGATGCCACCCCTGCACTAACATGCTCACATGCTAACTCAGGGTATTCTCACCATGACTCTGGGAGGTCACGCCCAACTGTCTCTTTCTTATCATTGAGGCACGGAAGTGCAGAGAGGTTAGAAACAGCAGAGAAGGGGTCAGAACCTGGGCACTCAGTCTTTACAGCCCTTGCTCTTAACCACCCCTCCCAATACCCCATTTGGCACACCCTGAGAACCTTCACCTGGAGTGGGAGCCCCAGCACAGGAAGCCCCAGGACACAACCCACCCTGGCAGATCTTGCAATGAGAAAAGAATCTCCAGCAGCAGCAGGAGCAGCAGCAAATAGAATATGGTTTTCCCAGGCCACCACACAGTCATTTTCTTTTCCATAAAGGCCATTTGAGAAATGAATAACTAAATGCGATGTCAGTTTTATATCTACGTAAGATGTTGCACATAAAGAAATTCACAAATCAGGGAAATAGCCCTCATCCTTATTTTTGCATCATAAAATGTGATCTCAGTGGCCTACCTCCTCCCCTCCAGGGCTATTATCTGCTGCTCACTGCAAGCAGGCAGGCCTGCACCCAGGGGCCCAGTGGCTTATTGGGTGACACTTCCGGGGGGGCACTGCAGATGTGCTGTGCCTGCCAAACCACCTTCAATCCTCAGAACTACACTTGTAAAGTCATTCAACAAACTCTGGAGGGCAATTCTGTGCCAGGCCCTGTGCTCAACAAGTGATCAGTGCCCTGATCATCCATGTCAGAGACACAGAAACAGAGCGAGAAGTGAGTGACGCCCCGAGAGTAACACAACCGGCAAGCAGTGGGGCTGGAGTGGAGCCCAGCCTGAGGGACTCCAAGATCCAGCGCATTTCCACTTTCCTAGCCTGGTGCCTGAGGTTGGAGCAGGGTGCTTGCTTTGGTTGTATCAGGTGGCCGTGAGTCCCGTCGTTGTGTGGAGTGGTGAGACTGGAGCTGGTTGGGCCTGATGGAGCTTCCTGGGCCAAAGAGGAGACTGCATTTCCCAGACGCCTTACAGCCGTGGGGCCATGTGACCAGTCCGGTCACTGGGGTGTGAGAGGAAGTGAGGCAGCGAAGAGGTGGGTGCCTCTGCCTCTCTCTCTCACTCCCCAGTTCCAAACGAACGATAATAGAGTTCCAGGAAGGAAGGGGGCTGGTTCCTTATGTCACCCCCACAGGTGACTTGCATCAAACTGTGACAGGACTCAGAAGTAGATGCTAATTATGTTCAGTTATTAGGATTTAGTATTTTTTAATTGCAAATGTGTTCGCCTCCCTTGACTAATAAGAATAACGTTTATAAGGAGGCTCCTGAGCTGAGAAGGGACGACTGCTTGTCCCTGCGGCTTCCCTGCTGACTTAGCAACTCGCAGCCCTTTTGCTCATTTATTCGTCTACCCATCTATGTGCTCTGCTCTAGTCTGAGGCTTCCTCTGTGCACTGCATGGCCGCGACTCCTTCAGCCTTGACTTCAGGGAGTGGGGCCAGAGATAGGGGCCCACAGGTCATCAGAGCGGAGAAGGGTGAGACCCTATTATTCACCGGCATTTATAACTCCTTCTTCCCTCGGGCTCCTTTGGCAGTGGTCAAGCCTTTCTGCCTATTGTCATCCGCCAGTACATCCACAGTACGATTCTGGATACTTCTCTATCCCTCTGTCCTTCAAGGCCAGGGGGCTACCATCTTACTCTGCCACTAGTCCCTGGGCACCTCAACATTTCTCAGCATTTCTTGCTGGTTCCCTAAACCCTGCCCACACCTCCCTGCATCGCCCCTTCATTAATACCTCTTCAGCTAAGCCATCTGAGGATACTTTTATTCCCACTAGGTTGCTGAGTGACATACCATTTATCGAAGCATCCACCCAGGAGTATCTCCATCCGTCCACCCACCCACCTGCCTATGCACCTCCACATCGACCCAGCCATTCACCATCAACCCATCACTGCATCCAAGCGTCCATTCACCCACCCCACATGCCTGGAGTACCTCCTCAATAGTCACACCACATGATTCAAGTGTGACTATTGTCCCTGCTTTTCGCAAGAGTCAACCCTGCAAAGAGTGTGCCCCTGACCTCCAAACCTAGAGCTGCTCTTCCTTCCCTCCAGCCCCTCGCCTTCACTAGCCCCCACCACACTCGACACAGTGTTCAGTCACTTACCCATCTGCTTATCTGTTGTCTCCTTCACACATGTCTCCATCTTGTTTCCTGCTATATCAGGGTCTGGGACTGTTTCCGAGATAGAGTACAATACAATACTGAATAAAGTGAGGAGGACATAAATGAAAGGGGAATCAGAGTCTCAGAAGGTGAAGTAATTTTCTCAGTTTCTCCCAGACAGGATTAAATCACAAGTCTGAGGGGCCCTCCTTGTGGCACAATGGGTGAAAATGCAGCACATAAAGCTAGAGACAGCAGCTTCACTGCGAGTTCGATCCCTGGCCAGGGAGCTGACCCAGATAGCATGGCAGAACTCTCCTGTCTCGCCCCCTACACCCCTCAGCAGTGTACTTCGTCAGTCTGCCTGTTCTGCTCCTCATTCTGTCTCTGGTGAGTCCTCTCACTCTCCCACACCTCTGGCCTGTACCCCCAGTTCTGTGTTGCATAAATAAATAAATCTTAAAAACAAACAAACACAAGCCTGAGTTCAGCGCACAGGGCATTATACAGTCTGGAACTCCCCAGGTTCCTTCTAAGCACCTACTGACCCCCCCCCCCCAATCCGCCTCCCAAATAGACAGATCTGGAAGGGGTGGAGGACATACCTTTGACTTTGGGAAAACCAGGGCCTTCCAGCTCCATTCTTGTCTCTGAGGCTCCTGGAGGAATTACGCTGGGCATGGATTCCTCCCTCAAGGGAAGGCTCTGAGTGTGCTTGTCCACACACTTGATGCCCAGCATCAGGCCAGGCCTTGGAGTTGGCTGCTGCCTCTTTCCAGAGCCTGTGTTCTTACCTGCTGTGTGGTTTCACCAGTGGATTCAGAAACGAGGGGCGATAGTTAATAAGAGTAAGCAGGGAGGCTGCAAGGTGTCCATTGTGCCCCACGGCTGGCCATGGCTGGCACCCTCGAAGAACTTGACTACATCTTATAGGGGAGGAAACTGAGGCTTCATCTGAGCCCTGGCCCAAAGGTCAGCCACACATCTGCTGCATGGGGAGCAGGACGTGCTCCCTCCCGATCCTCCCAGTCACCGCGTCCTCTCCCGCCATGGTCAAGACCGCCGCTGCCGAGCTCAGCACTGGCCCGAGTCAGCCTCTGCACACAGCTTGGGAGAAACCCAAATGCCGTTTCCACCTGATAATAAATATGTGTCAGGAGGACTTGAGCCAGGTGACCTTGGGCCGTGGGGGCACTGGACCATGAAAAGCCTTTGACAAAGTCCTTTTGCCTCGAGAGGCTGAGTCCAAATTACAGGCGATTACAGTCGCTTGGCGTGACTTCCCCAGCCGGGCTTTTATTTTCACGGGTGGGAGTGTCTCCTTTGTACTGAGAAAGGACCCCAATCAGGCCTGCGGTTGGCTTCCTCATCCTCCTGGGCCCACTTCCTGGAGAGCTGGAGCCGAACTCCCACCTTCTCTGGGTCCTATCTGATAATAGTGACTGGTGGTCACACTAGTGCTTAACAATACAGCGTCAGCCACTGGTGTTTGTTCTCTAAGGAGCAACTAGTGTACACCAGGGGCTTCATCAGCCCCCCTGAGTTCTCCACAATGCTAGAGGAAGGCACAGTTATGTACCCATTTTCCCAGCAAGAAAACCAAGGCATCCTGAGTCTAAGCCAAGAGTGCAAACAACATTTCTGGTAAAGAAACATGTTGTAATTTTTTTTTTTTTTTAGAATATGAATTTTAGTAACTTTTAAAAAATAATATATAGTTTATTTTGACTTCATTTTGTGCCTTTTTCCATCTCAGTTGTAATCCCCGTGGGCTTCCCATCATCAAATCACCCTTGTGCCATCACCACAGTCCAGTGCATTTCCTTCCCCCCCACTGTTTTTGATCCCATTCCCCACTCCACCCCCACAAAATCAACACTTCTTTTTTGTTTGTTTGTTTTTGTTTTTAATAATATAATAGCTTATTTTTCCATCATTTTTCCATCATTTTGTGCATTTTTCCTTCTCAGTTGTAATCCCCTTGGGCTTCCCATCACCAAATCACCCGTGTGCCATCACCATAGTCCTGAGCACTCCCGCCCCCCCCATTTTTGATCCCTCCCTCACCTCACCCCCTTAAAATGTCTCTGGTATATAGCTGTTCATTATTATTACTATTTTCTCTCCTGATCCTTTACACTCCCGCTATGAGTGAAACCAGCAGATGGTAATATTTTAAGCTCAGCAGGTGACCCGGGCTCACATGCGGCCATCAACTTGCAAGTACAGACACCACACTGGTGAGCGAGGCAGCTGCATTCCAATAAAGCTTTATTTACACAGAAGGGAGGCAGGCCAGGAGCAGGCTGTGGCTTCCAACCCTTGGTCTGTGGGAGCCACCCAAGTCCAAGCCCCAGGGCACTCAGCTCTTGGCTGAGTGAGGTTCTCTGGATGAGATGAACACTTGACTCTCTAGGCTTGAGGCAAGGGGGTGGCCCTCCCCGGGGCCTCAGAAGTCCACCCAAAGTTTGGGCTGATGAAAAGGCTGAGAGAATTCTCTCCTCGCCCATCTTCCTGACATCTGCTGTCTCCCCCGAGGCCCTGCGTGGCCATGCCAGGCCTGAGTCCTGCCCCCACGCTGGGCAGTGTCTGCCCCCAGACTCGCCCTCTGTCTGGCCTACCAGCTTCCCTTCCCGGAGCCCGACTGGCCCCGCCCCTTTACTGGCTCCCAAACTGCCAGGTGTCTGTGTGCCCGTCTCGTGCTCCTGGGGTAGGGATTTCCCAACACGCCTACCGCACCTCCCCACACCCCCTCGGGGATGTGAGCTCCTTGAAGGAGCCAACACACTCCACGAGCATAGAGTAAGCCTTATAGGGACAGAGTGATAGCGTGATGGTCTCCCTGGAGCTGCTGGGAGGCTCTGCCCCATGGGTGGGTGCTTTGGGCCTTGGATGGAGCCTGGCTGAGGGCTGGGACACATGGCATCAGGACCCTGTTGCAGAGTCCTGCTTTGGTGAGAAACAGTGCCACCGTCCACTGTCCCTCTCCCGCTATACCAGCCTGCTGGTCAGTGCCCCTCAGTGGTGTGTGTGTGACAGAGAGACAGAGCGAGACCAGATGCCTTAAGCAGAAGGCAAAGAAGTCTCCTAAGGTTGAATTCACCAAAATGCTTAACCAAGACAAGAAGGATGAAGCTGCCGTGGAGAAGGTTGTTAGATTAACACATGATTAAGGGGAGGGAGACAGAGTGAGGCTGGGAGGAGGTGGGCCCCAGAGGGGCTCGAAGTGAAGACAGGCAGCAAAGAAGGCCCTGAGCCCTGGGAGCCCAGGAGGGGAATCAGTGGCTGCACGGGCGAACACAGGCGGACAAGGTCCGGAGCCCAAAGGAAGCGGCCAGAGGACCCCGAGGACTGTGGTGAAACCTCTCAGACACACTCGTCCCGGTGCAAACTGGCTCCTCCGTGGTGCTCATTTTGAACCTGCCTTTTTGCAGAAAAACCTGCAAGAAGGGAGTTGAGGTGCCCCTTTTATAGAGAAGAAACTCCGAGAGGGGCTGCCCCTGGTTGCCATTGACAGAGCCAGGAACCAACCGGGGGTGAGTGCCCAGTTGATGCTGCTGTCTGGATGCAGAGCTGAGAGGAAGGTGGGTGGGAGGGGAAAGAGTGGGCTGGGGCTGGGGCAGGAGAGGGGCCCCGAGATGCAAGGGGAATAGCTCCCCGTGCAGTGTCCTGACCCAGGGCCCCTCCCGAGCCAGCCTGGCCCCCAACCTTCAGTACGATTGGGTCAAGGGGTGAGCAGCTTCCTCTGGGCCCTGGCAGGCACCGGAGCTGCCTGGGCCCAGCTGGCTGCCCAGATAACGAGCTCCAGAGGGACCCAGAGCTGGGCCCATACAGCCAGGCACGGGGCCGTGGGCGGGAGGCAGCTGGAGCCCTGAGCACCTGCCCCTGGGCCCGGCAAGGTGCCTGATGAAGCCAGAAGTCTCCCAGGACCTGGGCAGATGAGGCGGCCTTGCCAAGCCCAGGCCCTGCGGAGAACTTGTGCTCCCTGCTCCAAAGCCAGACCCGTGCCCTCGCCTCAGATCGTCTCTCATCACTACTGCAGGGGTCGCGTAGTTCTGAAGGGGAGGGCAAGCATTCACCTTGCAGCTGAAAGGCCCCTCAGAGCGCAATCGCCCCCTTTTCTACAACTACAGCCAGACACAGCAGACCACTTGGGTGAGGTCACACAGCAAGAGGGTCCAAGAGCCAAGGCTTCGGGTTGATCCACTGAGGTCCTCTTACTGAGGAAGAGGGGACTCTGTTTGCGCAGGGAGTGATCGGATTATGTGATGTCCTCTGCTCTTGCAAAGGCGGGACATGAAGAATTTGGAAACTTGGCTCTTCTGAGTGCTTATAGGATGCTAGCTAGCTCTGGGCCAAATTGTTCGAAGAGACCAGCATGTATTAGTTAATTTAATTGTCCAAGACCCTACTACAGCACTATTATTATTATTAATAATAATAATAATAATAATAATAATAATAGAGATTAAGTGATTTTCCCAAGGTCATGCAACTAGTTAGTGGAAAGCGAGAAAGTCCCCCCTCTGTTCTGAAGGTGGCCTCCCCTCGGGTTGCTTTCTCTGCTATGGGCAGGCCAGATCCTCACCTGACTGCCTGCAGGGCAGGTATGGCCCTGAGGGAGCTCACAGCCTGGCGCGGTGACAAGTGGTCAATAATTACACCCACTTTGTTATCTCTGGCACCACAGATGCCAGGCTCCATGTAGGGTCACTGCCTATCCCTAATGCTCAGTGTGTTGGGTGACACACAGCCAGGTCATGCTCCTCACAAGAGCATGTCCTGGTGCCTGGTCAGTCAGTGGGCAGTGAGATCAGGGCCCCCCAGGGCCACCCTGCCCTGCCCTGCCTTTTTCCAGCTGTGTGATCTTGTGGGAGTTACTTAACCTGTCTGGGTTTTAATTTCCTCATAGGTTGAAGGTGAAAGTAGTGATGATACAATTATACACAAAGTACTTAGAACAATGCTGATGTATCATAATGCAAAATTACTACTACTGCTGCTACTGCTATCCAAGAGCAGGGGGCTGGCCCTAAACTAGAACAGTCTTTGCAGACCCCAGTGGGGTTTCTGTTACCTGTTGCCAGCCACAAATACTTATTGGGCACTCACATGTGCCAGGCCCTGTGCTTAGCACTGAAGGCTTTGGTGAACAAGGGGGCCATCATTCATGCCCCCAGAGGCTCCCGGGATTATTGGGGAAATGGATAAATACCATAGCTTTTCCCATCCAGAGTGCTGAGGACCCCCAAGGGGAGCCCATAGCGGGGGAAGGGGTCCCTAAGTAAGCCAGTGTGGAGGCTTCCCACAGGGATACCTGGAAGGTGGATTGGATTTCATCAGAAGTTGAGTGGGCAAGGGATGCAGGTGAAGGGAAGGTGGAGTGGGTGTTAGGTGGGTGAGTCTGTCTGGAGGTGGACTGAGGGAAGGGCCATGGAACTGAGCAGGGGCCAAGTCTTCTAGCCAAAAAGAGAAAAGTGTTTGACTTTAACCTGAGGGCAGTAGGGAACCATGGGAGGTTATAGACAGAAGAACAAAATGGTCTGGTGAGGGTTTGAGAAACTCTGCGCCGCCATCTATTCAGGAGAATAGATTGGAGGTGGGAGGGCCCTCAACTTCACAAAATAGCAGGAAGTGGCTAGGGACTGTCTTCTGGGGTGGAGTGTCCCCATGTTCCTGGGCATGAGATATTGCTTGTCTTAGAGGAGGCCCTCTAGCCCTCTGCAGGGAGAAGCCAGAGTTCCCTGGAACAAGAGGTCACCAGTGATTTGGGGGGTCCTCAGGAGGCCGCAGCCAGCAGGGAGAGGCTGGGGAAGAGCTTTCCTGCCAAGGCATTCCACGGAGCGCCTCCCCAAGCGTCCTGGCCAGGAATGCAGGGCCTCCGAGGCTGTGCTTATCGCTTTCCCGGCATCTGGAGCACCTCGGTTCCTTTGGCGGTCCATCCAGATGGGCCTACCCCAGCGAGCTCCTCCACAGTGGTCAGCACAGATCTGGCCCCTGGCCAACTTCGCAGTCCAGAAGCTCACACCCCAGCATGTCTGCCGCCAGATGCAGGGACAGGGGGCCCCGACTCCGGGCCAGTCAAGGGGGGCCGGCGCCCGGCCTCACAGCAGCAGGCATTTGGCGACCGCATGGAGTAAAACAACCCAGGGCTTGATTTAGACTCCGCCCGGCTGGGTGACTTTCCTCAGTTTCCACATCTCTAAAATGGGATTTAACGAGACACATTTCCTCCAGTAGCCTGAGGACTAAATGAAGTGACCACCTAATAGGGTCTGGCAAGCCCTCCCCACCTCTCGCTCATCAAGCACATACTCTAAAGCTCTGAAGCTTGTTTCATGGGATCAGTGCAATTACCCATAGATAGCTTTGGACAGAATCCATTCTCTGTTAATGTCTCCAGATCATCCACAAACAGCTCCCAGGACATCCTCTTAACGCATCCCTGCTTGTTTTCCAGCTGTGTAGGAACCTGCTTTTCGGGCGCCTCTCTCTTGGGGAAACCAGGACGAGGAACCAAGGTCTGAATGTTCGTCCAGTACCTACTCTTCCCTCCCCTGCGGGCTGATTCCACGGCAAGGTGAAGTGGAGTGCAGACGTCATCCATCAGCCACTAGCTTCAGGCGAAGGTGTAAGTAATCCAGGGAACGCACAAGCAGGATGGACGCCCTGCGGCTGGGGTGGGGGTGGAACTTCCACATATGGTTTAGATTTTCCTTTCAATGTCCATGCTTGTGTCTGTTTTATCACGAAGGTAATCTGTGACTGTGGTAGCACAGGATCACCATTTAGACCGTATTTATGCAGATGTGTATGTGTGAAAGCCCATCATGGGATGGTTGGGGTAGGGTTCAGATGGCTCAGCCACCCCTCCACAGAAGCACAACCCAGCGGGCGGGAGAGCTAGAAGACAGGGGTTTCACCTCTACAGCAGAGCTTGTTCCCCAAGATGGTCTTGGAAATCAGTGTCCTCCCTGCCAATGCGGCCACCTTGCCGAGTCCACTCGGAAGGCACAGATGCTCAACCTCTCCCTGTCACAGATGGGGAAGGCAAGCTCAGCTGATGACGCGGAGTCTAGAATACAGGACTGTGACCCTATAACGGTTTCTGGCTTCCCAGGGAGTCTTGCCTACAGGCCCCAAGTGCACAATACTCTTTGAAGGAGCTGCCCAAGAGCAAAGCAGAAGAAATGCAAGAAGACAGAGACCAGGTCTGAGATTTTTCTTTTCGTCCCTCATCCACTCGCCCGAGAGGCCACTTAAGCATCACATAACTGCCCTGTGATGTATCGAACCCTCTCTCTGCGCATAAATGCAGCAGGTCAACTGCCAGGCAGAAATGCCACATATATTTCCTCCCATTAGATGAAATATGCCCCTAATTTGGCTGGGGTTTTGTTTTATTAGACCTATGGCAGCGAGGGGACCCTGGTGCAGAATAACCTTCTCTTGATTGCTTCGTTCCCTCCCGAGAATGCGGAGGGCCCCATCAAGGGGGGAAGGAAATGCCCCGGCCAATTATTTTTCAGCCTGTGTGCACTCCCAGAACAAAGATCTTCCCCAGCCAACGCAATGTCTCCCCACAGCAATTCAAAGAGGCCCCTCCTGAAAGAATGTTCTGGGCTGGGGGCCGGAGACAGAGTTCCAACACCAGCACTCTCGGTTACACATGGGAGACCTGGCCTTGCCTGGCTGTGCCTCAGTTTCTTCACCCATTAAGTGTGGCTAACAATGGGACTTCTTTTCTAGAGTCCCTTCGAGGATTAAATAAAGAATGCTCAGGGCTTGGCTGTGGCCAGTGCAGAGGGGAGTCTGAGCGCCTTGACAGTGATTTGCAATTGTTCACAAAGAAGTACGGTTCTTAATCCCATAGGAGACCATAGCAGTGAATTCTGCTGCCCCCCAACAATCCCTGAGGAGTGAATTTGTACTGAGGAATTAACTCCACACAGGACCAGTGTGGGTGCCCGGAGGAGAGGGATCAGGCACAATGTGAGTGGCTCATGGCTGATGCCTCCTTCCCAGGGAGCCTGGCATCAACAGAGATAATCAGAGGGCTCAGAGGTTGAGAGTGCAAGCTGTGCCCCATGATGCCAGCCAGGGATCAAGGGACTAGGCTGGGCTCTCCATTGTTCTGGAGTTTGTGGGACACTGTCCACCTTTCTTTAAGGCTGTGGACCTTGGGCCCTTGCTGTACATTACAGTCACTTTGAGAGCTATAAAAAACACTCGCCCCAAACCCCTTGGCCTCCCCCGCCCCGACCCTGGCCAATTAAAAGCAAGTAAAACTCTCTACTGTTGGAAAAAGAGGCACCCCAATTTTTGTCTTCTTTTGTTTATTTATGCATACAAGAACTGGGGTGCAGCCCAGAGGTGCCGGGGACGGGGGTGACAGGATTCACCAGAGACAGAGTGAGGAGCAGAATAGGCAGATCTACTGAAATCCACTGCTGAGGGGAGCAGCTAGTGGGACAGGAGGGGTCTGCTGAGCCATGTGGGTCAGTTCCCTGGCCGGGGATTGAACTTGTGCTGCAGTGGTCAGTGGTAGTTTGGCAGTACTGTCTTTAACCCCTACGCTTCCAGGGAGGCCCCATCTTAATTTTTAAAGCTCTGGGTGATTCTTGTGAGTGGCAAGGTTAAGAGGCACAGCTTGGCCTGACATTCATATTTTCCTGCAAAGAGTTAAAGGGCACACTTTGGAGCCCACCCACCTGAGTTCGAGTGTCTTTGTGTGTTTCCCTGTTTCCCATTCTGTTTCTCTCCCACAGGGGACATGGTAACAGAACCCATTTCCAGTAGTTGGGAAGATTCTGCATGGCAGTGCAGAAAGCATGTGCCCCCGGCCCCTGGCCCCCAGCATCCAGAGTGCCAGCTGTGCAGGCTGCTACGATCACCGCCAGCAGTCAGACAATCTGATGGTCAGGGGCAAGCTAGGAGATCTTTTCAGCTTCATGGGCCAGCACATCTTGATCACAGCAACTCAATTCTATCATTGCAACCCAAAGCCACAGACAGTATGCAAATGAATGGTCATGGCTGTATGTCAATAAAATTAATATGTGTCATTGCTTTACACATGTCATCATATTTAATTCTCACAGCAGCCCTACAAGCACACACTATTATCATGCCACTGGGCACATGCAGGCGCTGATGTTTGTCAGCCAAAGTCACAGAGAGGCGGGTCTCGGCCGCAGGGCACGCTACTCCATGGCTCTTTCCTGGCATCAGCAAAGGGCCAGCCCTCGGTGCAGACCGGCAGGAAGAGCAGGTACATCATACACCTGACCGCCTTTTCCTTCCTGGGATCCCAGGATCAGCAGATGCAGTGCACAGGCCGGCAAGCCCGGGCCAGGCCACCCCTTTCATTTTGAGGGTTTCTGAGACTAGTCATGCCCTGTCAGAGGTACCTTTGCAGGGAGCTGGCTTCCCTGTGGTTAGTGTGTGCATCCCCCTCCCCCCCCAGAGATTATGAGACGTGAGGGGCATCCCACATTTTGGAGTTCCCTCTTCAGCAGTCCAAATCCCCTCTCTATTGTCAAGAGCCTCATGAAATCCAAAGGGATGGGAGACGCTATTCGCCACACGAAGGCTTGTTGTGTGCTGATAGGGAGGAAAAAACCCTCCAGATAGATATTTTTACTTTATGCAATTCCATTTTTGTCTCGACTTATCTGATCCTCTAATTCTGCAAGGGACTTTATTTCCTGGTGATGTGAAAGCCCTGGAGCTCAAAAATCCTTTTGCTTTTAAGCTTCCAGAAACTGAAGACCCTATTCAGGGCTGCCAGATACCCATCGGCCCTGGTGGAGGCGAATTATCACGCACATCATCTCACTTGCTTACAAATCCGCCGAGGAGGTTTTCCAACCTTTTTTCTTTTAAGGAGTTGGGTGACAGATAACAGCTGAGGAGAGACAATATGTTCTGGGGAACGGAGCTTTACTGAGTCCCAGCTTGGGGGTTCACTGCCGATGCTGTTGGATCTCAGTGACTTCTGCACCCACCTCCCCAGGGGTCTTGGTTTCCCGTAAAAATCTCTGATCTGGCCCTCCCTGGTGGCGCAGTGGGTTAAAGCACAGCACTGAGAATCTAAAGCCACTTCAGCATGAGTTCTATTCCCGCCTGCCCCAGAGGTGACCACATGGCGCGGCAGACCTCTCCTGGCCCTCCCGCTGCTCCCCTCAGCAGTGTACTTCGTAGATCTGCCTGTTCTGCTTCCCGCTCTGCCTCTGGTGAATCCTCTCATCCTCCACATCTCTGGCCTGTACTCCAGTTCTGTATGAATAAATAAATAAATCTTAAAAAAAAAAAAAGAATCTCTGACCTATGTTGCCCTCGTTCACTGACGTAAAGTGCGCCTCTGCACCCCACATTAGCACACACATGCCTCGGAGGTGGAGCTGCTGCCTCTGATTTCATCCTGTCTGCGCCCACCTGTGCCCATCTCTGCCATGGCGTTGGTGATGCCGTACCTGAGGCCGCCCTTTGCTCCCGTGCCTTCGCCTCTTGTTCAGCACGCCTGTGCTCAGGTTGATGGGTTCCAGCTCTCCCTGTGTTTCTCATGCGTCTATCACCCACGGCCACTGTGGCGTCCAGGGCCTCCTACCATCTTTCTCCTTGGCATGACAGCCACCTGGAGAGGGTCCCATGTTCTGCCCCCAGCCACCCTCTATTTTCTATCCTGAGGGGATTTTTAAATTCGCTTTTTGCATTTCTCTGCGTCAAACCTTTGGGCAACTTCTCAGCGCCCTCTGTGCAGGGGTCAGCAAGCTGCCGTCATGGCTCAGGCCCAGCCAGCCACCTGTTTTTGTAAATAAACTTTTATTGGAACGCAGCCACTCTCGTTTGTTTATGGTTTTTATGCGACGGTTTTCAGCTACAACGCGAACTTGAATAACTGAAACAAGACTGTGTGATCCGTAAAGTCTGAAATATTTATTATCTGGTCCTCTATGGAAGAGGCTTGTGGAATCCTGGCTGAGAAGAGCATCCAGATTCTTCACCATAGCCTATTCGTAAGGTGCTCATAGGTGCTGAGTTATTTTTATTGAATCTCCACTTTCCCAAATGCCCCAATTCTCCACCCTTCCTTGGCAATGTGACTCGCAGCCCCCCTTGTGAGGAAGTGGATCCATTCCTCCATCCTTCAATGCTCAACTGACTGTGTGACTTCTTTTTCCTCAAAAGAAATCAGCAGAAGTCATGCCAAGTGAGTTCTGAGCCTAGGACACAAGGGGCCTTGCACACGACTCCTCTCTCTCTCTCTCTCTCTCTGGGGACTCTGCTGTGCCAAGAGAACAAGCCAGCCTGGCTGCTGATGGCTCAGTCCCTGCCATTACCCCAGCCAACACTTGGAAGTAGAGTACCCCACTGACCTGGTGCAGATCACAGACACATTTCGGGTCCCTGATCAGCAGAAACCCAGCTGAGCTACAAGTGCATAGTAGATGCTTTAGAAACACATCCATTTTTTTTTTTTCCCAACATGAGTATGTCTAGTAAAATTTCAGTTTGTAAACACTGACTGCATAAATGCTAGTTTTCTGGGTGTTAAAACCTGAAACAGTCTCCTGAAGTCAGGAGGAAGTGACTTCAGCTTGGCCTTTCTAATTTTGATATTACAGACTTGTTGCTCAAATTTTGAGTTTCATTGTTTTCCTTTGTAAGTTGAGTGGAAAATTAGAGACAATGCATATGAAATGCCCAGCAATGGAACTACCACATAATAGAAACTTGCAAATTAGTAGCCATATCTATAAATATTTTCAGTTCTAAGCCATCCTCATTAGTCTTCCTGCAGAAAGCCATTTTTTGACTTTAAATAGTGAGACATAGGCTCTTTCTCAGCTACCAATCAAATACACAGAACACAAGACAGAAAGGGTCAGAAGGTTAACACCAGGGATGAAGATGGCTGGGTGTCTCCAGAGAAGATGTGGAAGCAATTTCTAAGCATGCAGACCTTGGTTCCACCTGTTGAGGTGAATAAACAGAGCCAATGTGTGGGAGTAAATTTTCAAGGTTTTTGGTATCTCAACCCCAAAGCAGAAACACATTTCTGCTACCGTTTAGGGAACCACATCATCTCCCTTTGTGTGTTCTCCCATCTTGTTTGTTGTTCTTTGAAATCTTTCTCTTTTCTTTCCTTAATTACTGCAACCATACATTTGTTTACATGGCCACCTAGAATAAGGACTACATTTCCCAGTTTACCTTGCAACTAGTTGTGGTCATATGGTCTCATTCTAGCCAATGGGATGTAAGTTAAGATGTTTCATTACAGTTTCTAAACACCCTACTTAAATGAACAACTGGCATTTTAGCTCTCCTTTGTGTCTTCCTTGGACATATCATCTCCTTTCTCCAAGCCTCAATTTCTTTATATGTAAAATAGGAAGTCGTTTTTATGAAGGTCAAATAAGAAAATAAATACTAGGTGCATTAAATGAGATTCAGTAAAACACAAGATGCCAGTAATCATACTTTAATGAATGATCAATAGTAGATATTAAATAAGTACATTTATTATTATCTGTATGAATTAGGGGGAAAAATCACTCAAGTCTTCTGAGTCTTAGTTTTCTTTTCTCTATAAAAACAATTATCTTCTTACACCAGATTTAAAAATAAATGATCAGAGAGCTGAATTTCAAAATAACAACAAAACCATGAAGCAAGCATGGATGAATTCTTGTACAATGGCAGTGTGGACAAAATCTTTCCAACTCTGCTTCAAAACAAAATAGAACAAAGAAAGACAGAGAAATATGATGGCAGAAAAGAAATGTATTGCAACAAATATCAAAGGCAAAGTCAAAAGACAAACTGGAAGAAAATGTTTGCAATCAATGTCACAGATAAGCAGTTGATGTCTTTAATATATAAAAAGCTCTAAAAGGCAAGAATAAAGACCAGAATCTCAATATTTTAATGAACAAAAGACATTAATAACTCGTACACAGAAAGAAGGCATCGATGGCCTTTAAAAACATAAAAAGGATATTCAACTTGCATATATGATAGTACAAATTGAAACTACATACAGGCAGCATTTCTCACCTCTCAGACTGACAAAAATGTGATAATATGATTGGTTGGGGGGACTGTGCAAATGTGGAAACACAGACTCATAGACCCTGGTGGGAATGCAAAATGGGTCTTTTGACAATATCTTAAAATGTCACATATGGTTGCTCTTTTAACCCTTCTGTATTTGGAATTTACCCTGAATATACAACTCCACGAGTCCAGAATAAGTGCACAGTCATTCACTGTGGTATTATTTGTAATAATGAAAATGCTAGGAATTCCCCAAGTGCCTGCTCAGAGGAGACTGGTTGAATAACCCATGTCACTTACTCATAATAGATTACTGTGCAGCTATAAATGAAGATAATTTCTATGAACAGAAACAAAGTTATTTCTAGGAGCTATTGGTAAGCAAAAAAGTAAAGTGCAAATAGAATCATATGCTCTCTTTTACCCAACAAAATTGGAAATATAAGAAAACTATGTGAATATAAATTTGTATTGGGAAAGACTGGTAAGAGTCACTTCTGATAAGATGTGGATAAAATTGGTTACAGGAAGAAGTGAGTCGGAATGGGGTGACAGAATGGGGATAGGAATGAGTCTTCTCTTGGGACTTGAGTCTTCTTTTTATATACCTTATAGTCTTGACCCACATAATATTTTATGGATTCAAGGAAAAAAATTCAGTCAACAAGCATGAAAGAGACAGCAAACCCTAAAATTAGACACAAATAGAAACAAGTAAAACTAACTACATATAAAATTGATAACATTTGTAGGTATACTGCTAAAATAGCTTCCAAGGACCCCCATATCCTGGTGCCCACACCTCTGCATCATCCTCTTCCCTGGAATGTGGGCTGAACCCAGAACCTCCCTTCTAATGAATGAGAGATGGCAGGGGTAATGGGTGTCACTTCTGAGTTCAGCTAGGAAAGACTATGGTCTATCTTTCTAGAATTCTCCACTTCTAGCTTCTCTCATGTGATTTCTTTGGTGGAGAAGATCACCTGGAGAGGAACTGAGGGCCATCAGGCCAATAGCCAGGGACCAAGTGGTACTTTAAGCCTTATGGCATCAAGACACTGTCCATGGGAGTGAGGGTGGGAGTGGACCCCTCTACTCCCACTCAACTCTCCAGCGGAAGCCAGGCCCAGCTGACACCTTGACTAAAATATGAGAGACTCTGAAGCAGGGAGCCCAGATAAGCCACACCTGCCTCCACAAAAGCCATCAGATCCTTGGTGTCACTAAGTTTAGGGGCCATTTGTCAAGCATAATGGATAATACAAAAACACAACTGGGTCTCACTGATATCACAGGGGCTAATGATTCAATGCTATCAAGTTATTACCAGCCACTGCAGCATGAGTTCGATCCTAGCTGGGAAGCTGACCCACATGGCGCAGCAAACCTCTCCTGTTTCACGCACTGCTACCACACTCTGCAGTGTATTTCAGTCTGTCTGTTCTCCTTTTCACTCTGTCTCTGGTGAATCACACCTCTGGCCTATACTGCCATTCCTATATGCATAAATAAAATAAATCTTAAAAAAAATACAAGAATAACAAAAACACAGCTACCTAGAAAAGGAAATTAGTTTAAGTAACTTTGACCACAGTTCTATAACTATGCCCTTAAGAGGCATATACTTTAATAAACTTTAAAGTCAGTGCAAAGAAATCTTGAACTTCAATGGATAGATGGTTATTGATACTCCGATTATATACTTCTGAAACTATTTCATCTGATTTATAGGATAGAACAAATGAGCATATACTTTCATGCTTGGGGAATGGGGTTTTACAGTGGAATCAGACAGATAGAAATGAAAAGAATCCATCATCTAAAGAATGACGATGGATTTGAACTGGTGGTATCAAAATGAACTCATATATCTCTTCTTGGGAAAATTCCAGAAATGGTGACACCCTGGTTGTGGTGAGCACACTTTAGACTAATATCTTGGTTTCTAAATACCGCTCTCTACTGAAAGCAACCAGGAACATCTCGGAGGAAAGACTGTTTCCAGGATGGAGCAGGGAAAACATGAGATGAGCCTGGAACATTCTATTCCCTCAGAGAGTAAGGAAGTTGTCAAAGAATGAGGGAGACATGTACAAAAGGACACAGAGGTCAGCTTGAAGGGACCCCACTGACCCAAATCTAGAATATTTTGAGCTTAAAAAAAAAAGCTAACAGAAAGCAGATGACAGGAAAGGCAGTGGGGGATAATGGGAAACTCCTCTTTACCAAGGAACATTAACTCATAAGTCTAAAAAAAAAAAAAAAAGAATTTTGTATTGCAACCACCACTGCAAGAATTGATTCTGGCAAGGGATATTCGTGGCTCACAAAATGACAGGGTGAAAGTTTACTGGGGAATGGATGTGTTTACACGTTCCCAATGTGTCACAGCTGATGTATTACTCACATGAGGGAAAGTGCTCTTTGACAATAAAAAGACATGGCAGACACAGCCAAACCCACTGACCGACTCAGAACCCCCATAATGACAGCCAGGGACACCATGTGAGTAGATGAAATGGGAAGCACATGTGGGTGTGATGTGACTGCCCAAAAGTTTGCCCTGAAACTGATGGGGAGGGCAAATGGACACACCCAGACCATGTGGGTGGCTCTACCACACTGTTGTCTTCACCGTTCAAAACTGTCAATGTCACCAGGAAGGAAGAATCTCGTCAAAATGACTGTCAAGGAATCATAAAGACCAAATACAATGTGATTCTGGATCTATGGATTTCATTTATTTATGATTATGAAAAAATACTTTAGAATTAGGCAGATGCTTAGAAGACCCCAGTTTTGTTGGCCATATCCGAAGAACCCTGGTCAGGAACCATTGAACATATGCTTTAGGCCTATCTGGGTGTTGACCTTGGTTGTGTCAATGTCGTAGAGATTCTTCTCAGCTGGTCTGATTTAGGGATTGTTGGCCTTAACATCAACAGTGCACAGAGAAGACATCTTATTTCTTCTTCTTGACTGACTCATTGGGGAACTCAACGATAACATAGTGACTTGTTTCTCCTGCTCGCAATTCTGAGAGTATTTGGGTTGACTTTGGAGTTGCAGTACCATGGGTCTCCAGAAGGAGGTGACATGTGCACCTTCTTTTCCCTGTGGCTGTGGATGCCTTTCAGCACTGTTTTGTTGACCTTCAAAGTTGTCATTTTGCTTCAGCTTTGGGAGAGACAGGGACTTCCTTCTTTCCTTGTGACAACATCTTCATGAAAACTGATCCTTTATTAAAAAAAAAAAATCTCTGATTGTTTACAGAACATGTTTAGAACAATTTGGCATACTTGTAAATGGACTATACATTAAATTATGCTATTTCTATATCAATGTTGACTTTCTTGGGGGTGATCATCGTGCTGTGATTATAGAAGGTTACTTTCCTTGGGCAATACATATTAAATCACTAGGGAGTAGAATATCCTGATATATGCAATTTATTTTTAAATGTGGGGGTGGAGAGAGGTTCAAGGCAGGTTGGACACACTCCTCTGTCTAGCTGGGTGACTGTGGGCTGTCTTTGAACACTACATTCTTCACCTGCCAATGAGGACAGTACTGACGACCTAATGTTTTGGGGGTGAATGGTTGTGAACAAGATAAGATATGTGTGGCATGTGGGTGGAGTTTGGGGTAGACATTTTTTTCAGTAATGGGAAATGGCTCTTTTGTACACAGCTCCCTGAGGAAGGCTAGAACCTTCCTTTTCTCCCTCAAAATCCCACTGTCCTGTGTGCAGAGTGCCCCCCCTGTTTAAAGTCATACCCTGTTGCTCTATGGTCAGCCGCTCTGCAAGAACCCCACTCCTGAGACCCCCAGTTTGGCATGGGATGGTGGAGACAGACATCTTCCTTCTCAATGGGCACCAGCTACCCCAAGATCAGGACCACTCACTAACCCTACCCCCACATGGCCGATCTTTTGGGGGTGTGGAGGAGGGAACCCTACAGCACATTACTAAACTTTTCTTTGGACATTCTCTCCCTCTCCCAAGCCACCCCGCCCTGACTTCCTGGCAAGTGGTGTGGCTGTTATTTCATCTGGAATTACTGGAATTCACTGTCTCTCGTCAGCATCCTCTCCCTCCCCCGCTGTCGGGGAGACAAAGGCAATGGATGGTGTGATCCTCCCGGCCACAGCACCCTCAGTAGCACCTCTGTGCTGCACACACACACCCCACGTCCAGGCATGCCAGCTCTCCTCTGTCCCTCCACCTCCATTCTCTGTCTCTTGCTTTATTTTTCTCTCTTCCACCTTGTGCATGCCACCTGAAGATCTCCTGGTCTTGACCCTCCCTTGCTGCTTTTCTCTGTGATGAGTCATTCTGTCTCAGACTCACATCCTGTTTCTCTCCTGAGTTTAGATTCTGTCTTCATTGTTCTTGTTCTCTATATTTTTATCCTCAGAAGAATTTTACCCTGGCTTCCTGAGGGGCTAAGTGCAGCATTCACTCTACAGGATTTCAGGACTGTTGCTTTGGGGCCAGTTGCCTGGGTCCCAATCCCAGATGGGTGTGTGATCTTCCTTCACTTCCTTGCTCACTTCTGTTCTGGGAATCAGAGGCTCCCTTGTGTGAGGTTCTTGAGTGATTCATAAGATGGCACAGGCGAGCACTCCACTAAACTCTGGTGGGTCACATGCTCCTGCCTCTCTCAGCTTCCCTGTGTCTACTCTGCCACCTTTATAGGCTCAAGCTCATCTTGTCCCTACATACGGTTCCCTCCATCCCTCTCCCAGGACCTGGTCCTCACTCCTCTCTAGAGAGCTCTCCTCAATGACTTCACAGCACTGACTTGCCACACATCAGACCCACCATGCTCAGTAGTGGCTCTGACATTAGTCCCCATACTCTGTCACTTCCTTCCCTTCTGAAGGCACAGCTCCATCTCCCTCCCCCTGGGCCTCATGACTGGCCCTAATGAATAGAATGTGGCAAAGAGACAGTGAACAACCTCCCAGGTCAGGTGTCAAGAGGCATTGGAGCTTCCCTCTGTTTTCCCTGGACCCCTCACAGGGTGGAGCCAGTCTCTCAGCCAGCCTCCGGGGACACACAAATGGAGAGGAACTCCCGCCCACAACTAGCACTCACTAGCCAGGTTTATTTCTCCATCACCTTGAAATGGAACCCTCAGTTCCTGTTGAGCCTTCAGATGAGACTACAGCCCTGATGGCCATCTTGCCTGTAACTTCTTGGGAGACCTCGAGCCAGAATCATACAGGAGCACAGAAACTGTGCTGCTGAGTTTTGGGTCATTTGTCAAGAAAATGAAGACAATGAAGATACTCTCTAGTCCTTGACAATGGTGCCAGGTTATTGTTGACTGGGCTTTGTTTGTCTCCCCCATTAGGTATGTATAGGAGAATCACTGTGTTCCCAAGGTCTGGGGCTCAATCAGTAACTGTACCAAGAGTGGGTAAAGGTCGGCAATTTCAGGTTAAGCCCAAGACATCTCCCTCCTGTGTCCCCTGTCTCCATAGAGAGGGCAGAAGAGCCTGGCCTGCTCCCTTCTCTGTCTGTCTCTGTCGGGTTTCTTGCACTTTCTGTGGCTCCGTGCTTGGCTTTGTTCCACATGCCTGACAAGGGGGTGCTTGCTCAGCTCAGGAGGCACCCGTGGGAGGAAGGGCTCTGCATGCTTTCTCCTCTAACAAGCTGCATCCAAAAAAAAAAAAAAAAAAAAAAAGCTAAAGCTCCCCTTCACAACAAGGACAAAAATAGCCTGGCCACAGGATTCTGATGGGGGTGGAAGGCAAGTGTGGGGCTGAAGACGGCAGCTCTGCTCTTACTGGGCTGACAGAAGATCCACCGTTCTGATCATTCACTTTCCCGTGAGCCACCACCCACTCATTCATTTTATCCAGCCTCCCACCCAGTCAGCTAGTGATGCATTTTGTGTTGATTCTTTATTTCTCCATATCTACATCAATTCATTCACCTATCCTACATCTTTAGACTTATTAATCAATCCATTCATCCAGCCATGCCTTCATCCACTGTGCATCTGTTAGGAGGAAGGATGTCTTAAAGGAACTCTGCAGAGTCTTATGGACTCCACCCCCTACTCCAGCTTTCTGGACTCCACCCCCTACTCCAGTGATTGGAAACTACAACTCCCAGCAGTACCAGGGAGAGAACTGCGAGGACCCAAGGGCGGAGCTAAGCAGGAATTCTGGGACTTTGGGGGATAAATAGGGAGCGGTTTTCCAACTGTCACTCTGGAGAGGCAACGGCTCTCTCTCTCTCTGGAGCAACTGCTCTCAGACCGGGTGACTGGGGCTAGCAGCCTTAGTTTGGGCCTAGCGCTCCAAGTTAGCCTTGCTGGTAAATTGTTCCAGCTACCGTGTATCCCTCTCTCTTTCCCTGGGTTGTTCCCTTTTCCTTTCCCCTTTTGTAAATAAACCCATTACCCTTTCGTGTGTCCCTGCAGTATAACTGAATTTTGAGTGCGCGGGTGAGGCTCCACAGACAGGAAGCCCAAGTCCACTCTGGGCTACCCTGTAACACATCCATATTTTTAATTTTATTCAAACATCCTAATGCCCTTGTGTCCTTTTGCTACTTAATTAACCTATCTTCTAACTGTGTATCTATTTATTATACATGTTAATTCACTCATTTACTAACTAAGCAAACTTGCAGTTAGTTCAAATTCACAACTATCGATTGTGAACTCACCTCACACTTGAGGTGCTGCTGGCCCATGGGGTTACGGGGCGAGTGAGATAGACTATTCTCTTCCCATGTGCTGTTCACTGGAATAATTCCCTCAGGTTTGGGTGAGCTGCTGGTCTTAGGGGATCTTAGGTGAGGACATCTCTGCTTGCTGGAGACTCACGACATGATGGGGCCATAGCAAGACGAACATGGTGTATGGTGACAGGACTGTGGCTGGGCCCACGCTGACCCTCATGTCAGCACATCAATGCAGCGATGCAGTCTTCATAAAGTCCAAAGTACGCTGCAATTGTGTATGTGTGTGTGTGTATGTGCATGAATGGGGTATCTTTTGGGTTTCCTATCATCCACAGATCACTCCACCTAGGTCCTAGCTTCCACTGCAGCCTGGGTTTGTCCCTGGTACTTTGCCGGGACCCTCCACGGCAGCCAACATCCTGCTTCTGGAATCCAGGGTGTCCTCAAGGAGCTGGGAGTCCTTCTTCCCGGGCAGGGGAGCATTCTTGTCTCAGTTTTATCAACAGAGTTATTTAGAGACTTTGAAACATCTGCCCTGGAACATCAGATTGCCAGGGTTGAATCTATTTTCCACGTTCATTGTTCACAAATGCCTGTGGCTCAGACAGAAGTCAGTGGCTCTGGCATAAGACAGGTGGTGCTCTAATCCCTGCTGAATGCTTTGCTGTGCGACCCCAGCAGGTCACTTCACTTCTCTGAGCCTCTGTCTCCTCTCCTGTAGGGTGGCATTCAGCAGCACTGGCAAGGATGTTCCTGGGAGGATCACAAGGCAGCACAGGCGCCAGGCAAAGCCTGGCTGCCTGTCGTTCTAGAGGGTGGTGTGGGCAAGCGTGTGTCAGTAAGGGCAAGAAGCCCAGGGCTGGGCCCGGCGAGGGAAACTAGATTGGTTTCTTTTTCTCAGCTTGTGAAGTCCCAGGCCCCAGTAGCTTGGACAGAAGTAGGGGTTCAGTACCTATACAGCATTCTTTCCTCTCGGCTTCGTGGTGAATGAAGCCAGCGTGGGCTTCCCCCTCCCCTGTTAGATACTCTGGGCCTGGGTAGGTGAGGTCCCTCACCTCTCTCTCCACTGGGCCCGGCTCTGAGCAGGCAGGGCTCCTAGATCCGGTCCACTCCGGATCTCAGACTAGACTGGAACCTGCAGACTGCTGACTCTGAACCCGTCCAGATGGGTTTCAAAGAGCAGGGATTCAATGAAAACACATGAGAGGCCAATGAGGAGCAGGGATCCCAGAAAAGATCCACTGGCCCTCAGGACACTTCAGGGTCAGCCCCTCCCCCCCGCCCCCAGCTGGCCTGGCCTTTGCAAGGGCTGTTCCTTATTCCTAAACTTCCTTTCTCTTCACTTTTTACCCAGATAGCCACTCTTTATCTTTTAGGTTTTGATCCTGGACATCATCCCTGGTCCTCCTTGGGCTGGGGGAAGAGGAACACCTCTCATCTGTAGTCTGTCAGCCTAGGGAGCTCCCTATTGACAGCCCTCAGGGTCTGTCTGCTTGTCTGCCTCTCCCCTGGATTGGAGGATCCTAGGGACTTCGAGAGGACACCTGCACTTTTGACCTTAGTCCTGAGGTAGAAATAGCAGAGAACCATGTCCAGGGCATGTATAGAATGAGTGGGGGACAGGGCAGGGAGTGATAGAGGAGAGAGAAGGGACAGAGGAAGAAAGAGGGAAAGAAATAAATTTTGGCATAAAAATGTGGGTCTCACTTCTTTCCATCCGGTGCTTTTTTGAAACCCTCAGGATACAGCTCCTGAGATCCCCCTGGCAGGTGAGAGACTGGGCCCAGCGTCAGTGCTATTAAGGCTATCAAATAGACATTTGGTGATGAAGACGGCCCTGGTGCTGGAGTCAAGAGACTTGGCTTGCAGATCCTATTAGGACCTAGGAAAACCCCTTCTTTTTCTCTGGGCCTCAGTTTCGGTATCTTTAAAGTGGGATCTGCATCCACATACCGTGGTCTGAATGGCTGGGCCTCGGGATGCTCAGCAGGGCTCCGTGCAGTGAAGAGGCAAGGATTCTAGACAGAGGGGGTAAACTGGGGCACGGGAAGGCGGGTCAGACAGCAGAGCGGGCAGCAGAATGGAGGTTACAGCTAGGACCGGGGGGGTCGAACCAGGGGGAGCCCTGCATCTCCAGGTGGGTCCCATTTGTGTCTCAGCTCTTCACTTTGACCTCAGGATTTCTCTCAGATGATGAAGCTCCTCCCACCTCACTGATGCAGCAATTCCACCCCTCTGGATTTGCTTAGGACATCACCCGTCCCTGCCCCATCTCGCTTTCCCAGCCAAGTCTCAGTGCTCAGTTCACACAAGGCAAACGATTTGGACACCAGGAAAGCATTAAGTAATTGGTGGATTGTGTCCCTGCTCCCCCAGACTTTTCCATTTGCATTTGTTTGTTTCCTGCAGGGTTGCCTGACACCAGGCAGCCTTGAATTTGGACCCAGGGAGCCCAGCCTAGGGTGTGCCCGCCTGGCAGCCTTTGTACGCAGACAGCAGTGAGGACTGAAGAGTCCCCAGGGTCTTGAGGGGCAGTGAGAAAGTGGGAGCTCAGCCCTCAAAACACCAGCAGCCCCCTGGGGCACACAGAAAGGTAACCTAGCCCCCCCCCAGCTACTGCCACAAGGGGGCGTGAATGAGCCCAGGGTCCTGGTCCCAGGGCACCCGGCTGGGCTCTGCCTCTCTGAGGCTTGGGCAAGTCAGTTCAGTCCTTTGTGTCTGTTTCTTTGTTATCTGTTAAGTGGGAGGTGTTATGGTTCCAGGTGTAGCAAATCAAATCAAGACGCCTTGTTAGACTTGAATTTCAAATAAATGTTGAGGTTTTTGCTTTTGCGTAAGTATATCCGACATACATTTAGGATGTGCTTACACTCAGAACATTCTTCTGTTTCTCTGAAGCTCAAATTTAATGGGGCATCCGGCATTTTGTCTGGCAACCTCTACCTGTTGTAACAATAAAGTGAAATGATGTGTACACATGTATCCCCCTAACGCCGTACAAAAGGATCACGGATGGCCATTTCTATTAGAGTCAGACCAGGAATTTCAACTACGGGTGGTAATTAACATTAATGAGCTCACATTAATTTATATTAAAGAATATTAACAAGTTACTTCCTACTAATAGGAAAACACATGGCTGCCTGAGTAAGTGGCACGTCCTTGAGTTCCTTCTCTTTCATCACGGCATGCAGTGTAGGGAGTGATGTCACTGTGCCCATTTTATTGCTGGGAAGCCCAGGACACAGCAAGATGAACTAGGTTGAAAGCTATGGCCTTGCTTTGTATTTATAAGGCTGTTAGCAGGGCCCAGCAAAGGCTGTTTACTTGACAACCCTTACCAGATCTGAGTAGGCACCCTTGTTCTGCTATTACTAATATCTCTCTTTCTGCAAATAGGAAAATGGAGACTTAAGACTTGCCCAAGGTCACACTCTTCTGCATTTGAATGACGCTTCAGACCCTGGCAGTCTGGCACCACACCCACCGAGGCTGTTTCAGCAGCCTCGCCCAGAAGTGGGAAATAGATTCTGAGCGTGGGACATAGAGCTGTCTGTCTGGCGCTCACAGCACCAACGCCTGTCACCACCAGCATCTCAATTGCCCACTCCCCCCTCCAACTCCCACCTCCATTGCCACCACTCCCCCGCCCCCAACCCTAAGAGCAAGGATTCATCTTGCTATTTCAGATAGGGCCCAAGAGGTCCCTCTTTGCACATGGTGGTCAGTTTCAGAACAAATCCCAGAGCTGAGCACTGGAGAGATGTGGGGTAACTCAGAGGGTAGAAACAGGGAACAGCCGGTGGAGTCCAATCATCTGTCCTCCCTCCAATAGAAAACCTCTGATACTTGCTGGCTGTGTGACTCAGGCAAGTGGCACGGCCTCTCTGGGTCTACATCTCTCTGTAAAGAGGGAGTGATAACAGTACTGTCCTCTAGGATTGCTGTCATTTGAATTGCCCTAATTGGTGAAAGTCGCTTCATGCAGGGCCTCATGGCACACAGACACCTGGGTCAGCTCCCTTCTTGTGCGTTCACCTTAGTTTGGTCTCCTCCAGCCAGAGCTCGAGGACCCCATGGCAGGGGGCTCCTGTGGGAGGTAACCTCGGGAATCCCCCAGAGGTGCGGGCAGGGAGACAGGGAAGGGAAGGAATGCAGAGGGTGCCCGCGCACAGACGACCTCTGGGGACGGCCGGAGCTCGGTCCTGCTGGCCATCTCCAGGACACAGAGCAAGACACGCCTCAGAGTTTCCCCCCAAGGGTGAGGGAGCTCGGGTATTTCTCCCCCCTCCACTGGTTGAAGGCTACTCCCCAACACTCCTCCCTGTGGTCTGAGAGGTCTTGGGCAAAGGCAGTGAGTAGCCTGCTGAAGGCCAGTGCACTGGCAAAGGGTGAGGGGCGGGCAGGTGTAGGCAGGGCACCAGCCACTCTCCGCAGCGTCTCCGCAAGCTGTCATTTCATCTACCTTGGAAAGCATCCTGCTGTGAAAACAGTAACTGCATTGATGATGCTACTTCAGGCTGAAAACCAGGGATGTGGTCTGGACCACACCCCAACACCCCACCCAGATGCCTAGCACTTTTCTCTAGAAACAATGGGGTGCCCAGATATCCAGAGAAGCCCCCAGAACTCCCTCTGCTGCGACGGCGGGGATGGGGGGGGGTGTGGACAACTGTCAGAGCTCTAGAAGTCAGGGTGCCCAAGAGAGCGAGGCAGACGCGGCCTGTCCTTCAGGCCCACGCACCCCACTGTGCAGGGGCGCTATTGCCGAGGCCGAGGGCCGCAGAGGGCACACTGGGGCTGGCTGGTGGCAGGTTGCCAGTGCCCAGCACTCAACTTCACTGAGCACCTGAGCAAAGGTTGAAAAGCGAACTTGGAAGGGGGAGACTCCCTGGGTGTGGCAAACACACCCTAAGTGTTTGGGGCCCCAGGTAGCCATCCACCTTGGGAAAAAGAGAATTGCTCTTTTGATGACTACATACAGCATCTCCTGACTACCTGGTGCTTTACACGATCCTCGCCTGTGTGCCGCCACACCTGATGCATGTTTTTATCAAGATGAGGGTGCGCAGGCTCAGAGAGGGAAAGCACTTTGCTCAAGGCCACACAGCACAGAGTGATCAGAGCTGAGATGAGGCCCGTGAGCTGAGTTCAGTGCTGATGCAAGGCAATAAGCAGCCGCCTGCCCAAGCAGGTGATGGGAATAAACGTTTTATTTGTGGGGGTGTCATGAGGTCAGTGGTTAGCCCTGGGGTCTCTTGATTCAGACCACCTGCCAAATTCCAGGCCTTCAGTTTCCCTAGGTGTATAAGTGCTTTCGTCAAGTGGCTTTTTTTTTTTTTTTCTTGTAACACTTTGAGGCTCCGTTTCCTTCCCTCTCAAATGGGAAGAGGAGTGAGGCTTGCCTGGCTTGTCCTGAGGATTGAATGATGTCCAATTTCTAGATTAATTAGCTGTTGCACCATCAATGCCCCAGCCCTCTGGGGGGTTTGCACTCTGCAGGGAGCTCCTGCAGGGAGAAACAAATGAAATTTCGATGGTTGATGCCAACATCACGGAGGGGGCTTGAGAGGCCAGCTGAGCCGGTCAGCAGAGCCCTATCCCCTCCCTGACGACCCCCACCCCAGGCCTCCGCCTCCTCCAGCCACAGTGGGACCCCTGAGGTGGTGCAGAGCAGGGGAGCACATGCCTTTCCCAGCACTTGCCCCCGGTCAGCTTTCACCCACCACGTATGGGCTTTGCTCTCATGGACAAGCCTCCTCTAAGGGGTCCTTAACTAGTCCCCTGAGTGGGGCCTCCTGGCTTCTGCCTGAGGCTCAGGAAGCTAGATCTCAGCCCACATCCCTGGAGCGCCAGCCCAGCTCACCCAGGCCGAGAGCCCGAGTTCAGCCCCAAGAGCAAAGCTAGAAATGAGGGTCTTCCTGCCAATGGTCAGTGGAGACAGTGAAGGGGGCTGAGATGGCCTGGGCAGCTGGGACCTCATGACCCTGCCAAAGAAGCCTTGAGGGGGACTGGTGCCCTCCTGTCGGCCAGACTGCATGCTTCCCGTGGTCCTGCTGGCGCTGCACACGGGGCCCACAGTTTCCCGCCTCTCAGAGCCTCTAGCCTGGCCGCCCTGCCTCTCCTGCTCCCACCCAACTGGAGCCCTTTCCAGAACAGCCTGTCTTCAGGGACACATCCTCCAGCTGCTTCAGACCTGGTGTGGGGTGGGGGGAGGTAAGAGAGGGAGAGAGAGAAGGAAGGAGAGGGAGAAAGGCACCAAGGGAGGGGAGGAAGGAGAGAGGGCAGAAGGAGGGAGGTGAGAGAGAGAGAGAAGAAAAGAAAAACAGAAGGAAGAAAAAAGAATGACACCGAGTGATTTCACTCTGGACACTGAGCCACGTTAGCTCACGGCCTAGTTTTCTGGGTCAGGGACGGAGGTGCGTGATAGTCTTATGCAAGGCATTTGGCGTCGGAGAAACTCAAGTTCCTAAAGATTATTATTTTAACAAATCCAGCTTTGACGTGTCCAAAGGCAGCGGGAGGCTCTGAAGGGTTTTCCAAGAAAGTGTGTGTTTCTTGAGGTTATTATTTCAGACTCAAGTTCAGGGAGGGAGACTGTTTTGCTCAACTCGTATTTCTGGAAAAACAGGCGCTTGGAAAGAGTTGGACAAGGCAGGCAGGATGTGGAATGGAGAGCTGTTGGCCTGGGGAGCAGGGGGCTGGGGAGGCGGGGAGAAGGGCCAGAGCCTCGACGGGCCTCTTCTCCAGGGGGATGCGTGAGCCTGGCCCCTGTCCAGAGGTGGGAGAGGGGAGATTATTTGAAGACAAGAATTGACTGAGGGCTCTGCTGTCTCACTCTTGAGGAATATGCCTGGTCCAACCAGCTTCTCCCCTCTGGAGCAGGTGATGGCGGAGGATAGAGCATCGACCAAGCCACCATCTTGGTTTGCTTTGCAAGGCAGCACATATGGGCTTAGACATTGGAGTGCTGTCTAGATGTCACTGGTCCCACACAGGCCTCAGAGTCCCCAGTGAAATCAAGAGTCTTGAATATTTGCCTAGCCCCTGCCCAGCCCCCTCACACACCACTCACATCCTCACACCTGGGTTCCAACCTAACCGACCTTGGCTAGATCCTTAGATGTCATGGTCCTGCCGAAGTAAGAGCCTCTCGGCTTGGAACCTCTCATTCCTGGGCATCATTTAAATGCCACCTCTTGGGGGAGCCCTTCTTGGTCCCCTAAATGGGGTACCCATCCTTTGGTGTACTTTGTTCTTAGCATTCTGCCTTCATGACATGTCTGCTCTGAGCCCGTGAGGAGAGGAGGCCTGCTCACCTCTTCGTTGTGATTTCCCTGCACATAGGCTCACACAGCCATGTGTCTGGGCCCAGGAGCAGGGGCTGAGCTCGGCCCTGGTATACTCCAGCTACCAACAGACTGATGGGCAGAGGGAGATGGCTTCTTCTGCATCTTCTTAGGGGCATATAGAAGACCACTCTCCTCACTGGGCCCCACCCACCTGAGTATGGGTGGGCACCTGTCAGTCAAACCACGAGCTTCAAAGGAACAGGCTCAAGACGGCCAGTGCGGCTCCGTCGTCCTATCTCACGGACGCCCTTCTCCTCCAGGCGTCCTCCATTTCCTCTAGGCCCTTGGCTTCCTTCCAGGCATCTCCCCAACCCGCGGAGCAGAGACTTCTACAAACTCCCCCGTGGGTTCCCGGCAGAAGACTGAGTGTCCTCCCTTCTCCCTGGCTCCTGGAGACCTTTCCTTGTGGGGCCTGCTCTTCCTTCAAGCCCAGAGGTGAGTCACCAAAGTGTCACGTGCTCCAGCAAATGTCAAGTGTCTACTGCTTTAGAGCCTTGCGCCCTGGACTTTGTTTTATGGGGCTTGGCTGTCTGGGGCTGCCGACGATTTCATCCATCAACTCAGGACCGCTCGAACACTAATGCTGAATTTATAGAAGTGGTTAAACAAAGTGTTGACAATATGGACGGCGTGTTTCTGATTAACACGGCGATTCCAAGAGAAACTGCCAACTGTGGGGAAGTCAGTAAAACACAGCCGTGATTTCCCAGGCTCGGTAACTTTGGGCCTTGACATCACAGGATTAACAGATGTTCCTCAAGGAACTTGCAAAGCATTTTGGAGGCGTTGCTTGATGGATTTGTCCAGGCTCATACACAAAACTGAGCTGCTTCTTCCTCTCTGTCTCTGTCCCCCCTCTTTCTCTTCCCGTGCCTGTGTCTCTGCCTTTCTCTCCATGTCTCCCTCCTGCTCACTTGCTCTCTCTTGAGAGATCAAATGTGAATCCTCTTTCAACCTTAAAAGAAATTTCCACCAAGATCTTCTATCAGCTTCAACTAAGCTCCCCAAATCCTGTGCCCACTTTGCTCCCTTCTGAAAGTAAATACCAACACCCACAAATACGTATCCGATATTTACTGGACCCAGACACTTCATGCATGTCATTTACATTGTGTGGTAGAGACTGATTATCTGCATTTTAAAAATACTTTTCAGGCCGACTCAGAAACCATTACTAAAATAGTAAAGAGTTCCTATGTAGCCTTTGCCTGTCATCCTCTGGTGATAATACCTTACCCAGCCTTCACATATTGCCAAGGCCAGGAAGTTGACATGGTACAATGCCTCACACCTTACTTGGATTGTTATCAATGTCTACATTCTATCATCTGTGTATCCATCATCCATCCATCTATTCCATCTATCTATCTATCTATCTATCTATCTATCTATCTATCTATCTATCTATCTATCTATCTATCTATCTATCTATCTATCTGAATGGCATTTTATCATAGGTACAGGTTGGAAGCAACTATCATGCTCAGGCTACATAATGGTTCAACGCCCATAAAAATACCCCCTTGGGCCACCCCATAATAGTCCCTTTGATCTTAACCCTGGAAACCACTGATCTGTTCTCTAATAAAATTATTTTGTCTCTTCAAGAAACTTACATAAATGGAGCCAGGTCACCCTGGAGTGCCTTTTCCCACTTGGCATAACACCCTTGAGATTTATCCAAACTGTGGATGTCAGGAGCTCATTCCTTTTCATTGCTGAGTAGTGTTCCACTCACAGACAACCCACAGTATCTCAACTCACCAGCAGAAGGACATGGGCTTGTCTCCAGGCAGAGACAGCTATGAATGAAGGACTCCACAGGCTCAGGCACAAATCTTGTGTAGTGACCTACACTTAAAAAATGAGGCTCCTGGCCCTCCCTGGTGGCGCAGCAGGTTAAAGCACAGCACTGAGAATCTAAAGCCACTTCCGCATGAGTTCGATCCCCGCCTGGCCCGGAGGTGACCACATGGCGTGGCAGACCTCTCCTGACCCGCCTGCTGCTCCCCTCAGCAGTGTACTTGGTCAATCTGCCTGTTCTGTTCCCCGCTCTGTCTCTGGTGAGGCCTCTCGCCGCCCCTGAGCCTCTGGCCTGTACCCCAGTTCTGTGTGCACAAATAAATCTTTAAAAAAAAAAAAATGAGGTATGTGATAGCAATCTGAATTCAGATTTGAATCGCTAACTCCAGAGACTGGGGGCTCTGGACTGAAAGCCAAAAACTGTGACATTAAAATCATTAAGCCTCAAATGTTCATCAAGTCTCCCAGAAGACACCTTCGGCACCAGCAGTTCTGTGTTCCCATGAGACTATGTCCTGTGAGCCTTGAAGTTCGGCAGAGCGAGCTAGAGAGCTGAGTCCTTCACAGTTGGCCCCTTGGCCTGGCAGTGGGCCTCTGTTCTCACCTCCTGCCACCCCCTTCTGGGTGGTTAGCAAGTCATTTTACTATTTTTCCTGAAATGGCCACCGAGTTTCCGGTCTCCTTGGTTCTGCTCGGGTCCCTTTGCCTGCATCCTCCTCCTCCTCCTGGTCCCTGCGCTGACTGCAGCACCTGCCTCTCTCTTCTACAGGAAAAACCTCCTTGGGGAGGGGTTTCATCTTCATCCCAGGAGCCCAAGTTCCTGGCCCCATGAATATTTATCTCCTTCTACAAACATGGACCTACTCATTCAGCAAAGCTCCCTGAGGACAGAGGACTTTCCAGGCACGGAGCTGAGCCTTGAGACGCAGAAATAAAGCAGATAGACACTCTATAATCTCTGAGCCCTGCCCCGGCGAAGCTGTCCAGGGACAAGAAACCCACAAGGAGGGAAACAAGCGTGAGGTAGGGAGGGAAACGGCCTGTCTTGGGAATCGGGGCCTTGAGTCCCGGATGGACTGCATTTTAGTAATCACAGGATGTTCAATCAAAAGCCCGTAGATGGGGTTGGGGAGTATTAAATAACAAATTTATTCTCTTACAGTCCTGGAGGCTGGAAGTCCAACATCAAGTCTTCCCAGGTTTGGTGAGTTGTTTCAGAGAAGTGCATGGGCAGAGAGGGAGGGAGACCCTTCTTCTTGGGGGATCTCTTGACATCATTTAGCCTTAATTGCCTTTGTCTAAGTTCTATGCCCAATACAGTCACACCGAGGGCTAGGGCTTCGATTTAGGTTACTCAGTCACCACATGACCCAGGCTAGGATCAGCTCTCTCTGGGCCTCAGTTTCTTCATCTGTAATATGGAGCTGACCGAGAGTTGATAGCTGGCTCCTACCTGGTAGTGGGACTTTCATGGACTCTTGTCCACCCCTGCCTGGTCTTTTACAGATGACCTGTGTAGAAGTGTGGGAATGGTTGAAGATGCAGATGTGCTTTCTCTCTCTGGGTTAAGATCCCCAAATGAGGGGTTAGGATCCCCAAATGAGGGGCAGTCGGATTCAAGACGCCTGAGTCACCAGGCCCAGGACCCCACTTCTCCCCTCTGCACTCAAGTCCAGGCACTCACAGCATCTTTGGCATCAGAGAGAACAGCCTGTGTGTGAAGCCAGGGGAGTGAGAATAGAGAGCCCACGGGAGGGACTGACCTTGAGAGCTTCGGGCCCATAAACAGCAGAGGCAACCCCACACCCCCACCTGCAGCTGATCTTCCTCTGAGAACCTTTACTGCTTGTTCTGCATTTGATTTCCTCCCTCCAATGGCCTCCGCTCCCCATAAAACTCAATCTCCTTTTGTTTTCAATTCAATTAAGGGCCAATAATTCCACCCACAAGGCCACACATGGAAAGTGCTGTCAATAACCAGCTGTGGGCAGGGGCAAGGCAGCCTGGAAGGAGACACAGGGAGATCTCTGGGGTCCAGGCTGCTGAATAGGGCGGGGCTGGGGCAGAGGAGAGAGTGAGTAACACGAGAAGCCTGGCTTCTCCACTTGGTCATGGGGCTCATTCACTGTGTGATCCTAGCAAGGAGTGCGTCTCTTGGGCCTCAGTTCCGCCATTTGTAAAAGGGGACCCACCGACCCAGAGGTACTACTAAGTTTTGAGCCCAGATTCTATGATGACAATCTCAATACTAATTTAATTACTGATGAAAAATATATCAGATTCACTGACCCAGCCAGGAGGCCTGTTTGTAGGAATTTGTCTTCTGAAACAAAAAGTGATTCTATAAAAGCACATGCACACACTTGTGTGTGTGTGAGTGTGTGTGTGTGTGTGTGAGAGAGAGAGATAGAGAAAGAGAGACCCAAAAAAGGCACGTCACACTTTTAAATAATAGGGTTTCAAACAGGGAGTGTTGAGTTAGGGACTTTGGAGTTTTCCAATGAGTATAAATTACTTTATAATTAAAATGTATATAAACCTATAAAATGAAATGAATACCTACTTGTGGTTGAGAATCAGGGCCTTGTATTAAGGTAAAAGGAAGAATATTTAATCCCCACAACTCAGTAATAACCACTGTCGACATTTTTATGCATTTCCTTATGAGTCGTTTTCCTTATTCACGTACACATATATTTTTATAATAAAGTTGGAATTATGCTCCATGAAAACGCTGTAGCCTGTTTTTTCACTTAACATTTTAGCATAAAGATTTTCCCAAGTCACTAAAATTTATCCTGGATCACTCTATGAGGCCCCAGAATAACGTGACCACCTGTGCTCTCCCAGCCCTAACTCTTGAAATTATCCACTCACCGGGAGATGCTTCCATAGACTGCCTGTTACGCCAGGCCAGGTACACCCCTGTGCTGTTCCCTACATATTGCCCAGTTTTCTACATAGTAGCAGCTCAGTAAATATTAACTGAATAAATGAATCAGAGTAAGTGAATGAAGGCAAATAATGCAGAATGGATGAATGTGAATATGTTTAAAGAGATGCAAAGTAGTGACTGATATGAAAATATGTTCCCTACCATCAAGCTCATAGGCTGTCTTTCATTTCGCACTTCTAGAAAGCACCGTGATAAATATCCCAGCAATATACAAGTGAGGGTAGGTAGGACTCCATCCCTTCTCCACCAAAACCTTCACTTTCCTCTCTGGTGCTCTGAGTCACTCCAGGCTCTCACCACTGAGCTTGTCTTTGAACACGGCCAAAACAAATTGCTGTGTTGGTCCCAGGAGGGGAGTGCCATTCCATCCACAAAAGAGGCGTGTGATTGAAGCCCGGGAAGCCAGTGTTTCCCAAGGCTGCCTGCAGTGCAGGTCCAGCCCTGGTGACTGTCTGTGGGCAAGTTCCCAGGTGGGTTCTGAGACACCCCACAATGCAGTCCAAGGTTCCAGGAACCTTGACTGAGGCCAGTATCTAAAGAAAGCCTTTAAGGTGTTTTTCATGTCTTGGGTTTAAACTTTCACTTAACAGAGCTGGGTTTGGACCCACTATCACCGCTTCCTGTGTGATTTTGGGCTCTGGGAACCTCCTTTTCTTATCCTTAAAATGGGGATGAGAATAGAAGTCAGCTCACAAATAAAGGTGAAAAATAACGAGATAAGCAATCCTTAGCACAGTGCCTGGCACACAGATGCACACCACCCAGGTAGATCATTATTTCAGCCTCTCTGAAGACCCTGGGGTCAAATTTGTGCTCTGTCTTCTCCTGGTAAAGTGAGGCTGACCCCATATCTTCACCACTATGTTTGTCTATGGTGACATGAAGTCACTCCATCTGAAAGTGTATCTACCTTGGCCATGGACTTGTAGATAGTTTTTTTGTTTGTTTGTTTGTTTTTTGACAGTTCAGGAGGAGACTTAAGATCAATAATTTAAGTGACAAGAGGTTGGGTTCATGATGAGCAATGGGCCCAGGATGCCAAAGGACCTTGAGTGAAGCATGGATCATATCCAGTGAGGTGAAACTGAACTGAGAACTATGCAAGTCCTAGTCCTGAGTCCAAGATAGCAACTCCAGCAATAGTAGACCGATAACTGGACCGATACCTCACAATTCACATTCTATACCAAGAATGGGGCTAAGGGTTTTGCATACACATCTTATTAAACTTTCGCAACTCCCTTCCACGCGAGTTCAACTGTCATCCCCAGTTGCAGAGGAGGAAACTAAGGCTGGGTTCCGACACCCAAGTTGGCAGTTGGTGGAGCAGAGACTCGGAGCCCGTGTGCCATCTTGGATGACAGGGCTGTTATGCTTTGAATCACGCCAAGTATGCAATCAAAGGTTGGTCTGGGAGTAGTAAAGAGGTTAATATGCCGCTAAAGGCCTGAGTCCCTGCCAAGAGGCTGGCTTTCATTCATTCCTGCATTTATTCACACAACATGGATTGACTTGGAAGTTACATGCGCTAGGTGGTGAGCAGCGAATTCAGAGTGGGTCAGCCAGAGAAGGTCTCTGCTCTCATGGGGCTCCCAGGAGAGATGGGAGATAAATAAAGGATGCTGAGTCCCTAAGAGGTGCTCCCAGGGACTCTGTTTTCCTCCAGAACTCCCCTGGCACACTGGCGTTTCACCTGGCTGGACTGAGCCCCTGGCTGGGGGAATCCACAGCCTCTTTAGAGTGAAATAATGCACACAGATGCTTGGCAGGGTGCCTGGCACATAACAAATGCCCAGTGTTAGCTGTAATAATAATAACAAATGCTGCTGCTACAGCACGCGTCATTGGCTTTTTGGACCCAGTCGCTGGGAGTCCGACACTGCTGGCTTAGCCCTGTTCCACTTTACCTCATTAGCTTCAGCACACAGCTTTGCACACTCAACACCCCTCCAAAACAAAGGCTCTCTACCCTCGCCTGCAGGATTAGTAGCAGAGACTTGCTTTAGATCCTATTTCTCACGATTCCACTGGCCCACGCCTCTGAGCTTGTTTCAGGTCTCGGTCTTGGCTCTGACTTTTATCGATACTCAGGTACCTTTTAGGTCAAGACTTTGCTCTGAGCCACTGGAATGTGACTGGGGCCACAGATCCATTGAGCCTGGAGTTGTCATTTGCAGCCAAAAGATGGAAAATAAATGTCCCTTTGCAAGGAACAAGATGTATGCTAAACTCTAATATGCCCTTCACCCTACTTAGAAACCCCCTGTGTGAACATAGGTTATCATGTTGCTTCAGTTTACAGAGGTCCCTTAGAAGCTTGGCAGGTCCAGTGGCCCCATTTCACAGATAAGGAGATAGGGTTGCTGAGGAGTATGATTGGACAGAGGGAAGGGAAGCTAAGGTCCCGGAGAGGGGTGATAGATCCGCTCTGGTCACAGCAGCCCCACCTGCCAGAGCTGGAAATCTCATCAAGTGGGGTTTCCCTGCAAGCCCCTGATTTCTCTGGCTGACACTTGCAGGGGACACTATAAAAACAGCCCTGTGCAAGGTGTTCTGGAATGTCTGCTTTCCGGCCTCTCTTCGGGCCAGGAAACACTGAGAGGACAAATGTGTTGGACCTTGCCTTGGGTAGGAAAGCTTTACAAAACTCAAGAAAGCATTTCTTTTATTCCCTACACTCGCTTCAAGCCAAACCCCTGGCTTCTCAGCTTGAGTTCTTCTCATCTACTAATGAGAATTCCTGGCCTCCTGCTTCACTTTGCTCCAACTATTGGGGGTGAGGAGGAGAGTCCCGGTCCCAACAGCAGGCAAGTCCCAGACTCAGCCTTTCTTACACTCACATGACGATGGGCCTATTTTGAGGATGGAAAAGGAGGAGGCTCCTCATATTTACTTAAGTCTGTTTATTTTAAAATTTACTTTTAGTGTATACACATGTATGCTAACACAAACTCTTTAAATTTTATTTTTGTTAAAAGTGTCTTCACTTTATAATTATAAGTCTAATGAGGAAATAATAAAAATTGAGTTATTAACATTTGTTATGATAGATAATGTCATTTAAATCTAAATCATGCCAGGTTTAATATAGGAAGATGATATTCTAGATCTGCTTCTATATGTAAATGCTGTCCAATGTAAATGAGTTGAGGTTTTATTTTACCCTCATGTCAAAGAAATTAGAAATTATCTAGTTGTTTCAGCCCAAACATGTTAAGCATGTGGCCACACAGTATAAGATGTCCCATGGTCACAAAATGGCTGCTGTTGCACCAGCTTTTGCATCTGTGTTCCCTATAAGAAGGCAATAGAAGATAGGACGCACATCTCCCAGGTATAGTCACACTTTCTAAAGGATCTTCTCAGAAAATCCCACCTAACTACCTCAGTTTATGTTGTAATTGGCAACTAGATATTTAAGGAATATAAGGAACAAATCTTTTAGCTGGACATATCAATACCTCAAATAAAATAAAATAAGCCCTGTCACCATGGAAGGGCGAATGGAGAGTAACAGTAGTTGCCAGCTCAAGGTCTGTTTCCTAACTGGTATAGTTCCAAGGCAGAGAATGCTTTTTGAGACAGGAGCATTGTCAAAATCGCATGTACAGTGACAAGTCTCTGTTTAGTAGCTCAGGATAATCAGGCCTCATATTTAACTCTTTCACTACATCTTAATCCTCAAATGCTGCACAATCTTCATTGCAGTCTCTGGGGCTGTGTGGTCTTTACTCAGGGAACTCACAATTGTGAACGTGCTTCCCCTGTAGGCACTGAAGTCATATGGACGTTCCTTAACTACAAGATGGATTACTCGAGATTTTGGAGGAAAAAAAAAAAAATACTGCTTACAGTAAAGGTAAGAAAACAAAAACAATTGGAGTGGACACTTTGGGGTTTGATTGTGGGTTGAGGTTTGGGAAAGAGCAGTGTTTCAGTCTCAAAAACTCTGGAAGCAGGGGGTGACTCACCTTCTCTGAGAGGGAAAGGTCCTATGTGTCAGAGAGGACAAGCCACATGGTGACGGTCACATCGCTTTATGGAGATGAGCGCTAACACCCAACCTGGCTCTGGCTCAGACCAGTGCAGGGCTCTGAGGCTTCCTATGAGATACCTAAGGCCACAGCCCTTGAGTCCCCATTGCCACTCTCATGATTCCCAAAAGCAGAGGAGACACCCCCAATTCCAATGACTCCCAGGCATCACATGGAGACTTCAGCATGATCCATTCCAAACTGCCCAGTATACAGATGGGAAACTGAACCACAGTGGGTGAGAAACCATTGAATTGGGAAGACAGTGGCAAAGAGGTGGCCGTATCTGAAGGCTCAGACAATCGTCAAAACCCAGCACAGTTCCAGGGCATGACCAACCAGAACAAAATCAAGCAGGGAAATGCCATCAAACTCAGAGCCTATCGCAATGGGGTCCTCCAACCACAAATAGGACAAATAAGCATCACATGCATTGTGTGAGAGGGTGAAAAAGGTAAGCAGCGACTCAAGACGAGTGAAGGAAATCCACTCCAAGCTCTTTATGAGGTGTGACCTGGGACAAGCTAAACTTCCCAAGCCCCATTTTTTTTTTTCTCACCTATCATAAAGAGGACAACAATCACGGTGTCTGCTTAAGGGTGGTTGCAGGGATTCAATGAAATAAAATTAGCTAATAAGCAGTCAGGCAATACAGCAGTGGGTGAGAGTTCATCATTTGAAGCCCAGCCCAACTCAACCACTGGCCTGCAGGATTCAACACCGGCATGCCTCAGTGAACCCACCTGTAAAATGGAACAGCGTCCAGTTCCATCAGAGAGGAGGTCATGGAGAGAACCGAGTGAGTACGGTGTTAAGCACTTGGCGTATTATCACTGGTCGTTGGTCACAGGTCAGAACGCACCAGAGTCAACTCTCCATTACTCTAAGAAGACAATTCACAGTCAGCTTACTCACCAGGCTGATTAGCACCGCGGCTGGCCCTATTATAATTGATATTATTCACTATGTACCCTGGTTCCTAGACCTGCTCCGTGAATAAGTTGCATGAGTGAGTGAATGAATGATTCTATCCAAGTTCCCGGAGCGCCCACCCTTCTCCCTGCTCCTCCCCCTCCGCCCCTGACTGGATCATTGTCTGCCTCCTCTGTATGAAGGCCCCTTTCACATCACCAGCACGAATCAGACTCCTAATCCACCCTTCTTTGGTTTAAGAGTCATTACAAAGTGCTTAATTAAGTAAGCCTCGCTTAATCACCAAATGTTTGCATGCGAAACGAGTTCCCGCGAAGCGGGCACTTGACATGTTCTGTACAGAAATAATTACACCGAGCAGGGGGAGGACAGAGGGCTGCGACGCAGCGACTCGACATTTCCTTTGAGGGCCTCGCCCATTCATCACCGAAGGGGAATTAAAAGGCTTTAGCTAGGGTAGTCTTAGGACTCCCACATTCCAGCCCTGATTCACAGGAGGGGCTGCTGTCTGGGCTTCCAGGGCACCGTGCCAGGGAGAGGGAGGCATGGAGGGCCAGCTTGGGGCTGGCGGGGCAAGGAGGGGTGCCGAGAGACACGGGCCTGCCTCCCGGTCCACAGAGAGGTCTCCCTGCACGCTGTCCCTGGCCTATGCTTACCCCTTGGGTAGGGGAACCCCTCTACAGCAGGAGGGGCTGGCCAGCTGCTCCCTGCTGTGCAGAGGAAGCTGGTGGCAGCCTGTGGTGTGTGACCCTGGCCGGGGTGCGTGCGCCTTCATTTCGTTTCTTCCCCGACACCGTCTTGATCCAAGGCTTCCCATCGAGACAGGATTCGTTCACAGGAACTGACTTTTCTTACCTCAACGGTTTCTCTACGTCTGTTTTCGTTTGTATGAGGATAAAAGAGAGAAAACAACCAGCGCTCTTTCTCTGATGTCGCAGATAGTGCTCAAAACTGATGTAAAGTAAGTGGTGACTCTGACGGTAACAGGGACGTGAGCACAACTGGCGGGGGCCCGTCGCTGACATGCCAGACCCCTTTCCTGCCCACCCATTTACAGATAAAGCAGCTGAGGCTCAGGAGACATGAACAGCCGATCTCCTAGTCTTGGAGTGGGGTGGTAGAAGTACGGTACTGTCGGGAAGAGTCCAGAATGATGCTGGGGTTGGGAAGCACATCAGTAAACAAAAGGTGTGTGTGCTCTGCCTGTGCAGGTCTCTGCTTACCTCCTCTAGTTCATAACTCTAAGGTAGAAAACAAAACCTGAGGGTAATACAAATGATTTATGTCATAGAAATGCAAATGAATTTCGTCCAGTGGAATGCAATTGACGACTGTCCTGAAATTATGGCCAATCCTTCCTCTCCTCCTGAGCACATGCCAACATTTCCCGCAGCCGGGACGTGCGTGTGGTTGGGGTTCTTCTCGGAACCAGAGGTGCCGTCGCCCTGGCCCCATTACTTGTTGAGTTAAATACAGTCTCTGACACCCTCGACAAGTGCAGGGGCATCACTGTCTGACCTTCATGTAAGCATTATCCTTGTGGCTTCCCTAGCGGCCTCAAGTCTCAGCACTATGAAGCTATTGGCCACTGCAGCACAAGTTCGGACCCCGGCCCTGGAGGTGACCCACATGGCGCAGCAGACCCCTCTGGTCCCCCGCTGCTCCCCTCAGCAGTGTATCTCAGTCAATCCACCTGTTCTGCTCCCTACTCGGTCTCTGCAGAATCCTCTCAACCCCCGCACCTCTGGCCTGCACCTCAGCTCTTGTATGCACAAATAAATAAATCTTTTAAAAAATTATCTTGGATTGTATCCCGATTGAAACCCTCCATTTTGGGGGTTAAGGAAAGATCAAATTAAATAGACTGTGTGAGATGGGGGAGTGGCAGTGCTGGGTGGTCCGTGGATCGTCACAGTGGGGTGTATGATGTGTGTGTTCCTTTGTAAACACCCTGTCCTTTGTCGCCCCATCTCATTCCATCACTGGTGGGGGGTGAAGACAATGCAGAAAGCTGAACAGGAGCCCTGGCGGCTGGTGAATGTTCACAACTAGACCTGGCTGCGGCACCTGCAGGGTTGAGGACTACGGCTGCCCAAGGTCATGTTTCCCTGCTGTCCAATGGGACAGAAGCTGAAAACACAAATTAAATTGATTTATAGAAAATCAATATGGTGACATCTCGCATACTGCTAAGCTGGAGGGCAGGACTCAGGCCAGTCACGTGAGTGGCAAATGCCTGGATTTGCTGACAGCTTCATGCAGAGCCTCATGTTGGCCTTGCCCTGCTGCGGTGGGGCCACTGGCGAGCCCCATGTGTATGATGGGGAGCATAGCTGCTTCCCCAAAAGCCTTACAGCAAGTTGGAGATGCCAGTCTGACCCCGGGCCTGGAATCCCAAAGTAACCAGTCTTGGCACTCCAAAATGAAATGCAGGGGCCAGGACCCTCCTACCCAGAGAATCTTACTCATCCTCACAGGAAAAGTTTGGGGGCAGAGGAGCACCTTGGGACATGGGTGGTCTTATCTGTCACATCAGGGACCCACTGTGTGGCAGTGTCTCTTAAAGACAAGCAGGCACGGTTGCCCCATTTTACAGAAGGAGCAAAAATTAGGTTTACAAACATAGAACATAGTCTTATTCTTTACATTTGGCCAATCTGTTGCCATTCAGTGTCTCAGGTTTGGGGCCCACTAGAAACATGTGGGAGCCAATGACGTGACATGTGGACTACAAACACCCCAGCCCTTCCTCCCCTCCCTTCCCTAAGATGACCTCCCAGCACCTGTGTCGGGGGCTGCTCCTGGGGACACCCCCGCTGACATAGGGACCCTTGGGACAGAGACCAATGCCTTACCAACCCACACCCAAGTGCCTCTACCGACCCTACCGACTCACTCCTCACTGTTCCTTGAGTATAAAATTCATCTTCCTACAATACAGAGTGGATTATGATCCTACTGTGCATAATTCTCTCTCTTGCACAGAAATCTGCAACTTTTTCTTAAAGGACCAGCTTTTGAATATTTTTGGCTCCTTGGGTCGGATGGCCCCTCTCGCAGCTGCTCAATGCTGCAGCTGCGGGCAAGTGGCAGTCAGAAGCTGTGTGTGACTGTTGCAGTAACACTTGATTCTCACTGGCCTCGGGCCCACAGCATGTCTGCAGGGTCGAGTCTTTCGTTATCACCAGGTCCGCCATGCTCTGCCTTGCCCCCTGCCCCCAAGCCTGGTGGTGAAGTATTGGCTGACCATCCACCAGGTGACTCCTAACCCACCATTGCTGATTCGAGGACTTTCAGACTCTCTCCTTCAGGGGAAAACAAACAAGCCAAGTTTGTTGTAAACCAGAAAACATTTTTTTAAAGATCAGGCAACATGGCTTGTGGTAGAGAGCTGTTGTCTCCCTTGCTCACTCTTACACCCCTCATCTAGATTGCACCCCTCATCTCTGCTAGCACTCTTTCTCATGTGTCAGCCAGCCCCTCGAGGTCTTGATGTGTGTGTCCCCACTTTCGATCACAGGAGCTACGCCTGTGTCCAGCCTGGCCAGACCCAGAGAGCCTTCTCCCAAGTCAGTAAAGTTTCAGGGAGACGCTCATGACCCCACCTTGACCAGTGAGAACAGGAGGTGAACGGCTAAACTAGGGGATTAGGAGCTCAGGGAAGCCAGTGGACACTCAGCCAAAACTGGGGACTGTCTGCAGAGTGAGGTCAAGAGATGGAGGGGTGCACCCTGCTGGTCTCAGGCAATGGCAAAATACCTATGATGTGCCAAGCTCTGGTGGTCCCAGGGTGAGTAAAACCTGGTGACTCCAGCTTCCCAATGGCTCAGATTCTGGAGAGGGATGGAGACAGGTCAACCCACTGCTAGGCATGAGTGGGACAAGCTTTCTGACATGGATGGGGTACCAAACCCCCCAGTGCTGCCCAAGAATGCTTTTTGGCGGTAAGACTAAAAGGGAGAAACAGCCCGGGCCATGAAGAATAGGGGAGTCAGGCTCAGAGGCTGCAGAGCTGGGAGAGGCCAGGCATTCTGGGAGTTGTGCTAGTAGGGTGCAAATTGGTGGGCCTCAGGCTGCCTTTGGGATGTGCTGTCCTCTGCTGCAGACTGCAGCCTGTAGCCTTTTACTGTGCCTGCTCACCAGGGTCAGAGAAAAGATACAGGTGATCTCAGGACAGAGCTTTGGCCAGGGACAGGACTGAGGCATCAGCCTACGAGAGGCAGAGAAGAATGAAGGACAACTTTTGCTCTGACTCCTGCAAGGAAGGCTGACCCTCTCCAGGAGACACACAGCAGGCACTGAGGACCTGAAGATTCTTCCCAACTTGGTAATCTTGTTTTAGAAGCAACAGGGTTGGCTCAGCTGTGGATTGCCAAAGGAGAAGGGGTTCGGGCTCCTTGGGTACAGACAGGGTGGGGTACTGGTTGTCCATAAGCACAGGATGGGGGAGCAGTGGAGAAGTTAGCTGAGAATCTGGCCTCCCCAACTACCTTCTGCAACAAGTTTGTCAGGAGTTACTTTGCAATTTAGCCTGGCTGTTTTAAGTGCCCCCCCTTACACTCCAGACAAGAGGTGGCACTTGTCAGCCACCTCCCATCTCAGACATGTGTCATCATCATTGCTTGGTTCTTTGTGGGCCTCCATCCTTTGGGGCATGCTTTTGTGGGGACCCTGGCGCGGGTACTCAGTATTTTCTGCAGGGGTCTCTCTGTTGAGTTGTACATAGTTTACTTCATTTTTTCAGCCTCTGTCTTCACATCTGTCAAACAGAACCAGAGACCACTACTGCTGGCCTGGGGCGCAGCGTGGCTTCAGTGGGTGAAGGCGCCCGAGCAGAGCACACGGCCCTGCGGACCGCGGCACGGTAAAGGAGGACGCATGCGCAGTGGGCTTCGGTCTTTGTCTTTGAACTCAAGAGGGCTCGGGACACACCGACTTAGGTCCTTTCTATAGTTCTCACCTTTGCTTGTTGTATGTTCTGAGCCCCTGCGGGCCACAAGTGCTTTCCGGATATAATTTCTCAAGCAAATAGTCCCAAATAAGTGTCCTCTGTGCAGCACGGGACGGTATTGATGAGCAAGGATGTTTGAGATGGCACCTGGGTTGGGAGGGGAGAGTGGATGGAGGGAGAAGCTAAGCCTGGACCCAGCAGGGCGACAGCCCCAGTCACCTCCAGGCAGCCCTGGAGCCGGCCTGGCCTGGCCACTCAGAGTGGCCCGGTCTTCACGGCGGGCGGCCCTGGGTCCCTGCACGTGGCCTTAGGGTTGGTCCGAAGTGTCTGACGCCTGTGCCGTCTCTGACGACAGCACTCCCAGCAGCTGGGACAGCAAGGACCCCATCCAGGGGAATCTGTGCAGCACCTCTAAGTGCTCTCTGCTCAATAACCCCGGGCGGCGGAGCACCCTCATTCCCCCCATTATCTCCACTTCTGGGTGACAACGCGGAGGCGCAGTGGGCAAACGGCCTTGCCTGAGTCCTACAGACAGGAAACAGCCAGGACTTTCTGCCTCCAGAGCCGCCAGCTCTCTTACCACCGCCCGGTGATACACAAACCCGCGCCAAGCAGCTAAAAGCACAAGCCGCGCGCCCGAGTCACTTCCCGGCGGCTGGCAGGCCTGTCATCCAGCGCCTCTCCGCTTTGCCTGCAGCCTCAGAGGCAGGCGGCTTCCCAGCCGAGCCCATCCATCCGCTCGTGTTTATTCCATGCACAGTCAACAGCTGCCGGAGCCGGGCTGCCAGCATCGCGCGCCTTCGGGATGCCTCCCTCCACCCATCACAGTCTCCCTGGCTGCCTTTTTCTGGAAAGCTTAACTTTTCATCCCTTTCTCCTTCCCAGTGGTGTAGTTAGATTTCAGAGGAGCCTGGAATGGGGGCAGGGAGACTGGATAAAATAATATCCAGGATGTGGTAGTGGGTGGGGAGCGGTGGGGGGTGTGTAGGGGGGGAACTGCAAAATTTCTGCTTTGGATTCTAGCCCAGCTTCATTTTAATTTTTTCTTCCTTTTTACCAACATGCAGCTTTATAACACCGTAGGACATGGTCAAAGGCCTCAGGCAGTTAGCGAGGGTTAAGAGCATGAATCAACAAGTCCAGCAACCTGGGGTTCTGATCTTTGTCTTGCTGTGTGAGCTTGGCCAACAATCCTTACTCCTCTGAGCTCTTGGGAAGCAGGTTTATGATCTCATCTCAAAGATCCATTTGGTGGCTGAATATAAGATGGTGGGGAAGGACAGGGGGTCGATAAGATGCTTAACAAGCAAGATGAGTGCCATGAGTAGTCCCCTAGTTACGGCCTCTGATCAGACTGTCCTCAGGCCTGTGATCCGGCACCTTGACCGCTGGCTCAAGTTGCTGCGGCGCCTAATATTTCGCCATGTGTTGCTTGCATGTGCAAGGCTTTTGCTCCAACTTCAAAGACCTCTATTTGACCAATTCCGTCCACTCTTCAGCTCTTGGCTCTCACTCACGTTCCCTAGGACAGCAGTCCCCGAGCTGGTTTTGTCCAGAACCAAATGGCAATGTTTTGAGCTCCTGGCCCTCACGGGGTCAGAGCATGGGAGCTGCCGCTGGCCAGCAGTACAATAAAGAAGAGGGCGAGGCTTTGCTTCCACACAGCTTTGTCTCTGGACACCGAGGTTTGGGTTTCATATCATTTTCAGGTGGCATCAATTATTCTTTTGATTGCTTAAAAACTCATTCAAAAATGTAAAACTCACTCTTGGCTTGTGAACTGTACAAAAAGCAGGCTGGGACCCGATGTGGCTATGGGCCTCCCTTGGCTCTAGAAGGTCTTGTTTCCTGCCCCCCAGGCAGGCCCCATGAAGGACCATCATGGAGGCTTCTACAATGTACTCAGTTACCCTTCACAGCACGGACAGCACCCCTGGCCACAGGCCATTACTTACTTCTTACCTCCTCAAGGACAATGCACACTTCAAGAAAGACACCAGGTCTCATTCCTGCTAACCCAGCACACAGTAGGCACTCAACTACTGCATATCTATCGGGCCCATGTATGGGTCAATAGTTTCCAAACAGATGTTATGATAAACCCATTTTATAGATATGGAAACTGAGGCTCAGAAGGAAAGGAGTCCTCTCAGTATTTCACAGCTGTAGTCCTCAAACCCCCAAAGAAAGAATGAAAGTAACAGTTGGCAATAATTGAATGATTCTGATGTGCCAGACACGGGGCTGTGGGCTCTGCATGCCTCGTATTACTCCCCATTTATGAAGCACTTACTGGAGCCAGAACCAGACGGCAGGTACAGTCCGCACCAGGTACAGTCGCATCCTTAAAGGCTGAGGGTTGCATTCTGCTCTGCCAGAGTTTGGGCTGTGAGTTCTCCGTGGTGGAGGCCATGGTTATCTTACTGAGCGTACGCCAGTGACTCGATCAACACCAGAACAAAACAGGGTGTTCAGAAACCACTTCCAGCACAACAAATGCCCACCCAGTATGGGTCTAGGAGCTGTATCTTGTTTCCATTTGTCTGTGGCTCATCTTCTGCCACCGAATTCTGAGTACAACCTGCAACCCAGGCTACCAAATACAGAGAAAAGATTTTTCTCAGAGAGTGAAGCAAAGTCAAGGCAGTGACCTCTAGGTCAGCTGTAGCTGCATGCACGGAGTCACCTAGGTTATTCACCCACAGTAATTGATGCCTCTCCACCAAGCAGCTTCCCTCCTCCCAACACCCACATTAATAAGGAAAAGGTCTGGATGTGCAGAGGCCAGGACAGTCAAGGCAGGGACGCCTCTGGCTGGGGACAGGCGCCTCCTGGGGCCAGGTGCTCACATCTGGGCTGTGGCAGGAGATGAAATGGGAGGGAGCTCATCTCAGATAAGGGGGGAGCAGCAGCCAGGCCGCACCCAGGCTAAGCAATTCAGAGGGACTGCCAGCTGCTCCAGGCAAGCGCTCCCTCCAGAGCCCCCCCAACTGTGGATGGTGGTTTGATTCCCAGTCCAAACCACGCCCCAGTGGGCTGGTTTCACGCAGCAGGCCCAAGTGGCAGGCAGTTATGCGAAAGGGGCTTATCGCTGCCTGTTGGCCACGCTTCCCAGGCGCAAGCTCAGCCCCTCAGCAAGCCCGTGTGGCTCCCACTTGTTGACTTGTAGTAGGATTTAATGGTGGAATAATATTGACACAGCAAACTCCTCAGGAGGTGTCTGAAACATGGTAAAGGGGATTTTTGGAGCTTAATGAGCACTGGAAAAGTCAGGACAGGATAATGTGGCAACGGGTGGTTCTAATCTGATCTGGCACCCTCTACACAGTGAGGCTCAGCGGGCGGGACCACTTTGGGGAGCTGGCGAAAGGCTGACCCCCCCTTCCTCGGTGCCACTCCCCGCCCCAGCTGTTGTGTTATTAAGTCCACGTGGCCTGCAAGCTGAACCTCAGCTGCTGTAGATAGCAAGGAACCTCACGTGTATAGGTTGTTCATCGACAGACTTCGTAAGGATGGAGTCGGGCGGCTGTGGAGAAAGACAGGGAGGCTGGGGACAGACCGAACCTCTTCTTTCTACTTTTCTGGGAAAAGAGCAGAGAACATCTAAATAGTAAAAAAAAAAAAAAAAAAAA
>NW_004567130.1:6997248-7051093 GCF_000260355.1 Condylura cristata | reverse complement strand
CAGGGAGGCTGGGGACAGACCGAACCTCTTCTTTCTACTTTTCTGGGAAAAGAGCAGAGAACATCTAAATAGTAAAAAAAAAAAAAAAAACCAAGCATGAGGATTGGGAACAGATTCATGCCTGGCCTGCGGGCCCCAGGCCTCAGCCACTCTCTGTTCCTTCATGTGAAGCGGAAGCACTGGGAAAGGGAAACTGACAGCGGAGCCGGGCTCTAGAGTCACAGCTCAGACCCGCCTCTGTCACCTCCTAGTCTGCCTTTCCAGACCTCAGCCTTGTCATCTGTGAGTGGAGTGATGGGCAATAGCTGTCACAGGTCTGCTGTGGCAAGTGTATCAGGGAAGAACCTGTAAAAACCACTTTTAAAAAAGTCTTACTGACCTCAGTTCTCTCACCTGTAAAATGGGATGGCTATTAGCTCCTGCTAAGGGTGACATGAGGTAAGCTAGCACACTCTGGCTTGGATGGGGGTCTCAGAGTCCTGCTCCCCAAGGCAGTGCCTGTGAGATCTTTTGCCTTCAACTTACTGTGACTGAACTTCAGTCTCCTCCTCTGCAAGATGGAAGGCAAACTTCTCATCTCACAGGCTTACTCTGAAGTTTGAATGGAGCAGCCCCTACAGAGCCCCTGAGTTGACTGAGTTGACGTGTTACAGGCTGCTGGAGGAAGAATTGAGAAGAGATCTTCAGGGGCCAGAAAATTCGTTCCTTCACTCCCAATACCCACAGCTAGACCTGGGACCCTGTCTCTAGTGTACCTAGGAGGGGATCTGTTTGCACACAAACTCCCGAGGACCAGACTGTCTAGGACCTGAGCCAGGTGGCTCCATGCGAAGTCTCCGGCTGGACACGGGGTTACTGGGAAATGCACAGGTCTTGACAGTGAGGCGCAGGTCCAGGCTCAGGAACAGATCATCTGGCCTGGGAAGGTCCTCCAGGCCAGGGGCCATGCAGCTCCACAGACCTGGTGGCCCACATGGGGGTCCTCTGACTCACTGTGGGGTGACTAAGTAGATTTTAAATCTTCACCTGGCTACCAATGTCCCCTTGGGAAATTGAGTTAGTCACTCTGAACTTCAGTCCCCTCCTCTGCAAGATGGAAGGCAGACTTCTCATCTCACAGGCTTACTCTGAAGTTTGAATGACACAGCCCTACAGAACCCCTGGCATACAATGTTCTTTGCAAGCAGGACTCCTACCCCCAGCCTCCTCCCTCCTATGAGTGTAGAGCCTGAGATTTCTAAAAGTAGGGGAGGTACCGATTGGCTTCGTCCAATTTGGAAAATCCTGGGAAGGTGTCCTCTTGACCTGTCCCAATCACGAGACCTCCCTTTGGCCTGGTGGCTGATTGCAAGGGGCTGGCTGTGATTACTTACAAGGGCTTTTATATTATGGACAATGGCCGCACTTTCAGTCGCTCTATGACCTTGGGTAAATTCCTAAATACCACTGCAGAATTCTCACCAAGATGGCTGTGGCCTGCTGAGTGTTGTGGAATCACATGGGAAGATGGACTAATTTATCCAGCCCTCAGTTACCCTTTCCGAGGAGTTCTGAGACAGAAAAACATATGTGGGAGATAAGTCTATCTGTGCCCCTGGAATTCCTAAGGTTAATTCATTTTTCATATCATCAGTGTGAACAAAATCAAACAGGGAAGAAGCTGCTGAACGTTGCACGAAACCTCACGGGACCCCAGAGCTTCCTTCTTGCCAACATTTTGTTGTAAAAATTTCAAACAAAGCAAAGTTGAAAGAAGTTTGTAGTAAATGTTACACAGAGTTTATATATTTCACCTGAATCCTACTGCTAGTATTTGTGAATTTGCTTTACTCATCTATCTTAACTGTCTTTTCATCCGTCTAACGCTCTATGGATCTATTAGCCCTCCTTTATTTGAGGCATTTCAAGCAAATACTTCAGCCATGCAAAATCTACATGTGTTTATAATATCTATGTTAAAAGTATATGAATATGGGCCCTCCCTGGTGGTGCAAAGGGTTAGGACGCAGCACTGCAAGTAAGCCACAGCCACTTCAGTGCCAGTCAGATCCCCGGCCTTAGAGGTGACCCACGTGGCGTGGCAGACCTCTCCTGACCTGCCCACTGCTCCCCTCAGCAATGCACTTCATCGATCTGCCTGTTCTGCTCCCCACTCTTTCTGTGTAAATCTTCTCACCGCCCCTGCACCTCTCGCCTATACTCCAGTTGTGTATGCATAAATCTTTAAACAACAACAACAAAAAGTATCAGCACATGTAAAGTCAGTTACCCTGGCTTCAGTGTCTTTGAAAAAAAAAAAAAAGTATATGAAAACTGAAATGTATTGACTCATCTAGATGTGGACAGTTAATTTTGTCAAAGACAAACACCTGTGTCGCCCAAACTGCTCATTACTTGTTCCCTGGGCCTCCCTGCCTCCACTCTGCCTCTCCATCCAACCCTTCCCAGCAAAGAAATTTCTCTGAAAGTCTGGTTGTGCCTTTTATGGCAGATGGCGCTTTCCAAGTGGACTGCAGCGAGTTCCCCCATCCCTCATGTTTGCCTGACGATGTGATGCTGGCGCTTCTCCCACCAAGAGGCGAGGTTGTTGCTCGCATGGAAGATACTACGAGACATCTGAAGCTGGGCTATAATAGGAGACACTCAGCCTGGGAGCTGCCCTGGTGTGATGGAGCCCAGACTGTGAGGAAGCCAAGCACAGACACACGTGTGCCTGTACCGGCGGGAGGTGAGCGAGGTCCCAGCCTCGGCAGCCACATGTGAGAGGGAGCGCTCTCAGGACACTCTGCCCACACTCAGCCTCCACCCCAGAGTTACCTAGCTGAACCCCATCAGCTCCCAGAGTGGTGAGAGCCACACTAAAATCAGTGTTGTTGTTGTTGTTGTTGTTGTTTTTAATGTGTCCATTTGGGGCTGATTCATTTTGCAAACATAGCTCTAACTGGAGAATTCCCCTGCCTAGTGGTTTCCGAGTATCTTCAGAACAAAGCTACATTCCTGATCCTAGTCTACAGGCCTTGTGTGGTCTAGTCCTACCCTTCCCCCACATTCCTTTCTCAACCCCTCTGCACAATGCTGAGTCCTCAGATAAACTCATTCTCTGTCCAGAGTCTTTCCTCAAGTTTTTTTTTTCTCTGCCAAAAGCATTCCCACTTCCTCCACCCTGCCTTTTGTCTGGAAAAATTCCTGTGTTTCCTTCAGGTTTCAGCTTAGATGTCACCTCCTCCAGGCAGCCTTCTGTGATTGCCCTTTGATGGGTCAGGTGGCTTCACTGGTCTTCCACCACTCCCGTTGCTCCCTCTGTTTCCCTCAGCTCAGAATTAATGACTCTCTTGTATAAATGGCTGTTTGCTTCTCTCTTCCCTGATAGGCTATCAGCCAGAAGACAGCAAATACTGCACCTGATTTATTTGCCATTAAATTCTCCATGCCAACACAGGGCCTGGCACACAATAGGTGGTCAAAAATTGTTGACTGAATGATAGACTGACCCACTGACTTCCACATCCTCTCAGTTTCCCCTGGTCTTGTTTCTTTAATACACACGTCAATCTGACAGCGGCTGATCCATCCTGGCAGATACCTGTTTCCTATCTCAGGCCTGTCTCCACCTTCCCAGACCCATTTCTCCGTTCAGCAAGTCACATTGCAGAGTGCCTGATCCACATTGCCACCTTCTGGAGACTGCAACATCTCAAGAAAAGCGAGAGTGGAATTTGTTCCTGGAGCTTCCACCATGCCCCCCGCCTCCTAAGATGGAAAGACAAGGAGTGTGCAGCTCACACCAGCAGCTATGACTGCACAGTCATCACAGGGCTCCCAGGTGAGGGCACAGGTGATGTGACAATAGGTACGAAGCCGCAAGAGTGCACAGTAGTGATAAGCCAGTCCTCCTGGCTCCTCAATGGGCTTGCAAGCGAAGAGTGGGGAGGAGTCAGTTCCTAGAGAAATAATGCCCAATTTCCCTATTATCCAAACTGCATTATGATTTCTGTGGAACATTTTGTGGTTGCAAAGCCCTATTACTTCTACTTCCTTATTACAGATGAAGAAAAATGAGGCTAGGGACCCAAAGAAGGTGTCCCTGGTGTCACACAATGTACCAATCCAGTTACTAGGCAGGACAAAAATTCCAATCTAGGTATTTTAAGCAGAACGGGATTTAATACAGGGATTTAGATACACCCAGAAGCATCAGAAGAGCAGAAGGAGGAAGTTCTGATTGAGTCTCTTAGAATAACAACAGGACAGAGGCATCTGGACAGATACTACTGGCACTATGCAAAAGCAAGTAGCTGTTGCCTACTTGACAGCGGTCTCGGGAATGAGTGTGGAGCATGGAGCAAGGCCTCTGCTGAAGTAAATCCAGTTTGCACGGTTGTACTTACTACGCCAGAGCTACATGCTACCTGGGAGGCTTCAAATCACCATCCTAAATCTCACATCAGTGCCTCCCCCTGGCCAGATGAATCTGCATCCAGAAAGCCAGCAATAAGGAAGTCCAGAAAAAGAGGTCTGGCTTTGCTACCTCTCCAAGCTGAAGGGGATGGAAAGGAAGTTCCTGTAGAGCACCAAACACATCATCCAGAAGCCTGGGGCCCAGCCGCCTTCTACCCTCTCTAAGTGGGTGTTGTTTATCTTACGGTGGGATGCCTTGGCAGTGCAAGGGGGGGGGAGGGTGACGGCTAGAGGGTTAACTAAGGGTTAACTTGCCTTCACTGCAAGTGAAGAGCCAGGCATAGCTCAACAAAGGGTAGGTAGTGAGACTCAGGTCATTACTATTTTAGAAAAGAATACAAATAAAAAAAAATCCATCAGATTACACAACCATACAAAATATTTTTGTACTACTTCTGGGGTCAAAAAGTCCTTGGAGAAATATAATTTGGATGCAGAATTCTTGATTTTCCAGAACTGTCTTTTTCTTGCCTTTTGGGGGAGAGTGGGAAGAACATTTAGAGTCCGCTGGAGAAAAGCCTTCGATACAGTTAATCGCGCCGAGCATGTCAATTAAGAGAGCTGGACCCACGGCAGAGGGAGGGGAAAGAAGGTTCTCTGTGTGAGTTCTCCCAACAACAAACATCTCACTTTGCTTGTGACCACAGAGAAGGCAAGGAAGGGGGTGGAATATCCTCTCCACCCAGTATTTTGGGAGAACTGGACTCACTATTATTCTGCTCCTAGGGAAGCAGCTGGGGGAGGCCAGACAGAGAAGTCAGCCTTGGGAAAACAGCATCCTCTACTCCCATCTCTGACCCTCTGACCTGCTGACCTTGGGAAAGCCATATCCCTTCCAGGAGCTTCTACTATTTTTTTTTTTTAAGATTTTACTTATTTATTTTTGTGTAGACCAGCTAGGGAGTAGGCCAGGCCAGAGGTAGGGTAGGGAGCAGAACAGGCAGATCCACTAAGATACTGCTGAAGGGAGCAGCAGGTGAGACAGGAGAGGTCTGCTGTGCCATGTGGAGCTGTGCCATGTGGGTCAGCACCCAGGTCACAGCAGTGTCACGACTCAGCTCCTAGGCCACCAGGGAGGTCCAGCCCAAACGAGGCCACCAGGGAGGCCTGCCTCTACTTTGTCATCTGCAAAGTGGGACAATCACTCCTCCTCTACCAGATTGTGATGAGGACCAAAGGCCATGATGTTTACGTGGTAACAGGCAACACATCTACCCCGCGTGTCTTTGCCGCTCTGAAGTTGGGTTCTCTGCTGCTGCAGCTGAGGCCTCGTTTGCAAATAAGTCAACTGTTTCCCCCCACACAGACAGTGCAGAGAGAGGAACAGAGAGCCTTACCAGGCAGGAACAGCAGCAGGGAGTTGCTTTCCTGTCCTAGTTTCTCAGGTCTTGAGTCCAGGTAGCTGCTCACAGGCCACAGCACCTCAGAGGAATAAGGCCACTTTGGAGAAAAGGAAGGGCAGCAGGCTGGGCTGTCAGAAGATGCCACCATCCTTGCTCTTCCTGACATAAGCTGTTCTGGCTCTCCCCAGACCAGGGTCCTCATCCCGCTGCAGAGACTGAAATTCTTAAGGAGTGGCTGTCAGCCTCTTGGACCGGCTATCGACAGGAATGGTAGCTGGACGCCATTGGGCTCCTGAGGACGCCGGCCCGGGAGGACAGCAGGACCCAGTAGGGAGGCCTGAGCAGCCGGCCTGGCAGCGGGACCCAGACCTGGCTGGCTGCACCATATTGCTCGCCGTCTGGCAAATAGACAGATTTTCACAAACCAGATTCCTCTTCACATGCCTGGGCCCTTCCTGTCCAACTGTTCTGGCATCTGTTTCTCTTAAAATGTATTTATTACGCCGAGAGGAATAATAATGGGGCCGGGTCTGAGGCCTTGGAAGCTGTGGCGGTCCCTCTGCCCGCGGAAGTGGCTCTCGGAGCCTCCTTTGGAAGCAGTTATGTTGGGGAAATGGTACAGTCTCAACCTGGAGACAGCCTGCCCTTCTCGCAGGGTCAGGGAGCCCCAGGGCACTGGCCTGAGTGTGGGGTTGAAAGGGAAAGAACATGGCAGCAGTGGGCTGGGGGTTGGGTCGGAGCCTATTATGTTAGGCATGGCCTCGGGCAACTTCTGAGACTCGGTTTTCTCCTCTGTGAAATGGGAATAAAGCCACAAATCTCCAAAGTGAGTTGGTTCTACTTTGCCTGAGTTGTTAAAATGCATATGGTTGTGAAACTCAGTCTCACCTGTACACTTGAGAATGTGTAGTCATCCATCAGATTGCTCAATGAGCAAATTCCTGTCTGCAAGATTGGTTTTAACAATGCTTTAGAGAAAACATGGAAACACCCAAAGCAGACTTACCAGTACATCAGAATATATGTGAGCAGGTCTCCCTGGTAGGGAGGACCCAGTAGGTAGGGTCCAAAGGGGTCCAAAGGTGTTAAGTCTCAGCGCTGTCACTGCTGCGGCCTGAGTTCGATCCCCAGCCAGGGAGCTGACCCTCATGGGGCAGCAGACCTTGCTTGTCTTGCCCACCGCTCCCCTCAGCAATGGATTTTAGTAAATCTACCTGTTCTACTCCCCTCTGTCTCTGGTGAATCCTTTCACCCCGTACCTGTGGCCTATCCCCAGTTCTTCTATAACACACAAAAAAATTGATAATATATGTGGGTGTGGATTCACGAGCTTGGCTTACCTTGTGTCAGGCACATATCTCACTCCTTGCAAACACCGACTCCGCTAATATTTCCTGCAGTTCCTATGGTTGTTTAAGAGATATAGCTTTGTCTCTCTAAGGAAGATGAAGCCAACTGAGACCAGGGAGGTGAAGCAACTTGTCCAAAGTCACACAGCAATGACACTGACAGTCAATACATGTGGATGAGGAGTTTGCTATTGGGTGACCATCTTGGACTCCTATTTAAATCTTTGCAAGTTTACAGAGGTCAGTTGCTGCCCAGATCCTATTTATTTTTACTGCAGTCTTATGGGCTGACTGAAGAGAAAAGTGAGTCCCACATGACTGATGAAGAAACTGAGGCTCAGGGTAGACAGTGATCTCTCTGAGCTAGTCAGCTGCAGCACTATCTATAAACACAACAAGAATAAAGGACCACAAGCCTAAAGTCTTTCACCATGAATGCATTCTCTTTTTAACTTAAGGACCTGATAGAACTGATTCCAAAATGCATTTGTTTAGACTCTACTATCTCTGAAATCAATATTCATCCTGCAATGAATAGCATGTCATATTTTAATTGGTAGCTTGTCTCACTTGCTAGCAACATGTAAAATAACAGTGCATGCCAATAATGACATATGATGGGGTGGAATAGGGTGTGTGCTAAGCCCCATGTATGTACAACATGGGTACTGGACATTCCTCTCCAAAGCCCTCCTTACCCAAGGTCGAGGTCGAGACCCAGGCAAGCTGAGATCCCTGGGGAGTCCTGGAGAGATGGGTTTTACGTGCCAGAGTTTTGTTCCTCTTACCATACTCCATTCCTCCAGTGCAGTTCAAATCATCGTAGTTGCCCAGTTACCCCTCTTTGGGCAGTGATGGGGAATTAGTAGCAGCTATTTGCAGTCTTTCAAGCCTTCCTTGTGGGTCTCTGAGCCTCTGGTGGCTGTTGGGTCTTTAATCTCCAATAAGAATCCTTCCCATGCCCCCCAGAGCCAAAAGGACATGGTGCCCTCCCTCCCTCCCACTATCCCCAGCAGTTTTCATTGGGAGCACAGCCGTGACCATCCTAATGCTGCTGCTGTGAGCTTTTGGAACAATTGGGGTGGAACCATGTTGCTGCTTCAGCCATCACTGCTAAGAGGCAGAGGAGGGACTAGAGCAGGAGAAAAGTGGCTGCAGTCAAAACACAGTGATGGCTTAGCTTGCTTTGGGCAGGCACCAAGCTGGGAGCAGAGCAGTGGTGCTGGCTGCTGATTGCCCCTGGCAGGTTTGAGCCATGTTGGAAAAATTGATGTCCCTCCCTGTTAGGACCTGGGGGGTTGGCAAGGAAAATTAAGTCACAGCATCAAGGTATCTAAACATGTGGAGTAAATGTGGATAATTTACCCCTCCATGGCATGTCTGTCCTCAGATAAATGAGAACGTAGGCATCCCAAGGGAGGAGGAAGCCCAGGGACAACAGGTAGTAGGTGATTCATGCATGGACACATCCTTCAGCAAGTAGGCAGAATCACCTGGAAGAGCCAGGCTGAAACTGGAACTTAAGCCAGAGTCCACTGTGTTCTTCCTTTTATAGATCTCACACGAGTTCCATCACTAGCATGGTGGGTGGGCAGGAGCATCTTCTTTCTGCTAGTGTAGTGGTTTCAAACCCACACCATCAGAACATATACACACACAACCACACACATACCCATGTGCATACACACTATTTCAGAAATGCACTTCAGGTAAGCAATCTTACCCACTATAAGATTTCTGAACATGTTTGATGCTTACATTCACAATGTTATGGCTTTGAGTAAACTCAGGTTATGTTAAATGGAGCTCAGAGAAAATGAAATCTGTCATTGACTATAACGGTAAATTTCGGGTTAAATGAGCTTCATGTGTTTCTTTAGTGTAGGACTTATCAGTGGATTTTGAATGAATTTGTATTTCCAAAGATTGAATGAGAAAGAGGAAGTGGATGAAAAGATGCTCAAAATTAATGGATCTACGAACCCAAGATACTACTTTCACTCGGTGGTCAATTTTATGTGTTACTGAGTAAAAAAAAAAATATTGATTTGTAATGTTAGGGTAACAAAGAATACAGTTAAACACAAACACAGGATCTACTCATGCATGTTTCCATCCATCTGTCTATCCAACCACCTATTCACCCATCTATCAATCCAATTATTTGTTAATTAATCAATCAGTCCAAACACTCATACGTCCATCTGTCCATCCAATAGTCTGTCTTATTTATCCAAATGTAAAAGTAACACATAAGACAATGGAAATGGAACTTAAACAAAACACACCAGAAAGCCCTCAAAAAAATAAGAGGTAAAACAAAAAAATAACAAAATCGCAACAAACATTTATGTCTCGATAATCACCGTAAATGTAAATGGTCTGAGTCACCACTCAAAAGATATGGAGTGAATGAAGGATTGCAGAATAAATCCAACAAAGTCCAACTTTCTCTATTTATAAGAAATTCACCTTACCAACAAAGATAAGTACAGACTCAAAATTAAAGGATGGAAATAGTTAATCAAGCAAGTGGCAATCATAAAAAAAATAATAATAAGGATGATTGGGATAAGTACTAGTTTATGGTTGAGGTTCTAATACAAGCAGAAGAAATAACACTTATATGATGGAGCACTGTGAATATAAGATAACTAATAACAGAAGTTAAGTGAGATATTGATAAGGCATAATAATACTTAGGGTCTTTATTACTCCACTTACAACAATGGAGAGATCAATAAGACAAGCATAAATAAGGAAATAATAGCTTTAAATGAGGAGCTAGGCCGGGTAGGTCTAACAGACATCTACAGAATATTCCATCCACAACAATTGTCCATTTTTTTTTTCAAGTACATTTGGGACACTTTCAAGAATAGACTATATCTTGGTACATAAGCCAATTGTTAATAAAACTGCAAAGATAGGCCCTCTCTGGTGGCGCAGCAGGTTAAAGCACAGCACTGAGAATCTAAAGCCACTTCCGCATGAGTTCAATCCCCGCCTGCCCCAGAGGTGACCACATGGTGTGGCAGACCTCTCCTGACCCGCCCGCTGCTCCCCTCAGCAGTATGCTTCGTAGATCTGCCTGTTCTGCTCCCCACTCTGTCTCTGGTGAAGCCTCTCACTGCCCCTGAGCCTCTGGCCTGTACCCCAGTTCTGTATGCACAAATAAATCTTTAAAAAAAAAAACTGCAAAGATAAAAATTCTACCTAATACTTATATCAAGTACTTTCTCTGACATAATGCTATAAAATTAGAAGTCAGTACTAAAGGTTTTGGTCAGAGCTATCCAACAAATATAGGAAATAAAGGGAATTCAGTGGGAATGACAGTGAAACTATATCAATCTTTGCAGACAATATGCAATGTATAGAAGATTTTAAAGACTCCATCAAAGAATTATTAGCACAGCAAGTGTATATAGCAAAAGTGACAGGCTATAACATCAGCATACAAAAAAGTCCATCTTTTTTATATACAAACAAGAGTCAAAAGTAATTAAGATAATAACTCCATTTATAATTGCTTCAAATAGAATCAATCCCATGGACTCAACCAAACAAAGAAGGTAAAAGACCTAAACAATGGGAGAGCTTCAAGATGTTACTAAAGAACTTAGATTAACCATACAAGGAGATGGAAGAATAGCCCATGTTCGTGGATCAAATAATGAATATATGGAAAATGCAATGAAAATGACTACCTTGCCTAAATGACATACAAATGAGCACACTTCCCATCGAAATCCCAGCAACATTTTTCAAGTAAACCGAACCACAGAGAGTGGCCTTATCACTCAGGCCTGTTGCTTGTGTTTAGGAATCTCAGTCTTCTATCAATAATACAGGTCTCACAGTGATAATTATGGATGGACCTAAGCAGTGTGCGTATGTCCCCAGCCCCAACCTCTTCACAGTCACCACTTCATATGTGTCTGTATGTATTTACATGTGTTTGTATGTAGTTTTCATGTGCTGGATTTGGCATAGTGCCTGTTTCCACACTAGACTGTGAACCCCTGAAGGGCAGAAATTTGAGTTTTTGCCCAAAGCTTAGCATAGAAGCTGGATATTTTTTTTTAAAGATTTATTTATTTATTCATATAGAACTGGGATACAGGCCAGAGATACGGAGGGTGAGAGGACTCACCAGAGACAGAGTGGGGAGCAGAACAGGCAGATGGACGAAGCACACTGCTGAGGGGAGCAGCGGGCGGGTCAGGAGAGGTCTGCCTCACCATGTGGATCTCCTCCTGGGTAGGCGGGAATCGAACTCATGCGGAAGTGGCTTAAGCTTCTTAATGCTGTGCTTTAACCCGCTGCGCCACCAGGGAGGGCCCAGAAGCTGGATATTCTTAAGCATTTGCTGACTGTCTGATGAAAGGCAAGCAGGATGGAGGGCTGAAGTAGCCAGTGCGTCATACAGCACTAAGCAGTAGGTTAGTGTCAGTCAATTCCAAAGTGTATTTGCATCCTCTTGCCTGCCTCTGACCTGACATCTGACCTTGGGGTGGGGGCTGGTGGTGAGGAAGGAAACCCCAGTTGTCTTGGCAACTTCCACAGCTGCTCAGTAAGAACTTTGCTCTCTGCCTCACACCCTTGGAGTTCATTCTGAGCTTAGAAGCCCTGCTGTGAATCAGCCTTGCCAGTGTGACCAGGCCAGGCCCAGGCCTCTGCTGAGAGCTTGGAGGAACTTTCCAGCTTGAGCTCTAGCTCATCTGTGACTTCACAGACACAGCACAGATGGGAAAATTACAAAGCCACCCTTCCTAACACTACATCAATTGCCTGCTCTGTAGTTTAAACAGGTCAGGACCTCACAGGACCTGTGATGTAACCTGCACAAACAAAACATAACATTCTCTGTTTGAGTGCCCATCTGGCTACCCACAGGTATGTCAGTGGGCCCCATTCCTGGACTTCAGGTGTGGAGGAGGATCCTGAGGACCTTCTTGGTCTTGGGCTTCTTGTGCTGAGGGCAGGAGCGTACCCTGCACACCTGTTTCAGGGATCCTCATCTACACCCTTGGAGCTCCCATCAGGTCCTGGTCAAGTCCAAACTCAGCCCAACCGGATTTACAACTCAAGTTTGCTACTTCATCGCCATGTAGGCTCACCTAGTCCCTCTGAGCCTCTGTTTTCTCGTCGGCAAAATGGGACCACTAACATTAATGTTAATAGTACTTATAAATGGGCTAATAAACTACCACTCTGCCTAATAAACTACCACTCTGCACATACCAACACTCAATGTGATTATTCTTATTGCCTGTTTTAGGTGGTTGGGTGAATGTTTCTGAAACAGGAGGCAGAAGAGTGCAAAGGCTGAGCATCCTGGTAGGTCACCTGTCTTCTCTGAGCCTCAGTGTGCTCTCCCCAAGGTCATGGAAGAATTGTGTAAGAACATTCCTAAAACCATCAGAGAGCACAGCACACACATAGCTGCTTAGTCAACGTGCCTCTATCATCATCACTTTCTCCTTGATCTCCTAAATTCTCTCCCCAAGAGGGGGTCCCTTTCCTCTGCAGCTCCCTGTGGCTGCTTGCACACCTGCCATCATCGCACTTACCTATATCCTGCCTACCTAGTGTCTGCCCACCGCTGCCATTAGATTCGTGTTGCCCTAATCACTATCCATGGTGTCATCCAGTAAATATCTGCTGCCTGTGTCAACCACAGGCCCCTGCTCTGCCAGCAACTGGCTGTGTGGTTCTGAGAATGTCAGTTGACCTCTCGGATCTTCAATTTCACAGCTACAAGATGGAAATAACAGCAGCAAGCTCAGAGGCTCACTGTAGGACTAGACAGAGGGACTGAGTTCGATGACTTATCTCTAACTTGAACTTAGATCCCTTTCTTCAGGTAATCTGTGTACCTCAGTTTACTCATTTGTAAAAAGGAGATAGCACAGTCCTGCAACATACTGTGCTTTCAGGATTAAATATGTTAAGTATGTAAAGCCCTTGAAAACATGAACAGAATGTAGTGAGTGGTTACTGCATGTTATCTGTGGTGATAATAGTATGATAATTAATTATCTTTACTTGCTCCTCCCCTGCTGTTTCTGGCTTGGGTCTCAAGCCAGGCTTCTTGTATGGCAGGTGCTTAACTATGAGGGACACAGAGATCCTCATACAAAGTCCCTCTTAGCATCTACACCTCTGTTGGAATGACCACTGAGAAAGCAGGGCTTTATAGCTTTTAGACTCTAGAGCACCTAAGTCATGCCAAGAGAGACTAAAAGCACCCACAGGCAGCTCCTATTTCCAAGAGTCACAAGATGGACAGAATTTGGTACAAGGGATGGACAGGAATGTGTGGGTGATCACAGGGCAAAGAGGTGAGTTATAACCACTGGGAATCTGGTCCCTCCCTTCCTCCCCACCACCCACCTGTGCACCCTACCTTCTTCCTTTCAGAGCACAGCTAGGTAATGACAGAGACCAGGTCTGCATCCACCTCAGGTGTCCAGCCTAGTCAAGGAATCATGAAAGGGATGCCTGTCACCCTCACAGTCCTGCTTTGCAATCTTGTTTGCTCCTGGGCGGGGGGGCGGGGGGCAGGTTGCTAAATCTGAGGGTCTCATGGGCCAGCAGAGTGGCTGCCGTCAGATGCCCAGTCTGGGCATTGGTAAGGATGGCCTGATGCACTTCAGGGCCAGGTGCGGTGAGGGGAAGGTGACTGTTCAGACTGCTGCCCCCGTCGGGCATCAGTAATGTGACAGACGCACACTCTCCTTCATTCAGGTGACGAGAGGCAGCACTAAAGGCCACCAAGGACGCCCAGGGCAGCCTGCTGAGAGACAAAGCAAAGCGCGTCCCCAAGAGTACAGCAGGATCATTCTGCTCATTGAAAATTCAAAAAGAGGCAAAAGTAAACAAAACAATGTTCAAGCTTAGCAGCCTATATATAAAATTACAAAGGAAAGCAAGGGCTTAGGAATATAAATTCGCAATGGAGTTTACTCCAGTGGGAGAGGAAGAACTGGACCTGGAGGAGCGTGTGACGGTCTCCCTGAAACTGGGAGGTGGGCACAGGGCTCACTCATTGCCATTCTCTACCTTACACATCTTTAAATATTTACATACACTATAAAATTCACTGATGTCATATATTTTGTTTCATTTCATAAAACGAAATCCAATGTGGCTCCATTTTTCTTTCATTTTTCTCATCCCTTCCACATGTAAACAGTGGCATCCATTCCCAGTGTGATCTAAGAGAAATGGGGGTCCCTGTTCCGGATCTCAGTTTTGTTACCTACAAAATAAGGGTAATGAAATGCAGGATGCATGTGACGGGCTTACCATGCATAATACATTGTCCCAAAGGTTTGGCACATGGGGGGTGTTGGGGCAATTCCCCCCACCACCATCCTTTCATTGATCAAGCAACTCTTTGAATTGACCTCCACTCACCAAACTCACTGGATTAACCCATACCCCCATTCCCTTCATCAAGGCAACATACTCATGGTTGAAGGAACGCTCTCAGCTGTGCTGTGGCTGCCCCTAGTCTCACCTGGGGTACAATCTCCTCCCACTGGCCAAGGGGCCAGCTCAGCACAGGTCAGCTGTGTGTGTTCCAGAACTTACTGGTTCTGAGTGGACTTGTTACTGGACTTAGCTTAACTAGATCATTGGATTGAGCTTTAGGAGAACCAATGACTTATGAGTTGCAGAGAAAAACTACTGTTTCCATGAATACTGAGTCTGATTTTTGGAAATGTATAAGAAAGGTGAGCTACTTAAACATCAAAGATAGATGATGGATGGATGGATGGATGGATGGATGGATGGATGGATGGATGGATGGATGGATGGATGGATGGATCAGATCGGTGGGTGGATGGATGGATAGATAGATAGGATAGATGATAGATAGATAGATAGATAGATAGATAGATAGATAGATAGATAGATAGATAGATAGATACATAGATACATAGATAGATACATAGATAGATAGATAGATAGATAGATACATAGATACATAGATACATAGATACATAGATAGATACATAGATAGATAGATAGATAGATAATGTATGAAATAAATATTGCACATCTAATATATGCTAACATACTAACATATATACCGAGATGCCAGCAAGATAAATAACCATCACTGATAGGAGGGGGATCATAAAAGGTTGGGAAAAAACTTGCACTCACACTCAGGTGACCTTTTTAATGTTTTAAATTCTTGCTCCCCTGGAAAAAAAATCCAATCCATACACTATTAATGAGAAATAATGCATTGTGGCTGTGGGTTTAGTCAAGAAAGACAGACTGGAAGTGACCTCCAGGGGAAAGCAAAATTCGAAGCTTGAGCCCTGGTCCAGCATCAAAAGTTCGGTGACACACTTTAAGAACAATTATATAACTGTTTTGTTTCTCCCCCTCCCCCGTGATCAAAGCCCCAAGACAAGCAGAAAACCAGGGAAAAGTACCGGTACTTCCTATCACAGACAAAGAACTAATTTCATAGTGCTTAAAGAGCTCTCCCTACCAATCAATAGAAAGGGAAACTACTAACTTAATGGAGAAGTAGGAAAAGGAATGAAGAGAGAGTTAATAAAGAAAATACAAATAGCTCTGGAACTACAAGAGGAAAAAAAGCTCATGTTCACTACTCAGAAAAGAAATGCAAATTAAACCTTGATGGAGATACCCTTTCCCCCAAAGAGGCTGGCAAACATCCAAAAGTTGAAGAACCCACCCGCTCTGCTGGCGAGGCAGTGAGCAAGTGGGCTGCCCGGGGGCCCCGGGGAAGCAGCAGCTCACACAAGCTGCTTGCTGAGCAGCGCCCAGTTATCACAGCTGCTCCGGGGAGCCCCCTCAGCCCCGCCATCCACCCAAGGAGCCTCTCCTAAGGGTCTCCCACTGGCTCAAAACGCACGCAGGTTATTTATTGCGATGGCGACTAAAACAGCCAAACGAAAAGGAAGCCACTTGGACATCCGTCCATCAGGCACTGGGGAGATAACAATGGACCTTCCGTGTGTGGGGGGGGGGGGGTCCACCCCAGGACAGAAGTCGGATGGGCGTCACCTTCATGCAAATCTCTCCTATGTTTAAGTGTAGGAAGAAACACGCAAAAGACCAGTATGCCTGGTCCTCTCATTTTTGGGAAGAGAGAAATATATAGTCTACTTGCCTCTAAGTGCGCGCAGATTGAGGGAAGAGCTCTGAGGGCCTTTTGGGTGTCATCTCTAAGGAGGAGAATTGGGCGGCGGGGACATAGGGGCGGGAAGGTGACATGTTCTTTTAACTTATGCATTTTGAAATAGTGGCTCTCCCCAGATTTGAAAAATCAACTCATTTAAAATTAATAAAATGAATAAAACATTTAATGGATGAGCATATCACTTAAAAAAATGATTCCTTGTTTTAAGTGACATTTTTATCTGATAACTTCGGGTTCTGACTTGGTTCTAATCCAAGATACCTGAGCTTTTGCTGCCTGGTTTTCTATAATGAACATCTATTGCTTATGTATATATATATATATATATATATATGTACATACACACACACACACACACATATGTGTGTGAGTGTGTGTATGCAGATATGTGTACAATATTGAATATATAAGAGGAAATAAATATGTGTGTGTGTTGAAATAAAACACTAGACCACACACCCAAATAAAAGATTTAAATAGCTCGACCCAAATGGACATCCCGAGACTGCCAGGCCTGGTCACAGATGCCCAGCCAATCTTGCCCCTGGAATCCAGTGCCCCCCCCCATTACCACACTTACTCTAACACGTGTTTGCAGGCTGATAAAGGTGTGCTGTGTCCCTGACGCTGCTTTTAATTAATTTCTGACATGAAATCTCCAGTCCCTTCTCCTGCCTCAGAGACCTGCACAAGCAGTCTTGCTTCTTCCTTTCACAGGAAGCAGCTGCCTATGTGTAGCTGAGTTTCAAAAAAAAAAAAAAAAGGGCAGGGGGGGGGAATCACACTTCTTTTTTTTCCATTTGCACTGATTTGCATATTAATAGTTTGCATATTAACCAGCGACTTCAGAGGGTGGGCGGGCTAATGAATGCAGCAATCTCCTCAATTTTAACTCAATTTGCCTCATCCATATTCCAATGACTTTGGGGATTGGTGTTCAGTGTTCATTGAAATTATCCCAGCTAGACCCAGTGTGGGCTGCTCTACCATTAATCCAATTAATTAGCCCCGTGGATATGGCCGCCTGGGCGAGGGCCTTTGTTCAGCACTGGGGGCTAATGACAGCCCCAATCTGATGGGATAATGACAGAAGCTAAGGAGGGTTTGACCCCCAGCCTAGGTCCTGGGTGGTACTTGAAGCAGGGAGGATAAGGTGACTTTCGGGAAGAAGGTTCTAGATTACAGAGGACAGCTGCTCTCCTTCACTCATTCATTGGCTCACTACTCAACTCTCTCAATCACTTACTTGTTTCACACCACAGCATGAGATGCCTCCCACTTACACCTCCATGCCCACTCCCCATCTGTGTCCAGGTAGGCTGACCTGCATCTCCTCCTTGCTCTCCTGCTCCCAGCTGGCCCGCCCAATGGGAGGTGCCAGCGAGAGATGGGAGGGAGGAGGAGACAGTGGATGGAGTCCCAACTGCCTGCTTTCCCTGTGCTGGATTCTACTCCAAGGCTGGCTGTGCCTGTCTTCTGACAGCTACCCCTAATTCCCTGCCCCATAGCCTTGCCCCTTAGCCTCGGGAAGGCGACAGCTCCTTGTTCCTGCAAGCCCTGAAGTGATTGATCATCTTCTTATGGTTAGCTCTTGCCACCATCCCAGCCCCCTTGCAATGAGCCATCTGTTACCTGCTGAGACACCTCCCTCTTTCACTGTCATCTTCCCGACAGTACAAGTGCTCACTCATTCAGAGATGATCACACTGATTAGATGATGGGCTGGTGGCTAAAGTGCTCAGCGCATGGCCTGGCCTACATGAGGAGTTCCATGAACATGTTCGGGATAGTCAAGCTAGGGGTAGGTGCCTAGCTAGTTAGAGAAAGGATCCTTTAAAAGAATCCCCTGAAATAATAACCCTATGAGATGCTTTTTGATAAAATGATTCCCTAGCAATACATTGGAGCCTGCAAATCCTCTTCTTGGGAATCTTGGAGATTCACAATATGCATTATTGTAACAAAGACGAGGAAAAGTCCTCTAGTAAAGAAAACTTGAATTTCATGTAAATTCAAATAAGCCTAGCATGTTCCTCTCATATCCAGATTTCCCACTATACACTTGAAGAAATGGAGAAACCAAGAGATTGTGTGCGATTACTCAAACCACCCTAGAAACTGGCTCCTGAAACTGAACCAGTGTGTGTCTGGTTTAGTGCACCTACACAGGTTGAGTCCCCACTCAGGACCACTGCCAGGGCCTGAAAGAAATTGGTTCACCTCTGGGGACCTGGTCTTTTTTAGCAAAATGGGAAGAGACGTTCTTACCACGGGCAAATCTAGTAGGTTTCAGTTCCAGGAACTAGTAGAGGGCTAAGCACGAAATGAGACTTCTCTGTGACAGGCATCCAGGGGTCTATTAGAGGGATTGCAGCCCCCCTGGTGTGCAAGAGACACACCTGCTTCCTTCTCCATGGGGCCTGTCTAACTCACTTTCACTTACAAGAACTTGTAAGTATATAACTTAAATTCCACTTAAACGGACTTAAGGAATGATTTAGACAAGTATGCCAGAATAGATAAACATTTAATAATGTATGTATTAAACAGTAGAAATAGTTCAAGTGTCCTACAAAAGGGGACTGGAGAGAACAGGACCTCAATGTAATGTGAGAAGGGGAAAACCTTTCAAAAACCTTGGAATTCCTCCTTTTCCAAAAACCCCAGCGTTCTCCCTGCTCTTAGACCAAATGTTTCGTACACAGATCAAATATATTGAGTAGGTTTTTTCCAAACATTTGCCTTGGCTGTTGAGAGCTAGAGAAACAAGAGCCCTGAGCTCCATGTCCCTCCCCAGTGGAACACCCAGCTCATCCTAGGCCCTCCCTAGATCTTGGGAACACGAAGAGATGACATCAACACAGTTATGTTCAGGGATGGACAGAGTCTCCTCAACTTTCATGGCAGAAAGTGTTCCGTGGCAATGAATGGCAGGTAATAAAACCACAAGCAGAATTCCAGTGTCCCGCTTATGGTTATGGAAGATGCTGTCACCGAGAGAAAAGGGACCCAGGGACACTCTGAATTTCTTGTAATGATGCCCTGTAAGTCCAATTATTTCACAATACAATTAAACTAAAAGGAAAGTGGAATCCCACTGGTTGGGTCTGGTGCTTGTTTATACACCACTGTGAAGGCTCATATCACGAGAGATAGACACCACTGATCTTCCTTACTAAGTGAGTGTTTTCGGGGGATGCGTCAGTGATTTTTGTCTATACTTATAGTTTCCCTTCAGTGATGATATGTGAGATCTTTCTAAAAAGTGTTCATACACTATCATCTTCCTGTTTCTCTCATCCCAGTGGCAAGGGAGACCCCAGATATGTTGGCTTCCCCCAAACTTTTTCTATCTGGGGTTTCAGGAAGACAGAGCCACGTTGGGTCCTGTCAGACCCCCATTTCCACCTGCCTGTCACTGCAGAGAGCCCCACTTTCTGGCCTCACTTCCCGAAGACACCAGAAAAGCCCCGGACCGTGCCAGGGCCAGCGCGCCCTTACAAATTACCGCAGCAAAATGGATTGCCTTGACAAAATGTAATGTTTTGTGACAGAGCCCAAATATGCATTTCATTCTTGAGGAGCAGCTCAAGGAACTCGTTGGAAATATTAAATTAAGCAGTGTAACAGCTGAGAATAATTGGGTTTTCTGCCCTGTTGCCTGCGATTTTGTGTGGTGTTTGAGGCGCTTGGGCCCCGTTCTGTTTGATTGGGGGATGGTGAGCGCCTGGGATTGCTGTGGGGTGAGAGGGAGGCCCTCCTGGGAATTTCCTTGAGGTTGGAAGATAAGCATGGTTGCACCCCATCTTGAGATTGGAGAAGCCCCTGCCACTATCCTCCCTTGAAATCCGGGGTTCAGACTTCCCACCCAAAATGGCTCCTTCCTCCCATTTCATGGGTGGGAAAGCTGACTCCTAGAGAGAGCTGGGGGCAAAGCTGACTTTAACTGTTGATACTGGCCAAGTTATTTCTCCCCCACTTTTGTTATGATCCCAAAGTCTTAGAACTCTAGTGGTTTGGCTGGTATGGAGACCCAGACATCATGGGTTCCAGAGCCATGCAGACCCCAAAGACGCAATGCCTCCTCTTCCTTCTAGGAGATTCTTGCAAGTCTGATCTTTCAGCGCCTAGATTTCCCTCTACAAAATGGGGTTCAGTATGCATCCATCAGAAGGGGGTCACAGGGCTGATACGATATGCACGCACACCCCTAGGGGTGTTATTAAAAGAAGATTGAGCAGACAGCTCTATGGCAGGAAGACCTGAAATCTTGCCTTTCTCTTCAGCTTCGAGGGGCAGTCCTTGCTGCAGAGCTCAGCCTTTGAAAAGCAAGAGCTTGGAACATGTGTGAGTGACTCAACCAGGGCTTGACATGCAGTAGGCACTCTACGAGTGCTCTCCCCTCTTTGTTCCCGCTATTCCTCCCAGAACCTTGCCTTATCTGTGTTTCTGAAAGCTCAATTGGAGAGAAGTTGGGGTGGAGAAGGGGGTGTCCTGGCAGCAAATCCGATGAGTCCTTTGGGAGGCATAAACATCAAATGCAATTTTGTGTGTTCTTCATCTCCACCCAAAATGACCAGCCCGCTCTGAGGAGGGGGTGAGTCATGGCCAGCGAGCTCTGCAGGACTCCACAGCTGCACACCACCCCGCTCTGCAGGGGAAATATTTCTGTGTTTGCACATTTTCCAGCAGTTGGTCCAGGAACGTATGCCCAGTCAGCCTCAGCACACACTGGCCCACGGTACCGCCTCTCGGGTGTCAGGGAGTTTCTTATGTCCATCCTCACAAATATCTCCTTGGGCACCCAGAAATCAGTCTGGGAAATAGAGAGTCTCCCTCTTTCTCCAACACCCTCCACCAATATTTCCTGATATCTATAACTGATACTGTCATGTGGAGCGATTCTGCCACTTACCTGCTCTTGGGGCTCAGGCAAGATGCTTCTTGTCCCAGAGCCCGGCCTTCTCATGTGCAAACGATGCAGTAACTGGACATCGGCAGTCTGTCGTGTCCATGAGATGCAACCCCAGCGCCATCCCAGCCAGAGAGGCTAGAGTCGGCTCTGTGTCTTAGTCTCCGTCTATAACAGGGGTAACAGCAGTGGCAACCTTACAGACTAGCTCAGAGGATTCAGCAGGAGGGAAATAACTTGGATCATCTTTAACACAGGGCTGACATGAAGGAAAAGCTCAGCAAATACAATCATTGTTTGCCAGCATCTCCTTCAACTGGGATAGTATCCAAGATGATCATGAAGGCCACCTACCCCAATTCCATTCCTTTCTGTGTGAACACATTCGTGGTGTCATGCGTGGTGATGATTTCCCTGGTAGGAACACTTAACACAATGGGATTCCAACCCACAAGATGCCACAGGCCACAAGGGTGGCAGGTCTGCGAGCTCAGACTTCCAGAACAGTGTGGGGACATTCTAGTCAATGTGTAAATGGCCCGCTGGGAGGGCAAAGGGGAGAAGGTTCCCTGCAGGGTAAAGTGTGGGGTAGAAAAAAGACAAGAGCCTGACCTTGCTTGGTCTTCTCTATAGCTGAGGCCCCAGGCCTGAGCTCCCAATGGCACCTGCTGAGGAGTGTGGCTTCTTTGAAGCACCAAAATGTGTAACATAAGCTGCTCCTGTAAGTGTCCTACTTTAGACCCCAAGCTGGCACAGGGAGCCATGTGGGTCTGCCACTGGCTCTCTGTGCTTCCAATGGTGCTAAACCTTCGATCTTCAATGTGTTTCTGCTTTGGGCTCTCACGACATGAAATAGAAGCAGAAATGCAGGGTGAAGAGTCTGAGACCTGTTTCTGGGGACTAGGCTGGTCCAGCTGCTGGGGAATGTGTGACCCCAAGGACCTCCTCTCCAGGTCTTCTTTTACCATCTGTACAGCCAGTGGATGTCTCTCAAAGCCCCTTTCTGTTCTGCTGACAAGAATTCTAGTTGAGTCTGATTTCTGACTGCACGTGACTTTCCTCTTCTCCCTCAGCCAATAGCAAGCAGCCTAGGAGAAAGCCCAGGTTGTCCAGACTCCTGATTCGTTTTAGCAAGGAGTATTTCCTACTGCTGAAACTGACACCAGGAACTGGCAATAAAACTGCCTTCAGGCTGCCCTTGAAGTGTTATCCTTCCTCCCTTCACTTTTTCAGTTGTCATTCAGTGGACACTCTCGTAATCCTGGTGTCGCATACACACACAAAGTGGATACACTGTCTTTTCTCTTAAGATTTCTTATCTCCTAACTCAAAGTGAGATTCCCCCCCTTCATTTTGTTATATATTCACTTATTTATTATTTGTTTGTTTTCAAATCCCAAAGCCTTTCAATTTAGCAGATGCCGCCACAAACTTCCCCAAACACGGTTGTGTGTGACATTGACAGAAATAGTTTATGATCAGTTCCAAGGGCCCCACTGATCTTTTTTTAATGAGGTGCTGCTTTATTAAAATCATTGGCACCATAGTGAAGTATGCATTGTGACTTCACAAAGTACTTGCTGTGAAATCTAGAGCCGGCCCCGCCTCCCTTCTTCCTGACTTGAAACAACTGTGCCTCCTTTGGGGAATGTCTACCAGTGATTGCAAATCCCTGGGTGGCTGCTGCAGAAAGGAGTGTGCCTCTCTGGGGCCCTCACTGGGGGTCTGCAGGGAGAGGCACTGTGGTCAGAGGAGCCGAAACCTGGGGCAGTCCTAGGAATCCACATTTAGATAAGAGCCAGGTAACTTTGATGTCCCCTGAAGCAGAGAGACCATCTCCTATCACTTGAAGGGGAGGAGATTTTGTTACAGGGCAGCCCAGAATGGACTGGGCCGCCTGTCTGTGGGGCCTCACCCGTGCGCTCACAGCGCGCTCACAATTCGGTTATACTGCAGGAACACACAAAAGGGTCAATAACGGGTTTATTTACAAAAGGGGAAGGAATAGGAAACAACCCAAGGAAAGAGAGCGGGATACAAAGTCACTGGAATACCTTACGGCTAGGCTGACTGAACACACCGAGTCACGCGGTCCGGAGAGCCCTTTCCCGAGCCAGAGAGTGCAATGCAATTGTGCCCTATTTATCCCCCAAATGTCCCAGAATTCCTGCTGGCTCCACCCTTGGGTCCTCGCAGTTCTCTCCCTGCTACTGCTGGGAGTTGTAGTTTCCAATCACTGGAGTAGGGGGTGGAGTCCAGAAAGCTGGAGTAGGGGGTGGGGTCCACAAGACTCTGCAGAGTTCCTTTAGGAAATCCTTCCCCTTAACAGTTTTGCAAGGGAGAGAAATAATCATTAAACTTCCAGATGCTTGTGCATTTCCGTTAATTTGCTCCAGGTTGTAAAACACAAAGTTTTTGGCACATGGCAACTGGACCCTGTCTTTAGTACCATCCACAAGCAGATTAGCACAGGGTTTAACCTAAAAGGGCTTAGAATCATCTTTTACCGTTCTTCCACCCTCACTTGACAAAGTAGAGAACACCCCTTTCCTGAATTACATTCCTATCATGTCATTTCCTCCTACTCTCTACCCATTAACCTTTTTTCTGGAATGTCTTTATCTCTTGTATGTTTGGCTACCACCAAACTCTTATTTATACCTCAAAACCCAACTTGAACTCACCGCTTCCTCCTACCTTTGTTTATTACTTTTTCCTTCTTTTTGCTTCTACGGTTGAATATTCCACATAGAAGCAGCAGCAATCTGATCTCCCAGTTATAAACACCACTATGACTCTGGTCCTATCAGTCAGCACTGGTGACATGGGGACATTTACGAAAGGGAAGTATTTCACACGTTTGTCTGCATTCTCCCGGGTGCTCTTCCACGAGAGGGTCAGGTCTTACCTCCCCTAAGCAGGGTCAGTGCTTGAGTCCTGCATGGTCTGAAATTCACTTGCCCATCTCACCAGTCTGGATCAGCCAGGAAAAAGAAGCCATGTGGCTGCAAGACAGAAGCTGCGCAGCAGTGACAGAGAAAGGGCATAAGGACCTCTGACCGACCTCGCTCCATCCTCTAAGCCTCAGTCGTAGTGAAGCTGAGGGCCAGCTGGGGCTGAAAGTGGGGGGGGGAGGCGCTTGTTAGGCTTGACTCCTGCCTGTGGTGCAAAGTTAAGCTCCTGCTCAGTACTCACAGATATACTACCCTCAGGCAGATCTTCAGGCTGCCCAAAAGGAGGGGCAGAAGCCCTCTCTCGACCACTGCTCTATCTGTGTACACCCAGAGTGGTCAAGCTGCCAGGCACACCCAGACCAGGCATGTGTCCTTGGCAAGAAAGCGTTATCTATATGGATTGAGGCCTCGGCTTAGTTTCGATCCTTCCAAAAAATGGAGTGTAGTGTTGACACTGAAGTAGGAAATTATCTCCAGTTCATCCACATGCCTTGGTGCTCTGGGTTCCAGCATCAGATCATCTGACTTCAAATATTGGCTGTGCTACTTAATGGCTGTGTGACCTTGGGGAATCCACCCAACCTCACTGAGCCTCGACTTTCCTGATCATATAATGGGAATGACACAAATTATCTATGGGGGTTGTCTGTCTCAGGAGAGGGAATACTTCTGACATCTGTGTCCTCCCTTTTCTTCTAATTATTGTTTTTATTTGTTTTTCTATGACTCTATCTTGTTATTGCTGGCATTTTCCTGATCTTCGGATCCCTGCACAATTGAACTTTCTAAATCCCATCTCTGATTATGAAAACTCCCTCTAAGCTTTTCCTCTTTCCTGGCTTTATATTTTCTCAAGTGAGATCTCTCCGCTAAAATTCATTTCCCTGCCAATCTCCAATTTGAAGCATCATCCCGATCATGCTATATTATGTTTGGCAACATAATGTGATGTGACTCTGGCTGCCGATGACGGATGGGGTACCCGTCAGCAAATGGAACAGCACCCAATTTTCTAAAGAGCATTGTTACAGAAACAAACAGGATGGCCTTTTAACTTGTATTGATTTATTTCTGAAGAATGAGCCCTCTCTTACTTTTACAAGTGCTGTAATTAGAGGGTAGAATTACCTTTCTGGGGTGAAGGCCCAGTGAGCTCAACAGCCAAGAGGTTGTGGGGGAGGATCCAGAGAGGGGAAACACTCCAATGGGTCAGGTTTAGCATAGGAAGCAGGGCAGTTAAATACATTTAAAAATCCATCTATCTTCCTTCCTCCTTCCTCCTTCCTTCCCTGTCATGCTAACGTCCATTCATCCACTTGTTTACTTGATCCATGCATCCACCAATCAATCCATTATCCTTCCTCTTATTCCTCTTCATATTCGCCCTCATCCCACATATTCATCTATTCATCTTTAGTCATCTGTCTTTCATTCCATTTTTCCATCCACCCACTCACCCACCCACCTACCCATCCATCTTACTTCCTTCCAACTAACTACCCATCATGGTTCCTTTTTCTTCTTCATTTCTTGCCCTCCTTCCATCTATCCATTCATCCACCCTTTCTCCCTTCTTTCCTGCATGCACTACCTCCTTCTTTCTTTCCTTTTTGCAATCAGTATTTTGAGACTGGTGCTTGGTAGGATGACAAGACTGACTCAGAAAGAGGTGGGTCCAGGCTTCCCTGTTGGCCTAGGCGATAAGTCTCAGCGCTATGACCACAATGGCCTAAGTATGATCCCCGGCCAAGGAAGTGACCCACATGGACCTCTTAACCTCTGCTGTTACCCTCAGCAGTATATTTCGGTAATGGTGAATCCTCTCACACCTGGTCTACACCCTATTTCTTCTACACACACACACACACACACACACAGTTTAAAGAAAAGAAAGAAAGAAAAAGAAAGAGGCCCTCCCTGGTGGCACAGCGGGTTAAAACACAGCACTGAGAAGCTAAAGCCACTTTAGCACCAGTTCGATTCCCGCTGCCCTGGGAGTGACTCACATGGCACAGCAGACCTCTCCTGAGCTGCCCGCTGCTCCCCTCGGCAGTGTACTTTGTCGATCTGCCTGTTCTGCTCCCCGCTCTGTCTCTGATGAATCCTCTCACTGCCCCTGCTACTCTGGCCTGTACCCCAGGTCTGTATGCATAAATAAATAAATCTTAAAAAAATAGAAAGAAATTTATTCTTGCCTAGCATAGAGGTTCTTACCTCCCCCACCACCCTCTCCACACTCATCCCGTCCAGCTCCTATGGCAGCATTGCTCTTTCTAGAATCTAGGCTCCCTCCCATTTGTGGGTGTTTGCATTCATTTTCTCCTCCCTTAGAACTTCTCCAAAAATCTTCCCTCTCCTCTTTCTCTTCTCGGGTCTCTGTTGAAATGCCTTCTCATCAAAGAAGCTTCTCTGGCTACCTTCTCCAAAACAACATCCCTCAAGCTCCACTTTATATGACTTACCTACACTGGCCGCACCCTCTGGCATACCATGCATATTACTGATTTCAAGAGAATGTTCGTTCAACAAGATGGAATGAGGGAGAGTCAATTAAGGGTGACTGTCAGTCACGCTGAGAACCAGAACTCTGTTTCCCCAGGACCTCTCAGAATCATTCCTTCAAGAAGCAGATGGAGAGAAGGGTGTCGCAGGCCCGAGACCACTGCCAACAGCTGAGCTTGGGTGGGACTGCCTCTGCCGAGGCCTGGGCTCTGGCCTGCTGGTCCCAGCAGAAAGCGAGAAGCCTCCCAACTCATGCTGGGCTGGAGTCAAGCTTGCCTGGCTGCTGGCGGAGGGCCTCTCGTCTGGGCCTGTGCTTGTGGGGATCCCCACGTCACTCTGCCCCCTCATGCCATGACTGCGACATCACAAGCCTGCTCTGGCTTCCCTTCCCCATGGGAAAGTAAACAAGTGGGACCTCAGCAAGAGTTGTTCACCTTTGCAAGTGCAAGAAGCCCCAATCATTAAGCAAGTTGTTTGGACTCAGTGTTGAAAATGGGGGGCGGGGGAGGGGCAAGAGTCCATGTAATGGAATAGTGCCAGGACAAGTAAGGAAGCTTCTACTGGCATTTTGGCATTTTTGATCATCTGAGACGTGTCTGCCTCTCCTCTCTCTCCTCACTCCTCCTCTCCCTTCTCTCTCCTCCTTTTCTCCCTCTCTCCCTCCCCCTCTTCTTCTCCTTGCTCCCTTCTCCCTCCTCCCTGCTCCGTCCTCTCTCTTCATCTTTCTGCCCCCCCTTCTTAGCAGCCACCTTCTTTTCCTCCTTCCCCTCCTTTCTTTCTCTTCCTCCCCCTTCCAGTGGATGATAGGTGTGCATCTTTCTTTCGGCCATAGCCTCTAATCTCTGGCCTGGCACATGCATTGTCCAGCAAAGCCCTGGGGTAGGAATGAGCAGAGTAATCACGAAAGCTTCACCACTGTTTACAGCACATCAGGCGTGAGCCAGGCCTGATGCAGAGAGACGCCGGGCTGAACAGGCCAGACCATCTCTGCACTCGTGGGGCTCACAGCATTGCCAAGGCCATTCTGAGGGGCGGACACCGTGGTGGGATGCAACCAATCAACATTATTGTGCCAACGATATATGAAGGGAAGCGAGGAAAAAGAATGCGGAGATGATGCAGAGGCAAAGAGCAAGCAGAGGATGCTGCTGGATTGCTGCAGGGCTCCCTTTGTGCCTCCAAAGGGATATCTCATGGCGTGGTGGCCGGAGGCAGAGGCCCAGAGCAGAAGCCAGGGCCAGCCAGGCGGCTAAGAGACGTGTGAAGCATAGCCTCGATGTTGGTGGACAGGCCGGGGTCAGGAGAGCAGGAGGCCCTGCCCTCACGGAGTTTGCATGGGGGCTTGGGTGGGGCAGCAGCTTCAGGCAGCCCGGCCCAGTGGTCAGCCCGGCCCAGTGGTCAGCCCCGAGAGTAGGAGTCCGGCGGCCCTCCATTCAGATCATGGCTTGGGGCCAGCATGTTTGCTGGGTGAACTTCAGCTTCCTGCTATGCTTCTCTGAACCTCAGTCTCCTCTGAGGAATAGGAGTCCTCTCCCTAATGAGTGGTAGGGAGAGGTGTCTGTTCTGAAGAGCCTCAGGTCTTAACACAGGCCCCCCATGGGAAGGTTAGCTCCTGTCGGGCATGAACATGAGAGATTGCCACATAACCACAGATGAGACCCGGGAGGGGCTGAGAACAAATTCTCAGGTCTGAGTCCAGCCAGGCTGGGTTTCTGTCTTTCTTTCTTTTTTAAATAGTGATTTTTTTTTTAATTTGTTAAAAGATTTATTTATGTATGCATAGAGAACTAGGGTACAGGCCAGATGTACAGGGGCTGTGCAACGATTCATCAGAGACTGCAGGGAGCAGAACAGGCAGATCAACGAAGCACACTGCTGAGGGGAGCAGCGGATGAGACAGGAGAGGTCTCCCGCGCCATGTGGGTCACCTCTGGGGCGGGGATCAAACTCACACTGAAGCGGCTGTGGCTGGCTTGCAGTGCTGCGTCCTAGCCTGTTGCACCACCAGGGAGGGCCCCGGGCTGGGTTTCTTTCTGAAGACCTGCCGGCACCTTTGGGAGCATCTTTTCTTCAGTGCGTTCTAAGGGACGATTGCCTGGCACCATATACAGCAGAGCCAGCTGCCTCGGGGAGCAAAGGAGCCCAGAGTCAGGATGGTCACTGTGCTGGAGGCACACAGCCCTGGGAAGTCCCCACTGCAAAAGGCCACCTGAGGGGCCCCAAAGAGCCCCAGGCACCACAGCAGATGTGGATGTAGAGCATGCGGGGTGGGAAAGACACCCTGGGAAGCAGAATCCATCCCCTCTCAGAAATAGACCCAAAACGCCGCCTGGCCACAGGGTTTCCCATGGAGGAGCCGGGGGAAAGACATCTAAGCCCTTTTAGGTTGAAGCTGGGTAGAGGGATGAGCGAGCACTTGTGGAAGAGGGGAGGCCCTCATTCTCCCTCGGAAGTTTTCCAAATGATGGGTCTGAACAGTTTTCACGTGGAAGACAGAAAGTACGAAGCCGCAACGAGACAGTGTAAGCAGAAGTGGGTTTAAATCCTCATCGGCTCCATCTGATTTCCCATCTTGGGTAGAGAAAATAGCTGTCTGGTTCATAAGCCTGGTGGAGTGATTACATGAGGCAAGTCTTGCATGGCAATTGCTTAAGGCTGATGCATGAAGGCCAAGGAGTGGGAGTTTTCATTATGATTATTGTCAAACACCTGTATTGACTGGCACCAATTCTGCTCCCCTGACCAGAAACTCCACATCTGAGCCTAGGAGGCACTGAACCCGCAGCTCAGGTAAGAGGGGTTTTGCCTTCTACTTTCACAGGTGGAGAACGTGCACAGAGGCACACTGTCCCCCAGTAATAAGGCTGCTAGGGCTACCTCAGTGAAATGCCATGGCGTTGTGGTTTGGCAGCAGAAATATACCCTATCACAGTTCCAGGGGCTGGAAGTCCAGTGCCAAGATGCCGGCAGGCTGCCGTCTCCCGAGGCCTCGCTCTTTGGCTTGCAGAGGGCCATCTTCTTTCTGTGAGCCGAGGTGATCTTTCCTCTGTCTGCACACGCTCTGTGTTCCAGTGAATTCCCTCTTCTTAGGGCACCAGCTAGATTGGATTAGGGCCCACCCTCAAAGTCTCATTTTAACTTAATCACTTCTCTAAAAGGTCCTATCTGCAGATAGTCACATTCTGGGGTTCTGAGGATTCGGGGTTCAACATGAATTCAGGGGACACACAGTTCAGCATATTGACCCAGCATATCAGGGTAAAGTGCAGAGACACCCGAGTCTGTGCCACCCAAGCGCCTGTGTCTTCTCACTCTGACCATCGCAACCTGCGGCCAGGACCCATCACTGCCTTCTGCATCTTCTGGGCTCCGGGGCCCCAGGCAGCCGCTGCCTGAGTGTCTGCATGGAAATATGGTCCGAGAAGCTCAAATGCTTCCATCGCCTGCTCTGTCAAAAGGGGCTTAGGTTTAGCAAAAGTCCTCAGGGGAAAGAGCCACACATAGACTATTTGTGGCAGTTGTTTTGTTTGGGTTATGTATTTAGTATTTGCTTCAGAGGCATCGCTCTTCAGGCCAGAGGGGCCATGGTTCTGTCTGCCACCAAGCCACTCGGATGTTGCCAGCTTGGGCGACTCTGTCACGATCCTCCCTCCCCCTACCTCCCTGTCTCTCCCTCCTTTCTCTCTTTTCTTTTCCACAAGGAGCTTCGAATCACAAACATGTCGGGGGTAGGACAATGTCTACAGCTAAGGGGGGAATATTGGGGTCATCTTTTATTAAGAAGAAAGCTATTGAAATGACGCACTTGAACATATTGCTATTAGAGCCTTGAAAAGTATTTCCCTCATTAGTGTAAAAGGGAAGAAGGGAGCTAGCGATCTTGTTGATCAGCGGTGGCAATTTATTTTAAACTGTCCATTTTCTGGATGTCAGAGGACGACTTTTATGTATAATCTTATTTCCAATTTCAACAAAGAACACTTCACTCATGTTCTGTGCGGATTTTTTTTTTCATAGACAATAACCGATTATAAAAGCGGTTCTCAGCCACCCACCCCCCCCCCATCTCGTAGTGGTGTTGACATATGGAAATGAATCAAAATGTAATACGCATAATTACAAGCATTGTAAGCAGGGTACAATTAGTGTCTCTTCAAACCAATGTTGTAATCAAAAGACACCACTAAAACAGTCCAAAAAGTGAGAAGACTATCCACGGAATTAGACACGGATTGGAAGGAAGTTTCTTTCTTTTTTCCTCTCATCGCCTGTGTATAGAGACAAAAGTCGCCTCCTATTCTATTCCTAAATGGGTGCAGAGAAATCAATTCTAATTATTGTCTCCACCCATCGAGCTGAACACAGACAAGGAAACCTTACTTGAAAAATCAACGCAAGCACGAGGAAAGAGGTAGATATTCTGAAGCTTGTATTTGAAGGGTATCTTTTGAGGTCACGAGCTCCTGGGAGGTGTCAACTGACAAGATGACCAACTGGGGTCCCATTGGGGGCAGCGTGTTGTTACCTGGATGCTTTCTGTTTAACCTGCCAGGCATGTGGGGAGGGGGAGGTGTTTTGTCTGCTTCTTTTTGCTTGTGCATATTTCATTTGGCGTTTATATTGAATCCCTTGCCAACATTTAAAAATCAGAAGAGGTTCATGCCAAAGACAGAATTTTCACTTCCTCCTGAAAAGTAGTATCTCCTCCTGAAAAATATCACCTGTCCCTATATGATCAGCTGCTCCCATGTTCCCCTTGCCCAGCACCAGCCAAGTGTAGAGACAGGCTGGGCACCTCCTGCTCCCCCAGGACCTTTGCTCCTGACCCAGACCCTGAGGGCACCCTATCTTGTCACTGCCCCTTTCACTGAATGGCGAGCATCCAACGAGCTCCTTTCACCTGCATTTTTCAAGAAAGCCACCATGCGCCAGCCACTTAAGCTGTGCCTTAAGCTACAGTTCTCTTTCTAGTCTCTTCTCTCTCTCTGAAGATGACACCTGAAAATACCTAGGATGCAGGTATTTTCCAGTTTTGATATCTCCTCTGCCAAAAAGTGTAGGCTAGCCATGTCCATTCATCTTCAAACCTGCTCTGAGCCACGCCAGCACCTGCCCCTCCCCCTCCCCACCCCCCATCCCCCCACCTTGCCCCATGTCTCTCTGTGCGAACTCCTCACCCTGCTGTTCAATCCTACTGTTCATCTGGGCATCTCTCCCTCGTCTGCAGCCCATGGGAAACAGGGTCCCTGCCTTTTCCATGGCTGCGGCCCAAATGCCTAGCATAGAATCTGGCACAAGGGAGGTGTGAAGTCCTTGTTTGGATTTCTGAATGAATTATTCAATGAGTGCTGCCTCTTTGTTGTCTCCTAAGTGAGACTGGAATATGAGAGAAGGGGAAAGCGGTGGTTACAGACAGCCTACTATGTGTTTGCCACCTGACCCGTACTACTGTCCAAGAAGGAGAAAGATGTTGGACTCTCCCTTCTACTTAAAAAAATTGATCAACAATCAAGATACTACATCTCATCCCCAAGCGAGTCCTCCTTTCCAGACAAAGTCTGATGCCAGAGGTTATGAAACAGGTTACACCTATTCCTATCTCCACACCAGCCCCTTCTCTTAGATCTCATGTGCACCTCAGGGACCCACAGACAAGGCATGAGTTCCACAAACTGCAGGGTATTCAATACTACGAAACCCTGAAATCATGGGCCTCTGTGGATATGGAGAAAGAATTCATCTGCTAAGGCTAAGATAACCCCTGCCTGGACGTGAGGTAACAGCTCATGTTCAGTTTGAGATTCAAATGTATAGAAAGATCCTTAGAACCCTCTCAGTCCGATGTTAAGAATAAGGAGGCTGGGCCCTCCCTGGTGGCGCAGCGGGCTAAAGCACAGCACTGAGAATCTAAAGCCGCTTCGCATGAGTTCGATTCCCACCTGCCCTGGAGGTGACCACGTGGTGTGGCAGACCTCTCCTGACCCACCCACTGCTCCCCTCAGCAGTGTACTTCGTCAATCTGCCTGTTCTGTTCCCCGCTCTGTCTCTGGTGAAGCCTCTCACCACCCCTGAGCCTCTGGCCTGTACTCCAGTTCTGTGTGCACAAAGAAATAAATCTTAAAAAAAAAAAAAAAAAAAAGAATAAGGAGGCTGCCTGATGATTTTTATTTGCATTTCCATTCTCCAAACATTTTGAGTGTTAATATTAACTGTGATCCCCCTCTCCATTGATGATAAATATATTGCTCAGGCATCTGTCTTATCTCTTCATTCTTGAGTTTTCCTGCAAGTGACATAAACTGTCCTCCATCTACAAACTCCCATTTGGACAAATTCACCCTTGATTCCATTTACCAGTTCAGGGATGCTTATTGAGATGTATTTGACAAGTTTTTGACCCTAAAACAGAGTTCTCAAAAGTTCAAATGAGAGAAAGACTTCGATTAAGCTCCCTGCTGTGTGTATGGGGAAAACTGAGGCCCAGAGGGGTGCCCAGGAAGTCGGAGGTAGACATGCTGGGGTCAGAATCCCAGCTCAGCCATTTCTGGCTGTGACAGCTGGCCTGTCCATCCCCTTCTCTGTGTCTGTTTCTGCTGTCTCTGGAAACACAATGGCGATTTCAACTGAGAAGTGCTGTAAGGACTGAACATGATTGTGACCAGGGCTGAATTTCAGAAAATGGAAAAGCACTAGCAGATTAGAATCGTCACTATGAACTTCAACCAGTTTTCCCAACTATAGGAACAGCATACATGTAATTAAAAAAAAAAAGCCATCAAAAACGGGGGTGTCTGGGGGCGTGATGCCATAGTCGCATGCTCCCAGGACTTGAAGTTTCTAGCACTGGGCCTGAATGGGCACAGGCTGGCTCTCCTGGGTATGATCTCCACTCAGCCACCATCCCAATCCCACTGTGCCACAAAAGTCTCCAGCTCAGGAACCCTGTGGAGATCAGGGACAGTTAGGGTGTCTCTGTGGGACTCAGGACAAGGCAGGTCATTGCTAGTCAGTCCAGAGCTTCCTCTAAGAAGGGGAAAGCAGGGAGCGGAAGGTCTCGAGGAGAAGCAAAAATCAACTTGAGGTCAGCCAGGCAGCTGGCCCAGGGCCCAGCCAGGGGAAACCTCTCTGGGAAAAGCTCCCACCCAAAAGACTCACCCACAATGCACCAGGTGCCTGCTGCTGATAAGAATGTGCTGTGCAGTCTTAAGGCACGTGACAGGAATAGACAAGATACGTGTCTATTCTTGAGTGCTCTGAGAGGAAACTCCTGTTCGATGAAGAGCAGGCTGATAAGAGAAGAGCAGTCCAGGCCTAGGGCAGATTTTCCCCACTTTTTTGGTTTGTTTGTTTTGTTTCATATCCCTTTCTTATTAAAGGAAAGGGAAAATGTGGCACCTGCCAGCCAAGGATGGAAGACAACTTGTGGACAATTAAAGGGGATGGTGAGAATGAACCCCAAGATTCCTCACTGAAAACCAAAGGTGGTTTCTTCCTGAACATGAAGTCGTGGGAAACAAAGATTTCATCTTTACCCTTTACTTAATTTTCTAAATATTTTCCATCGCCAAATACTATGTTTACCATCAGAAAACAAAAAGTTATTTTGAATGGAAGTTTTGATCTCATTTTATATTCATTCCTTAGCTCACTCACTCACTGCAGAGGGGAAGAGTGAGTTGGGTATAATCTCCCAGTAGAGATGAGCAAGAAGGTCAAGTGCTCCCATGATCTACTGGTGGGGGAATGTTCTAGAAAACTGTTTTAGAAAAGTGTGATAATTTCTCACAGAGTTAAAATACACTTACCGTGTGATCCAGCAAACCTACTTCTGGGTATTTACATAGAGTACTAAAAACATACCTCTATAAAAAAAAAAAACCTGTAAATGGATGTTCATAGCAGACTTTTCTATGACATCGCCAAGTAAGATATAACTTGGCCTTCAGTGGGTAAGTGGTCAACAGACAATTGAATACCCACTAGCCACACACAATTATTACCCAATAATAACCTGCTGCTGCATACACCACTTTGGGTAGACTTCGAAGTCATAATGCTGAGTGATAAAAGCCAATCTCTGAGCCCTCCCTATTGGCACAGTGGGTTAAAACACAGCACTAAGAAGTTAAAGCCACTTCAGCATGAGTTCGATGCCCACCCCAGAGGTGACCCACATGGCATGGCAGACCTGTCCTGACCTGCCCACTGCTCCCCTCAGCAGTCGGCCTGTTCTGCTGTCCACTCTGTCTCTGGTGAATCCTCTACCTGCCCCTGCACCTCTGGCCTGTACCCCAGTTCTGTATGCATAAATAAATCAATCTTTAAAAAAAAGCCAATCTCCCAAGGTTGCATACTGCAGAATTCAACATGTAGATGTGAATGTTCAAAGTTGCAAATAAAAATGTTGCATGGGAATAATGGCAAAATGAGATGGGTATAGCTGATTAAAACAAATAAGTGGTTTTCTAGCCTTAGTACTGGGATGGGTGTGATTAGGGGTTGCAGAAGAAAGTTTATCTTGTTTATAGTGTCATCATGGAACTCTATACCAAAAAGGAAAAATTGTTCACATCAAGCCAGTGAAATCCAGATTATGTCATGTTCAAGTGCCACACTATCAGTTTTCTACTTTTGATGATTGCATGATGGTTATTTAAGCGACTGTCATTGGGAGAAGAGGGTGGAGTGCCGTACCTAAGGACCCTCGCTGCTACTGTTATGGCTTCTTGTGTACCACAGACAATGTTAAAACAAAAATAGTATTGAATATTATTTAAACCATAAACAAAAAAAAAATTAAATCTGTGTTTAGAAGGCCCTTAGTGAGGTAGAGAGACAGACAAGGGTTGTTCAAAAGAATCACAAAATGTGCTAATAGCAACAACTTAAATTAGCAACCGGCATCTCCAGAGTCAGAGGGCCTCCTCACCTATTAATGATATTTGCAATAGTCTCCCAACTGATCAATTGCTATTCCCCATTCTAATTTTTTTTTTTAAATACAGCATCTGATTTAAATGCAGTCAATAGAAGAATGAGATGAATAAAATGGTTGAGATTTTGGAGTCAGGATTCAGGAAAAACTGGATGATGCCAGCTAGACTACCTAAGTAGTTGTGTGTCCTGAACAACTTTATTTTCCAAGTTCTTAGAATGAGATGCTGTCAGCATAAACATGGGCCCCTGGGATCTTTTCCAATTCACGTGACAGAACCCCAATTCAAGTAGCTCGAGAGATAAGCAATATGTTCGCTTACATAACCATAAAGTCCAAGATTCTAACTTCAGGTATAGCTGGATCTAGGTGTTTTAAGGGTGCTCTTAAAACTCTCATTTCCGCTCTCATTTCTTTGTATTGGTTTCATCCTTAGACAGGACTTCATCTCACAGTAACAAAAAGGGAGCCAGCAGCTCTCCGCCTATATTCTCCTAGTTTGGTGATTGTTGTGAAAAGAACATCCCTTTCCCAATCGCTACAGCCAGTGCCTGCCATTGAGTCATTTCTGCTATATATCATACATATGTCTGTCCCTGTCAATCATGAGACTGGAGGAATGCAATACATTGGTTGGGCTGATCCATGTTGTGGCCAGACCTCTGCTCTTCCATAGCAGGCAGCCCTGTCACAAGCACATGAAGTATTTTTTCTCCTGGAAGCAAATCAATGTATCTTTAGCAGAAAAAGCAAGGATTGGAAGCCAGACTGGTAAAACCGACAGATGTCCAGCAGAAAGAAAAATAGCATCACGATAAGGATAAAATATTACATGCGATTGTACACACGAAGCACATGGGATGTACTCATTCAGAGATTAACAAAGAGGAATCTGTGTGTGGAGGATTCTGCCCTGGCTTGCCATCTGCACCCTCAGCAGCCCTGGGCTAGCTTTCTAACAGGGGGCACCACAGTCCTCAACCCTTATCCACTGGCCGTGATTTGAGCTTTTGTCCTCCCTACCAGACCAACTGCCTTCACGGCGTCTGATTCTTCCATCCCTTCCAAACCAGTCAGCGATCAGGGTGGTGTCCCTGGCACAGTGCTAGAATCTTCATTGCCACTGTGCTCTACCCGGATGGATGGCACTGTTGCACCTTGCAGACTAGCAAACTGAGGAAGTACAGAAGTACAGAGGGAGTTTGCTGTGGCAAAGTCGGGGCTGAAACCCAGAGGGTCCAAAAGTCATGTGATTTAGAAGACCCCGGCCCCGAACCTCCCCTAGACCACACCACTGAAATTCAGCTTGCAGGGCAGACTCCAGCGAGGCGCTGGCCTCCTCCCCCTCCTCTCCCTAGCACCCCTCATTCCTTTGCTAATGGGCTGCTGTTTCTTTCTCTTTTTATGATGCTGATCTACTGGAGGCTGGGACATTAATATCACTGTAAACCAAGCCCGAGATGGAGCAATTAGTGTCACAGTTGCTTTCTCTGCTCCCCTTTCACCAGAGCACAGAAATAGCAGCCCCTCCTGCATGCCACGCTGGGCAAGGGCACCATTTCACTGGGGTTCAAGAACGCTTGCTCTTGCCCAGGACACTGTTAAAGTAAAATCCATGTTTATTCTGCCCGGCCAGTTCTTGCAATGCAAAGCAAGAAGCAGGCATCTTTTTGGTGGCTGAATTAAGGGTTGGGGTCAAGAACGGCTCCTTATCTCTCAAGCTGAGCACACTTGTGCCCTCTCCACTCAATTTCTTTCCTTTAGCTCATGCACACAGGCACACACAGACACACGCTCACACACACACACTCACACACAGACACATGCCTGGGGGCTATTTTCTTCCTCTTAATTGAAGTGATATGAAAAGGCTTCTTTTGTTTATCTTCATCTTTTCCTTTTTTTTTTTTTTCTGGAAAGGTTGATTACTATTGGCTTATTCTCTGGGTGTCTGAACATTGTGTGTGTGTGTGGAACATTGTGTGTGTGTGTGCGCGCGCACACACATATGTGTTTTTTGGTCATTATTTTTCCAACTGTGTCTCTACAACAAGTCAAAATTCAACCATGTTTGGAAAATAAATAGTTTGAGCATCATCATTTTTAAAGCCAGAGCCTATTGTCAAGAGCTGCCTGCCTGTTGGGTACCCTGTGCTGGTGTGGAGAGAAACAGAATAATCTCCCCCGGCCAGTTTGTCGAGCTGATCTGGGAGCATGTTTCCACGGCCCCCATCAATGCACACATTTCCTGGTGTCTTTGCTTCCTAGTGTGGTTACACTTGGAAACGCAGAAAGGCTGGTCAACACACTATGCTTGGTGACTTCAGATATTTTTTTTTAAGATTGATTTATTTGTGCATACAGAGCTGGGGTACAGGCCAGAGGTGCAGGGGCGGTGAGAGGATTCACCAGCAATAGAGTGGGGAGCAGAACAGACCGTCTGATGAAGCACACTGCTGAGGGGAGCAGCAGGCGAGTCAGGAGAGGTCTGCTGCACCAGGTGGTCACCTCCGGGGCAGGCTGGGATGGAACTCATGTGGAAGTGGCCTTAGCTTTTCAGTGCTGTGCTTTAACCTGCTGCGCCACCAGGGAGGGCCGACTTGAGATTATTTTAAGAAAATTACAAGAATTAGGATTTACTGGGGACCAGTCACCGTTTGCGATTTGGGTTTCATTGGGTCAAGTGGTGTGATTCACCAAATGCCCAGCACAGAGTCTGGGCTAGAGCATAGTCTTAGTTTTAATAATAACAATAGCTAACATTTACTTGCAAAATGTGTTCTAGGCTGTATGCAAATGATACAGCATTCATATTTTGTAGATTAATATTATATATTTAGCAATAATGTATCTGTTTTAATCAAAGTATTTTAACATGCAGGCAAAAATGGAGAGACTATAATAAACATCAGTCTTTAAAAATCTAACCTTATGCTCTAATTGCTCCTGATTTTTTAATCCCAAACAAGACATTACAGAGACCCAAACCCCAAGTGCTTGCCCTGAACCTAGTTTTCGATTTTATTGTCCATCCTATCAAGAACCTAAATTTGAAGTTTATTATGCCAGTGGATACTTTTATATGTTCATTACACAATTCTGTATCCATAAATCGTATGTCTTATTGTTCATGCGGGTTCCTGATGGAGCTATACTTACCATTCTGTAGCTTGTTTATTTCTTCCCATTTTACATAGGTCATCACATTTAATCTTCACAACAGTTTAGGGGATTGGCAGTTACCGTTTACAGATGACGAAATTGTGGCCCAGAAGGGATAAAGCCTACTAACATTACTAAAGCCATACTCATGTCTATGTGGTGACTCAGCAATTGTACTCCTCGGTATACAGTCATGTGTCCCTTAAAGTTCGGTCACTGATGCATCACTTATTTAACCACTGGTGCTTCCAGGTTATAGCCTAGATTATACCACCCAAGAGTGTGGAATTACACTCTGTTTTTGTGCAATGATGAAATGGCCTAACAACATATTTCTCCGAATGCATGTTCATTGTGAAGTGATACATGACTATATATTCCAAAGAAACAAGTGTTTAGAGTCACCAAAGGTGTGTATGAGAATGCAGGAATTTTATTCAGGGAGCTAAAATCCTGAAACAATCCAGTTGTCTATCAACAGAAGAATGGATACACACACTATGGTGAAATTATGCAGTGGAATACTCTACATCAATGAAAAGGGAAAAATGCTGGTGAGTTGTGCAATAACACAAGTATTTCACAGATGTAATGCTGAGTGAAAGATGCCAGACACAAGGGGAGTATACTGTATATTCCATCAACAGAACTAATTAATGACAATAGGTCTTGGAACACTAATTACTTCTGGATGCAGAGGGCAGGATGGAGTGGTAGGCTTCTGGGTTGTCGGAAGTGTTCATATTTTGATCTGGGTGGTGTCTACACAGGGTATGAACTTGTAAAGATTCTTCCGGCTTTGTATTTAGACTTACACATTCGATCGTTAAGTATCCTCTACTTTGATAATGATGATGGTGATGACCTACTCATGTGAGGTTATACAGAAGGGAAGTTGAAAATGCAGATGGTTACCTTTCCAATCTCATGCACGGACAAATAGAAAGAGTGAGATTGCAACATAGAATATAAAAGTAACTAAGAGTCAGGTAAAGACAAACTTAAAAACTAACTGTGGTGATAGATGATGGGTGACTTGGTTGGGGTACACCATGCTGGTAATACCTGAAGGGGATCTCCAAATATGACCCTAATCAATTACAAGTAAATTGTAATTAAAGAAAAAGTAGGTTCAAACCAATTTTGTACTCCTGATCCAAACCTCTCTCCTTTGCCTCTGGTCACTCCCAAGGGTAGACCAGGACACTCTGAGTGTCCAGGTCTCACTGCCAAGGTGCTGAGGGCTAGTTCCACTCTTTTTCTGGCATGTGTAGGTCCGTTCTCATATAGTCCTGCTGCTAGAAGCTTGCAGGGAAAAACAGTCAGATGGTTGTCTCTCTAACCCCTACTTCTCAGAGAGAGAAATAGAGTTCCAGTCACCACCTCCAGATGGCTCAGATCCCAGGGTGAGCTCCTGTGCAGTGAGGATAAAACCTGGGGTCAGGCAGGTCCGGTTCTGCTGAGAATCCCAGCTGGGGGTTCTGGACTCGCCACTTTTGTGTCTCGCTTTCCTACCTGTCCAGGGGACATCACTAGCTGGCCCTTGCAGAGTAACTGTCAGGAGGCAGCATTGTCCTTGGCGCATGGGAGTTTTACCTGATTCCTTTGCTTCCCTGAGATTCAGTCTTCCTTGTTCATTGCTTGGAGAACTGGTTGACCTCTGAGCTTTCTTGAAGCTTTAAGATTCAGTGATTTATGGCATTTTATGCAAATGTCGATTAAGCACTCAGCTCTGCACCCTGCAGAGAAAAGGGAGGGGGATGGGCTGAGCCTTAATTCCAAATGGATAACAATAATGTTGAAAGGGAAGATGACAAAGAGCAGGTCAGCTGTCCCCAGCTTTTCCTGAAACACCTGGGGCACAAATTCACCCCTGCATGAAGCTCATGCAGGATTTGGAAGAGACAGTGCTCCCTGGAATGAGGTGACCTCAGATAAGAGTTTGTATGGAGTGGGGGTGGGGGGGACCTGAGCATTGGGGAACTCCGCCCCTGATGGCCACCCCTATGTACCAGCCTTTATTGAACATTCTACTCCATATAGGCCAATAAAACCAAGAAGGAAAACAAAGCCTTCACCTCACAGAGCTACATAAAAATAACCTTAAAATGGGCATCTATAAATGTGGAGCTGGTAATTATTCGGATCTAGTTAACCATGCAACAAAATGGAATAAACTCAGCTCCATTAACCTTATTTTAAAAGCACTTTTTCGTGATTCATGTTTATTACCCTGTTAACATTGAGAAGATCAGATGCCCACTGCTGTTTCTGCTTTGGGACCCAGTAGAGAAGAAAACACACTGTTGGGAAAAGGGAGAGGACCCCACAGGAAGTGTTTGTCTTCTAGTCCCTGCCCCAAACAGCCCTCATCACCCTCCTTCCTCCACGACAAACATTCCTCCAGTACCTGGGGTCCCCTCTATCTGCTGAGGTGCTGGTACGAGCTGTGACCCGAAAATCACCTGTGCCTGAAGCTGAAGTTTCCCCAGGGCAGCCCGGTAGGAAGCAGACCATTTCCACAGTGGCCAAGCCTGAGCAACACGTCTACCAAGCACAGACTCTCACCACGTTTTCACTCTTTGCCAAAGCACCATCACTGCCACACCAGCGAGGTGCTGATTTCGAACTATGTTCTTCCTCCACAGGAACTAGAGGCTGCTTCTGGAGAGGAGAGCTATGCCTTCTCTTTTGTGTCTTTTTTTTTTTTTTTAAGATTTATTTATGCATATAAGAGCTGGGGTTTAGGCCAAATGTGAGGGGAAGAAGTGTGTGTGAGAGGATTCACCAGAGGCAGAGTGGGGAGCAGAACAGGCCAGGCATAATGACTGAAATACACCGCTGAGGGGAGCAATGGGAAGACAAGAGAGGTCTGCTGCACCATAGGGGTCAGCTCCCTGGCCAGGTCTCCAAAGCCACAGTGGTTGCTGATAGCTTCCTAATGCTAAAACTTAACCCCTTGTGCCACCAGGGAGGCCCACTTCTGTGTCTGTTTACTGGATTATCAGAATAGACCCTTATTTTACTCAGCAGTTGGGAAACATGACATCTCCAGCCCAGCAAGGGTGGAGAACAAGTTGTAAAGGGTGTGACTGGATAAGCAGTGGAACTTAAATGAGGAGTGTGATGTGAGCTGGAGCAGCCGTGTAAACTCCAGCACGGATGGTTGTGTTGTGCTGAGTGCTCTTGCACTTAGAAAATACATGTTGTATGGGCCCTCCCTGGTGGCTCAGTGGGTTAAAGCACAGCACTAAGAAGCTTAAGCCTCTTCTGCATGAGTTCGATTCCCGCCTGCCCCGGAGGTGACCACATGGCACGGCAGACCTCTCCTGACCCGCCCGCTGCTCCCTTCAGCAGTGTACTTTATCGATCTGCCTGTTCTGCTTCCTGTTCTGTCTCTGGTGAATCCTCTCACCCTCTGCATCTCTGGCCTGTACCCCAGTTCTGTATGAATAAATAAATAAATAAATAAATAAAAGAAAATACATGTTGTGAGACTGATGCCTTGGTGACTATTCAGATTTGCTCCTATCAGTGAGAGGTCTCTGGGCATGTGACTTCTGGGGTTAGAACTGGGAAATTCTTAGATAAACAGTCATTTGGGATGTCAATCCTGTAATTTACCACAAATGGCTTAAAGAAAAATATATGCTCTAAACCATATATACACAAATTATACATTATAACTATATTTAAAATAGATTTTATATATATCTCAACTCTAGTATGTTTCTAATATGCTTTCTTATTCAACTTAACGAGAAATTCGAGAAATGTGACTGAATGTGTACAACTGGGGAAAAGTAAACAAAAATTCTTTCTTTTTCTATTAGTTTCCTAGGGAGTACTTTGCTCTAGGGAGTACTTTGCTACAACAAACTATCAAAAACTGGGTGACTTAGCACAACAGAAATCCATTCTCTCCCACAACGGAGTTAGAAGTCTGAGACCAAAGTATCCCAGGGCCATGCTGCCTCTGAATCTGTAGGGGAGGACCCCCCCCAGGGCTCTTCCAGCTTTGGGGATCCCCAGATATTATTGGCTTGTGACCACATCGTTTCAACCTTTCCATGATGTCCCCTCTGGTCTCTTCACATTTTCTCCCCTCCATCTTATTTCTCCTTGATTCTACAGTTCCCTTTCTATAAGGAATGCCAGCCATATTGGATGAGGGCCCACGTCAAAGGCATCTCAACTATTATCCTTGTAAAGATCATTACTTCCAAATAAAATCACATCTGGGCACTGGGGGGTGGCAATTGGGGTTTCTTTTTTTTGGTGGGGGTAGCACTGTTCAACAATATTCTTGTTGAGCTATTTGCTAGATTGTTGAATATAACAATATTATTCTAGCAACTTTCTGCACAAGTGTACACGCTTGCAGAAAGTACACACTTGTATACACACTTATAAAGTGATACAAGTTATACAACTTGGGTGATGCCATTCACCAACCCCTGCCCCCACTTGGTGGATTCTCTCTGCTCTAAAAGATTGGGGTCCACAGACTGTGGGTTCCTGGCCTTATAAGGCAGCACCCCAGAGTGTATCAGCCCAAGAACCTAGAATAGAGGGACTATTTCCATAGTGCAGGAGAATCAAATAGCTAGTGGTAGTAGGGGCTACTTCCTGCAGGCCTGGAAGGGCAGGGAGAGGATGGGGGAGGGGAGGATGGGTGCTCTGACAGCAGCTTGCTGTAGTGACCCTGCAGGAATACCATCTCCCTCACTGTCCTCTACGACTGGCATCCTAAAGACTGACGAACCTGAAACCAGCATGGTCCCCAAAGATACGAGGTCTCCACATGGTAATAGGCAAACAGGAGCAGGGTCCTGGTGTTGCAGGACACCCCGGTGTGAACTGGGCCGCCTATGGGTCCTTACCCACACGCTTAAAATTTAATTGTACTGCAAGCACACACAAAATGGTCAATCGTGGGTTTATTTACAAAAGGGGAAAGGAAAAGGAACAACCCAGGGAACAAGAAAGAGATACAAGGTGACTAGAAAATCTTACCAGCTCGCTGACTTGGAGCTCTAGCTAACTGAAAGCCCCCAGTCATGCCGTCCCCGAGAGCCATTGCCTGAGCAAGAGAGGCCCGTTGGAAAAATGGCGCCCTATTTATCCCCCAAAGCCCCAGAATGCCTGCTTAGCTCCGCCTTTGGGTCCTCGCAGTTCTCTCCCTGGTACTGCTGGGAGTGGGGGGTGGAGTCCAGAAAGCTGGAGTAGGGGGTGGAGTTCACGAAACTCTGCAAAGTTCTTTTAGGACACCCTTCCTCTTAACACTAGGAGACATGGACTCATGAGACCCCTGCCTCCTTGGGGTGGGGGAGGGACACCTCTCCTCGGATTCCCTCTTTCACTATCCCCTGGCCTTGCAGGCATTGCTACCTGCCTGTCTTCTGCCACCAGGCTCCTCGCCTCCATCCCCATCTCTGACCTTGGCCTCCACTGTCCTTATCCAAGTAGGGCTTTGTCATCAGGGTAGGATGAACAGCTGGAAGCTGGGTCCCTGTCCAGAGTGTGAGTCCCGCAAGGGCTCAAGGACCTTTGTGTCTGCCTTATTCCAGCCACTGCCCTTTCAGCCAGGGCCAGGTAGTCATAGATGTTGTTGAATGACTAGAGAAGCTAGGTGCTGGGAGGCAGAAGACCGTGAAGTTACTCCAAAAACGGTGGAACAAGGTCATACCCAGGTCTCCTAGTACCTTTGCTAGTGGCTGCAAGCTCCCTACCTGCATTCTGGAAGGATTCCTTAGGGGTCCTTTTGAAAGCGTCCTCTGCAAATCCGCTGCCAAAGTGATTGAGATAGTTACCACACAGAAGTAGACTTGCTGCCATTTTCTTTTATAAGGGGAATGTGGATGAAGGCAAACTCAAGCTCAATTTCAACATGAACCACCACGTGCATGCACATGCCTGTGTGTGAGAGAGGGGCAGCGGGGAGAGAAACAGGGAAGAAACATCTTTAACTGAAGGATAAACTCAAACTCTTTGTTTTTATAATTAGATACGAACATGTGAGCAAGAAATCAAGAGCCCATTCAGACACAGGATAACCTTGGCTTTTAATACTGGGGGGAGACTTAGAATGCGGATTCTGGGCGGAAGTGCTAGGTGGAGCCAGGTGAGGCAGGCTGTGAAGACTGCACAGAAGGTCTCCAAGCAGAGGTTGGGAGGAGGTTTGGTTGGAATGTTCTGGAGCTGCATTTTGGTGTGCTAGTCACAACCTGAGCATTGCGGGGGGACTGGTTAGAAAGGCAGATCTCAGGACCCGCAGATGAACAGAATCATACACCAGTATCTTCCTCCAGGACCTTGGGTGACAGAGGTGCACTTAGCTGGTTGAAAAGAACTGGTCTTTGGGACATTTTCACTCTGCAACAGAAGACTTCAAAGGACACTTGTAGGTCCTGAGATTGCTGAGGCTACACGTCTGTCTCTTCTTGTCTGTCCACTCCATGGAACAATGAAAAACCACCATGAAAGCACCCTCCGGAAGCCCACCCAGGACACTCCAAATGTTTTGGGTTAAATAATCGAGCACAGGTGGATAAATTGAGATCACTTACCAATTCCACACTGGCAGTGAAGATAAAAGCCAAGTTGGATGGTATTTCACAATCGCCAATAATCCAGCCAAGGAAAGAGGATCTGCTTCCAGAGAGAATGTCAACTACAAATACAGAGTGACTGACGCAAAAGCACAAAATTAGTAGTTAGTCACCTCCTAGGAAAATAATGACTCAGGCAAATTATGATGTGGTATTAAAACCATTCTGTGACATGCATGCATGTCATTGTAGGGTCTGGGGCGGGGACAGAAGTGTGTGTGGAGATGATCATCCTGGCTCATGGACATGACAAAGGGTAGAGGGTCAGAAATCCTGGGTGTCCCGATGATCTGTGATGGGAAGAAGACAACACTCATGCTGGCCTCTGGTCACAGAGGTCACCGTGGTCTACTCAGCCTTTAGAATCAATGTCTGAATTAGGAAACGCAGGGGAAAGAGGAGCAGGCTAACTGATACCACAAAGAAGCACCAGAGCAGGGCGTTCTGCAGAACAAACTCAGGGGGGATGTTTGGGGACAAAAGGCTAGTTATTAGAGGATGTGAAAATGTGGAGATGGGTAACTGAAAATGCAGAGTACAGAACAATGATTTCATTTTGGTAGAAAAAGTCCATGGATGTATAGGTTTTGGGTAGCTAGAGACATACATGCCTACTAAGGTCTTGACAAAGAGCATCTCAGGGATGCAGGAAGGTGATGTTTTATTGCCTTAGTTTTGTGTGTTTCTTTCCTAATCTTCCCAGTGCCTATTTACTGCTTTATGTTTAAACCTGTATACAGATGATTTGTAATTTCAGGCAAGTGACCATTTATTTACTCACTCATTACCCAGGCACATAGTTTTAAAGCCATGATGTCGGCCCTCCCTGGTGGCGCAGTGAGTTAAAGCACAGCACCAAGAAGCTAAAGCCACTTCTGTATGAGTTCGATCCCCGCCCCAGAGGTGACCCACATGGCCCAGCAGACTTCTCCTGACCCGCCCGCTGTTCCCCTTAGCAGTGTGCTTCGTCAGTCGGCTTGTTCTCCTCCCCATTCTGTCTCTGGTGAATCCTTTCACTGTCCCTGCACCTCTGGCCTGTACCCCAGTTCTGTATGCATAAATAAATAAATGGTAAAAAAAAAAAAAAAAAGCCACGATGGTATAGACCTAGTGATGGTTTTCAGCTCATGGAGAAAATGACTCCCATCTCTGCCCTTAAGTTGGTCCTGTTCTGGTCAAGGCCATGAGGTGTCATGAAGCTGATACTTTTCTAAGGAGATGATGAATGTGGAGTTGTAGAGATGTACTAGCCATAGGAGAATGGGGGTCATGCCATGAACGACAGTAGGTTTGGGGTTGGAACAGGGGTGGGAAGTGACCTTGAAGAGTTTAACCCCTGGCTGCCTTTCAGAGGCCAACTCTCCTCACTCTCTTCACTTGATTCTGGATCATTTTTTGAATTACTGAGTTACATCAAATTCCTTCCTACCACAGGACCTTTCTACATGTTTTTATTATTCTGCTTTTCAGAAATGCTTAGACCCATTCCCAAACACAAATACATATCCATCCATCCATACATACATGCATACATACATGTGCTTGCATTTTATTTCTGCCATCTTTGCATTACTCATCCTTCATGATTCAATGTGTAAACTGCCTGAGGGAGTCATTCTTTGACTCTCCAGGCCAAGCCTACTGTCATTTTATCTCTACAGCAGCTACCTTTTGCCTTTCTTTCATGATAGTATATTATTTGTCGCTCAGTTGAGCCAGACCTCCATGAATAGTTCATTTCTTTTGTTTGTTTGCTTGCTTGCTTTTTTGTCCGCCCCCCCCCTTTTTTTTTTTTTTTCCTTGTTCATTTTTATGACCCTACATCTCAGGATAGAGCCTAGGACAGAGCTATGGCTCAATACATATTAGTTGCCTAAATGAATAAGCCTGAATAGTCTTAACCATTTTACCCTGGGGAAAGTCTTTACTCAGATTTTTGTTACTTTAGTCAGTTCTGGTGTCACAGTAGTAATAACAAGTGCTAGAACTGAAGACTTGCTGTATGCCTGAAACATTGCTAACAATTATAAACGTATTATCTTGGGGAATACCATCCAAACCCCAGGAGGGCAGTATCAGTAATATACCCATTTTGTGGATGAGCGAATGGAGGCATTTAATAAAGCCTCAATTTTTTGTAGATTGGCTGGCTCATCCTCTCAGTCCACCACTTGCAAACTCAGTTTGGGGGATGTGCCGTAGCCCATGCATGGGACCCTGAGGCCAGGCCACCTGGGACAGGACGTCTTTGCCAATGAGTTATACCAGCAACACCTCCGCGACTGTTAAGTTGGCCATTTGTGACTGGAACCTCGTGAACACTCGGTAAACACTTGGATGAGAGCTCCCCAGGGCTTGTAACTTTGAAAGTGGAATCCCTGGCAAATGGCCATCTTTAAATCCCAGGGTGTAATAACCATGAATCACCTCCACAGAGTCCAGGGCTTAAGCAAGTTGGCGTCCCCTGCCCAGCCCGCTGTGCAGGGAAAGGCAGACATTGCCACCGACTCGGTGATCCAGCTGCCAGCAGAGGCCCGAGCAGAAGGCCTCCTGCTGACCTCATTGAAAAGACCAGTAAATTCAGCAGCCAGTGTGTCTGGCTTTCCCATTTGCTGCCCCTAAATCTCCCTCTAAGTGGCAGGACTCTGGCCTGGCTGCCCTGTCTGGGTGCATTTGCTCCAGTTCTCGGGAGAGTGGGGCCAGGGACCTCCCCAGGGCTGGCGAGACTTTGTTTTTCCCACGCAGTGTTGTCTCAGAATCGCCTCTGCTTTACGGCCTGGCTCAGCTTCGCTCAGGAGCAGACTGCAAACACCGGGGGCCTGGAGGGGACCCAACATTTCCCACTCGCTAAGCTGTCTTGGCTCCTGAACTCAGAGTTCTAGGACAGACCCAGGCTAATGTGTCCAGGAGCCCAGCTCTCCCTGGAGTCTCAAAGAACTGTGCCGTTTCCCCCACCCCATCACACGGTACAGATGGGGAGCCAGGCAGCCTGGACTGAATCTACCACCCGGACACCCCAGACAAGCCCGCCCCTTGTGGCCTCAGTTTCTTTGCTGTTGCCCTGGTACAGCAACCATGTTAACGGAATGAGCCAGTGTTTATGGGGTGTTGAGGATCAAATGGTTCGTGAGTTCTTGCCATAGTAGGTAGTGAGTGAGTGTAGTGCTGTGTACACCATGTCATTACTTCTCTGACATGTAACATTTTGTTCTTACAACCAATATGACAAGTCTGCATATATTTTTTAAGATTTTATTTATTTATGCATACAGAACCGGGGTAAAAGCCAGAGATGCAGGGGCAGTGAGAGGATTCACCAGAGAGCAGCGGGCAAGACAGGAGAGGTCTGTTGTGCCATGTGGTTCAACTCCAGGGCTGGGGATGGAACTCTTGCAGAAGCCACTGCGGCTGGTTTGCAGTGTAAGTCTGTATTTTTGACCCCTCGTTGTTGGAAAGACAGGACTAAAGCTCAGAGGCAAAGTCAACCAACTGAGTTCACTCAGCAGAGCCAGGATTCAAACTCGGGCCCGCCTGACCAGAGGCAGCGGGTTTTCCATGTGCGAAAGCCCCAGGCTGTGTGCCCAATCACTGCCAGGTGTGTGCCTTCCCAGGTGTGTACAGTGAGAGTCACAACCATAATGAGACTACATGCCACTCGCTGCTACATGGAGCTCTCCCTCATGCCCATCCGTCCCTTGCTTTGACAGTTTCATGTGGGACTGGACCAGCATACGAAGCCTTTTTAAGCAAAGGGATCTGGCCATTTGTCCATATGGAACCATAGCAGGTTTGAGTGTGAGATCCTGATGTGATCAGATTGACCAGTTCCGGATATGGGTCTCTGAAGATGGAGGAGAGAGAGCAGGCCTGGAGGCAGGGAAGGGAGGCTCAGGCTGGAGCAATAGAAAAGATGGAGACCAGTGTGACTCCTGACCCTTCTCTCTTCCCAAGACGCGGTGTGTCCAGAGAGGCCTGGACTCCTCTACAGTAGCTCCTCAGTGCCAAACACCCCCTCTTCCATTTTCATAGTTCTGGTCATAACCCAGGCTTGGAGCATTCTGCCATAGGTGAGCCAGGAGAAACTCTGCTTCTCCATTCCCTGAAGAACTCATAATGAAGCACTTGCTGTACACAGGGTCACTGAGTATACAGCACAGAATGTAACGCCCAAGCTGAGACTCACAAGCATGACTTCAAACCCTCCTCCTACCTTGAGTCTGGGCAAATTTCAACTTTCCTGAGAACGGAGACAGGATGAGAAGTCAAACAGCAGCATGTGTACTCTGGTTTGTGGGAACCTGGAGATTTATCATCCCCAAGAAGCATAGAGCATGGCCATCGGGGTGAAGGAGGAGAGTGAGCCCGGCAGAGAGAGTGGGGTCAAGTCAGTGGTCCTTACCAGGGGTGACTTTGCTACTTTGGGATATTGGGAGACATTTTTGGGGTCCCACAATTCGGGGGTAGGGGGAAGAGCTACTGGCATCTGTGGGTTCCTACTGCATGGCCTTCCCATCCCCAAAGAATGATCTAGATCTGATCCCAAATGGCATGAGTGTTGAGGGTGATAAGCTCAGGTCTAGGTGGATCCTTTCCTCACTGGGTTGTGGAGGAACCTGGGGTCCCAGGTCTCAGTTGGCTATGTGGGGTGCACCCAACCCCTATGTCCCCGAGACACTAGACATTGAGCCCACCCACCTGCTCCACCACATGGCTTGTATGCCCAGAACAGGGATGCCCAATCTCTGAACAAACTCCCCACCCAAGAGTAGGCTGGGCACCCATGTGGCGCACGCTCCCTTCCTTTTTCGCCCTCCAATCCAGCACGGTGGCTGAACTAGTGGAAGTTATTCTGCTCAACTTTTGGGAAACTACCAACAGCGACTATGGTGACAGCCCCCACAAAGACTGCTGGGGTCCAGCTGTGGCTCCTGGAGAGCCTGGGAAGTCATTTGAGAGGAGATGGAGGGCCTCACTCTCTCAGGCCACTCATTCCCAGACTCAGTTTCTTCTGTCTTCTCTGAGTTAGCAGTCCCAGTCTGCCTGCTGCTGGGGGCTCTGGACTTGGGTGGAAGCTGTTCACTCCCATTGCCAGCTGCCGCCGGTCTGGCCTCTTTATCGCCTGCACTTGGACATTGATGAGAACACACATGGGCCTGGTACTGGTGCACAAAAGACTTTCCCTGGGAAGCCAAGTTTGCCTGAGGCTGCCTCCCCTAGGGCAAGGCAGTGGGGAGAGACCCACTATAAATCAGGCGCACGGTAGCCTGATTTATACACCCACTCATTAGGAGACCTGACTGCCATATCCAGCTCTGCCCCTGACTTGTCCCATGCCTTTGAGTCAACCACTTTCCATCTCCAAGCCAGATTCAAAGCAGGAGTGCCCGGTTCACCAACACCCTGGGACCAACCTCCTGCCTTTCTCAGTTTCCTGGTTTGTAAAATGGATTTCATCATTTACTGTCCAGAAAATCCTGAAAAAACAGGCAAAGATTTCTGGGTCAAGTGAGAAGGGGGCTGTAGCTAGGATAATCTTTGTGACATAAAACCGGAAGCCACATTTATCGTTTAAAGTACAATGGTCCCACTAATGTCACCTCAGGAAAGGCCCATCTTAAGCAGTTATATCACCTATATTTATTGCTTTGTAACAAATCACCCCAACACTTAGCAACTCTAAGTGTTCATTATCTCACAGTTTCTAAGGGTCAGACTTCTGGGGGTTTCTGGCTCAGGGTCACTCACGAGGTCGTAGTTAACTGTCAGCTCAGGCTGCGGTCACTGAAGACTTGGCCAGAACTGGAGGATGCAAGTTCATTGCAGGGGGTGTTAGCTGGAGGCTTCAGTTCCCCCAGTGTGAGCCTCTCACAGAGCTGCTCGCCATATGGTTTCCCCCAGAGTGAGTGGCCATGAAGGAGAGAGAGAAGCCAGGATAAAACTCAAGTCTTTTTATAACAAATCTTGGAATTGACATGTCATCACCATCTCTCGTGTTCCATCCCCCCACAGAACTACCCAGACCAGTGTGGGACCATGAGAATGCCAGGAGGTGAGGGTCTGGGGGTATCTGGGTGTCTGGCTGCCTCATGGTCCTCGTGGAGTTCATGTCCAAAGCCAGCGTGCAGAGGGCAAAGGTCAGAAGGCAAAGGCCTTTCAAAACCACTGGGCTGGGGCTGAAGTGGAAGGGGTGGGTAGTTTTTTTTGTTTGTTTGTTTTTTTAATTTATCACAGCCCAGCCTATTGACATGTATCACCATCATATCTAACCTGTGTGATAGTAAAGACGCCACCATTTTTCAGATGAGGAAACCAAGCTATCACACAGCATGTGACAATGGAGCCAGACTGGAGACAGACTTGAGCCAAGGACTGCCTTCCTCAGTCAATTGCTGAAAGAAGAGGTACATTCGGTCCAGGTTTCTGTTTGTTATTCTAGAACCACAGAGAAGGTTTTAGAACCCTAAAATCTTCCAAGGAAAAATCCCCACCAAGTGCTTTCCCATTCACTCCCTTTCAGCCCTGTGAATGTATGTAGGGCGTGTGTGTAAGCAGGTGGGAATCATTGTCCAGTGTTTGCAGGTGAGAAAACTGGGCTCAGCCCCTAGGGGAATCACCCGGATCTCTCCATTGCTGACTCCTGAGTCGCCTCCATGCCCCACCCTGGCCTGACTTCTTCCTTGTGATGCCCAATTCACATCCAGGCCACTCCCCAAGGCCTATCCTCCTAGGAGTCTCTGCTCAGCACACACTGGCTGGTAACCCTGACCCAAAACTCAACCCCAAGGCATCCCTTAAACTGTGGACATTTTCAGAAAAAATATGGACTATTTGACTCTGTATGTGTGTGTGTGTGTGTGTGTGTGCTATGTGGCACAGGGGACCTTTCCCAGTGTCTGAGGTGGGCTTAAGCCTGAATTCTACTTGCACATCTGTTGAGGCCGTTTTGTTAAGCTCCCGTGTGACTGAGACTTACATGTGGAGGGGAGAGGCCGAGTGCAGAGGGCAAGCAGGCCACCCCCCACCCCCGGTGGTCCCTTCACTATCTCTTTCTAGAAGTCTTAATCCCTTAATCACTTTTATTAATCTCATAACATCTCTCCAACATCAGTTACATCCTTCTTATCTTGGCTAAGCATTTTGGTGAACTCGGAGCTTCTTGTCACTTCGGGAACTTTTCCTTCTGCTGAAGGCATCTGCTCTGACATATATTTTCTCTGTCTCTCTCTTCTCCTCTCTTCCCCTCCCTCTCGTCCCACCTTCCACCTGTGCTGGTGCTATCGAATCCAAAAACGCTTGCACTTTGCAGCTAGGAAGAAGCTTCCAGACCACCCAGCAGACACGTCTCATGCCTCAGCTGGGATAGGAGCTCGCTCAGGGGGCACCGCAATCACAGACAGGTACACAAGCACCATCGGAAATAAAGCACCTTGCAGGAGCAAGTACTCACCAGTTCTGCCTCCTGTGACCATAGAGATAAATGCATCTCAGTCGGATTCTGCCAGCAGAGCCACTGGGAGACGAGGGAACTTAGTGGAGGAAGGAAAGTCACTGGCCCCAGACACAGTGAGTGAGAGGCCTAGTTGGGACACTAGAACCCAGAGGGCCTGTGAACTCCTGACCACTAGGCCTCCCCCGAGGCCTACAAGCCTCTCTCCGTTCTGATTCCCGGGACAGTGGACTGGTTCACCAAGGGAGTGAAGCCAGCTCCTTAGCAAGTGGGACAAAGGCATTGGGAGTTTTCCACGTGGCTGCTGCTGCGCCCTTCAGTGGGGAGCCTCGGAGTCCCCATCTGAGGTTCCCACAGCCCAGAATGGGCTCTTCCTGTCTGCCAAGGTCCATCATAGCCCTCACCTCTCACAGTGGCATCTGCGGCCAGTTCATGCCCCTTCGGGTGTCCTTCTGTCATCTCCCCGGTGGAAAAGAATGCCTGCAAATAACCATCCACTGTAGAGGCCTTTCTGGAAATGGAATACAGTGTGGGAAGCCAAGTGGGAAAGGCTCCTAAAAGTGAGCCCCTGATGGAAATGGGGTTTTGAATAGAGGAGCACCCAGATTCCCATCTCCCTACCTGATGGCTGACTGCCAAAGCAACCAGAGACCTCAGGCACAAAGCTCAAGGCCACCAAAAGGCCTTGGCTTGTCCCCACGCTTGATCTCCTGTGAGCTTAGAAGCATCCTCTGTACTTACCTGGCAGGAGAGATACCATGATCACGAAGGTGTTTATGCAGGGCAAGGCTTATCTGTTGCACTCCCGATGTGCTGACCCCTGTGATTTGCCCAAATGTGGGAAACTCGACTGCATCATTGGTGGTAGTGGGGGACTGCGTTCATGCTCTTTCCTAAAACAAAAAAAAAAAAAAGAAAAGAAAAGAAACATCCTCCATCCTCCTCCTCCAAGACCTTTATGAGAAGAGGGTGTCCA
>NW_004567130.1:6933201-6997148 GCF_000260355.1 Condylura cristata | reverse complement strand
AGTGGCTGTGATAGCTTCATAGTGCTGCGCTTTAACCCCTTGCACCACCAGGGGAGGCCCAGAAAAGCTCTTTCCTAAAAAAAAAAAAAAAAAAAGAAAAGAAAAGAAACATCCTCCATCCTCCTCCTCCAAGACCTTTATGAGAAGAGGGTGTCCACAAGGGAGATGATCTCAAGCTATTCCAGAAGCCACAGGGACACAGGGTGGAATCTTGGGACACTGTCTCCGAGCCCCCCACTTCCCTGGCGACTGTGTGGCCCCTTTCATCTCCCGTCACCTCTGCTCTCTCCTGCTCACTATCTTCTCTCTTTGTCTGCCTGACAAGTAGTTTGAGGGTGAAGATGGAAAACGAAGCTCCGAACTTAAAAAATAAAAACACCCTGGTCGGCTTTATTAATCTCCTGAAATATGCTCTCCTGTGGCTGCCAAGCCGGAAGGGCTTGTGTTTCCCCCAGAACATCATAAAAAAAAAAAAAAGTAGAAATGTTTACAAGGATGACTGGGAAAAAGTGCAGTAGATCTTCCTGGTAATGTACAAGGTGATGCAGTAATTGCTATGGAAACTAGTCATTAGAATTCAATAAAAAGGAAGAAAAAAGTTAAGTTCATTGTGTTACCTATGACTCCGTAGTCACGTTCTTTACATATATTAGCATAAAATCAAGTCCCACTTTTATTCTAAGGGTTTTCAGTAACTCTGCCTTCACAAAGGAGTGTGTAGGGTTCAGCACAGATGAAGCCCTAAAGAGGAGAAATTCACGGTGCATGAAATCGCTCTCTATTTTTCTTTCCTGAGTAAAATATTTAATGTTTCTATGTAATATGTGAGCAGGTTCTGGAAGGGAATTTAGTGAGAACGCGAGGGATGTCGCCCAGGGCGCTAGTGGAATAGCTTCATCTCTCTCCAGGTCCCGAGATTTGCCAGAAAAGGAAGTGTTTTAGGTGAGATGCAACTTGCCAAGTAAGAAAGAAGATGTGTGTTCACAAGACCCTTACACATCAGGTCTTGGCAACTTGGGGAGACCATCAGAGGCGGCAGGTACTTGTGAGGTGCTGGGGAATGCTGGGATGGGGTCACCCACATGTTTTACACTGGGGACATCATAATAACTCAGAAGCCAGGTTTGACCTAATGCAAATGAAATCCTGGAAGTGGGAATAATCAAGTGGGTGAGACAGGAAGCCATTATTACTCTGATGCCTATGGCTGCAAAAGGAGATAAAGGCGTGATTCAACGTGATTTGGGGCATGTCAGGGCTGCTGCGGGCTGCAGAGTATTCCCAGGAAAACCATCATCCTATCTACCCAGATCTACCCCCAATGCATTGAGGGCCCGGGAACAGGGACCAGGAATAGCAGGCAGGTGGGCATTCATCAAGCTCTGGACAGGTCAGCTGGTGAGTGGGTTGCTCTCTCTCAGTCTCCTCAGTTGTGCAAACTATTAAACTAGTGTCTCTAGTGTCTCTCGCCTCCAAACCCAACCTCCCATTCTCTGTCTTCTTGGGCTTGAGGGGGAATTGGGAGCATTGCGTTCCCTTTTTGCCCAGTGGGTCTGTTCAAGCCCCTGTCTATGGCAGGCGCTAGTAGGAGACAATGTGACTGAGAGGAAAGGGTGATGTTTGTCTTTGCTTGCCGATTTTGTCAGCCTCACAGCAGTAAAGCTTCTTCAACCCAGCTGTGACAGCTGGTTCCAGGGCAGGTGTTGCTCAGAATGATAACCAGGCTCTTCAGACACCCTGGGGCAAAGAGCTTGTGTCTGATCTTCCTTCAGAGTTCTTAAGTAGCAGTAGAGTTCTGGTGCCTCTTCCAATCTGTTTCCACACTGCCCCCAACTTCTCCATTTGCTTCCTGAGCACAAGTGTGGTAGCTGATTCTTGAATCACTGTCTCTGCTGTCTCAGAGTTCTCCCTTTGCTTTTCTAGTTTGGCAACTTCAAATCACTGATTCCCTTATACTAAATTCTCACTGTTAGAATACCTGGATGGTATCAGCTTCTTACATTGGGCCTCCACTTTGGTGGCCAGAAAGATCTTTCTGACTGCCAGTTTGATCAGGATAATGTTTTGCTTGGCTCGTTCGACTGTCAGAGTCACTCCCCAGCCCAAAGCAGACATCCCCAAGCATACTTCTGAGTATGAATCCTTCTTCACACCATGATTCAAGACAATATAATTGGCATGTAAAGTGCATTGTTTTCTGAACTTTCCCTGGAAAGTAAGTCCCATTGCTGAGATATGATGCATGAGAACAAGTTTTTAATTTATCTTGTATTTATGAAGTGCTTATTACAGACGAGGTTTTCTATCTTACCATGTAGACTCTTCAAAGAGAAATCCATCCAGTTAATGTGATTTCCATGCAGGTGACTTTATATTTGTTTTTGTCCAAAAGAGACCACCTTGTCTCTTTGTATCTACTGTAATACCTAGAGGAATTCTTTAACTGAGAATCAAATTAAGTCACCAGAAAGAATTCTTTGATTATGAGTGAATCCCCTCCCTGGAAGGAGAGTGCTACTGATAATTCCTGCATAATTACACACAACAAACTCCAAATGTCACACAGTAGAATTCTGATATGAATTGCTAATTATGTCCACATTAAGGCATTGATAGAAATCCTTATCTCAAAGTGTCAAAGAATCATAATCTCTTTTCTAGGGTAACCTGGAGCCTTTTCCTCAAGTTCTACAAGTAGCAGTGGCTAAAGATAGTTTTGATGGTCACATCTGGAGTGCAGTTCCATTAGTATCTAGTAGCTGCAGACCAAGGCTTCAAGGGTGTTGCACAGCTTCTCACAATGTCCAGGACAATGCTCTATCACAAAGAATGATCTGACACGAAGCTCATTAGTATTGAGAGTAAAGACCACTGGTTTTCTGGTGTTGGAACCCCTTTTCTAATGATAGACAAAAATCCCTGGTTATACATGTAATTGCCAAAAGTTGGCACCAAGTATTGAGATACGTGCAGTGACTCAGATAAGAAGATTTACACCCTCCAACTCATTGTGCAAAATGGCGCCCCTTGAAGTGGCTTTTTTCATGCTCACCTTGAGCCTTCACACTCTCCCTGGCACTCTGTCTTACCAGCTGCTACTGTAATCAATCCATACCAGGGATAAAGTCGCTGGGAAGAGCCACCTTCAAATTAAGATTGAGCTAAAAACAGACCTCCCATTGGCCTGACTCACGGATCCCTCAGCATTGCTGGGCCAGTAGCTTCCTTCTTCCAGCTGCAACAACTCAAGTTCCTTCTGGCCTCTCATGTCCTAAATCATTCCACCCACATTCCTTCTCCTGAGGCCACACTACCCCAAATCTAATCAGATTTTATAATCATTATGGCTTTTCACATGAAATACAACCTGATGAAGAAGTACACACAGAACTTGCCTAACAAAACAAGATCCCCAATGTTTGTTTCATAAAGCTGGGTCTGTACATCTTAGCTTTGTTCAATGTGAGATACTGACTTCCACATCTCTGTTGGGCGCGGGGGCATTAATTCCAGCAGAAAAGTGAAGGAAAAGTCACATCTAGTTAAATGGTCAAGGGAAGATCTTAAACCCTCTTGTGAGAGGACTACAACTAGACTTTGTCATTTATCTCCACCATTCCATTAACTGTTGATTAGCTTCTCGCTGACTTTATAGAGCTGATAATTAACCAAATCACAGGATCATGAGATCTTAACATCAGGGAGTCATAACATTCTAGCACTTTTTCTTCATAGTATCACATTTTCTAGGAAGTGAGTAAACTTGAAGCATGAGATTGTAGGATCAGAGAGTCTTTGCAATAAAGAGTTTGAACTTTGGAGACTTGGAATACTAGCCATTGGGGAACTTTGATTGTAGAGTACTCAGATTATAATATCTCAGAATTTCAAATTTTCAGATAAGTTTTCATATTTGCTATTATTCAATAACAGTTATTTTGGAATTACTAAAGTTAAGGACTATGGAAGCAGGAGCATTGCTAGTGGGAAATCAAATCTCATTGGATTCATTTGTCACATCCCCTGAACCTATAAAATTAATTGGTTTATCCATATCTGGTCCTACTCACAAAGGACAAACTGCCTTTAAAGCCACAAGGAGGGAGCTTTGGGGCATATAAGATCTCCGAAGCCCAAGGAAATGAACCAAAGCCTGAGATTCCCCAGGGACTGGCAAGCAATATATGGGAAGACAAAGACAGAATGTTATCAAATTATCAGGAAACAGACTCTAGACGTTCATGTCAGAAGGATAATAGAGAGAGGTGAGGACTGTGGCAGATAGGCAAAAAGAGCCCGTCATTACCAGAGCATCTTGGAAATACTAGAAATTTATGTTTTAAAATAGAAATCTTGAGATTCTTTTCCAATGTTGGCAACTGATTGAAATTTCAAATGCTCTGCAAGCCGCCATTGTGTAGAAATACCAATCAAACATAATTTGTGTGCCACTTCTGTCCTGCAGACCATAGTTTGTGCTTCCTGCAGTCAAAGACATCAAGAGAACTAGGCACGTTTTCTACAAGGATTAGAAGCCATCATTCTGCAGCCAGAATGTAGGGTTCACACTCCTGCTCTGCTGCTTCCTGCCTCTGCAATCGTATTTAAGTTACTGAGCCTCTCTGTGCCTGATTTCCCTATCTGTGAAATGAAAACCTTTGCAGAAGCACCTTTCATGAGATTCCCAAGAAGGTTCAATGAGTTAGCATATGCAAAGTCTTTACTAAATCATACCTTTGTTAGCCTGTGTAAGGACTTAGTGTAAAGTGCCTGATACAGGTAAGCAGAAGCGATTTTTCTTATACTTTGCAGATCCTGATTTCTTTAAACTCGGCTCTCCCCAGCAATTTTGCTGTGTGAGAAGGGCAGAGGGACTAGAATCAACATTTCCATCTTGGGGATGGGAAAACTGAGGCCTAGAAGGGTGTTTCCCTTGCTCCAGGCCACACGGAGAACGCAGAGGGCAGGAGCTAGCTCAGGACCTAACTCTCCAAGCCTGACTCTTTCTCCTCAGATGCTGTGCACCCTGCGAGCCCACACCCTGGCCATGGCACACCCCTCCCCACCAGCCAGCCAGAAACTCTGCCACATTGCCAGATGTCCCGAGCCTCGCTCCAGACACAAAATGACAATGAGGTGCATTTTTTTTTTTAAGAAAGAGAGTGGGGGTGGGGAGCAGAGGGAGAGAGAAAAACTGTTCTCATCACAAATTTCTCTCTGGCCCTCTTCCCAGATTTGAAGTTTCTGGCATGGCTGGCAAGAGTGGGGGCAGGAGAGGAAGACAGCGTGCTGGGCAACAATGGGGTTGCTGAGGGCCCAGAAATGACTGCCCTGGTTTCTCAGCTGGACCCACCCCCAGCACAAGTGCATAATTGTGAGCGAGTACCGGGGAAAAGACAGGACCCCAGCATGCAAAAATCATTAAGAAATTCAAGAAGGTACCAGCAGCGCATGCGGTCAAGTACAAGGCCCTTATGAGCACAGGGCCCATGTGACACAGAGGTCGTGTCCACCAAGCCACACTTACACACTCCCCCGATCTAAGGGACACCCTGGGTCACATAGCGGGAAGTGTGAAGAGGGTTAAAAGATGCCCTCCCCTCGCCCCATGTCCTAGTGAGATAAAACCCCCATTGGGAGACCCAGGACAATTTTTATATAGGATTAGAAAACAAAAATCAATATTTAATTATCTGTAAGCTTTTTGTGTCACTGAATCTTTAGTACCCTAACAGGGAACACGGGCTGCCAAGGCAAAAGTAAGTCATTAAAGACGCGGTATCGCCGGCCATCCCTTTTTAGAGCCGGGCCATAAATAGAGTGCATTATCAGTCCTCACATGCTGGTATTGTTATTTATCTTTACAATCTCTATTTACCTCTATTTATAGCAGATTTCCCCCATATATTATAGGGCCAGGTTAACTTTAACAGAGTTCATGAAACGAGGTACTTAAAACTTTGGAACATGCTTATGTGGACAGATGGCAAGGTTTTCAAAGCTATGGGGCCCAGAAGGCCGATTTGAAGGGTGTTGATTTTTTTTTTCCTACTTTTTTTTGTTGTTGTTGCTGCTTCTCTTATTGCTGACATTCTCTCCCGTGAATACTGCCCAGAGTCCTGCATCCTTGGCATGGTAGGTAGCTTCATCCAAGGTGCAAATGGATGAAAGAAATTGCCAAATGGATGAAAGAAGGCTCTGGACCTTCATGCCTCACCTGTACATGGACTTTTCAGTTTGCCATACTGATGGCAAAATCTTTGCAGAAGTTGAAAGCTTTTGCTTTTTTCAGGGGGACCTTTCCCAAGGGGTATAGATTATTTTACTTTAGCCTTATTCAGACTGGACTGTATGTCATGCTATTTCCTATGGGCAGGGCCAGGGTGGGGTCCTGAAGATTCTCACAGTCTGCCACAATCCGCAGCACAGGTAGATGCACCTACAAGGTGAACCTTTTTAAGGCAAATAGCAGACTTAAGGGTTAAAACCAGCACCAGCTGGCCCTTCCTGGTGGCGCAGTGGGTTAAAGCACAACACTGAGAATCTAAAGCTGCTTCCGCATGAGTTCGATTCCCGCTTGCCCCGGAGGTGACCACATGGCGTGGCAGACCTCTCCTGACCCGCCCACTGCTCCCCTCAGCAGTGTACTTCGTCGATCTGCCTGTTCTGCTCCCCACTCTGTCTCTGGTGAAGCCTCTCACCGCCCCTGAGCCTCTGGCCTGTACCCCAGTTCTGTATGAACAAATAAATAAATCTTTTAAAAAAAAAAAAAAACCAGCACAGCGTGACCTGAGTTTGAATTTCTCCATTGGAGTTTACTATCAAGGACAGTTTGGACAAATTATCCTTTCTGAACCTCAGTTTCCTCATCTGAAATATGGGGTTGAGAATAACGCCTATTTCACGGGATTGCTGGAAGTCAGTAGGATGAAGCAACAGATCTGACACCCGTGCCTCAAGCAGAAAGCTCACCTGAGCTGATTTTGGGTCATTAGTTCTAGGAGCTATGTTGTCATTAGAAATAACATGAATTAAAAAAATAAATGAATGAGTTGGTGAATGAGTGGATGACTAGCTGCATGGCTGGCTGGCTGGCTGGGTGAATGAATGAATGAATGAATGAATGAATGAATGAATGAATGAATGAGAATGAATGAATGAATACATGAGAAAGACCTTCCTCAAAAGCAGACCTGAGACCAAGGAAATGAGAAGTATTAGAGGCATTTTCACTTATTAATTAAAAAAGCAAAGCATTCTAGTACAACCACTATGGAAAAGTGTTTGGAGCTTCCTCAAACTGCTGAAAATGGAGCTTCCATATGACTCAGCAATCCCACTCCTAGGTATCTACCCAAAAGACACAAAACACTGATTCAAAAAGATATTTGCACCCCCATGTTTATTGCTGCTTTATTTAGAATTGGAAAGACATGGAAACAACCCAGATGCTCAAAAGTGGATGACTGGATTAAAAAGATGTGGTACACATACAATGGAATATTACTCAGCAACCAAAAAAATAAACACATGCCTTTTGCAGCAACATGGATGGAGCTGGAAAAGATCATGCTTAGTGAAATAAGCCAGAAAGGAAAGGAAAAATACCGGATAGTTTCACTCATAGCAGGAATATAACGGACCAGGCAAGAAAATAACAATAATAATGAGCAGCTATATACCGGAGACATTTTATGGGGTGGAGTGGGGAATGGGATCAAAAACGGTGGAGGGAGGGAAGTGCTCTGGACTATGGTGATGGCACACGGGTGATTTGGTGATGGGAAGCCCATGGGGATTACAACTGAGATGGGGAAAAGGCACATAACAATGTAAAAATAAACTATATATATATATATATATATATATATATATATATATATATATATATATATACACATACCTATATATATGTATATATAGGTGTGTATATATGTATATAAACAAAGCATTCTAGAAACATACCTAAGGATTTATAGGTATCTGCTTGTCAGAAAGTTAACATTTCAGTTCAGCTGGGGAAAGATTATTCCACAAACTGCACTGGGACACTTGTTTAACCACCAGAGAACAAGGGTAGAGTTAAATTGTTACTTCACAGCCATTCAGCAAAATCAATTCCCAATGGGTTGGAGCAAACAGCAAAGCATACAACTCTATGAGCCTAGGTGAAAATGTGGTTAGCGATTTATGGCCTCAAGCATTGAGAATGCTTCTAAGTATAAAAACAAAACAAGAAGCTATAATGCAAAGCATAGATTGATCAAATTTCAAAAAATTAAAATATTTACAGTTTTGAAAAGTAAAAAGCATACAGTACATTGGGAAATACTATTTGCTTCCTATAGACCAAGCAAAGAGTTAACACACATGTTATATAAAGAGCTCTTGGATATTATTAAGAAAACAAAGATTAAAAGTGAATAGAAAAAAATGAACCAAGTATATGAATGTGAATTAATCAAAGAAGGCGTAGAAATGGCCAAAGAAGCACATAAAACAAGTTAAACTCCATTCGCAATAAAAGAAATGCAATTTAGAAGAACAGAGAGTTTTAAATGGTCAAATCAGCACATTTTTTCTGTAGTGATAACACACGCAGCTTCAGAGGATGTTGCAACATACGCACTCTTGAACACTGGGAATACAATCTTTATAGAACACAGAAAATACTATAGGCATTGAGAGTTTTGTGATCATTTATTATGTAATTTCTTCATGTAAGTTTTGAGAGGTACTGTTTGATAATTTTCCCTGAGAACCTCATTGGGCACCTTTCTATTTCCTGGAAGACACTTAACAGGACCTCTCAAAAATGTAAATCTGTCCACTCTTTGACACAGCAATTCCACTTTCAAGAATCTACCTTAGAGTAACACTCGCACAAAAGCTTAGGGATGTATTTTCAGTAAGCACCATTGCAACACCGTTAAAAATACATAGAAGAAAATTGCAAACAACCTAATTACCCATCGGCAAGGGGATGTTTAAGTAAACCAAAAATGGCTCTTTTTGTAAGTCCAAGTGGTCACAAATCTATAATTTCAACTTAATAGTTCTAACACAATAGGATACTATACAACCATTAAAAAGAAGGTACTTTAACATGTGCAATATTAAGGAAATAAGTCTGTGTTGAATTGTTAAGAGAGAAAAGTAATTTCTAGACAGCACATATAACATGCTCTAACTTACAGAGTTAATTTAATTATGTGTACTACAAAGGCCTCAAAAGGAGGATTTACTCTATGGATTTCTGCATTATTTAGCTTGTGGCTTTTTGTTTCATGAGAATTAGCTTTTATGCGTTGTCCGTCTACCTAGCCAATATAGTCTCATGGGTCAGCCTGTGATTGTTTCTAAGCATAAACTCATCAAACATATTGCAAAACCATCATCGTGATACTCAACATCTCAGCTGGTCGGTGAGACTTCCTGCTTCCTGGTCCTTACCAGTCCCCCAGATTCATCACCATGATTTTCCGGTTTTCCACATTATCCTTGTGCCAGACCTTTCATACACTATGTCCTGTTCCCAGAATGTCCTCACACCCCTATAATCGCCATGTAGATTCAGATAGCATTTTTCCACAACAAAGCAGACTTGCCTCACATTCTAGTCTGTGGCAAGCGATTCACTGGGATGATGATAATGTGGATGTGTGTGTGTGTGTACAAATATATAAATTGAAGCACAACTTATATAGCCTAAAGTCAACCTGTATTAACTGTACATTTCCGTGACATTTTTAAGATCTAGATTCTCAAGCTTTGACCTAGAGTAATTGTATTGAACGCTCCAGTGTTGGATTTAGTATCTATGCTTTTAATGAAGTTCCCAGAGAATTCTTATAATAAATAATTGTCATCATATCTTTTTCTTCTCTCATTACCACTGCTTGTTTTCATGTCTGTTATTATAAGCTATAAGATACAAGCATTTTGCCTGAAGATAAGCAGATAAAACAGTAGCTTTTTAGGCATATACACACGTGAAGTATATATGTATGCATGGAACTTTTATTATGATCATACTGAAAATACATATTGCATCTTAACAAGTTTTGCAAACTGCAAAGCCTTGTCCAGAAGGGGGGCGATAAGCTCCTTCGTCCCACCCCACTGTCAAAATGAGCCGTTAGCCAGCTCCTTGTGCCCAGCCTGTGCTGGAGCCTGAGCAAGAACTCAACTGGAGATTTGTTCCTTCCACTTTCTGGCACTGGATGGCATTGACAGTTGCCAGGACGATATAGTCTCAGGCAACCCACCACCCTGGCTTTGGAAGATTAGAGATGCATTTTAGGTACAGAGATGTCTGCTTTTGGTGCTTCCAAAAGCCCATGCAGATGAGTTTCCACGCTGAACCTGAAGACCCGGATGTGGGCAGGTCCAGTGTGGTTCCCTGGACATAATGCGTGGACAACATCTCTGACGCGGAGGTTGAGTCTCTCTCAGGAACCCGATCCATCTGGCTGTTCTCCATCCTCAGCCAAGGACCCGCTGCCTTCTGGGAGCCTGCCGGGTGGAAGCAAGAGAAGGAGAGGAGGAGGGTGACAGCTGGGGCTGGTGGGGGAGGAGGTGTCAAGGGCCCCTCTCCAAAAGCTATTGATTAATCTTGAAATTGGAATGCTTTTATTTCCTTACAAACTGGAATCCCATGCGGAGAAAATCACAGGACACACCACGCACAGGAGGGCAAGATGGGCCAGAGTTCCGGACTCCCCCAGAACCTGGTTCAAACTCCAGCTGTCCCGCTTCCTGGCTGTCTCCTCTGGGGTGAGTTACTTGCCCTTTTCTGATTCCTTTCCTTGTCCCTCTGCTATACCTCACAGAATTTCTTGGTAAGGTTTAAATTGCATAATATCTGTGAACAGCTTTATGCAGTACTAGGGGAAAAGAAAGCAGTAATCGATACATGCTAATGATCTCCAGAACCGTATCTCTCCTTGAAAGGACAACTTTGTTTCACATGATGTAAACTATCTAAGCCAGGCAAGGTGGCTGCAGCACTGAGACTCTAAAATCAGAACCAGAGACCAGAGCTGCATCTGTGTGTCCTGCTTCCACTCCTCCCATCAATGCAAAGGAGAATCTGATGGTGGTGAGGAGGACTGCAGGCCAGGGGCTTTCATTTCAAGCATGTGGTCTGATCCACTACATCTTAAAAATCTCTATTGGCTATTTGGCCCATTTTCCAGATGAGCACGATGAGGCTCAGAGGAATGAAGTCAGTTGTGCCTGCCAAAGAAAAGGCAGAAAGAACTGGAATTCCAAGCAGGTGACTGACTCCTCTCCATCTGCTCTTTTACCTCCCTCTCTTTACCCTTCAATAGTAATGATAACAAAGATAACTACCATTGATTAAGCACTTTCCCTGTGTCGACCGAGCTTTAAAAACTCTACACTGTTCATCTAATTTCAGTAAAAGCCTGGAAGAGGCAGACTCTGAAATTCCCCATTTCCCAGGTGAGGAAATGCAGGTTCTGAGTAAGAGGCAAGACTTGAATCCAGGATGATGTTAACACCCCCTCATGCCTCTCCTTTTTAACCTTCCTCTCAATGACTCACACAGGTGTTAAAACAGCCCTGCACATGCTAAGTGAATAAATCAAGACAAGAAGTAGCTGCCTCTTCTGTCCTTTCTGCGCATGGGGAAGGAGGGAGACACAGCACCGAGGGAAGGAAGCATGCTGCTTATCACATTTCGCTGCAGCCCTTTTTTCCTTATTTAACCAGCCTCCGCTCTCACTTCCCCAGTCATCCCAGTTAGTAAGGACGACCAGAAGCTTACACCATAAATAAGTTGCACAAATTTCACAGATGCCCCCAGGAAACTCGAGCAGGGAAATGGCTCAGCATATGTCTAAATGGTTAATTGACTTAATTGCTGGGAGTTGGACGATTAGCTCACTTGATCCACCCCAGTGGCCACAAAATGTCTTTAATGGTATTTGGTTTATTTGTACGTTAAGCTCCAGTTACTATTACGGGGAACTTTTCAATTGCTGATTACCTCATAAATACATAATTGTAATCGCAGGATTACAGGCTCTTCTCGGCACTCTGAAAGACGCTTTTCCTTCACACACTTGGTTGTTTTTATTGAGCACCTACTATGTGCCAAGTATTGAAAAATCTATATACAAGTCCTGCCATCATGGGGCGCACACTCTACAAGAGGAGACAGGTAGTATAGGCAGTACAGGTAATGCATTCGCGCAGGCCCAGATAAGGACCACAACAGAGAGGGATCGGGTGAGAAAGACTTTTCCTGGGTTGAGGGGGTCAAAGAAAGCCTCTCTGGGGAGCAGCTCCTGGGCTAAGTCTTGAATGAGAAATAGGAATCGCCTGAAGGCTGAGGAGTAGAGGCATATTGCAAGGAAAGCAAAGGCGAATGTCCTGAAGTGGGGTGGGTTTACCCAGCATGGAGCATGGGAAAGGAGGCCAGCCTGCCTGGAGTACAATGTGTGCAGGTAAGGCTGATGCAGGAGGAGAGGTGAGATGGATCCTGGGCCAGCAGGACCATGCAGGCTGATAACGTAGCCCTGGGCTCTTTTTCTACACACAATGAAAAGTTGTTGCATGACTTGATTTGTGTCTGAAAAGATCCCTCTGTCTGCTGGGTGGAGCCAAGATAGTGGGGGAGGGTTGGGGAGAGGGCAAGCTGAGTGGCCAGTGAAGAATCACCTTCAGCCACCCAGTTGCGGAAGACAACAGAGAACAATGTGGACTGGATGAGGAAGAGTGGGTGTTCCAGGGTGTACTGGGGATGTTGGTTAGCTTGAAAGACTTAATTTGGAAGGCCCAAGTCGCCTTTATTTTCAGCTTGCACCTTTGACTTACACCAGTGCCCTCCGGCAAGATGTAAATGCCTTACAAGGAAGCAAGAAAATTTACATTCTGGAAATAACAGTTCGGACCCAGCCTAATGATGTCCAGGAGACCAGTGGAGGAGCTATTGCTGCATGGAATGTTGGGTTGTCACCACTTGGATGTTTGACCTAACAAGGCTAGAGTGTCAGCAGCAAATGGATTTTGGCCAAACCCATGTCATGCAAGACCTGAAAATAGAGGCCTTGATTCTGTCACATCCCAAATTATCACCCACAGCCCCATCTTAATCCTCCTGAAGTTGGGTAGAGGTGAGGGGATGGATGGATCAAAATTAGAATTATATCAAGCAGAAAATAATCTTCGGTCTGGGTTGCACTGATAAAAAAAAATAAGCAGAATTCATAATTACCATATAAAACTGTTTATGTTTGTGATTATATGTTACTGCCACCTCCAGGTCCTGGCAGCAAATGACTTAATTGCTTTAGCCTGGAACTGGGGTGTGTGGAGAAAACAGTGTTTTGCAAGATGGAGGGACAAGAGAAATCCCCCGTTTCTGCTGGCCCTACCCCACTTTGGTAGTGGGTGTGGCCTTCCTTGTAGCATCAGTTTCAGTCATAACTTCTGCCTTTGTCCTGATCGAATTGTCAAAAGTCAAAAGTTGAGCTATCTCTGGGAATCTTGAGTTCAAAGAAATCAGTCAGGTTTAGGTAAACAAGACTGATAAAAAGGGAATGATGCTGGTTCCAAGGCACTAAGGCCTCAGGAACAGGGCTTGGCAGGACAAAGCACATCTCATACCCTTGTGAGTTATAATGGGTGTTGGCCATCATCGGCCAAATATCACCAATTTGCTCACCAGCCAACCCCAGTGCTTCTTACTGTCTGGAACAAAGAAGGTTCTTCTCAGAGTTTGGTTTTCCCCCTGACACAAGAAGTGCAGCACGTGTGGGTGACCCCAGGAGACATCTGTCTTGGCCTGAGGAAGTTGAGACACGGATGTTATGAAGCACATCACGACCATGCATCACTCAAACGTAACCCTCCTGAAGACCTCTGGGACACTGTGCAAGAAGGAAGAGGCTGGTGTACATATGCACCGTCTCCCTCCCTGTGGGCTCCAGGCTGCTCTGGGAGATGAGGTGGGCTGGTAATAGTGTAACTCCTGAATGTTCCATGCTACTGTCTCATGCACTGTGAAGGCTTCCGTGCTCAGAAATACCTTGGGCAAAGAGACACACATGTTGGCAGCTGGGATATGTTCAGAACACCAATAGCATCTCCTTCAGATCTAATAAATAGCACTGCTGAATGAAGGAATGAGTAATGAGCAACTGGTCTGAGGATTGGGCCCCTCCAAAGAATCTAGCGTCTATGCAACATGACTGTCAGTTGTTGATTCCTGCAGTCTCCACCTGTAGACCAGTGGGAGGTCACATAGCCTCTCTGTACCTTAGTTTCCCTATTGTCAAAATGGTGTCAATTGTGTTAACTTTCTATGACTGTTAAAAACGCTCAACGTTGGGCCCTCCCTGGTGGCGCAGCGGGCTAAAGCACAGCACTAAGAAGCTTAAGCCACTTCCGCATGAGTTCGATTCCCGCCTGCCCTGGAGGAGATCCACATGGCGAGGCAGACCTCTCCTGACCCGCCCGCTGCTCCCCTCCGCAGTGTACATCATTAATCTGCCTGTTCTACTCCCCACTCTGTCTCTGGTGAATCCTCTCACCCTCCGCATCTCTGGCCTGTACCCCAGTTCTGTATGAATAAATAAACAAATCTTTAAAAAAAAAAACGCTCAACCAAAGATGCTGCTTCACATTCATGGGTGTAAGTCAACTGTACTGAGTATCTGCTGCAAGGCTGGGTCAGGTCTAGGTGCAATAGCACCTAGTTAACACCCGCCCACTGGCTCTCAATAAATGTTAGTTTCCTAACTGATGGAGCCACCGAAAGCAAGGTTGAGCAATGCTGGTGGAATCTGGAAGCTAAACTTGATAAAATTTCAGATAAGTATCTCAGGAACAGAACCAAGACCTGGGAGAACCACAATAAGCTGCACTCATCCATCACTTGTTCCGCATCTCTATATCCAGTTCTCTCTCATATTTCATTGCCAAGTCCTGACAGTCCCTGTCCAGTCCTACTAGAGCACTCCTGGACCTGCTCAGTCCCTCCTCTGCCTCCTCCAAAATATTCTACTCTAAGTCTCTCGGGAGTCTCCTTCCTGATCCCTAACTTAGTGTGTTTCTGCTGGGAGGCACCTATAGTTCCTACTGTCCTCAGGAAAAACCTTCCAAGCTCCTTCACTCTAGCCCCTGGCTCCTTCCATAGCTGTTTGTCCAGGCATCTCACTATCCCAACATATACTTTTTAGTTTTAAATAGATTTATTGAGCTATACTTAAAATCGATCCATTTAAAACACAGAATTCAACAGTTTTAGTATGCTCATAGCTTTGGACAGCCATCACTCAAATCTGATTGAAGACTCTTTGCTTCCCACACAAAGAAACCTATACCATTATTGGTCACTCTCACTGACCTCCAACAACCAGCCTCTGGTAAACACTGGTCTACAATCTGTCTCCATGAGTTCCCTATTCTGGACATTTCCTGTAAGTGGAGTCTAGATATTTGGCGTCCTGTGACTAGCTTCTTTCACTTAGCAAAATAAAAGTTCTTCCAGGTTGTAACATGCAGCATCACTTCATTTCTCATTTTTATCATTGATCGATTGTCCATTGCAAGGATAGACCGCATTTTGCTTGTCCATTCATCAGTAGATGGATGTTTGGGTTGTTCCACACTCGGACTATTATGAATAGGATCAATATGAATAATCAAGTCTAAAATTTGGAATTATGCTTTCGTTTCTGTTGGGCATATACCTAGGAATGGATGTGTTTTACACTTTTACGTTCACAGTAATATAGAGTGAAATGCTCTATATTTGGATTTGGCTGATGATAGTACAACCCTGTGAATATGCTAAACATGAACCATCTCACATTCCAGGGCCCGGATTTCCCCCACCTCTTCTCCAACACCTGTGACTGTCTGTCTTTTTGATTATAGCCACCTTGGTGAATACTGAAGTGATATAACATTGTGATTTTTTTTTGTATTTTCCTAATAACTAATAATGTTGAGTATCTTTTCATATTTTTACTTGCCACCTCTATGTTTTTTTAGAAAACATTTATTTTATTTATTTATGCATAGAAGAGCTGGAGTGTAGGTCAGAGGTGGGGGTAGGGTGAGAGGATTCATCAAAGAAAGAGTGGGGAGCAGAATAGGCAGGTCATTGAAATACACTGCTGAGGGGAGCAGTGAGCAAGACAGGAGAGGTCTGCTACCAGGTGGGTCAGCTCCCTGGCCGGGGATTGAACCCATGCTGCAGCAGCTGTAGATTGTGTCATAGTGCTGAAACTTAACCTCTTATGCCCCCTGGGAGGACTTCACTTGTGTGTATTCTTTGGAAAAATTCCTATTAAGTTCCTATTAATAATTCCTATTAAGTCTTTTGTTCATTTTACAAGGGACTATGGTGACAGTGCACAGGTGAATTAGTGGTGGGAATTTCATGGGACTACACCTGAGAGGAGGCATACATTGTACAAAATTGAAGAATGATGTAAAATAAATATAAAATTAAAAAATGTCCCTTGCTCATTTTTAAATTGGGTTGTCCTTTTATCATTGAGCTTTAAGTGGTTTTTATATTATAGATAAAAGCTTTTAGTAGACATATGATTTTCAGACAATTTCTTATAGTCTCTGGGTTATCTTTTCACTTTCTTGATAGTGTCATTGGCAGAACAGAAGATTTTTATTGTGGTAAATTCCATGTTGTCTACTTTATTTTTGTTTGGGGGAGGGTATCTAAGAAACCTTTGCTTAATCCAAGATCATGAAGACTTGCCCCTATATTTTCTCTAAGATTTTTATAATGTAAACCTTATGTTTGGATCTATGAACTATTTTGATCTTTTGCCTGTGGATATCCCTTTGTCCCGCCCACTATCTGCTGAAAAGACTATTTTCCTCATTGCATAGTTGGCTTCCTCAGAAATCAGACGACAGGGATGTTTAGTTTAGGATTCTCAGTTCTTTCCCACTGATCAATGCATCTGTCTTGTGCCAGCGTGAAGTCATTCCTTCCTCAAATGGTGTCAAATCCTGCCTCCCAATATTTTTTCACATGCCAAGATTTGATCTCAAACCATGAGTGCCCAGGCAGAGAGGCATAGGATATTGTCTTGGAGATGAGTCATCATCATTTAATTTTGGGCATGCTGTGTTACTCTCAGTCATTTACTTAACATCTCTGAGCCAGTGTTTCTGAGAACTTTGTTAACAGCAAGGATAGTGCTACCTTCCTTCCTGCCTTCCATCCTTTCCCCTTTCTTCCCTCTCATGTTTGAAGGCAGACTAGAGTGTGCCTCATTCATCACTGTATCGGCAGAGTGTCTGACATGGAATAAACACTGAGCATGCGTTCACCGAGTGAATGAGGGGCCCTTCTTGCTGGGGAACGGGAGGACATGGTTTCTGATGTACTCACACTATTGGTTCTAAATAAACAATGACTTGGTGGCAGCTGAGAGATCGTGTGTCCTGTTCCTGCTTTGTCTTGTTTACAAGGCATTAACTTATCTCCCTCCTGCCTCAGACCTGGTTCCTAAGTTGAGACTCAGAGCTGCCTGCCTTCTTTCCTGTAAGTAGGGGAACTTAGATCATGGATCAGAGTTTCTCAGTCTTTCTGAATTCATAGCATTAGGATCGTCTCGCCGAAAGAAATCCCTCGTGGCTGTGGTTATTAGGTATTTTGGTGCAAGCCCAATACGCCTTTATGTTCTAACAGTCTAGTAGCTATTTGAAGGAAGAATACACAGAAGCTGATCAAAGAATAATATTTTGATGTCATGCTCAAATAAGCAGTCACTTAGGATTGAAATGCGTGCCCCCATCCCCTGCCGGGCTCTGTACAGTTTCTGAAACCTCAAAGTCAAATTGGATCCTGTCACCCCCATTTCCTGTTTCACATTGATTTTGGCACTGACCTTGCTTTTTATCATAGCAGCCAACAAAACCCAGAGTCACAAAGATATGACGTCATCAAAAGGAATGTGGTATGTTCTAATGCTCCAGTGCCAGAGCACAAGGGAACCTCCAGCTGGTGTTCCTGTGATGTTGGTGAGGTGTCAAGTATTGCTGCTATTACCTTGACAATTGCAAACATCTTAGGGTTTGCACCCCATGGTGCAATGGCACAAGGGCTGGAAACTGCAGCCTGAGGAAAAACAAGAGCATGTGAGTGAGTTTTTGAGAACTTCCCTACATTGCCTGTGTGACCTTGAGTCAGTCACCTCCCATTCTGGGCATGAGTTTTCTTCCTCTCCTGCACAACTAGGAGTCTCCCATCTCGAGCATCTTTATTGTCAGCTTTATCATCAGATAACCTTTGACAACAGTGTTCTGTATTGTGTCAGGGACCTTCCTCCTTCGAAGCCCTCAGGGGAAGTCACTGCTGCAGACTCCAATTTACAGAGGTGGAAATCAAGGCCATGGGGGCCTTAGTGACTCAGGCATCACAGGCTGAAAGTGACATCTTTTGCTGCAGCTCCCCTATGGGAGAGTCTTTATGTTCCTACCTAGATTGAACTATTTTCTTTCCTAAAAAAAAAATAGTATTTATTGGCCCTCCCTGGTGGCGCAGCGGGTTAAAGCACAGCACTGAGAATCTAAAGCCGCTTCCGCATGAGTTCGATTCCCGCCTGCCCCGGAGGTGACCCACATGGCGTGGCAGACCTCTCCTGACCTGCCCGCTGCTCCCCTCAGCAGTGTACTTCATCGATCTGCCTGTTCTGCTCCCCACTCTGTCTCTGGTGAAGCCTCTCGCCGCCCCTGAGCCTCTCTGACCTGTACCCCAGTTCTGTATGCACAAATAAATAAATCTTTTAAAAAAATAGTATTGATTTATTTATGCATAAAAGAACTGTGGTATAGGCCAGAAGTGTTGGGGCTGAGAGTTTTCACCAGAGACAAATGTACTGAGCAGGATGGGCAGATGTACTCAGATATACTGCTGAGGGGAGCAGTGGATGGGTCAGAAGAGGTCTGCCGTGCATGTGGGTCAGCTCCCTGGCTGGGGATCAAACTTGCACTAAAGTGGCTGTGGACACAGCGCTGCACTTTAACCCCTCATCACCAGGGAGGGCTCTTGTTTGCTTTTCTTTCACTATGTTACATGGAATCCTTTAGCAGGTTCCTCACAACCTTTAGAACAAAGTGAAAACAACTTGGGAAGTTTATCAGCTGCTCCTCCCACCAGGCAGAGTATCAGAGTCTACACCCTAGGCCCACACTCCCACTTCTTATTGAAGCCAGAATGGCCCCATTTTGGTATGAATTATTGAGCTTGTGCCCATACCAGGCACTGTCCTGGGCTCTGAGGTTGTGGTGGAAGATGCAAAAGATGCATCACAGAGATTTGAGTATAAGAGAGAGAGAGAAAGAAAAGCAGAGGAGATTTAACACAATCGCACAAAGACCCAGAACATTCCAGTTGTGATCAATGTCCGGAAGGAGCAGCACAAGTGCCCTCATCCTTGCGTGCTCCCAGCTGCCTCGCCATTGCCTTATCACTGCAGGTTGTAATGATCTTTCCAACGAGGCAATTACACATTTATCTTGGTCATCACGGTGCCCTAACACAGACCTGGTACATAATAGGTGCTCAGTAAACACATGTGCCAGCTGAATAGACCCTCAGTGTAGAGATGATACAAAAGAGGAGAAAATTCAACCCTTCTAGACACACACACACACACACACACACACACACACACACACACACACACACACAGATATTGTTCGCTCTCTCATTTGTACTGGCAGAATTTGTTTCTCCCGTGAAGAACTACTTCCTGCTGTACTGACTATTGAGCATCCTTTCTCTAAGTTTAATATCATGTGCTTTCCCCCAGACAATGCTTTTAATCCTGCATGCCAGTTTCCCTCCATCCACCGCACCTGTCCCGAGTGCTTTCCTAGGGAAGATGCAAAAAGGAAGTCAGGCTGTGGTTGATTGAGAATGTCTGGCCTGGGCAGGGAAGTAGGGCATTTCGGAAGGGGAATCTGTTTTGGAGTGGCGTGAGAGCTTAGCTGTCAGACTATCAGAACCTTGTTCAGACACATGAAATTCTGCCCCATCAGGTGGTGGGGGGGTGGCCTCTTTCGAGTCCCTTCTCTTAGGCACACCCACGTGAGACTGATGCTACAGCTCAATCTCCCAATGGAATGAGTCACTGCTTGGTCCCTTTAAAACATGTATCTTGTGATAAATTTGGAAGATCTGAGGCAAAGAGGGAAACAGCATGTTATTCTGACTCTGAGACCAGGAACCCTAGAAAATTGCACGTGGGGGTGAAGATACAAAATATGTATGGGTCTCATTATCCAGGGGGAGTAATTGGAGCCCAGTCCTGCTGGAAAGCAGTGTGGCTCTGGAGTTGCCTTGCTCGAGGGCCTAGGGGGCTTGGGTACTTACCCACTTAAACCCCACCCTCATAGCCAGCCTTTCCTCTGCATAGTTAAGCAGACTTCCAAGGCCAGGATAAAGCTGAGAAGCAGAGAGTCACATGTGGGAGTATGAAAACAGACAGGGGAGACTTTTCACTGGCTTCATTTACCAAGATTCTTCTCACTTCCCTATGAGTCCTTCGAGGAAAACCACTGCAGGAAAGTCAGTGTTTTCTGTAAAGGGGTCAGAGAATAAATACTTTGGACTTTATGGGTCAAATAGCCTTAGTCACAACTGCTTACGTTTGCCTTTGTAGTACAAAAGCAAGGCCCTCCATGGTGGCACAGTGGGTTAAAGGGCAGCACTCTGAAGCTCTCCACAGCCAGTGCAGCACAAGTTCAATCCCCAGCCAGGAAAGTGACCCACATGGTGCAGCAGACCTCTCCTGACCTCTCCTGACCTGCCCCCCCCACTGCTCCCCTCAGCAGTGTACTTCAGTACATCTGCCTGTTCTTCTCCCTACACTGTTGTTGGTGAATCCTCTCACCCCCATACCTCTGGCCTGTACCCCAGCTCTGTATGCATAAATAAATAAATATTTAAATAAAAAACAAAAGCAGCCAGACAATACATAAATGAATGGACATGACTATGTTCCAATAGAGCTTTATTTGAAAGACAAGCAGTGGGCCAGACATAGTCCACATGGCTGGACATATCTGACCCCTAATCTAAGACTGGCAGGATGTTTGTTTATAACTTGAATGCCTGCTCCAATGAGCTGTGTATGATGGCCAGGATCAAGGAGTCTTTCTGGAGTCTGAGACCTGTCTCAGGTTCAAGGAAAAAGGCAGAAGTGATTAAAAGCAAGAATTGATTAGTGATGTCTGCTTTGACATAGGGTGGGTGACAATGGAACACATACTGTACATTTTATACCCCTGACTTCAGGAAACCTTAGCCATCAGAAAGCACTCAAGCAATACAGAATAAACTGACTGTTACGGTGGGGAGTGCTTATCTGGGAAACTGGGTGTCTTCCCAAACAGATGGCAGACTCTGGAACTTCAGACCCCTTGCAGACACCACTTCATTTGCCCTCTAGACTAGTAGTGACTTGAAAAGAAAAACCAAGATTTTGTTTTATTTCTCCACATCTCTAGATTCTGTCACAGTGTCTGTCTAGTAAGTCTCTTCTAGGCATGAGTGAATGAGTGAATTAATGAGTTGAGGAGTCACGAGGGCAGCTGACATTTCCTGAATGCCTACTATGTGCAAAGTTAAGCCGCTGGCATGCAAATTATCACATCCCCAATGCAAGGATCATATGAAATAGGAATCATGAAGTCCACTTTTCAGGCTAAATGACTTTCTCAAATGTGACAACGCTGGCAATAGTGAAGATGGTGATGTGCCGATGGTGCGACCTCATGGTGCAGCCAGGCATTTACTTATAGCCTTGTATAAAATTCTGTGATTTCCCATTTCCTAGATGGGGAGATCAAGCCTGCCAGAGGGACATCACCAGCCTAAGCAGTGGGGGCTGGCGGGGGACGTTGCTGGCCCAATGTGGCAGCAGATTGCAGATTGGACCGTCATCATGGAGGTTCATGACAACTGGGCTGAATCACGGGGCTGCTGATGCACTGGGTCTCGCACAACAGGAAGGGTGGTGAATAGATGGATGGCAGGGGCTGGCCCAAGTGGCCCTGGACACTTCAGCTAAGACAGGTCGCAAGCTGAGCAGGACAGGGCGGCAGGGCCACGCTAGTGTGGGCAGTGGCAGGCTGTGTCCCCACCTACCCGGCCCACCCCAGCTCCTTCACAGCAGCAGGCGGGGAGCCCTGGTGTGCCCGGCGCCCCCGTGATTGGCAGCCCGCAGATGGCGGGGGTGCCTTGGAATTTATTATCCAAGCATGCCTTTCTGAGGGGGCCTCGCTGCCTGACACTGCTTTATCAGAAAGCTGGGAATGGTTAGCTGAGCCCATCTGTTAGCCAAAGAGGGGAACTCAGTGGGTGGGGAGTCTGCGGAGTCATTTAAAAGGAATTTCTCTGATGCAGAGGCCAGGGTAGAAGGTTATCTGCCCATGGCTGCCCGGTTGGGGGCTTTAAGGGCTTAAGGAAGGTGTGCATGAATTTGGTAAGGGGTTTTTCTTTCTCATTCGAAACCAAAGATGGCTGGGTCTCTGAGCAACAACTTTAACTCTGCAGTGATCCTTCCTAGCTGCAACCCACCACATTAGCATCCTCCGTGTCTCGATGACGAATCTGGGACAGATGGGGATAAATGCAGTGATCTGAATTAATACCAGGGTCGCTAATGAATCCAGGAGCTGGGAAACAATTAGGAGAAGTTACTGCTCCCGCCATGGTGACACCGCGAGCCGGATGCTCTCTCCTTTCTCCCCACCCACCACCGTGGGTGTCCAGGGAGACATCCAGCAGACCGCCTGGGTCCGCGGGTCTCTGGACTAGTTCTTGGCTGGGATTCTGGTGTGTTTATGACAGGCGAGTTCACAGCAGGTGGGGACAGGAGAGAGGTGGCCCCTGCTTTGGGCATCCAAGGTTATCTGTGTTTGGACAAGGCGCGACAGTAGAAGCCCAGAGACCTGGGCTCAAGTGTAGGCTTAAGCCCCTGCTCATACTACTCTTCTGCCTTTTGCTATAATCTTTGACATTTCTACCACTACCCTGATATTTTTAGACCCACAGGATTCTGAATGCTTGCAAATACTTGCTTTATAACATAGAGAGGGAGAGAACTGCATTTTCATAATTATGTCTAACAAAGGTAGACCCCTATCCATGTGATTGTAAGCTCCCTTCTCCCGTCTGAAACCTAGCATGATTGCAGTTCAACAATTGAGTATTTAATTGTTTAATGGCTGTCTGCCTTGCGAGACAGTAGGTTCTAGAGGCTAGTGTACATTTTGCTCACTGTTGTATCCCCAGTGCTGAGAACACATTATATAGAATGAATGAATGAATGAGTGAGTGAGCAAGCGAGTGAGTGAAGCTGGGAAGACAGGCTGAGCCTGAACGCAAGCTACACGGCTAAGCCAGCCCACAGTGACCATTGCACCTTGCCCACGCAAGGTGGGCAGGGGTGGGCAGGGGGCACAGAATCAGGCTGGCATTCAGCATCCTTACCAGGGCAGCAGGCCCTGACAGAGGGGTGTGGGGCCGTGTCCAAGGCTGACTCCGAGCCCCGCCTGCCCCTGGGGGAATGCTGCTGGCCAGCACTGCTTCACGCAGACACGCTTGAATAGCAAGCAGAGCTGTCTGGGCTTCACGTGATCAGCCAGCTGCCAGGGGTGCTGGAGGCAGCCGGGGGGTCGGGGGTCACCTCCGCAGTTAAGTCATGTACCTGGCGGAGACTGTGTTTATGGAGAATGGTTCAGGGAACAAAGCGTTCTTCATTTTTCTCTTCTTCTCCTTTTCTTTTTCTCTTTTCTTGTGGATGTCCGTGTTCAATATATTTCTGTGCCGGGTGGTCAGAGGGAGGAGGTTTTCAGGAGGCAGGAAAAGGGTCTGCTTTCTGACCTGCAGGATGGGCCATCTCATGGATGAGAGCTGAGATGAGGGACTGGGCGTTCTTGGGTTCCAAGAATGGCTTTTCCTCAACCTGGCATTGAGAATGACCTTGAGCTACCAATCAACCCCCTTAAGCTTCTGTGAACTAGAAGGCATCATAGCCCCAAGGTTATTTGGGACATTAAAGTTGATAGTGCATGTGAAATACTCAGTGCATACCTCTCATGAGGTTCAGTTAATGCAACTAATTTTAAAAACAACAGCAATAATAATATCATTAAATGTGCAAATAGAAAACTCCTCCTGAGGTTCCTTCAGGCCAGGGATGGATACAGATTAGACAGGAGAGGTGGCATTTCTGCCACTGGCTTTTCCAGGCAGGGGAGCCCCCTCCGGCAATTTCCCATCAATCTCAAACCTAAAAGTTTGCCACAGGTCAGGGAGCTTAAGGCTCTGGAGCTGCTTAGACCCAGAGAGGGACTCACCCTAGGTCACCAGAAGCACAAAATCCAGACATTCTTGTCCTTCCTGAATGCATAAATGTGGTCTGGCTCTTCTGACATTACAGCAGCCTCTGCCCCAGCCAGGGCGAGTGCTGGCCGGCAGTGCCTGGTGGCTGACTGGCTGCTGCTGAGCCTGGCAGAGACCAGGGCCCATGCATGCTTCCTCTGCTTCCCAGCATGCCCCAAGGGAGGCCCAATAGGCTACCATCAGGGGTGCTGGTCCTTTCCATGCAGGAGGTGAGTGCTGGCACATTGATCTAGTTTAGCAGTGAATCCCCAGAGATGCATTGATTGACTCAGGTCTTACAGAAGAGGATAGTGTGTGTGTGTGTGTGTGTGTGTGTGTGTGTGTGGTGGAGGGGGTTGAGGGGGTGGGGACAGCCGGGCCTTGGGCAGCGTCTATCAAGGTGTTTCCAGTCGCAAGCTTGCTTTGCCTCTGACACCTCTGACGCCTAGGTGTGAGTCTGACTGTGTGAGGCAATGACTCTCCCGTGACCTTGAGCATGTTACTTCCACTGTCTAGGCCTCAGCGTTCTTCTCTGTGGAGTGCGAGGACCATAGTATGGTAGCTGTGCCAGTTAAATGAGTCCAGGCATGCCAAGCTCTTACAGGACCTGGCACATGGTTAGTATCCAACATGGCCAGGAGGCACTAGGACACCTGCCCAGGGTGTGTGACCCTGAGTTGTGGGCTCCGCGGACCTGTGGCCATTCAGGACAGTGGGGGTGTGGGCGTGCCTCATTCCAAAAGGGATGCCGAGTCAGAGACATGAGCAGGGAGCACCCCGGGCTGGATCTGGAGTTTGTTTATCCCAGATTCCCTTGAAAATGGTCAGAGCTCAGGGACACCCAGGTTATAGAGGCCAACTTCATTCTTGTCAAGAGGAAAAGAGGTGTACACCTCCCTCCCGCCCACTCTGACAGCAAGGACAGACCAACCAGCTGAATCCCACCTCAGCCTCTGACCCAGGTGGAGCCTCTGACAATTCCCTCTCTTCTCTGAGCCTCAGTTGTCTCATCTGTAAAACAGAGCTCCCTTGAGGTGTGCCAGGTTGGGATTCCTGCTGTGCTTGGAGCACAAAGCTGAAAGCCTCAGCTTGTGGGAAGCAGGCGACTATGGATGGCAACTCCTTAGCAAGGAGGCAGCTGCCGCGTCCTGAACGCATGGGTTCATCCTATTTACATGAGAGGGATGATGCTGACTCCCATTTCACAGGTGAATAAACTGAGGCAAAAAGAAAAAAACCAAAGCTGACTTACTTGTCCGAGGTCACCCAGAAGTCAGTGGCCGATCCTGGAGGTGAACCCAGGCAGCCAGCATCTAGGGCATGAACTGGTCACGCCAGAATCCAGCAGAAACAAGCAGGAAGGAGATGTGTGAGATGGCTCTCTTTGTGCACAGAGAGGATCCCTGTCCACAGGGAGAGCGAACAGTGGCTCCTGACACTCCCAGGAGCATCCAAAAGACACGTGCATGCAGGTGTCTCTGCCCCCAGAAAACCCCTCCCCATTGGCCTGGCTGTCTAGGAGTCTTTTAAATAGTTGTGTTGGTTTCCAGAATTAAAAAAATTAGGAGCTTTCATGTACAAATCCAGACTGTTGGTCTGGAAAAGTGTTTTCCATCTCGCCTCAATATTTACAGCATTTATAGGATCGGGCCCCCCGGGGGCATGTGATTTTGCCACCCGCATAAGCCCAAGGCTGTGGGATGCTGAAGGGAGGGGCGCCAAGACTGGTCAGTGTCCAGAGGCCCTGTCTGGGGAAGGTTTTCTCCTGGAGAAGGGTGACTCACAGGGCTAGCGTGGGTCTCTGGCAGAGCTGACTTTCCTGTCCGACTTTGTTTTTATAAAGCAGAAATAGAAGTTTCCACAATGCGGTGCAGCCCCACCAGCACTGGCAGGCCGCAGGGAGCCTCTGCTGATTGCGAGAGCTCGAGGAGGAGCTTCGGGTGGGAGCCTGCTCTTGCTCACAGCTTCTCACAGCCACAGCATGTGCTCACGCAGCCAGCTCTGCCGAAAACAGGGGTCCCGTGGGGCCTTTCACAGGGGAGATTATCAAGGCTGGACCTAGGGTAGGAGAACCAAGGGTCCAGTCCACCCTTATCCGAAGTTCCCCCTCGTCCCCTCTCCCCTCCCCCCATCCACCAAGGCCTTTTTTTTTTTTTTAAAGATTTATTTATTTGTACATACAGAACTGGAGTACAGGCCAGAGGCTCAGGGGCGGCGAGAGGCTTCACCAGAGACAGAGTGGGGAGCAGAACAGGCAGATCGACGAAGTACACTGCTGAGAGGAGCAGCGGGCGGGTCAGGAGAGGTCTACCACGCCATGTGGTCACCTCCGGGACAGGCGGGGATCGAACTCATGCGGAAGCGGCTTAAGCTTCTCAGTGCTGCGCTTTAACCCGCTGCGCCACCAGGGAGGACCCATCCGAGGCCTTTTTATTGGGAACCCACGTTGTGTCTGGCCCCACATGCTATGTTCTGAAGACCCAGAAATATATAGGAAAGATACAAACTGCCCTGTTTTACGAAGTCTACAGCAAGTCTAAAGGGAGCAGCAGATGAAGATTAGGAAGCAACCAGAGGGTCCACTGATGGACCGACGAGATGTAGCAGGAAGCCACGTGGCCGTTAAATGACACAGATCTCTGTGTGGTAACACAGAACCTGTGTGAAAGAAGCAGAGACATGGACACGGTATTGTCCTTTGGCCCATAGCAGGGACCCTCCTTGGCTGGGCTTCACCCACTTGTCCTCACAGTGTGTCCGGGAGGGTGTGCAAGGATTGGGCAGCGTGGACATCTCAGGGAGAAGCTGAGAACTGGGTCACACAGGAGAATGCTGTCAATGCTGCCTGAACATGCCGCTGTTGTGAGTGTGCAAGCTTTTTCAGCAAGATGGCAGAGAAAATGAATTTTTTTTCATAGACAGACAGATATAGACAGTGGGGTGGATGGAGTGATGGAGAGGAAAAAAACTAAAAGTTAGGAATTTTTAAAAATATTTATTTATTTATGCATACAGAACTGGGGTACAGGCCAGAGGTGCAGGGATGGTGAGAGGATTCACCAGAGACAGAGCAGGGAGCAGGACAGGCCAAGTGATGAAGTACACTGCTGAGGGGGGCAGCGGGCAGGTCAGGAGAGGTTGCTGTGCCACGGGTGTCAGCTCCCTGGCCAGGGATCGAACTCATGCTGAAGCGGCTGTGGTCAGCCTGCAGTGCTGCGTCGCAGTCTGGTGCGCCACCACAGAGGGCCAAAGTTGGGAAATTTTACATAAAAATTTAGACTGTTGGTCTGGGAAAATATCTTCCACCTTGCTGCATGTCGCCTTGATTTTTAGCGCATGTTTAGGATCAGGCTCAGGGGGCAGGCTGGAAGTATCCAGAGAAAATGTCCCTGAAAGCTGGCATAGTGGGTGGGCACTGGGTGAGGAGGAGTTGCCCGGAGACAGGTGCAGAGATGGGCATACAGACGGGCACGCAGACTTCCAGGCACTAAGCAGGGCGGCACCTTTAGATCTGCACCTGCAGTTCCTGGGTACGCGACACAGGGGTGAGGAGGGGGGAGACACCTCCCATCCCGGATGCTGGAAACCCCAGGAAGCAACAGAGGCCATGTCCAAATCCAAGCTGTCTTAATCGCTGCCTCCCCAGGACAGCTCCCCTCTCCTCCTGCCCCACTCCCCCCACCCACCCCGACTGCAGCAAAGTTGACCGGGGCCATTAAGGAAAGGAAAGCAAGAAAGTCTGTCTACCAAAACCTATGGTCATTAAACTCCAAAGATACTCAGTATCCCTCTGGGGGAGGGTAACTACTTGTACCTTTCTCCTTCCTCACCAAATAAATTACGGAGGCCAAGGAGGTTAATTTATCTGAGTGGATGGATGCCAGCTGTTCCGTAGGACTGTTATACTATAATAATAACAGCAGATATTTCATGAGAGCTAAGTCTGTGCCAGGTATTTAACATGCAAGATCTCACTTGCCCTCAAGGCAAGTCCAGGGGACAGGTAACCTCACCCCTCCCTGTCCTGAGGTTCAGAGAAGTTGAGTTACGTGCTCAAGTTTACACAGCCGCTGAGTGTTCTAGTAGGACTCTGAATCTAGATTATATGGACCCCAGAATTTGTGCCCAGAAACATGAACCTCTGTGGCTGCCTATCCCACAGGGGCTTCACCATCCATCGAGGCCAAGGAAGCTGCTTGGAAGAGCTGCCACTGAGGCAGTGCCTGGGAGGACTGGAGTGATTTAAATCCCACCCCCCCCACTACACCCCCAAGAATCAGCCATCTCCCACAAAGAGATTGCCTGGAGAGTAAAGGGCCCGGGAGACATTAAAAGGAAACTCATAAAAAATTCATCTCTGAGTAGTAATTGCATCATAAAAAGTATTGAGTTGGAGTGCAAATGCAAATTGGGCTGTGTGAATTAATGATGTAAACAGTTGAAGTGGGGTGTCTATTTAGTGATACACCATAGAGAACGTCCTGAAATCCCCTCTTCAGCGTACTAGGCAGATGATTATGTGTCCTGAGGTCTGAGGGGTGTATTCAGACCCCAATGGCCACTGTTTCCAGACTCCCAGATTCTGCTCAGAGTTACTTTGGCACTTCTGGAGACATGGCTGGGTTCTCCTCTCCGCTGGCAATTTCTGGGCACCTATGTGTGCAGCTGCCGGTGCCCTCTTTCTCCTGCCACACTCTGCTTACCCCTGTGTACTTGCTCATCCTGGAAAAATGAAGAGGGATGTTCATAAATGTGTGACTCTGCGTTGCTGGTCATGTCTTTCTTGGCGAGTGCATTCCACAGGTATGTATTGAGCACAACTGTGTGGTAAGTAGACTCTGCTTCCACTTTTAGAACTTATGACTGAGCTGGAAGACGGTCAGCCAGCAGGGGCGGGCTGGTGGAGGGTCTCAAAGACATTACTCAATGGCTGGGGAGCAGGGCAGGCAAGACGGGGTGCAAGCAACTTCAAGAAGAGGTGAGCTGTGTCACACACATCTGCAAAACTATGTAGTTGAGTGTGACTGGCAAATGTGGGCAGAGAGTACCTGAAGGATCAGAACATTCCGGAGGACCTTGTGTGTCACTAAAGAGCTAAGACTTGATCCACCTGGAGAAGTGTTTCTCCCCCCAAACCTTGCTTCTTCGGCATGGAAGAGATGGAAGCTACAGTGCAGTAGTGGGTCTCAAGAGTCAGACCATGGTGCCACAACCTTCTGATGGTTTTCAAACTGTGTTCCGGGGAACTCACTTTTGGCAGTCTCCTGTTGGAAAGTAGCTGTGAGGTTTAAGTAAGGAATGTTCTGGAAGCTTTAGCCAATTCAACATCACTTTGATCTTTATGTAGTAGGAAACTACATATAAGATGTCCCATAGAATGGGGTTTCATCAATTATATAAGAACAATCCCACTTAATGAAGAGTAAAGTCAATTTACTTTAGACCATTGGTAATTCAGTGCCATCCTCTCCCGGCTCCACTACACTTCTGCCTGCCCCTCACCACCCTCATCGCAGCCTGTGGCCCCAAGAATACTAGCAAGCCTCTAGCCCTATCTTAATGCTGTTCCCTTCCCAAGGTTGAGTTCATAGTCTTCCTCCTCCAGGAAGCCCAGGAAGCCCTCTCTGCCTATCTTCACTGTCTCCAGCATCATTGCTCTCCCTTAGGAATGAGGGCTTCATTCTGTTGACCCACCAGCAGTGTCCAGGACCACATCAGACAGGTGACAGAGAAGAAAGGAAGTCAGCTGGATTGGTGGGTAGATGGGTAGGTAAGTAGATAGGTAAACAGGGAGAAGGTAAACATGGATAGGAAAGATGGAAATAAAGCTGCCGCATGTGAGTTGCTGTGAAAAGGAGAAACCTTGGTTCTACTTCCCCAGAGAAGCCACAGGCCCCAGCCTTCCCGGAGCCTTCTGTGCCTGGCTGCCACCATTCTCTCCTCCAACACAGAGTCAGCTCCTGACATGCCCTCGCCAGCGCAGTGATTACCCCTTGGGCAGCCTCCCATATCCTGTTCCTGCTCTTCCTACAAGCAGAGAAGCAGAAAAATCCATCCTGATGAGGAGGCAGCAGCCCACTCTCACCCTTCAGCCCCCGCCCCTGCAGCCTGTAACTCTCGGGCAGTCAGGCAGAAACAGGCAGTCAATTTTTTCCAGGGTCGAGCACCAGCGTAAGGCACAGCCCGCAGGGTGACGGGAGGCAGGGACTGCTTGGCTGGCACTGCGGTTTCTCCTCCGTCCTGGGGCAGCACCTCCTACTTTGCTCACCCAGACGTTCCCCACTATGTCACTCAGGGGACTCACTACCACCAGTGTGCAGTGAGCCTGGGCAGGGCGGAATTGCCTGTTGCCACCCATCACGCCTGTCCCCTAAACCAGCTTCCCACCTGCCTGCAAGCCAGCTCCTCCTACCCCTGCAGCCCTCGGGGGCTTCACTGTAGGCTCCCCGGCAGAGGTAAAGCTACTGATGTGGGTGCGCACAGCAAGCAGGCGTCAAGCAGCTCGTTGCTGGGTGCTATCGGTGCCGCCTAGATAACACCTTAGCTGCTAGGACAGCTGACAGCTCCCAGCTGAGCTCCTGCTCCCAGCAACCGCCTTTAGCTGTAAAAAGCTGCCTTGTCCAAGGTCAAGTCTTCCACTGGTGGGTTGATGGGACGGGGGTGTGGGAGGGAGGAAACCCACCATCCTGTCTCCTTGCCTCCAGGTGGGATGACTTTGAAGAGTCATCTCAGCTCCAGACTCCCCATGGGATCAGTGGAGGGCACTCGTGAGCCCGAATCGCACCCCACCCTGTGAGGCTCTGCACCCCACAATCTCTGCCTCACCCTGCTTATTATGTTTCGCCTACAGGTGTTGATAGTGGGGGCTCCCTGCACCCCACATCTCACAGTCTTAGGGCCTGAGGTCTCTGTCCAAGGAAGCAAGCCACAACAGCATTTTGTGAGCGCCTGTTTGTTTCTCATTTAATTGCTACACAGCTCAGCACAGTAGCCTCCTCGATCCACATGTCAGGACCCAAGAGAGGCAGCATGCTTTGCCTCTGGCAGCTTTCAGTGCATCAGAACTGGGGCACCACCTGTCTAGCACACCTCTAGCTAGGCAAGACTCTGATGCCTTCCAGCTCTGTCCCTTGCGAGACAATCCCAAGGGGAATCCTTCCCAATGGGGACTCCCTAGCTGAGGACTCTCTTCCTTTAGGCTCTGGATACCTCCTCCCGCCCTGAAATGCTGGGGTCCTGTGATGGAACTGGAGGCACCAGGCACATCTGGTTTCCCTCAGTGGAATGGGACCCAGCATACCCTGAGCCTCCGTCTCTCCATCTTTCAAGTGGGCCTTTGCAAGGGTGAATGATGGAGAGGAAGACATTGGCCTGGAGCGTAGCTGCCAGTCCTTGCTTCTCCCTTTGTCACGCATGACAGCTGCTCCTGGAGAACAACTCAGGCCTAGTATCTCGCCCTGGAGCAGCTCACTGACCTCTGGCAACAACTTGATGAAGCAGCTCCCATCCTTGTCCCCATCTCACAGCTGAGAGTAGAGATGCTTGGAGAGATAAGGTGATGTGGGAGAGACAGCTGGTGGGGAAATGAACTAATTGGGGTTCACACCTCTCTGTCCAGCCCCAGACTCCACATCCTCACCACTTGGATTCCCTTCTCCAGCTTCTGTGAGCCATCAAGACACGCCCCCATCCCGAGGGACCATCTCCCCTGGGGGTGGGGGAAGCAGAAGCAGTATGCTCAGGTTCTGTCCGGTGGGGTAACTACGATTTCAAGCCACATCTCCAGGTTCCCTGCTGAGAAAACCAATGGGAACCACATGTCCTGGGTATCAGGTTGCCCACGCCTCAGCTGCCCTGCTCTCTCCACTGAGACTGACCCTCCACTAATAAGAGCCCGGGGGCTGGGAGCCGCCTTATAAAGGCCCTGCCTCCAGGAAAGCTGCCTGCATCCTCTGGAAGCAGTAATGCCTTCCAGCCAGAGGAGAGGGGCTTGCTGGCCCCGGCCCTGGCCATAAATCCATAATTGCACAACATCTGGGCCTGCACGTCTCCATAAAGAATCCAGAGGAATGTGGCAAATAGTTCACGAGGCCCCAGGACTTCTTCAGGGGCTGGGTCGGGGCCAGGCCACTTCGCACCGTGCGAGCCCCTTTCTATGGGGACATCTCTGGGGAGGACACTGGACTGGCGGTCAGCAAGGCCTGGGTCCTAGCCAGGCTCTGCTTCCTGGCGTCTCGCAGTGCCAGGCAGCCTCTCCTTGTCTCCAATTGCTTCTCCGTGGACTGAGAACTGAGCACCCAACTCCCCTGGGAAGGATCCTGGTGTGGATTTAATGGCATTAGACCTTCCACATCACCGATGGGGAGAAATTCTAACTATCATTGTGCAACCTTGAAGATGCAGGCTGTGATTGATGGCAGACAGAATGGGAAGAGGTGGAATGGGAACAACACAGGGGACCAGACCCGATCTTAATAGGGGGTCTCCAGGCATTTCTTCCCGATGCCATCCGGGGGCTATTTACCTAGGCCTTTGGCTGCCAGCCTTCTCCTTTGCCTCATCTCATAAAGAGGCTCGGGGCTTTACCAAGTAGATTACATGGCACTTAGCTAATGAAATGACACCCTCTTCCCCCACCCCACCCCACCAACAAGATATTGATCAGTCACTGGCAACTGTAGAGCCTGCAGGAGCCGCTGGACAGTTTCAAAAGAAAATCAACCATTAATAAAATTGAATGGCGGGGGGGGGGGCAGCAAAATGGGAGGAGCAGGAGGGAGGTAGCTGGGAACACAAGGGAGAAAACAGGGAGAAAATGTGCCCCTCTGAGTCAAAAGCTGCACAGCAGATGTACGCGTGCAGTTGACCAGTTCCGTGAGAAGACCCTGTCCGTGGAAGCAAGAAAATACAGTGCATGACACAGAGCAGAGGCTTCAAGCTGCAAGCTGGGGGCAGCCCCGGCCGGGTTTTGTTCCATATGTGCTTTATTTAAAAGGAATTTGTTACCACAATTTTTTTTTTTTTAATGGAAGAATTGTAATGGAGGGCCACGTTTCTGGAATTTGGGCTTACATTCCTGGCGCAGGGGTGGCAGTTGCCCTGTGGCAGCTCTGGAGCGGGCTCCCCCAGCACCCCGGGGCCCCCACGCCTTCCTGTGAGTTGCCAGGGTTTGGCTGAGACCCTGATCCAAAGGCTGAACTGAGTTACGTTCTAAAGCGCCATGGTGAAGTTCGAGGGCAAACCCCACACCCGATAGTCTCGGGGTACCTGTCGGGTACAAAGAGCTTTATCGTCCTGCCCTTAGTGCTCACAATTCTCATCAATAGGACACAATGGACGGAGTCTGTGCCGAGAGAGGATAGCGCGTGCTTGGACCCACAGCTACTGTCCCCAGGAGAAAAAGAACAAAATGCCAGACAGTGGCCTTGTCCCAGCAGGAGAACTGTGCATGGGTTGAGTTGTCCTGCTTTCCTGCAACAAGTCTTATTTCTTTCTTTCTTTCTTTGTTTTCTTTTTTTTTTTAAGATTTAATGATGCATACAGAACTGGGGTACAGGCCAGAGGTGCAGGGGTGGTGAGAGGATTCACCAGAGACAGAGTGGGGAGCAGGATAGGCAGATGGATGAAGTACACTGCTGAGGGGAGCAGCGGGCGGGTCAGGAGAGGTCTGCCGCCATGTGGTCACCTCCGGGGCTGGGGATTGAGCTCACATCGAAGCAGCTGCAGCTTGTGTATGGTGCTATGTCCTAATCCATTGCACCACCAGGGAGGGCCACAACAAATTGCATTGCTAATCAGTAAAGGAAAAGTCCGGTGTATGTCAAGGATAGCAAGTCCTGATGGACCCAGGGCCACAGAGCTCACGCCTGCAGGAGCAGCCTTAGGAGCCACGGAGGGAGGGGCCGCCTGAGCAGGAGGCAGGGCTGGCAACTGGCTGCCCCCACGGGCCTGTCCGGGGACCCCAGGCCCCACTGATGCAAGCAGAACGGGGGAGAGTCCTCCCGCGGGCAGATGGGGAGGCCAGCAGGGCTCAGCTCCTGTGCCAGGCCAGGTTTTCTGTGTGGCACACACAGCACAAGCTAGAGCATCTCAGGGTTCCCAAAGCCACTCTCAGCTCTGCTATTTCCCAGCTGTGTGACCTTGTGCAGGCCACCGAACCTCTCTGAAGTTCCTACTTCTTTCTAACATTGAGAGGTACAACTGACCGCTCAAAAGAATCAAATGAGGGCGACAAATCTGAAGAGCAGGGGGCCTGCCCCAGTAAGTAGTCCCGAAAAGCCCAGCCGTTATGCAGTGTCACTTTGAATGTTTTACAAAGCCGCCACTGGGCGCTGCCAGCGAGGGGCAGGGTGCCCCTCCATTACGCAATCAACCTGCCACAGATTCCCAAAGAGCTCGAGGCCATCATGCCCCACTTTAAGCAGAAGGGGCTAGTCCTGGAAGGGGGAGCCGTGTAGCGGCTCCACTCCAGGAGATCGCGGTGTCTGAGAGACGTGCGGGGACCCTCAGGTGGTGCTCGTCAATGTATCTTTTAGACCGAGGGCGACTGAACACCTTCTGTGTGGCTGGCCCCTCTGGCACCCACCTGCTTACCTGGTGTGAAGAGCAGGAACTCTGGAAACGGACGGGGTCCACATCTCCCTCCGTTCTCACTCTGTGGCCGGTGCTTCCTTCTCTCTGAGCTCTGTTTTAGCTCTTCTCTCTTAGCTCTGCAAGTGCCTAGCCAGTCAGCTCCTTGTGAGACTTCATCAAGAAGGCAAGGGCTTCCCAGGATGGCAGGAGCGGTGGGACTTGGGGTAACTCCCCCACCTCACAGACAAGGCAAGTTGTCTCCTATACCACCCTCTCATTCACTCACCCATTCATTTATTCCTTTGTTCCTTCCCCCCTCACCTTGTACACCAGAGCAGTGTGTCCCTCCACCCAGGGGGCACACCCAGAGGTCCAGAAGCATCAGCACCCTAGAAATGCAGTTCGCCCCTACCCGTGGGCCCCCTCATCTCTCACTGCCGGGGAGCAGCTGCGGCCAGACATTTGGAAGTCATTACAAACATCCCTGTCTGATTCTGTTCTCCCCTGTGCGTAGCTTAAACGGATTCCAAGGAATTTTGGCTGAGCTCCTTGGCAGAGGGAGACCCAGAGGAATGATGGAGAGTTCTCTCCCTCCTCCCAGCCACACACAGTCCTCCTCGTGTCAGAAGGCCAGAGCAACGGGCAGGAAACCTACAGAGGTCTGATGCCAGGACTTCGTGCTCAGCCTAGCCTCAGCCGCCTCCTCGCCAAGACTCAGTTTCCCTACCTGTAAATGGAGCCGTGAAAGCACCCCACACACCATCCTCACCGCACAATCCCACGTTCATGTCAATTAAATGTTCGAGAGATGGTGTTTGTTTCCTGCTCCAATTTCAACTTTCTTTTTGAGGTCACCAGGGAAGCAGGAAGGTGAATTAGATGAGATCCTGATGCAAAAGTCAAGCCCTTAGCCTGCTGGATGCCTCAGCAAAGTCACTGCACATCCTTTGCCTCGGTTTCCCCATCTTGTACACTCAGTTTCCAAGTTCCCTCCCCTGGTACCGCCTGTCAGCTCCTCCCCTCCCTGCGCTTCTCCTTCTGGGTTCCTGTTAGCCATTTTCTTTCTCTTTTCTATGCTTGGTTCCTGACCCCACGCTGGTCTCCTGAGGTAGGGAAGATAGAAAGACAGATGGAGGTGTGGATACTGCGGACGCCTCCGTCGGTGGGCATCTCTGCCACTGCCTTGCCGGCCATTCCCCCCGTCTGGTTCACTCCAGGCTTGTCAGTCTGCGTCAGAGCCAGTGGGAGCTACGTGGCCGTGTGTGTGTGTGTGTGTGTGCACTTGGTGTTGGTCATGGCTGTGTGTGTGTGAGCTTGTGGGTCTCTCATCTCCCCCTTCTCTGGTAGAGGAGATGCCGCTCCAGAAGTTCCACGCACAGGGCACAGGCCTCAGGGAGCGGGTGTGGGAGGAGCTGGGGGGGCCGACAGAATATATCACACAGCACAACAGGATGGCTTGCTCAGCCCCGATGACTCAGGGGGGAGAGAAACGGCTCATCTTAGCCGCAGCAGGGAGCTCTTCCAGCCCCAAGCTCAGGGAGAAGCCACGAGAGAGCTGTGTGGGTATGTCACATACCCCAACTTTCTGCAGCCTCCCACATGCACGAGCCTGTCCACCTGTCTCCCTAGGGACACTCCTGTTGGAGAGGTCAGTGCCGGGATCCTGTGCCAGGCACTTCCATGAGCAACTCACGTCACCCGCACACCCAGCTGGGAGGTCCAGCCTCACCTGTCTCCTCTGCCCTCCAGGGGAGGAGGCCCGCAGCTGTGAAGCCCCTGGGCCAGCAGGCCAAGCCCACTCCCAACACTTCCAAGTCTCCGGAGCACTGTCGGCCCCAGCTGCCTCTCAGCTCCTGTGAAATTTCAGTTCCTTTTGTGTTTTCCTGCTTCTGCGTCTCTGTCTCCAGAACTGCGCTCTACATTCGGCTCTATCGGTCTCTCTTATTTCTGTCTCTAGGTCCTCGCTCTCCTTCCCTCCCTCCCTCCCTCCCTCATGGCTCTCCCTTCTCTCTCCTCCCCCATCCTCTGCCTTGGGCCCTGTCTCTCTGTCTGTGCCGGTCTTCCTGCCGCCTCTGTGATTTCCTCCCTCCCTCCCTCTTCCTCCCCTTCTTCTCTGCACTTCAGTCTCTGCCTGTTTCTCTCCCTCTCTCAGCTCCCTCGACCCCTCACCATCCCTCCATCCCTGCGAGTGTCTCTGCCTCTCCCTCCATTCTCTCCAACCGACTTCCTCCATGTCTGACACAGCCTCTCCCAGGAAGGCTCCACAAGTCCACTCACCCAGGGAGGGCCGCAGCCTTGTGAGCTCCTGAGCCCGCTAGGGTGAGCCATTTCTCTCCCACTGAGCCATGGGGCTGATCCAGAACCCCATATTGAGCTGTGGTATATTCTCCTTCTGCCCTAGCTCCTCCCACACCCACTCCGGCTCCTGGAGGCCTGTGCCCTGCCATGGAACTTCTGGAGCTGGCTGGCAGCACTGCTCCCTCAGCTCCTGCTCCCTGAGGCAGTCCCAAAGGGGCTCAGGGGGATTTATCGTCCTCACCCCAATCTGCCAGCTGCCAGTGGCTACAGCACACCCTCTCCTGGAGCGGGGCCCCAGGGGCAGCCCTCGCCAGGCCCCTCCGGGCCCAGAGGGCCCGAGGACTCCCCGCCATAGCCAGAGATGCTGCTGCCCCGTTAGGCCCTCTTGACCCTGTCCACAGGGCTGCCCTCCCCTCCTTACAGTGGCCCTCAGTTGCCCCCTAGTGACTCCAGAAGTGTGCCCTGTTTCCCGCTGCGACATTAGTGCAAATACCCTCCTCTGTTGAAGCCCTAAGCCACGTCTTCTCTCGTCTAACAACTCCCCTTCCTCTGCTCACACCTGTCCTCCTCCCCTGGGCCCAGATCATCCCCCAGCAGACAGAAACAGTGGTCTGGCTTCCATGCCCACCCACAACCCAGAGCAGGACTCCCAGGCAGCCCTCGGGGCTGTTAGCGTGGAAATGGACGGTGAGGGCCCAGAAGAGGCGGAGGAGGAAAAGGAGGAGGAGGAGGAGGGGCAGGACAAGGCCAGGGTGCCAGCAGGCAGGTATGTCTGGTGGCTGCATCACCTAGGGGCCCCAAGGCGCACCCCCCCACCTCGGGGCCCACTGCCACCCTCCTGGTCTTCCTGCCGGAGCTCCCAGGCCCAGTAGCAGGGGGCCCCCCAACAACAGGCCCCAGCCACACTCCAGCTCCGCCAAACCCACATGCCCCGAGCTCACGGATGGAGGGCTCCCCTGCTCCTGGCGCCTGTTCAAGCTGCCTGGTGTACTAAATTGATTTTTTATCGTTGCTCTGGAGCGAGCTTAATGAATCTGTTAGTGACGGCTGCCTACCCCAAACGCCTCTCGGTGCCTGCGCCACCAGAACGCTCTTCCTGAGAGGGAGAAGGCATTATTTAAGGCTTAGCCTGTGCTCCTGAGAGCAGCTAGGCATCAGCTGGGCCATGGCTGGCTCTTCCCAGGGTATTTCTGTGCTGGGGTGGGGCTCTAATGTGGGTTAAAAAATGGAAAATCACGGCTGATAAAGAATGGTAGGGCTTAACTGGGAGCATGTGTTCCTAAGGACCAACAGATCTGTGTCTAACTGCTCATTTATCTGCCCACCCACCACCCACCTACCCATCCATCCACCCAGCTAGCTTTCAGTCTATTCAGCTACTCATTTGTCTGTTCATTGATTCATCTATCCTTTCATCCTTTCATACTCCTTTCCATTCTTCATTCCAACAAACCATGCATCTATCCATCCATCTGCCCATCCAGCCACCCACCCACCCATCCATCCCCTCTCCCTCTCTCCATTGTTTCATTCATTTATTCACTCACTTAACTTAACACTCTTCCTTCACTTCAATCACCCTAACACTGCTGCCCCAGGCCCTTTGCACTGCTGTTTCTGTAACAGGGGGGTCCCCAGGGAAAAGGGAGGTTCCAGGTTCCCTGCCCCACCCAAGGGAGGGTGGAGCTGAGCAGGGAGGAGAAGAATCTAGAGAGAAAACTGAAGAGCTGAAGAGAAGGAAGAAGCAGGATGGAGAGCCAGACGGAGACCTGAGGGAGGCACATGGAGCAGAGGCATGTGAAGAAGCAGTTCTTGCTTCTTGGTCCTGGACTGGTTGAAACAGATGTGGGTGAGAGACCCGTGGGGAGCTTCACTATGGAAGCATTTATCCTGATTTTGTTCTTTTTTCCTCCCAGACTTGTCTGGTCATTTCTGACCCTTTTCTATGGGCCCCTACTGAAAGTTTCTTCAGACTTGTGGCCTCGCTTTGGGCCAATCCCTTTTGGGTGGGCTTTTCTCCATGAGGGGATAGGTGATTTAGGGTGTTTGATTGAGAAACTATATTCTTTATCTTTTGTGTATCGTGCACTGATTGTATTAAATTTCTTTTCCTTTAAATGTCTTATGTTTTGTCTTTATATGATAGATGGTAGAACCTATTTGGAACAGGAAGCTTTGGGGGTCCATGGGTGCCCCTCTTTCACTACCTATAACATTTCTACTGCCAGTAATGCTCTTTCCTTGAAACTCCCATAGTCTGTTCCTTCACCAGGCCCCTGCTCAAATTTCATCATTTCCAAAATAACTTCCCTGACCACTGAAATAAGTTGAAATAAATTAGCAACTCCATGTCTTTATCCTCAGTTCTTTATCCTTTACCCCCTTCGCATTTCCACAGAGTATTCCTTGTCCTCTGATATTATATCATACATTTATTTCTCTTGTTCAGTGTCTGCTGCCTTCCACTAGAAGGATGTTCCATGAAGGTGAGAGTTATGCCAGTTTCACTTTCTGTTGCACCCCATGCCTTGAATAGTGCTTGGCATGTAATTGGCACTCAGCAAGGTTGATTGATTGAATAAATCATTTGGTTGCCTAATACATGCTCTGTCATTCACTAAACACCAGAATAAACAGTGAACAAGCCAGTCACAGCCCTTTCCTGTGAGGGCCCCTAGAAACACAGGCTACAAGGACAGACAGAGGCCTTAACCAAGCAATCAGTGGTGATTGTAAAATTTCATTTGAGTTAACAGGTTTGAAGGTTAAAGGAGTCTGTAAATAAGTTTAAGTTGCTTGAGTTGGGGCTTCGTTGCCCACACCCACAGCAGTCTATCTGGCCACACCACACGTGTAGATGCTGGTTGAACCAAATCCTGGGTTCTCAACTCTGCTGTTCATCTCAAGCTCTTGCTCCACTTTTAGCCTCTCTGTGCTCCTCCATACCATGGAGAGGACACAGACAGGACAGACCGTTCTGCCCCTATCTGAATTGGGCTTGAATCTAGTTCAGAGAGTGGACATCACTGGGTTCATTGCCTTCCTTTTCCTTTTCTTCTATCCGAGCCAGGATTCAAGCAGGTGGCATTGCACTCTCTTGGGAAAACAGTGATAAGTGAGTCAGGGGCTCTTCCTGTGTTTGATCAAGTGAGTCCTTGAAAACATGGTCCTGGATGTCCCAAAAAGGGGGGAAGGGATAGCAATGATGGAAAAGGAACACTCCCTAGACAAAAATGAGGATGGGATAGGATGCAGGAAAGATGAGGACCTGATTGTCTTGGGAGCACCTTAGAATGTGTAATTGAGATTGCACCAAGAGATGTAATCTTTGCCACAAGAGCCCCCCAAGTCTTCCTTTCCCAAGATTCCCATCCCTACACCTGAATACAGCCAACCAGACTATATTTCCCTGGTACAGACATTGCAATATCTCCAGCATTATCTGCTCTTCAAAAGACTTAGCATAACGATTGCCGCAACAAAGTAGAACATCCTATCCCTCTCTCTCCTTGAAACTGAGAGTTTGTGACTGCTCTGACCTGAAGTATATTAATGATTAATGAGTTTCTGGGTGCTGGGTCATAAAAAAAAAATAGTTTCCAGAGGAAACTGGGATTCCCAGATTTGGACAAACTACCATGTTGTAAGGAAGCCCAAACTCCACGGGAAGTCCTGTATGGATGTGTTGACCAGCTAAGCTCTCCACGTACAGCTTTCATGAACCATCACATATGGAAGTGAGTAAGATGTCAGATGTCTCCAGCTCCAGCCTTCAAGTTTTCCATTTGCATTTCTAGACAAGTCATCCCTACTGTGACCTAAAGGACCCATAAGTAATGGTGCGGCTGTTGCATGCCAGAGTTTTAGGGTGACCTTACAGACCTAGAATAATTGGACAACAGCTGTATATAATAACTCCTGATTACCAGACACTGTACTAAGCATTTTACAAATATTCACTCATTTAATCTTCAAAACTTGCCCTAGACATTCAATTCATATTTCCATTTACAGATGAGAACTAAGTACAGTGATGAAAAGCAACTTGCCCACTGTCACAGAATAAGTAGATGAACTGGGATTTGACCCCAGGCAATCCGACTCCAGAGCAATCTGGGACAATCTGCAATGAGATAGCAGTGGTGGGGATGAAAAGTTGCTCTTTGGAGCCTCAGCCCAATACAGTATGCAGCCTTGGGGCATTGCTGTCTTGCGATCAAAGTTGAAAGTATCTTGCAGTCTGTATGAGAACACTTGACTCTTTTTTTTAAGATTTATTTATTTATGCATACAAGAACTGGGGTACAGCCTACAAATTGGGGGGTGAGAGAATTCACCAGAGGCAGATCGGGGAGTAGATCTGCTGAAATACACTGCTGAGGGGAGCAGCAGGTGAGACAGGAGAGGTCTGCTGCGCCATGTGGGTCAGCTCCTTGGATGGGGGTCACACTCATGCTGCAGGGCCTGGGGATAGCTTCACAGTGCTGCATCTTAAACCCTTGTGCCACTAGGAAGGACTGAGAGGGCTTGACTCTTGACAGCAAGGTGATCAAGGGTAATAGCTAAATAGCTAGATAGATAGATAAAAATGGGTTAATAGATGGCTAGATATGAGAGTTGATGTGTGGGTGAATGTAAAGATAGATCAGTCAATAGACCGAAAATATCTATATCTATTTCTATAAATAGATAATGATGATTGGGTTTTTTTTTGTTTTGTTTTGTTTTGTTTTTTTCAGTTTCTTTTCCTTTTTTTTAAGTTTTTTTTTTTTTTTTTAATGTATACAGAACTGGCTACAGGCCAGAGGTGCAGGGACAGTGCAAGGGTTCACCAGACACTGAGTGGGGAGCAGAACAGGCAGATAGACAAAGTACACTGCTGAGGGGGGCAGCGGGCGGGCCAGGAGAGGTCTGTCCCATCATGTGGGTCACCTCCAGGGCAGGGATCGAACTTGCACTGAAGCAGCTGTGGCCAGCTTGCAGTGCTGCATTCTAACCTGCTGTGCCACCAGGGCGGCCTGCTGTTATCTTTCAATCAGAACTTAGAGCCTAGTGGTAATTATTGCTATGCAGGATCTGAGAAAGACAAACTAGAGATGAAATTCCAACTCTATGTCACATCCGTTCTCCACACGCCTCAGTTTCCTCTCTTGTAAAAGGATCAGGAGCCTCCCCATCCCACGGGACGTGACAAAGACTCATGGAGGTGTCGCTTAGGAAGCGATTATCATGGAACCGGCACCTCATAAATGCTGGATCCCTACTCGCCCCACCCTCCTCATCCTTTCTTCCCCACAGCCTGTGACTCCCCAGAGCTGTCTCAGACAGCAGGAAGCCCCCCACCCCTGCCGTCCCTGAGCTGGGGGTCACAGTAGTGTCTCCCTCCAACGTGCCACCCGCCTCCAGCGCTGAGCGCAGCTGCCGGCCAGGCGCCTCCTTCCCCACAGCTGCTGGGATGCGACCTTGTCTATCAGGAGGCCCCCGGAGCCTGCTGAGTATGCTCCCTGCTTGGTAGGTGACATAAATATTTTCCAACATGCCGGCAACAATCTGATTGGTGCCTTCCCCCAGTGCCAAGCTTCAGGCGTGGGGCTGCAGAAGCAAAAAGTAAAAAAAAAAATCCTTTTTGCCAATGAAATCCAGAGGAGCTCACCTCTTCCTGTCTCCTGTCTCCTTGTTTACTCCAAGTTCTCACCCAAACTGCTACATTCCTTGGGACTTCGCAAATGCCCGTGGTGAGAACAGCCCTGCCCTCCCCTCCATGGCTAACACACCAAGGAGGACTTGAGCACATTCTGGAATGTGCGAAGGTGGTAACAGCATTGTGGCCATAATTTAATTTTTTTTAACTTATTTATGCATGCAGATCTGGGGTACAGCCCAGAAGTGAAGGGGCAGTGAGAGGATTCATCAAAGACAAAATAGGGAGTAGAACAGGCAGGTTGACACAGTACCCTGCAGAGGAGAGCAGCAGATGAGACAGCAGAGGTCTGCTGCATCATGTGGGTCACCTCCCTGGCCGGAATTGAGCTGGTGCTGCAGTGGCTGTGATAGCTTCGTAGTGCTGAGACTTAAACCCTTGTGCCACCAGGGAGGGCCCAGATAATTTTAAAAATACTTTTTAGAGTCCTATCATTTAGCTATCTTCAGGTTTTGCTCCAGACAACAGGAAGAGCAGCATGGGGGGAAGAGGCTCACAGGTGCTACAAGATGACCCGCAAGTTGCCACCTGTTGAAACAGTTGATGGATGATGGATGCATCTTGGTTCTCCATGCCCATGGGGCTCAGACTTGAGCCAAGAGCAGCACGTTCTAGCTCAGTGCAGACTTCTGCAGGGACTCATCCGATAGGGCTCAGGTGGAGGCCGGGTTTGACTAAGTTAACAAGTCCCCAGGGGAATTCTGCTGCACTAGTTTATACTGCTCCCTCAGCATTGTGTATACTTCCAAATTTCAATAACACAACATTTAAAGAGCCCACCTTCAAGAGATTCTGACTCAGAAGACCTGGAACGAGGCTCAGGAGTTTATAGTTTATCAGTCTCCTGAGTGGCTCTGATACACTTGTTTCGTGGCAGACTCTTCGGAAAACACCGGGTGAGTGCCGCCAAATAATTGCTTTGCTGTGGGATATTCACATAATGTAGGTGTGTGGGCAAGCTGAACCTCAGCCTGGCAGGAAACGAAAGCTAAACCAAGCAGCTCCAGGAGGAGCTGGAGGTAACCAGGCGATGGAGGGAAAGGAAAGGGTGCAGAGGGAACAGCCTATGCTAAGTACATGAACAGTATAGCTTTAGGCCAAGGAAACAGAAAAGCAGCTCAAGCTCTCACAGTGAGAAGCAAGGAGGGCTTTGCCTGAGGCCACACGGCAGGTATCTGAGGGATGAGGGAGTTTGCCTGACACCCACGCCCAGCCTGGCCCCTCTCCATCCACCAGGCTGCCAGCCACTCCCTCACCCTGAGGTAAAAGAACACTAGAATGAAGGGTGTGAACAGGAAGTTTTTATGGAAAAGGTAGAATTCGTCTAAGCCGAGAGAGCCTCTTGCATGTAGTGTGTGTCCACTTCAAGGACAAAACCTGAGGTGAGAGAGGTGAGACGGTAGAGGCTGGTCTGCAGCAGGTACACAGGATGGGAGCATCTCACCCCAGGGCTGTGGCTGGACTGATGGGCTACAAGCTGGCCTCAGAATGCCCTGGAGAAAGGAGGCAGCCTGCCCTCATCCGCTGGGCTCCAGTGATGCTGGGCACCTGCTGGCCTGGGCACCTGGGGGGGTCTGGCCGGCGGTGCACTGTGCCAGGATGGCTGAAGGGTGCAGCCCTCCTGACCCCCTGAGCTTCAGCAGAAGGAGTGGGTATGCCAGCTGTTCTGTTCCCAGTGCTTTATTGGGGCGGGGGTGGGGTGGGGTGAGAAGAGGTATCAACCTAGAGTCTCACTTCATACAAAATGGAAAATTCCAGGTGGGCTTTGTAAATTCAGAGTCAAATGAAAAAAACCATCTCATTCATTCAACCAATGTTTACAGATCCTGGGTCTGGGAGCTGGGGGGCCCAAGGTCTAATCTCATGTCTGATTCTTGCTGTGTGACCTTGGGAAAGGCAGGTATGCACCCCCACTTTACTTGTAAGCCCTCCCCCAGTCCTGCTCAGCCCCAGCCGCCACAGGGCATACACAGCAGGAGACAGCACTGGCTCTGCCCTCAGAAAGTCTTTAGGGTGACAGAAGAGAAAGACCCTCACTGTCAGGGGTAATGATGGTAGCGATGACTGCAAGGGAACCCTTTCCAGTACACTTGAGTTTACCCAGGGCATCATCAGGGTCTTGGCAGGAAACAGATGGTACATTTGATCGGGTAACCTCAGAGTGTCGAAAAATAGGATATTTGCAAAAGCAAAAGGTTGGGAAAGGACAGGAACAAGGGGATTCAGGACTGGGGAGGATAGACGCAGCAGGGCCCTTTCCAGCTCTGGGCCTAGAGGGCCAGTGGAGAGGTCCCTGCCGGATCTGGAGACAGCTGCCCAGTAGCGGGAGGTTCGGGGGTGGGGGGGCCTCTCAGCACTGCCAAGCCAAAGCGCTGGGGAGCAGAGGAGAGAGCTAGCTCAAGCTCACTGGCGTCTTGCCCTCCTAACATCCTGACACTGCCTCCCACTGACCAAACGATCCTGGAAGCCAGAGTCCCAGGGAGCCGGTGACGCTGCCCCCGTGGTCAGGCTGCCTGCGTAGAACTGAGATGGAGAAAGCCAAAGGACCGAGAGGCTCGTGCCCAGAAAGTACTATCCCTGCCTTTCCATTTCCTCTCACAATAATCCTGCGAGGTAGGTTTTATTATCTGCCTTTTTTTTTTTTTTTAACAAGAGGAAGTTGAGATTCAGAGAGGTATAGTGATTTTCCCAAAGCCACACAGTGAGAAAAGATGGAGCCAGGATCGAAACCATGGTTTGCCTGAGTTTCTGGGCTCCAGGCTTTATAGTTTAGGAGAATATGGGTTCAAATCTCAGTCCTGCCACTCACTGGCTTTTGACCTTGGCAATGCTGTGTGTCTCTGAATAGGGAGTTCATGATTCCCAAACATGTGCTACTGAGGTCTGATTCAGGTACGTGGAGTGTAGGTCCTCGCAGGTAGGGAGTGAGCTGACTCAGGCAGTCGCCTGCCCAGATCCACCCCTGGCAGCTATTAACCAGAGCATCAGATGCTGCATTAGGTGGGGGCAATTTGTCCGCCTCCTTCTCCACCTGCAGAATCGATCTCCACGCTCAGCTGCCTCATTGAGATTCAGGTCCTCAGCTCCGGGACTCCATCCCAGCGTCTGGTCAATAGCTTATATTTTTAATTTGTCAATAATCAGTCGGGACCTTGGCCAGTGCCCCACAGAAGGCTCAGCAAGATCGCTCAGCCATAGGGGAGGGGGGCAGGCAGTGTGCATGCAGAGGAACAGGTTCTAGGTTGGGCTGGCAAACCCAGATGGGGGTGGGGCCCATGAGTCCTCACAGTTGCCAGGCTTCCAGGCCCTGGCCCCGATGTCAAGAGACCTCCAGAGTCATGTCTAAATATACCAACTTGAAGTCAACAAAATCTGGGTTTAATTTCAGCCCTGCTGTTTTAAAGGGAAGTGGCCTTGACCAGAGACTGAACCTCTCAGAGCCTCCATTTCCCCACTTGTCAAATAGCCGCTTCCGTAATTACACACAACTCCTAGGACTGTGACTGAGTGAGTTCACCCACATCAAGTGCTTAGAACAGTGCCTGGCGCACTGTGCACACATTATCACTGCAAGTGTGACTGTTTTCAAAGCCAACAATTGAGTCAACTAGTTAAGTGAACCATGATTATCAGGACACTCACTAATGATTGATACAGATGAAGAGCCTGACACTCACAGAGAGAAAGGATTATGCCCATCAAGGAGCGGAGGTTCCCAGAAGTGAGCTCCTCAAGGTCACACAATGGGGTGTGAGGCAGCTGGGGAAGAAACCCAGGGAGTCTAACCCTAGGTCTCAGGCTTCTAGTCACCTTGTGAAATAAAGTTTCCACAGTGTAAGTGTCAAAAACAAGGAGGGAAAAATTGCCTGAGCTCCCTCCCTTCATTCTTGGCACTTTTTATGAATAAGTGTGCTGTTTCCTTTGTCCTCCAACCAGCAGGCACTGGGAGCCCACAGGAGGGCATGGAATGAAAATAACAAGAAAATCTGTTTTCCTCATGAGTCGCTAGCCTTCATGTCACTAAAGAAAGCCTCGGTGCTTTCCTGCCCCATGTCCTCCCCTTGGAAGAAGTCAGGAGATGCCAAGAAAGTTGCAACAGAGGTGGCTGAGCAGGGGCTTTGCCAAGGTCAAGGAACAGTTAGTGCCAGAGCCAGGATGCACACACACACACATGCCCATGGACTCACCTGTGCGGATGTTGGCGCTATCCGTGCCTGCTTGCTGCACCCTTTGCCTGATTTCTCATCAGCAGTGGTTGTTGGGTCTCTTATTGCAGATGCTGCAGAACAGGGCTAGCCCCTGCCATGGCCCAAAGCCCTGACCTGGGGCTGCACCCACCTGTGGGAGACAGCAAAGGCACCGCATTGAATGCTGGGCTCCAGGTCTGACAAGTGGCTTCCCCCCTTTCCAGAGATGCTATCAAGTGAGTCCCCAGCTCCAAGAGCCTAATCTCTCACCTGCAAGTGAAGAGAGTGACACACCTGCATGGTTGTCACGTGGGAGATTTCCTAGGCAGTGCAGCTGAGTGCTCAAGTAGTAACGGGTTGTGCAGCAGGCTCAAGTGAAGCCTGTGCTCCCATGCCTCCCCCTCCCCAGAGCTTCAGGACACCTGAGGAGTTCTCATCCTGTCTTCACCCTGCCAAGCTCCTCTTTTTGCAGAGAACCTACCCTTGAATCTGTATCTATTGAAATATGCCTTTCATGAGGAAACTCCCTAGAGATCAGTAGAATCCCCTACAGGTAGAATTTGGAAGCTGTTAAACTCTGAGCTCCTGGGACTGACAGTGAGGTATAGATCGCAGGTGGGACCCTCAGAGCCATGGCACATCAGCTCTGCAGGATCCTCAATGGTTGTCTAGCCAACCTCCTTCCCATTGCACAGAGAGGAAGCTGAGGTTGGGAGGAGAGTGACCTATTCAAGGGTATCGGGCCAGCCAGTGCAGGCTGTTCTGTACACAGGACACACTTTGCTTCTGGTGTGGACCCAAAAAACCTATTCTCAGGATGGTTGACAATGCCAAGGGCAGCCAGCTTTTCCAAGAGACTTCTAGGGGTCATTTTGCGGACAGTAGTTGAAAAACAAAGGAGGGTAAATTTTTGTCTTTGTTTTGCATGGGCTTTCTATATTAACCCAGGTAGGTCACTCTACCTCTCTAAATCTTAGTTGTCCCATCCTGAGTGAATCACAAATTGCTGAAACAATCAGGAGATTGAAGCGTGGCCTCATTATTATTATCTCATCCCCCACCCCCATCTCCTCTATTGTCTTTTTCTTCATCATTCTCATTGATTAAGCATTTGCACCATAATCAAAGCTTGCTTGAACTAAGTTTAGGAGGAGGAAGTTATTATTAGCCTATTTTCCAGATGATGAAACTCAAGGTTGGGGAAATTTATTTGGTGACCCTGGTCACCATAAGCTCCCCAGTAAGGTACCAGTTTTCAGACCTGGACAGCCAGAGAGCAGAGGCTGTCACCTCAACCCTTAACAAACCCCCCTTCCAAGCAGAAGGACTCAGCAAAGCTTGGTAGTAATTCGTCCCACTATTATTCCTCTGGATTCAGAGAAGTCACATCTGAACCCTGGCAAGAAACATTTGGTCAGCATCCCAGGAGGCCAGTTTTCATTCTTCCTGCTTCTCCCATGACAGGACCAAGGACGGCAGGTGGGTCTGCAGAGAGGCACTCAGATGTGAAATGGGTCAGAGAACAAATGAAGACAGGGAATTTAACATGTTTGGGTTCCTCCATGGCTGGGGTCATCCATGCGGGAAGTGAGTTGAATCTGCAGATTTCCCTTGGGGCTGGGGGTGTCAGGCAGCCTTATGACAGGGAGGCTTTTGGGCAGGCTTGGGGGAGGTGTTGTTAAACCTTTGTCCCTGCACAGGGTCCCTTCTGGGTTTTCTCACGAAGGGGTCTGATCCACTGGCTGTGTGTCCTGGAGCAGGCTGCTTGCCTCTCTGGGCCCCATTTTCTTCATCAGTGTAGCAAATACATTGGCATGGAGACAGAAGAGTGCTGATTTCCTTCATAATTTCCTATTAATAAAGCCTCAAAGTCATCAGTGTCTCTCTGTTCCGTCCAAATATTAGAATTTCTTGGGATACACCTTAAGGCCAATTCCCAGATCCTGTTCCAAAGCAAGAAAATACCTGAAGATTGGGCTCCCGGATCAAGTCTTTTGTTCCCCATGTGGTTCTAACTGGTCATTGCTTTATATCATCCCTTGAGAAATGCCTCTGGATTGCAGATTAAGCAGCTCTATCTGACTGCCAAGAAATTGAGGGCCAGACAGGGCAATGACCTGCTGATGGTGCTAAAGTTGTTCAAAGGTGGGGGTCACGGTGGAGCAGGGGGTCTCTGTCCAAAGTGCTGAAAAGGAAGGGCCACTGATCTGCAGAGATCTCTGGACTCTGGACATCTTTTTTCCCCCTAGACATCACCTAGCTTTACAAGTTCTGTAAAAGGTTTGATCTTTTTTCCTTCTCTTTTCCACCCAACTCTAACTCCAGTTAAATCATTCACACACCCCAAACGTGAGACTTTGCTTCAGAATAGTCATCACCATGCCATGATCACCAAGAACATTATATCTGGGGGATTCTAACTGGCATAGGGATGAAAGCAAGGCAGAAATTAAAGCATCCCAATGGTCTAGCTCAAGATTTTTTCCCTAGGAGTGGGGACAAATGGATTAACCCCATGAGCATTTAAAGAATGCCTGTGGTATGCAATAGAGATAAAGAGACCTCTGAGGTAGCTAATCAGAATACCAATATCAAGCACTGCTAAGATTATTGGGTATTTGTTAAAGACCAGTCCCCTCACAAAAGTTTTACTTGAATAATATCTTTACATTTTATAGTAATCTTATGAAGATTTCCACTTTTGAGATGAGAAAATCAAGGTTCACTCCATTCCTAACCTTGAGGCAATCGTTGCCTGTTCTGCTTCACCCCAAATCCCTCAAACTCTGTGTTACACGTTAGAGTGTTCCCTTAAAGAGAGCTTATAGGTCAGCCTAGGGCTTCAGAGGTCAGCATTTATCTAATTCTAGACAATACCAAGACTAGCACTTAGAGTCTATTTATACTTGTTGTTCAGGTGTAAAAGTTAAACTGGCTGGTTGCTCAACAGTGAGTAGGATGGTTAGAATTCACATCCATGTTAGCTTTTATGGGCAACTTCTTAAGCCCAAGGAAAGACCCAATTAAGGGTGGAATTTTAGGCACATCATCAATAAAAGGGGATAGCATAATTTTTAGTGGAAGACTGAGAACAATGACTGCTGCAGAGATAGAAGTTTTCAGTAGGGGTGGCCTTTTCCTCTGGTCTGGGAAAAGGATCTGTCCTTGTCACTAGGAAAATCAAAAGAGAACCTCCCACTCCCATACTTACACTCCCAGCACTGACAGTCCTCCCCCAAAGCCCTCCCTCAGAGCTACAAGCTATTTCACTTCTTCTCAAACGCATGACTAATAAGTGCTTCATAGAAGGCAATATTCAATCGTGCTGGAATTAAAGGAGTGGATTCACGCACCATATATCACCCCAGCTGCTCTTACAAGCAGGAGATCAATAGTCTAGCAATAGACATTTCATAATTAAAAGAAGACGAAGAAAAGGAGGAGGAGGAGAAGGAGGAGGAGGAGAGCGGAGCAAAGGGACAAGAAGGAGGCTGGGGACAAGAAGAGGAGTGCAAGGAGGAGGAAAGCAAGGGCCCTGGCAGATGGTCATGCATTTTCTTTAGCTGTTTGGTCCCCAAGACTGGGGGATTTGCCAGAACAATAAGCCCTGATTGGAGCCACCCCAAAAGACTGGCTGAGAAGGGACTTCGGTAAAATCACATGGTCCACCCCCTCCCTTGAAGCTGGTTGGGCTATATGCTACTATTTTCAGACTTGCTGGCGTACCTTTTAAGACCCCTCGGATACCTTTCTGCACAATCCAAAACTGGCTGCAGTGGAGTGGACGTCAGTTGCATTTTCTCCCCAACAGCCTCACTTCCATCTTTAGGTTAAGCTTTCAGATTTCCTCTGGGAAAATCCCCACCTCGGGGTCATTGGTTTGGCATGGAATGTGTTTGACCTCCCCATCCTGAGCTGGTCACATGGATCAGATCTAGCCTGTGAGAGCATCCCATTCATTTTCTTAATGATTGGCTGATAAGTACACATGTGACCCAAGTGAAGTCCCACTCAGGGTCAATTCTGAGACTTTTGCTGGAACTTTTTCTCGCTCCACTTGGGCTGCCTGGCTTGGAGGAAGAAGAGGCCCATGATTGTCCTCATGGAGGAAGCCCACACACACACACATTGTAAGTCACATGGCCATTGACCGATTGCTAGGAAGATACCCTGGAGAAATCACACTGATATTCTCAAGCTGGAAACAACCAGGTCTATTCATGTACTTCTGACTTTTAAATAAGGCATACGCATATATAAGAAGCTATTTAATTGTTTAAAAGAATGGAATAGAATTGCTTGTGTTCATTATAAAAAGTTAACCAATATGTTTACGCAGTGAAACAAGATGGAGGGACAAGAAAACAAAACCCATCACCTCCTCCCTTTCAGCTTCACCCTGCATGTGTCTTCCAGCTCCCCTATCTGGAGCCTCCTCCCCATCTCAGCTTTACAGGTCCATTCTCCTGCCAGAGAGCCCTTCTTTTCCACATTCCTGCAGGAGATGACTCAGGCTCCATGGCAACGCCTTTCTCATCTGGCCAGGGAGAATTCTCCAAGGGCAGGGACCTGTGTGCCCAGCACCAGCCCCCCGGTTTAGACAAAGCCTGAGTGGACAAGCCACTGTGTGACTGATCGAGATTGTGGCCCGTCCATCTCTGACCTTGAGCTCTCTCCTTGGTCTTCCTCCCCTGGCCGCTGAGAATTTCTATGGGACTGAGATAGAAGTGATATTTTTCAGGCATCTTCTTGATTCCAGGTGCTGTGTTTTCTTTGGATCTTCAATTTGTCACCCCATTTTGCATGGAAGAAAACTGAGGCCTCAAGGAAGGGAGATTGACTTGGTCAAGGTTATCTGCTGCTTGCTTAGGGTTTAGGAGACAGACCTAGGTGAGGATAGCTGGCCCTGGAGCACTTAGACTGAGCACTGCCTGAAGCCTGCATCTCATCTATAACGTGTCATTCAGGCTAGGCCTTTAAACAAGGACTGACCACTGGCATACTGACCCCTGGACGGCTCCTCATACAACACTGAAAGGAAATCTCTTTTGTTAAGAAGACAGTGGGCTGTCCTGAAAGCTGTCACCCTGTGACAATATTGACAAAGCCTGTGCCTCCCTCCCCGCCCGACGACCCACCCCCACCCCCGTAAAACTCCAGTGTACACACACGGAGAAAACAAGCCCATCCTCTCTCACTGAGAGAATAAGTGTAAGGAATTAAGAAGACTCTGATTAAACAAACAGATGTTTTTAGTCGGCAATAGATGTGTCAACATGATCCTAATTAATGAATGTGTTAATGGCTGTTCTCTGTTTGAAGACAATAGTCACCGCCTTCTAGATGTATCCACAATGACTCACAGGGCACCCACTTAGATGCATACACTGAGCCTGCCTGGGGTAGGAGGGTACCCCACAGGCAGCACCAAGGAACATGCCCTGGAACCCCCAAAGGGGTGCATGTGATGGTGCAGTCCCACACACAGGGGCTGTGCAGTAGGCTGTAGGACACAGGCAGCAAACTCAGGACACAGAGGAAAGTGGGGCACACTTGAGAATACACATTTACAGCACGTACCTTCACACAGACAATAGAGTGAACACACACAGAACACGTGCAGCACACCACCACACACCTCAGTATTCATGCAAAGCACAGTATTTAGACCCACCACACAGAGCACCTGCACAGGCATGACTCGCAAGATAGCCCTACACAGATGTTGCACACACAGTATGCATGCAACACAGACCCTGCAGGCAACACACACATACACACAGAGCAGCCCATCACAAGCACACACACACACACACACATGCAGACATATACAACACATGCTATTCCAAATGACAGCTCATGGTTTCAGAGTGCTCTTCTGACACACACACTCATTTATTCAGCATCAATCATAAAAATGCTCGCTGTGTGTTCTCACCAGGTAACACACTCAAGACCTAAGACATACAAACATGGAAGAAAAGAGGGTAGAGTTTCTTTCTTCCAGAGTCTCTAAGGCCAGAGATGCATCAAGAGGGTTTCTCAACACAATTGTATGGCTGTGTTTATACATATTTTCTTGAGCTTAAACAAGGTACTGCCCATGTAGGGTGAGGCATGGGAAAGAACTTGTTACTCAGAAAATTGTTGGATGATATTAAGCTGTACTGTATCACTCAGTGGTGTTTCTAATGAAGAGGTCACGGAAAAATCATTCTGCAGCCCTTACTGCTTATCCTCAACAATGGTATGCTTATTTATCTCTAAGGCGCTGAGAAGTTTGTAACTGATCAGGTTTCCCTTTTTATCTTGGCTGCTAGGAAGCGCATTCATTTTAAAAATATGTTTTTTAAATGTGTGGCTAAATTTTTTTCTGTAACAATATGAGGAGGGAAAGAAAGAATTTAAATGGACAGCTGTCTTAGGCAGTTAAGCTGCTCTCACAGAGAACCTCCCATTCCCAATGGTCAGCACCACACAAGCTTTGTTTCCCGCTCATGCAAAGTGTAGGGGAGTTGCTCCACACACTCATTCAGTAGCTCTGGGTGTCTTCTGTCCAGTAACATTAAAAGCCCAGAGTGGGGAGAAGTTGACTCAACCCTTTATCCAGGCTTTATACAGTAGGAACTCAGAATTAATACCTCCTAGAACCCAAGGTCATGTCCAGAAGTCACCTCCAAAAAACAATAAAGAAAGGACATCTGATAGGAGCCAATCTCTCAGTTGGGTGTTGAGATGAATCAGTTCTAGATGTGCAGAGAGGATAAAAGGCAGATGGACAGACAGACTGATCCAGATGGTGGATAAATGGTGGAGAGGCCACTGAAGAGTTCCCTCTAGCCCAAGAGCAGGGTGCAAGTTGTGCAGGGGCCCTAGTGAAAAGCGAGACCAAGTGAGCATCAAACAAAAATGATCTCGTGCCGGGGCCTCTTAATTCTCCAACGTTTTCTGGACACTGAGCATGAGAGCTTTATGGCCAGCTTCACTGGCCACTACCTGATTTCCCCAGCTGCACCACATGGCTAAGTCCTTCCTCACTGGCATTTGATAGGAGTAGACTTTGTGACTCAGAGATTAGGTTAAGTGACTTACCCAAGTTCACACAGACAGAAGCTAGCACCTTCAGAGGTTGGGCTGGTGTCTGCTAGCTGCTACCCTCCAAAGCAAGGACATTCCTCTGTGATGTGCTGGCGCCACAGCTAGATGGTGACATCTGAGGGTGTCCTGGCAGGGCTACAGCATGACCTCGGAGTCAGTTGCAGTTCAGTAGCTCAAGCCCCAGCCCAGTGTGAGCCTTAAACTTGAAGCCTCATTTTTTCCACCTGTAAAGTGGGGCTTATAAAGCATCCATGCCATGGTTGTTGAAAGGGCACCAGAAAATGCCCCAAGTGTTTCATGTAGACTGATGCTTACTGCAAAGTAGGGCAACATCAACAGCAGCCATTATTGTTCTTGGTGCCTTTTATAAGGATGGAGGAGTCAGGGAACAGACCGCTAAGGCAGCCAGAAGACAAGTAATTTGGGCACGTGCTCACAGAGGCTGCGGAGAGGGACAGCTATGGGGGAGATTAAGGAAATTCACACAGAATATATGTAAGTCTGGTACGTATGGCACTTTGGCAAAGACAGAATCAGGATGGATACGCATCCCCCCAGAAAGATGTGAGAGGCATTTGGCATCCCTTGTTGTTCAAGCCAGGAGCTGTCTTGTGTATGTGTGTATGTGTGTGTTCCATGCAAATGAGGGTTCTTGTGGGTGCCAATGGCACTCTGCTCATAGACAGGGGTCGGCGGGACCCCAAGAGAGGAGCACACATCCCCACTGGAGAAACTGGATTGCCAGGAGCCTGAGAGGACGGACCATGGTTCTGAGTTCTCCGATCTGCCGTGGGCTCAAAGACTTGGCCTTAGTGAACTTGCCTATAAAATGGAGCTGAAATCACTTCACCTACCGTTTCTCTGCAGCTAAACTGCATATTTTTCTGTGGCCCCCTTGGGACACAGCAAGGACACTCCGTGCCAAGAAGAGGAGAAAAAGAAGGCCTAAGAAGAGACCTTTGTTCCTCCAAGTTAGGAGCAATAAGGGAGAAAGAGGGCCAGTTGTGGAAAAAGAGGTCCAAGTTCTCAAGGAAACCAGGAGAGAGAAAGGATGAACTCTGAGAAAGGTCAGAGAAAACCTAGGGCTGGAGCACCATCTTCAGGCCCCCTGATACCACCCCCACTGAGGTCTCAGGACCACAGGTCCACTTCCCGAATGATTGACGGTCAGAGTGCACAGTGGAGGAAATTGGAGGACAGCCAGAGGCCCAGTGCCACCTCCCGAGAGGAACCATGTTTTTAGGTCCCCTGAGGATTCCAAAACAAGAACTCAGGATAGCTCTGCTGAAGACCACAGCATGGGTGAAAGTATCCTGTACGCCCATCAGCCTGGCAGAGGTGACCTGTCCAGGTTGCCGCAAGTCCGTTCCTGTGTCCTCATGCAGGAAACTTCATCTCGTGGGGTCTTCGTGTCCCAGCTGTGCAATGGGCCTAGGGTCGCCTCTCCCAGGGGGGTGAGGCTCCAGGGCCACAGCTCGCGTTGGGTCTCTGCCTTAGCCATGGCACAGATGAACATCTGGGAACTGTGATTGGCTGCCCCTCCTTCCTGGGTGGGGGGAGATGGTCTCACTTGAACCTCTTTAACACATCTTCTTTCATAGAAATCCTTCCTTCCATTAGCTAGACACACTAAAAACATTTGTCTCTGGCTGCCTCGCCACTGTTTATTGAACTCAGAGATCAAAATAAAACTCGGGAAGCTGTACACTATGACACCATTTTCCCCCTTGTTGCGTTCTGATTAGGTGTAAACAGCAAATTGAAAAGTATTTCTTCCTTATTTGTCAACTGCTTAAGCCACTTCGGGGTCCCTCAGAATAATAGGCTCTGGGATGCTATGTGACATTTGGCTTTGTCTCGGGAGAGTTATCTTCTGACTTTGGGGTTTTCCAGGTGAGAAGTTATGGACCGAGGGGAGGTCAGACTTACACAATCTGGGGTTTTGGCTCCCTTCATGGAATCTCCTTTGGAGAGAGATGGTAGGAGAAGTCCAGATGCAAAGAGAGGTTGAAAAACCCCACTGGATGGATCTTTCAGTACCATTTGCTCTCTCAGAATTGCTCATGACTCTTGTGATACAGAGGTGACTCAGAACACCTCCACCAAGAAGCCCTCAAGCCTTGCACCCCCACATTACATCCTTGGAACCATTTGTGAAGTCAATAGTGTTTTAGGAAATAGAGATGTCTTTTTATTTTAAAGACTTGTTTATTTATGCATACAAGAAATGGGGGGTAAGCCAGAGGCATGGGGAGTGTGGTCCTCTCTAATGAGAGGTCTCACTAGAGTAAGGGGGGAGCAGAATAGGCAGATCAACTGAAATACACTGCTGAGGGGAGCAGCAGGGAGACAGAAGAGGTCTTCTGAGCCATGTGGGTCAGCTCCCTGACTGGCCAGGGATTGTGCTGCAGTGGCCTAGTGATAGCTAGTGGCCTTGATAGCTCTGAGAATTTAACCCCTGCTCCACCAGGGAGGCCCAGGAAACAGAGATGTCTGTGAGCAAAGCTGCAGATTTCAATCTTATACTTGAGAGCAAATTATGATTCTCTCATTGGAAGAACTAGTGGAGGTCTAACTGGACTGGAGATCTAACTTTGCTGTGCCTCTGTTTTTTCATCTTTAAAATGTGTTCAGTAATAAAGCTATCCTGGAACCTGTGGTAATAAGATGTCATGTGTGCAAATAGATTGCACGGAGCACATTGGTGAGAAATTACAAGGTTATAGACTGGCATTCACTTCTTCCCAGAGATGCAGCTTTACATTAGGGGCTCAGGAGTTTAAAAAGTGACTTAGGGGCTTTTCTGGTGGCACAGGGGTTAAAGTCTCAGTGATATCAAGTTATCTGCAGCCACCGCGTCATGAGTTTGATCCCTGCCCAGGAAGCTGACCCACGTGGCCCAGCAGACCTCTCCTGTCTCACCCGCTGCTCCCCTCAGCAGTGTATTTAAGTCAGTCCATCTGTTCTGCTCCCCAATCTGTCTCTGGTCTAAACACCAGCTCTCATATGCATAAATAAATGAAAATAAATCTTTTTTATAAAAGTGACTTTGGGGCCCTCCCTGTTGGCACAACGGGTTAGGATGCTGCACTGCAAGCTGGCTGTAGCTACATCAGTGCGAGTTCGATCCCCACCTGGTGGTAACCACATGGCGTGACAGACCTCTCCTGACCCGCCCACTGCTCCCCTCAGCAGTGTACTTCGTCGGTCTGCCTGTTCTGCTCCCCACTCTGTCTCTGGTGAAGCCTCTCACCGCCCCTGCACCTCTGGCCTGCATCCCAGTTCTGTATGCATAAATAAATGGATACATATTTTAAAAAGTGACTTTGGCCCTCCCTCGCTCCTTTGCTGGGGAGCACTTGGGCAGTGCGCACCCTGTGCAACCTCTCCCGGCAGCCCTCCATGCACATTGCTCAGCAAGCTTCAGCTCAAGGAAGCGCTCAGTATCAGGCAGCTGATGAGGCCATTGTCATTATATATCGCATGAATGATTCTGGCTCTTAGGGGCTATGAAGAGTTAAAACTTTTGAAACTTGACTACCCCTTTAACATAAGGACCACCAGGTTTGAACCTTATTTCCAGAATGTGCAAACCATGTGCCCTTAAAGAAGTCATTTATCCATCTGAACGGCAGTGTCCTCATCTTTAACACAAGAAGCGATAATTCCCATCTGGTGGTGAGGTTTTGGTCATAACATGTATCAAAAACACCGTCAGCCCAGCATCCAGCACTAAAATACCTTCAGTCTGTGCCTGGCACATGCTGGGGGCTTAGTAAGTATTAGTTCCCTTTGCAGCAGAGAGGAGACCTCCCCACCTTGACTGTTCCCTGTTAGCACAGGCAACCTTGGTCAATATATTCAGGAGGTGAAGAAGAATATTAAACCTTTACAGCATGGATGTTCAGTATTCTAGGTAGAACCAGTTTGCAAGCAAAGAACATCAAATTTGGAGCTGGATGACAAAGACTCCAGCCCCTCCTCCCCCCACCCCCGTCCCCTGCCCTGATTCATCTTTTTGACTTTGGATAAGGCATGGGATCTCTCAGATGTGTGAAACCAGAGGTAGGGGAAACAGGGTTCTTGTACATTTTTCACTGCAGCGACACTAATCCCAAGTACTCTTTGGCTGAAGTACAGTATAGAAAGCAGGTTAAAAACAGAGATGTTCTGACTGAAGCAAAGTCCAGGGAAGAGAGTCCACCCTGCAGTGCCGGACCCACACTCCCGGCCCCCACCTTAATCTCATCTCAGGGCTCTTGCTGATGCTATTTTGAGAAAGCCCAAGGCTCCGGTAACCATTGGACTCAGATCCCTTCCTTCTGAAATATTCTAAGACTCTGTGTCTGTTCTTGACATCTACCGCTTTGCCACACAATTCATTCCAACGCATGTGTGTGTGTATGTGTGTGTGTGTATGTATGCATGCTCTTGTCACAAATAAATGCTTAGAAAGAAAGCAAAAAGAAGTTCTGCCAGCCATTAAGGGGAAATTACAAATGCATTTTTCTCTGCCTCCGGCACATTAATAAAAGAGATTACGAAACTTGGAAGCGAGTGGAAGCAGGGCAGGCTCACAACAATTGGAAGGTGGAGGGCGGGGCCACCGTTTCCTGTGCAGTCATCTGATTTCGTGGCCACGGCTGTGCTGTGAGACTGTCTGCAGCGGCTGCTGAGAGGATGTGGAGCTCATGCATTAAACATCGGGGGGCCCTTACAATATGCACCGAGGGCTGGGGGAGAGGCAGGGAGGAAGGGGGTTCCTGCTCAGAAGCACAGGCCAGGGGATGTGTTTGTGACCTGCCCCAGCATGGGATGCCCGCACGCAGAGACCTAGGGTTGGTCTAAATCGGGCTCCAGAAAATGACAGGCTGGGGAGTGAAGGGGGATGAAAATGCAGAAAGCACAGAGATGTTCTAGGGTCTTGAACACAGAGGCCACCTGGTCACTTTGTCTTAACAGCTGTCGAGGGTCTGCTCTGTGCCATGAGCTCTGGGAGAGATACAGGGGTTGGTTGCTGGAGAAGTCTGAGTGACTTCCTGTCCTTTCACCCCCACCTCTGCAAACATATCTTTTGAAATGTGACTTTGCAGCTCCTCCTCCTGAAGCTGGGCCACTTTGATCTTCACCAGGCCTTTCACTTTAGCCAATGAGATATGAATGAAAGGGCCAAGGTGTTAATTCCAGGATGAAATTTGGAAAAAAAAAATAATCTTTTGTATCTACCCCAAGAATGCAAAATCATTAATTGGAAGAGGGCTAGGCACTCCTGTGTTCATTGGCACTATTCATAATAGCCAAGTAGTGGAAACACCCACACATGATGAAATACTACTCAGCTATAAAAAAGGTGGAATATTGCCATTTGCGACATTGAATGGAACTGAAGGGAATGATGCTAAACAAAATAAGTCAGAAAGAGAAAGACAAACAGCAGGTGATCTCACTCATATGTGGAGTATAGAGAAACAAAACTAACGAAGAGACAAACTAAACCAAAGCAAACCCTATAAATCTGACTGTAAAACTGACGCTTCTAGAAGACAGAGTGAAGGTAGAGATAAAGGGGGGAGGGGCCCATGGGTTATGGTGGAGGATTATTAGAGCTTTGCTGATGAGTGTGTGGGAAGGTAACATGTATCCAAAGAGGTGTGAATCCACGCCTTCAAATCACATGTGGTGTTGTAAGCCAACATTTACAATAATAAGAGTACAATAAATTACAATAGCTATTGTAATGATACCAACAAAAAGAAACATCTCATGGTTCCTTCTTTTCCCTTGCATGACTACTCTTGCTGAGGGGAACATGGCTGATGAGCCTGATGGCCACAGAGGATGCAGAACAGTAGAGCTGAGCCTCACACAAATTGTAGTTCAGCGCTGACCACCCCAGCTGACTTTCAGGATAAAGCTAGATGAGAAATAAAGGCTTGTTGTGTGCAACTGAGACATAGTGGCTGTTGGTTATATAGCCACAGCCGACTGCTACAGTTATAAATGAAGTCACTCCATTTATTCATGTATTTGTTCATTCTGCAAATATTTCCTGAGCACCTCCATGCCAGACATTTTGGGAGAGAACAGGAGTAGAATGGTTAAACTGTGAAAAGGACAGAAATTTCAGATTTATTCGTTCCAGGACCAAACATTGACTCTACCCTAGACATGGAAATTAGTGCAGCAATTACAGTAACCAGCACAAAGACAGGTCCTGTACCAAGAGGTTTATAGGCTGCACACAAAGTAAATAACAACAGAGAAAAATTCCCCAAAAAAGCCAGGTGAATAAGTTTGTGTCTCCCTGTAAACTACTCACTAGTGGTGGAAAAGATGGGAAAGTTGGTAGATTATAAAAAGGTACAAACATAGTGTTTGGGGCAAAACTGAGGCACTGACAGGTACCTCAAAGTGAACCCCCTTCCCTGCCCCGTGGAGAAAGGAAGAAGGGAGGCATGAGGGAAGGCTCCTCAGGGCAAAAATATCCTGGCTAGACTCTGGAGTTCAAACAGACAAAGAGAAAGGGCAGGGTGGAGGGGCAGGGAGGAGGCACAGCAAGAACAGGGAGGGTGCAGAAATTACGAGGCACCCAGAAGCCAACATGGACTTCTGTATATTACTGGAAAATGAAGTGGAAGAGGGAGAGGGCAGGAGGTGGGAGTTGAGAGACAGCAGAGCCTGGGGACTCTGGGTACCAAGATGAGATACTTAGACTTGGTCCAAGAAGGGAAGGGCAGAGACATGGAAGGGCTCGAGCAGCAGGAGACAGTGTCCAGTTACCCTCAGTGGGTGGAAAGAAGGGGTGGCCGGGCTGAGACCAGAGGCAAGGAGGCAAAGCTGAGGTCTTAGAAAGAGGGGTGACCTCCGCACTGGGACAACCACCTCTGGAATAACAGAACAATTGTGCAGCAACTGGAACGTGGTCTGTGACCACCAATTTCCACCTACTGTTTTGCAATCTGAGACCGGGGGGGGGGGGGGAAGAGCATGCCTCCACCTCTCATGGCAGGTGATCTTGGGACCCAAAACAAGAGCATTATCACTTCCTAACTTCATGTCCACCCTATGACCCCACTCAGTCTCCAGTCCCCCTATTCCAAACAGTGTTAACAGTGACCAGAATATGGAGGATCACCATGACCTACTGGCTGAGCCCGTGCTCAGGCTCAGACCTTCCCATTTTACAGATGATAAACCTGAACATCGAGAGGTGAGGCTGAAGCTCATAGTCTAAGTCAGCTCAGGATGCTCTCCCAAGCACCACAGATGGGGCCATAGAAGACACATTCCCTGGGAATGCCAAGTTCCAGGGCCTACAGACTGTCTTGGGAAGGCTCCCTTCTTCTCAGGGTGGGAGATCAGTCCTCCTTTCCTTAGGAGGAAAGGAGGGGACCGTGACTTTTTAAAGGTCATGTGTCAGAATCAGAGGCTTGCAAACTTGAACTGGTCTGGCCTAGACAGAAGAAAGGTCTCAGGGCCTTCTACTCTTTTTAAGCTCGCAAAGAACTGTCCTTCACATGCCATCACATTGGGAGAGAGTACTTGAACACAAACATGCAATGAGGATAGCAGAATCCTCATAGAGGACTATAATGGCAGCTCCAAGAGAGAACTGAAAATTCTCTAAATGAAAAAAGGTAAACCCATGCCTAGCACAGCATATGGGAATAACAAGAAAGAGGGTGATAGTGATGTTGGTAGTAATAATAGTGGTTGTGATGATGATGATGGTGATGACGTTGGTGATGATAATGGTGATGATAGTGATGATGATGGTGATGATGGTGATGATGGTGATGATGATGATGATGATGATGATGATGATGATGATGATGATGGTGATGATGATGATGGTGATGACGTTGGTGATGATAATGGTGATGATAGTGATGATGATGGTGATGGTGATGATAGTGATGATAATGATGGTGATGATGGTGATGATGATGATGACGGTGGTGGTGATAATGATAATATGATGGTGGTGGTGGTGATGGTGAGGGTGGTGGTGATGTTGGATCTGTGCCATGACCTTGACTCCAGTGCATGACTTTTGGCAAATCACCTTACTCTTCAGGCCTCAGTCAAAGGAGGACTTCTACCTGGGACGGTGAGTCTCAGTGTCTTCCCCCAGCCAGCAGCATCAGCTGCCATCAAAAGCATATTAGGAACACACAATCTAGAACCTGTTCCAGTCAGATTCCATCTGCGATCCAGCAATCGATGTCAGCGAGTCCTCCTGGTTGGGCTAATGTACTTTCAAGTTGGGAAAGGTTCTAGACAAATGAACCTTTACACTTTTAAAATGACAAATGTTTTCTTCTCACAAAATTGGGAGAAGGCAGGTACATAAAGCAGAGAAAAGTGCAGTGCTGGGTTGAAGCAGAAACCAGGGTCCCCAGCCCTGTCCTCTGTCCCATGCTTGGCTCTGTGAAGGCCACGACGCCGCAGCTCTCACCTGCGCCAGCTGCTCCTGCCGGGCGGTGGCCGGTGCTCCTCACCTGCCCGCCCGCCTCACCTCCGTTCCTGTTTACATGTCCCATAAAGTCTGGATTTGTTGTGGCCTCCCAAAACCTGGTCCTTGTCGTCTTCCCTCTTTTATTCTTTTCTTTTTAATAGGTTTGAGCCTGTAATTCAGTTAATTATTTCCCAGAGCACAGGTTTGGTGGCTCCTGCACAGCACAAAGCAGGGGAATGGAGACAGGTCTTCAGAAACCTCTTTCCAGAAAATCTAATTTCATCATTGAGAAATCTTCTGTCTTAAGCAGCCTCTGCCACTGCCATAAATTTACATATTCTATATGCGCCCCTGAACGCAGTGGGCCCGATTTGCATAATGCTGCTGGAGGGGCTTGTGCTTCTCTTGAACCCGAATGCAGCGGGAGCAAGGAAGCAATTATTAAGCTGTAGACATTGGCAGGGAGAGAGGCCTCAGATGGATTTCGACTCCAAACCTCATTCACCGCCCAGGCTGCTCATTACCCAAGGCCTGGATCCCTGGCTGACGGTGGGTCTGAGGGCTGGACACATGGGCGAATTGTTTCTTTAGGATCTGTCTTCCGTCAGGCCAAGGCCGCCGAGGTGTGGAGGTGGGTGAGCAGTTGTGCTTTCCAGTGTCAGTTGTTGCAGCAATTTTCTCCTGATCCCACAGGTAAATTCTTCTCAGGCAGTTTGTCTCCTTGGCTTTGCCAATGCATCTGCCCCTTTGCACAACCTCCTTCCAAACACACGCGAGACAGGTCGGCGGGGTTTACCCATCTCCTTGCAGGCAACCTACCAGGAATATTTAATTAAAAAAAATGGTGCCGAGGGCCCTCCCTGGTGGCGCAGCGGGTTATTAGGACACAACACTGCAAGCTGGCCACAGCCACTTCAGTGCAAGTTCGATCCCCGGCCCTGAAGGTGACCCATATGGCACAGCAGATCTCTCCTGACCTGCCCGCTGCTCCCCTCAGCAGTGTACTTCATCAATCTGCCTGTTCTGCTCCCCACTCTTTCTCTGGTGAAGCCCCTCACTGCCCCTGCAACTCTGGCTTGTACCCTAGTTCTGTATGAATAAATAAATAAATAAACCTTAAAAAAAAAATAGAGGTCCTCCCTGGTGGCGCAGCGGGTTAAAGCACTGCACTGAGAATCTAAAGCCGCTTCCTCATGAGTTCAATTCCCGCCTGCCCCGGAGGTGACCACA
>NW_004567130.1:6926480-6933024 GCF_000260355.1 Condylura cristata | reverse complement strand
AAAAAAAAAATAGAGAATAGTGAACAAAATCCCAGTTGTGAACAGGAACTCTGTAGGCATTAGTGGTCTTGCTTTATAGCTAGACTTATCTGTGTTCAGGCGGCCTGGAAGGTGAGGTCTTCCCTACTGTGGACCGTGAGCGCTAGGCCTCGAGTGATTGGACTTGCAGGATCCATGGGTTACTTTCTGTAGTTTCTGGGCCCGCCAGACCTATGTGATCCAAGTCAGTCCTGCCTCTCCCAGACTCGCTCTTCTGGGTATGAATGGCCACTTCTGGCTCTGGGTGACGCCATCTTGGTTTTACTCTGGGGCCAATATAGAAGGCCTCTTCTGATGCTCAGTGTTCAAAGTCTTGAGCAGAGAGGGCGCCTTCCCAGTGGGACTTTGAACCAGCCCTCTCTGGCAATTTTTAAAACAGGCCAATTCATTAAACCCCCAGGCAGAAACCCACCTGTCCACTTTTACCAGTAAATACCGTGAATATAGCTGCTAATGTCAGTGCTAGGCACATCTCACAAATTTACTGAAAGGACAAAACATCATCAGTCCAAACTTGGAAGCTGATAGAGGATGTCCCCTGCTTTACTCATGTTTAATAACAGACTGTGCAAAAATTTTCAAATAAACATGTCTTATTTTTACAGAAGTGGAAATACATTTATAAACAGTGGTTTCTCTTCTGATGACTATGATGCTCAAAACTGACCAGAGCTGACCTATGGCAATAAAATCTCACTCTAGGCCAGCATTTGAACAGTGATCCAGTTGTTGGAAAGTTGAATAATCAGGTTCCTTGCTGAAAAGAAAAAACAAAAAATTTCAAACCATATATATCTCCACTAAGAGGTACTGTCCCCTTAAAAGACCTCAGCATTCTGTCCTCAGCACTGGCTGTCTCATGACAAGAATTTGGAGGGAGCTTTCTTTCTTCATGATTGCATCCAGAGTTGAATTACTTTTCTAAGAAGAGATTGCTCCTGATTAGCTGAACTCCAGCCCCTACACGCGCAAATGGTGGTGTTTCCAAAGGAAACTATTTTGGGGGCAGAGCTGGGACTTATTTCTTCGGAGCAAAGGATGGTCTCTGAAGCTCAAGGTTTAGATATGGGGATCTTATTTAAACACTTCTTTAACATTTCCAAGTCTCAGTTTCCTGATCTGTCAAGTGAGGATAATCATCCTTGCTTCTTTATCATTGGGGGAGTGAGAGATGATGTATAATAGTTGAGTCACAGGAAGTTTCCTTAACTACCTGATGTCACAGGCGGTAACGTACTGGTGGGAACATCCGAACTCTGGGGTGTTGGTCCCACCATCATGTTGATGCCCCTACCAAACACAACACCCCACAAAAACAGACATGCATGCACCAGAAGATGTGGGTGAATGTGTTGCCAGCAGCACTAGCTAACAACCAAAAACAAACTCCCAGATGCCCATGAACACGCTAACAGATCCATTATGTCTACTCCATGATTATATAACCCTATTGGCAAAACCAGCACAGGGCCTCATCCAACCACTTCCTGTTTTATAAATAAAGTTTTATTGGCACACAGTCATGCCTGTTCACTCACATCTTGTGGCAACATTCGCAAAGATGAATAGGTACACCAGAGATAACATAGCCCACAGACTCTAAAGTATTTACTGCCTGGCCCTTTCCAGAATGAATTTGTCAGCCTCTGCTGGATAAAAATACAAGTAAACAATCTATAACATCCCTGGGATTTTCACAAATGTAATATTGAGTGAAAGAAACCAGCTAGCAATGACTGCACCAATTGCATTTACATTAAGTACAGAGAAAGGCAGAGAGTCTCTCTCTGCACTGGAAGACAAGGGTAACAGTTACTCACGGAGGAGAGTAACTAAATGCGGTGTAGGCGAGTTTCTGGGAGCTAGGAAGGTTCTGCTGATTCTTGATGTGCGCGGCTGTTCCAAGGGTGTCATTTTGTGATGTACACGATGACATGTACATGTGTCTGCATGTATGTTGTTCGCCAATACAAGTTTCAAAAGAAAATTGAAAAGAAACAGTGGGTGTATCTATAGCAATGCCAAGTATTTTCTCAATGTATTTCCTGGACAGAAAGCTCAAATAACAGATTGTCAAGTTAGAAAACAGATAACTTTAACTTTTACACATGAGCACACATTTATTCATTCACTCTACAAATGTTTATTGATCACTCACCAGGCGCCAGGTGCTGGGAATTCAGTAGGGAGTGAAATAGACACAGCCTCTGCTTTCTGGGCATTTACACGCCTCATCCATGTGCACAGTCACTAGCTCCAGCAGGGACCCCAGGGGCTGGCAGGAACACCCAGGACCAGCAGGGACCCCAGGGGCTGGCGGGAACACCCAGGACCAGCAGGGACCCCAGGGACTGGCGGGAACACCCAGGACCAGCATCACGGGTGTGTCAACCTCAAGCAAGCTCTTCCCGGAATCTCACACTCCCTTCCCTCACTAGTCTCTGTCGCCCTCTTCCCCCTAGACACTGAGGATTGGACCTGAGTTCATGGCATTTCACCAGAAACTGCCTCCTCAGAGGATCATGGGCTGTGCTGGCCAAACCTCCACCATTTAGTTCCAAAAATGGGTCAAACCAACTGATGTTGCCAGGTCACATCTGAAGTCTGACACACCTGGTCAGGCAAGGGGAGACCCAGGGCCATTAGGGTCTTGAACCTGGGGACACCTGACATTTCCTGGCTTTCTGCTGGGCCTTGTGTACTCCATATGGTTCCCTGACAGCCACTAGAGCCTCAGGCCATGGGGCCAGGGTTTCCCATGTGTGAATGAGGGGTGCGTTCAGAAGCTGTACATGTGCGTAGCTCACCCTGGAAGCATGCCAGGCGGCAGGACTGCAAGTCGTGCATCCAAGTTGTACATGTGAATTAGGAAATGGAGGTCCCGTGATGGGAAGAGCAGGCTCCAGTTTCCACACTCAGCTGAAACCTATCCCTGGCCCCAGGTGAATATCTCACTGCTGAGATGTCCACACTGAAAATGGGAGAGCAGGTCCTCCCCAAATGCCTCATCGCTTAGAGCAAATGCTGCTCTTTATTCTGGAAAAAGTTGCTTGTGATCTGGCCCCTGCTTCCTCTCTGACTCATTACCATCACTCTCTTCCTTTTTGTTTTCCCAGTATCTCAAGTTCATTCTCACTGCAGAACCTTGGCACATGCTCCTCCTTGTAGTTGGAGTACAGTTCCCCTTGTATTCGTGGGGATGGCTTCTTCTCTTTATTTGGATGTGAACAGAGAACTCACTCCAATTGTCTAATTTCACCAAGATCTTGCTCCCCTCTGCTCAGTCCCAAACTTCTTCCTTCTGTGGCTTCCTTCAGAGATCCTGACTCTCTGAAATCACCTTGTTTATTTCTTGTCTACTCATGCGGCTCATCAGGGCAAGTGTCATTGCTCTATCCCACCACCTCTGAGAGCTTGATGTGTAGTAAACTTTCAAAATATGTTGAATATGAATATAGATGGATGGATAGATGGATGGATGGATGGATGGATGGATGGGTGGGTGGGTGGATGGGTAGATGGATGGATGGATGGGTGGACGGGTTGATGGATGGATGGGTGGATGGGTGGATGGATGGATGGATGGATGGATGGGTGGATGAATGAAGCATCTCAGCAGTGTGATTCACAATGCAAACATATCCCCAAGAGGTGCACGCGTTCTTGGCCACCCTGATTGAGACATCCCCAGTATCGACAACTCCTGCCTTCTTTGTATATGGAAGAATATTGACCCAAGGTCAAAGGGACACTTGGCAGCAATTTGTGTTTATTCCTCTGATCAATAAATGTCTCAATGCTCACCCAACACAATTTATTGCTAATGGTTATTAATTACAGGACCTTCCTTTTCTTGCATTTCTTTGACCCCTCGTGAGGTTCATCCTTGCCCATCCCCTGTCATGGGAAATTCCTAGGCCCGTAACTAATGTCAAAAAGATCTGAAAGTCTGGACCCTCCATGGTGGTGCAGCAGGTGAAAGCACAGCACTAAGAAGCTAAAGCCAGTTCAGCATGAGTTCAATCCTGGCCTGGGGGATGACCCACATGGCGTGGCAGACCTCTCCTGACCAGCCTGCTGCTCCCCTCAGCAGTGTACTTCTTCAGTCAGCCTGTACTGCTCCCAATCTTTCTTTTTTCTTTTCTTTTTTTAAATAATGTAATAGTTTATTTTTACATCATTTTGTGCATTTTTTCATCTCAGTTGTAGTACCCGTGGGCTTCCCATCACAAAATCCCCTATGTGCCATCACCATAGTCCAGTGCGTTTCCCTCCCCACACTGTTTTTGATCCCATTCTCCACTCTACTCCCATAAAATGTCTCTGGTATATAGCTGTTCATTATTATCTTCTTGCCTGGTCTGCAATACTCCTGCTATAAGTGAAACCATCCAGTATTTTTCCTTTTCTTTCTGGCTTATTTCACTAAGCATGATCTTCTCCAGCTCCATCCATGCTCTCCAATCTTTCTCTGGCAAATCCTCTCACTGCTCCTGCACCTCTGGCCTGTACCTCATTTCTGGATGCACATAAATCAATCTTTAAAAAATATATCTGAAAGTCATGTTTGTTTTCCTGTCCTTTAAAGCTCAATGTTTGGCACAGGACTGGACTGGACTCTGCCACTCTCTCCATTGTGTTTTGAGAAAACAGTGGTGGCGGAGTGGACATCGTGGAGGGGAAGGGCCCTTGGTTTCAACCTTGGTCCTGCCTTCACTTGCTCTGTGCCCTTGGCCCCATAGTTTCCCTCTCTGGCTCTTTTTCTAATCACTTTCAGAATGGCAGTGCACTCAAAGACCCCCCTCAAGCATTGACATATGGGGATTCCTCAAGTTTAGTGTTCTTCATGAACAACATCCATGTTTCTAATGCCCAGAGGATCAAGCAACCCTGAGTCCCACCATCTTTCTTCTTTGAGCACACTATGTGCATCACCGGGACCTCCATTTATTCATTCCTCTGCCCAGCAGCCTCTCATGCATTGAGACTCCCATCACAGACTTGTTCTGGAAACCTGTGGATGCTGATGCTGCTATAATACGAAGCACCTGCATATGCTCAGCCATGGTGACTCTTCAGCAAGTCTCTCCATCCTCCTTTGGGCCTCTCAGGAACTGTGAAGACAAAGTCATCTCATCTCTACCCTATAGATCAGGAAACTGAGGCTCTGCCTGTTCCGAGACTCACAAAAGATCACACAGCCAGTGAGCAGCTGAGCCAGAGTTCGAACCTCAGCTTAGAGTTTGTCATCTGATCATCCCAGTTGGGCTTCCCACCCCTAAAATGTTCATCTCCTCTGCCCTCTGGAAGAAAAGCCACTGGAGGCAGACCTGGTCAGATGTCACTATTTCTTCTTCAAGGTAGAAGTACTTCAGAAAAAACAGTGGTGATCCAGCCCTGAACCAAACTACAGTGGTTTATGAACTGGGGACATTTGCAAACTAAGTCTAGTTAATTGCCACCAATGGACATTGTACCCCAAATCCTCCTCTCTTTTTCCCAACATCTTTTTAAAATCAAAGACAGACGACCCAGGTGCTGTATGAAGAAAGCAATGATGTGCCCATACGCCATTCACTATGCAAAGCAGATTCCTTTTTCCTCAAATGTGCTGATTTGGAGACACGGAAATACATTCAAATTAACCCCTGAGCTATTCCTCTTCCAAATTCCCCATTTAGGGTTGACTCCTTGGCATGTGATATTACTAATTCAGAGCTTCAGGAAGGCATACTGATTGCCTTGGACCAGAGTGAGGGCTGCGCTCTCACATGGTTTGATACAGAGTAGAAATCAGAGCTCAGGGTACAAGCTCCAACTCCCCATGCAGACTGGGGTTGGGGGTTTGGGATCTGGCTCCAGCCACATTCATTCATGAGCTCTTTAATGAGCTCTTATTGACCACCTACTGTATGCTAGCACTGTTCTCAGGGCTGGAGAGAGGAAAGCCCCTGCCCTCAAGGAGTCTACAGTCTACTGAGGACAGTTAGCAGCAATAAGAATGACTCAGCGTATTGGAGGAGAAACGTGTTATGAAGCAAAAGAGGACCAAACAGCAGACAGTGCTGTGGGTGGATACAGAAATTTTTTTTTAAGATTCATTTATTTATGCTTACAGAACTGGGGTACAGGCCAGAGATGTGGTGGTTGAAAGTATTCACCAGAGACAGACTGGGGAGCAGAACAGGCAGACTGACAAAGTACACTGCTGAGGGGAGCAGCGGGCGGGTCAGGAGAGGTCTGCTGCACCATGTGGGTCAGCTCCCTGGCCAGGGATCGAGCTCATGCTGCAGTGGCTTCGTAGAGCTTCATAATGTGGTGTTTTAACCCATTGCACCACCAGGGAGAGCTCAGATGTGGAAATTTTAAATAGGAATAACAGGACCAAATCTGGGACAGGAAGAGCACACAGGACTATGGTGATGGCACATGGGGGAAGAAGTGGTGGGGAGTCCATGGGGATGACAACTGCAATGAAAAAAATGTACAAAAAAATGTACAAAAT
>NW_004567130.1:6907101-6926380 GCF_000260355.1 Condylura cristata | reverse complement strand
CATATATATTTAAAGTGTATAAAAAAGGAAACACCATTTTATGCCAAGGTTACTGAAGTAATCCAAGTTGGGAGTTCATGGGGTCCCTGCATGGTAGAAACAGCAGAGGTGCAAGAGGTGCCGAGTCTCAACATACTCAGAGACCACAGTCCACAGTGTCTGGGTGGATTAGAAGTGGGGGGAGGCAGCTGCAGAGAAGAGCGGGGACGACTCCTGAGTGTCCTGAGACCCTCAGACCCTCGGTGGGGGGATCAGCCAACACTGTGGTAGGCATGTCGAGAACACGGGTGGGTTTGGGGCACAGTAGATCTGAAGTGCTTACTCAACATTCAAGTGGAGGTGGCAGGCAGGCTAAAGAGTTTCCTTATAGGTCATTGCTCCATGAAAACCCTCTGTTCTTCCACAGCCCTCACGGTGTATCTTTGTCCAGATGCAGCCTCTACTTGAGAGCCCCTCCCTTTCCAGCCCCTCCCACCCATGCTGACTTGCTCTTGAGCCTGAAATACTGTTCTCTGAAATCTCCCTGCAGACATGTGCTCTGTCATGCCCGGATCCTATCAGGCTGAGGAAAGAGGAAATACTTAGGAGTCGCACGGGGTGGAGGGAGGTGTCGCCCTCATAAGTCACAAGCGACCTCCTCACTCCTTGGGAGTATATTGACCTGCCTTCCCCCTGTGTCTCCCGGGGACCCCAGTCTCTTCTTAAGCGCCACAGGCCCTTTCACAATATGCCTTTATCAATATGATTCCAATAAACGTTTCAGTTCCGCATATAAATTCCAGGGCCCGCTGCCCAGCGAGACCTGCTCAATGAGCAGACCATAAAGATGTAATAATGCAATTAAAAGGTATGGCATGTCACTCTCATAAAGCTGCAGATCAATGCGGGAGGTGAGGGCAGCGAAGGATACCAAGGGAAGGGATCAGCTTCCTTGCAATGTCTGCAAGATGAGGATGCTTCATCATTCAGAGAACTCGATCCTGACCCGGGAAGGCTTCAACTCCAGCTGAGGGTCCTGTTTTGGGCTCTGGGATTCCTCAATCGGTTGGATGTTAAGAGCCTTGAGTTCTGTTTCCAGATCAGATGGGGAGGTTTTGAAGCTGTAAACAAGTCCCTTTGACTCTTCAAACATCAGTCTCATCAGCAGTAAAATGGCCATAATGATAATACTATCTTTGCCAACTGGTTGAGACACATGGCATGGCAGACCTCTTCTGACCAACCCGCTGCTCCCCTCAGCAGTGTATTTCATCAATCTGCCTGTTCTGCTCCCCACTCTGTCTCTGGTGAATCCTCTCACCTCCCCTGCACCTCTGTTCTGTACCCCAGTTCTGTATGCATAAATAAATAAATCTTTAAAACACAGAGAGAGAGAACAAATAAGTGAATGAGTGAAATGAGATGATTCAGTGTTTATGCAATGTGAAAACTTATCATCACCAACATTAAGGAGAATATTGCAAGACTTGTTACAGAGTTGAAGTCACAAACATTCTCTGGAATTTCTGGGTCATCTAAGTCCTAAGATCACCAGCATGTCCATGAGGGGAATCCAGAGTTCACACCCAAAACAAATAAGGGCTCCCCAGAGATGGTGAGATCACTACTTTAGAGACAGTTGCCCATGGGGAAGCAATTCAACCATTTAGAAAGGTTTACACCCTTCCTTCTTCCTTCAAAAGTCCCTTCTTATTTTTGACCACTTAAGATGGGAGATAATAGCTATTTTTCTCCTATTAAGCCATAGTTAATACACAAAAAGCGTTTAAAAGGGCCAAAGGGATTGGGTGACACTCCTGAAAATGAGGGTTCTTAATCATGGTCTTTGATAGACTTTAGGGAGGTTTTGACCACAGTGAATTTGAATGCAAAATGTGGTTGGTGTGCTTCTTTGTTGTTTTCCTCAATCGTGTATCCCACTATCATTGGACACTGATGATCTCGACATTGGATAAAGCATTTAACAAAATTAATGCTTTTCCTACCCTCACGGGAATTATGTGATAGAGGAGAGTGACTTTCCCTGAAACACAGGCACATGTCACAGCTCAGCTGGACATGTAGTGTTTGGCTTATTCTGAGGGATTATGAAAGGTTTGGAGGACACTAGCTTTGCATAGATATTGACAAGGAGAGGGCTGGAGGGACAGACTTCCCAGACATGGAGAGCTCAAGTGATGAGCAGAAACATTAAGGTGGTTGGAACACTCTCAGTAGATACCCAAAGAATTTTTTTTTTAAAGATTTATTTATTCATCCAGAACTGGGGTACAGGCCAGAGATGCGGAGGGTGAGAGGATTCACCAGAGACAGAGTGGGGAGCAGAACAGGCAGATTGACGAAGTACACTGCTGAGGGGAGCAGCGGGCTGGTCAGGAGAGGTCTGCCACGCCATGTGGTCACCTCCGGGGCAGGCGGGAATCGAACTCATGCGGAAGCGGCTTTAGATTCTCAGTGCTGTGCTTTAACCCGCTGCGCCACCAGGGAGGGCCGATACCCAAAGAATTTTATGAAACCAAAAATTGTTTAGAATCTTGAAGTTTGGGCCAATGATTTTCCAACTGTAGTCTAAAGACCACTTGCTCAGAGATGATGTTCCTGATACTCTCCCCAGAACTATTAAAACAGCCTTTCTAGAGGCAGGACTCTGGAAGATAAGGTAGACTTCAAATTTTCAGAAACTTTTGCTAGGCATTCCCCTGCACACCTTCCCCAACCCCCTCTACCAATCCTATATTTTGGCAACTATTCCTAGAAAGGAATAAAACTGAAATTTATTAAGTATCTCCTACACATGACCTTTTACCTATGCTTTTTATTTAACCTGGTAGTGATGCTACTTTACAGATGATGAAACTGAGGTCCAGAGAGGTGACATCACCCAGCCAGATAGTGGCAGGTCTGGCATATAAAGCCAGGTCTAAAGATACCTGAGGCCAAGCTCTTTGCTTCTTGATAGGGTTTCTTCATGCTCCAGCCCTTCCACTCCTGAGGCTCCTGCTCTGTCTCCATAACAAGTCAAAGTTGAGAACACTGAACACTGAAGTAGTAAGCTGAAGAGAGGGGACCTGATGAGTGATCAGGGAAGAGTTTGGGGATCTAAGTCAAGAAGCCACTCTCAGCTCATCTGCTGACACTGTCAGTTTGAACAAGTCAGTTCTCCTGTTCGGTCTCTATCTTTTTATCTGTAAATAGTATAAATATATCTGCCCGTTTTGCATCTTAGACTTCAATGAGACTCTGCATTGAGGAGCAAATTCTATAGTAAGAGAGGAACAATTACAGTTATTAATAGTTGTTAAGTGTCTACTATGTGACATTTAATCGCCCAGGCACCTTGTGAGTGGTGAAAGAAGGAACCTCAGAATGTTAGCAGGAGAAGGTAATGAGACATTTGCAGCCTGGATATGAAGAGGCCTCGTGCCATTCTGCTCCTTCTTGAAAGCTACACATCCACCCTGAGAACAGCCCACTGTCCTGGGAGAGCAGAGGGAGAGTGGTTTACACAAGACCACTGTCCTTTTCTGTCTAGGCTTCTATAACCACAGACTGGGTGAATTAAACAAATGCAATTCATTTCTCATAATTCTGGAGTCAGGAGTCCAAGGTCAAGATGCACCAAGGTCAGGTTCTGGTGAGAGTTCTTTTCCTGTTTTACAAAAGGCATCTTCTTGCTGTCCTCACATGGCCAAGAGGAGAAAGTGTTCCTTGTCTCTTCTTCCAAGGGCATCAATTTCATACATGAGGGCTCCACTATTACAGTCTAATTACCTCCAAACACCATCACATTGGGTATTCCATCTTCACTGCATGAATTTTGGGGTGACACACACATTCAGTTCCTGACAGTCACACAGCCAACTGGATGGCACTTGACTGAGAACTGAAGCCTGTTTGATGCCAAGACTCAGGTACACCACACTCTACTGTCTCCCACTCTGAAGATTTAGAGATGTATACTAGCCATCATAGAGCTCACATACTCTCTAAAGTAATGACATGATGGTGGGAATTCCAGAATAGGTACAAGATAGGAATCATACCTCAAACATTCTGACTCCTAATGTAGTACTTAACACATGGTTCCATTAGAATAGTCCGGGAAAGGAAGATAAGAGTGAAAGTGAGAATCCCCAGGAGAAAGAAAAGATGAGTCAGTTTCCTCCAGACAGGAATAGTCAGGGAGAGATGAACCAAAAGGGCCATGTTGTCTCAGGAATACTAGGCAACCACAGGAGGACTTGGATATTTAAGACTTGGAACCTGAGGATTATAGCTCAGAATTTATGCTACATGTTGTTTGAAAAATCTGGCCCTATTCTCCCTCCTTTCTGTGCCTTTGCCTTTTGTGATGTGTTCTTCTAGTTTTTTTTCCACTGAAAGAGTGGTCTATTTTCTCTACCACATAAGTCCGGACAGGCCATGCAATCACCTTTAATCATAGACTGTGGCTGAAGACTAGTATGGCTTTCACAGGCCTGCACCTCAGGCTTGTTCCCCTAAAACATGATCCTCTGCTCTTCATCTGATGGAGGGTGGGGCACACACAGATCTTAAAACCCCTCATCTCAGCCCAAGGTTCAACCTAACAACAGATTTAAAAACAAAGCCAACCTAGACCACCTAGATGGAGTGAACCAAGTCATGAGACCAGAAACACCCCAGTTGACCTGTAGTCCTGTAAACTATTATAAGGATTTATTACCTGGGGTCACTTTACTTTGGGATTATTTGTTATTCACCAACAGCTAACTGACACACCTTGTTCCCCTTACTTCCTAGTCTTCTGATTTGCAAAGATCACTTCATCTCTTCAAACCTCAGTTTCCCTATTTGCAAAATAGTGGTGATGCTGCTGGTGAAGATAATGCCTCCTCATCAGGGTCTTTGTGAAGAATTAACGAAAACATTCATCCAAGGCCTACAGCACAGCATTTTGCATACAGTGAGTGCTCAATGGGTGTTGTTTTCTTTCTTGCAAGGAGCCATGTTATAGCTATATATAGGAAACTAAAGGGTATGTGGTTTGCTCCCAGTGACCAGCTGAGAAAGACCTGTAATTAAACTGAGTCTTAGAACTTCAAACCCACGTCCTTAGATGCCCCTAGCCTCCTCTTGAACTCTGGCCTGCAGGCCAGTCTGGGCAGAGACAGTGCCAGGGCAGGCGGCCTCCATGCAGGCTGAGTTCAGCAGTGCAGTTTGCTCTGCTTGCCAGAGCTTGCATGTTTACATACATCCCATAATTACCATCTGCACAGCCAGCGGCATTTGTTGCAAATGGGCCGTTTCCATCTGTTGAAGCAATTTCCTCAGAGGAATTTGCATTGATCACTTTTTTATGCAAAGCTTTTGTATAGATCATTTTTCCCCCCAATGGTTTTTAATAGGTCTAAATATTTGAGGGGCAGGGAGGGGTCTCACGAGGAAGGGGACTGGGAGCTGAGCATGTTGTGATTGGGGGAGCAGAGTGGGGAGGCTGCTCCCCACAAAACTCCACCTGTAGTTTTCCTCTGCATGACCCAACTCCACCACTGTTCAGAACCCCAACCCAGGCAGTGCCATTTCAAATATTTATTGTTTGCTTTAATACTTGAGCTGGTAGCTCATGGTTAATGGAGAGGCCTCAGAATGAGGGAAAATGGGGCGTGGTAATTAGCCAAGCAACTGGTGACTCCAGCTCAGAGCTTCATACCTGAGAGGACCAGATGGACGATTTTGCATATTTTTGACAGCTGTAATGAACAGGGCAGCTCCGTATTGATTAAATGTCTGGGAAATTAGTGCAACCCTCTGGAGCTTCATTATTTACTATTTCTGCTCAAATTCTCAGCAAAGTTTACACAAGCAGAAGTCTGTAATAAGAGATGAGAAAAAAGGAGACAGCTGAATGAGATGATAAATGCTTTATCGGACCTTAGGCAAAAAGATGCAGAATGGAGGGATGACTATGATTTTGACCTTGAGTTTTGACCTATGGTTTTGACTTTTTTTCTGCAGCTCCAGTGTCCTGGGAGTAAGCCCCCAGGAAATCCCTGGTCCTGGGCCGAGCATTTGACTCAAAGTCAAAACTTTCTGAACTCAAGGAGAGGTGTGAGTCATAATAGATAATGTGACTTGAGAGTCAACGAAATTGTGTCCTTGAACATATAACAACAACTCATTAGTAAATAAAAATTTCAAATATAACTAATGTTGTCCCTACCACTACCCTAGTGACTTGTCAATTCTCTGAAAACCGGTAGACCCCATAATACTGACTGTCTACAGGATGCTGAACATGTCCTATTAAAGTTCAAATGAAGTTTTTTTCTTCTAAATCCAGTCAACAAAATTTATGAGAATTTATAGCCAATCATCAAAGTGGGGAAAGAAGGGCCCATGAATGAAAAATTACCAAGAGGTAGGTTAATTCTTTGCTAAACTATTCTAACAGAATTCCTGCAGAATGCAAGTCAGAATGACGAGATATTAAAAATGGGACGTTATGGGATTTGATCAGATATCAAAGGTGATAAGATATCAGCGATGGGGGATTTTTGCTAAACTGACCTAGCAGGATTCTTGCTAAAAGTGGAATAACTGGGCCAAGGACAGAGCCCACGGTCAAGGACTAAGAAGAAAGAGGATTCATAGAATTTTTACAGTTGGTCAAAAGAGAGACTTTGCTGCCCCTGAGAAGAAAAAGACTAAAGAACACTCCAAGATGACTCTGATGTTAAAGTTAGAGGATGTCTGTGGTTCTAGAATTCTGAGTTGGAATCCTAGTCCTGTCTCTTACTAGTCACGTGACCTAGACAAGTCAAATTTGACCAAAAGAAAGAGCTTGGAGCTGTCCCTGGTGCTGCCCTGGGCTGGGCAGCGCTTCAATTTACTCCTCTGACGTTCCCATCCTAATGCACGACTTCTCTTCACTCAGTAAGCCACTTTCTGTTTTTTCCACTGGCATCTGTCCTTCTGAGCATGACTTCATGCTAGAAAAAGAAAGTCCTGGAACTCCTGTGCATGCTCTGATTCTTCTCTTCAGCCATCTTTAAAATGCTCTCCTACTTCTGATCCCATCAGTCTGACCATGTTACACCTAAAATCTACTGGTTCCTGTCTTTGGCAGATGCACCTATTGAAATAATATCAACACCTACATAGGGTAAGAGAGAAAACTTAGAGGTTTATACACCAGATGGATATGCCTATTGGTGTAAGTGACTTCTTTCACTACATTTTTCTGTAATCATATTCAAAGAGTGAATCAAGTCTTAAATAGCATAATAAACTTTCAATAAATGGTGTAAGAATGGGGGTAATCTGACCAATTCAATAAATGATAGATGGCAACAGCAATGAAGACGCTGAGGAGGAGGAGGAAGACAATGATAGAGTGATGGTGATGGTCCTTATTTTTCCACTGGTCCCACAAATACTAGTTTACATCACTCTCTCCTGAAGGTGTGTGTATTTGAGAACCTAGCTTATTATATGGGTGGATGGAAGGATGGAAAGATGGAGAAAAGAGAAGAAGGCAGTGAGGGAAGGCAGGGCAGGGCAGGATGGGTGAATCAAAACAACGAAGAGTAAAAATAGAAAGATAGAGGAAAAAGTGAAAGAAAATAGATAAAAGTGGACAAAAATGGAAAAAAAATTAGGGCTAGAGAAAGGAAAGAAACTTGGAGAAAGGAGGCAGACCATACATTCATTTGTCCTGTAAACACTCATCAAGCAAGACTAAGAGAGAATGAAGTAAATTTGTCCCATGTATCATAGAATATTACTGTACTTCATTTACTTTCCCTCCAATTAGGTAGAAAGCCTATTCTATTAACAGCTACCCTTGCAGATCCAGACAAAATTAACTCCTGGTGCCTCATCCTGGCAACAGGGCAATTGATTCTTCCCCCTAATCCGTTTAGTTCATTAGCAATACATTTATTTGGTACATGCATTTTGCCATGCTGCAGCAATGAAATGGCCCTGTAAGGTGTGGGGCATGGGGGAAGGCTTGGAATATTAACCAAATCGCTATTACCGCCATGGCAGTGCTTAAAGATCATATGTAAATCAAATGTCAGGGGAGAAAATTGTAGCGAGGGCTGTCAGGAAACAATTTAGCAGTGGTTAAAGGCACAGCTCATGGCTGTGTGAATTGTGAACTTTGCAAATGGAAAACCAAGCCAGCTTCCACTGTGGGAGCTGATGAGACCCAGAGGATAAAAAGTGGAGAGGCTGGAAAAAGGTTGGAGATTTGTACTTCCACAAAAATGAAAACAAGCAGCAAACAAACAAACAAACAAAAATCATTCCCTTTTTAATATTCACAGCCAGTTGCTAGGGTGAGTTCTCATTGAAAGTGAATTTGGCCTGTTGAAGAATGTCCCCACCATTTCTACCCTTTTTATCCAGAAGATGGGGTTTAAATAAATGGGGGGAAAGCAGCTGCTTTGTAAAAGGTAGTGTAGATTCTTTATTCTAAATTTTTTAGAAATTGATTTCCATGTTGCAAAAACAGATTATTGTTGTTATTATTATTATTTTAGTATGGGCCATACTAAATATGGCCCATACTATAGTGTGTGTATGATTGCTCAGAGTAAAGCTTGTAAAGCTTTAGTATTTACTCAAGGTATTTCAAGCAGGAAGAGATTTCATACAGGAGCTTAGAGGTTTCTTTAATTGTTGAAATGATAGCAAGAGTAAAGCTTAGGAAAGTTTCCAGAAATTAAACCCTTAATGGAGTTCCAGGGAATATCTGTAGGAAATGTTGACGGCCTGTACCCTAGAAGCAGGTAATTCCCCGTTAATGTAAAAACCACCCACAGAATCTGTGCCTTTCTCTCTAAACACCTGAGCCTGCCTGCAGTTTCCCCTGGGGGATTATAACATCTCCTTCTCTCCACTTTCAGATCTCATGCAAGGACTCCTCTTTCTTCAGACAACTCCCTCTTCATAAATTGCATTTCTTGGTGTGAAGATTGCTTTAGAACTCAAATTCTGCCTCCGGTGCCAAAGTTGGGTCCTCAGGCAAGTCAATTTGCTCCTCCTAGACTCAACTTTCTCAGTCCTGAAATGGGCTCAGAGTCACACGATCACATGAGAAATGTACATTGTCTAGCCACTTGGCACATAGTAGGTGCTGGTAAATGCCGCTTCTTTTTTTCCTCTTCATTTTGTCCTGTGCCTCCCTGGGAGGTTCACTGGAAGCCGATTTCCTCCCTAGAGATAATGTCAGGGCACATAGAGCAAATTCCCAGGGTTCTGGGTCCCCCTGGGAAAAGTCCTCCTTTAAAAGAAGCCATTAAGGATTTAATTTCTTATCATCTTCCATTCCAACTAGCCAGAGTGTTATGAATAATATCCTATTAGCTGGAGACATTCAAACAATCACCCGTTAACATGTTCTTACGCCGCAATGATGAAGCATCCTCCGAAATCACAGCGCTTATCTGCGGCCCACTCAGCAGGCACTCCATCACGCCCACCACCGACACTTCTTGTATTGCTGTCCTGGATTCCAACTAATCATGACGGGGTGGTTGGACGGTGGGGCCGTGTGAGAGCCGGGAGACTTCCCCAGTCTCCTGGGGGCAGGGAGAACGCTTAGTCTCCACCTGCCCTGTAGAAGATGGCTGAAGTGCCTGCCCTGGGGGATTGGAGCAGATTTTGAGCAGAAGGGTTCCACAAATCACATGCATGCAGTGACCTTGGAACAGGAAAACCAAGTCAGAAAGACACTGTAAAATATATCAAGCCAGTAACAGATGAGAAGAGAGGTGAGTCACCTGGACGAGTTATTTAAAGACCAAAAATCCAGGAAAACAGTTAAAGTTGACATATCAGCTTTCAAGTTATAGGAGGCCCTAGTGATTGACTATTACAGTTTTTTTTCTTCCCCCTTTCCCACTGGCCAGCCCCCTTCCCAAACATATTCCCCCACAGAGGCTGACACCAGCAAAACATCTCTGGTCACTTTAGTTGAATGGCCAGCTCCAGTCTTGTTGCTTCAAAGGGCCCTTATAAGAGACCCACTGATGTGGTAAGCACCGGCTTGCCAAACCCATGTGACTGTAGCACCCTCTTTTTATCCCTGCACCTGCCAAGTCATTTCCTTTGTAGTGATGAAGGTGGTGGCAAAAAGTTCTCTTGATTTTTTTATAGTCTCTCTTGAGGAACTGTTTATTTTTCTGTGTTTGGCCTGGTCTAAGGCTAAAATGCAAGACCTGTTTCACAGGCTCTTACCACTGCTGCATTTGGATGGTGACAATGAGCCCACTGGGTTCTGATACAAGGAAAGGCTGGGGTGACCAGCAGGTGCAGTGTCCCCACTCTGTGCCAACTGCTTCAGCACCATTTTCCAACCAACCCACATGACCTTATGCATGACATTGTGCCCCCTTCACAGATGCATAAACTGAGGCCAGACAATCAGTGAAAAAGCCTGATGTCCCTGAGCCAGTGACTCCCCGAGTCCAGGTGCTGAGTCCTGGTCCAAGGCACCTTTATATAGGACACATCACACCTGGTCACTGCAAAGGATCCTGTTAGGAACATGAACAATCTGGATATTCAATTACAGGAGATTCATGGACCCACTAAGTTTCAGGATTGAGGCTGCCTATGATTCCCCTGCTGAGATGCCAAACAGGAAATACCGCACAGGAGTAAGCAAGAAAAGAAAGACCAGCCTGCCCTGTGCGATGGACAGACAGAGCATCAGGACGAGTGAGCCCCTAAACGTCCTACTCTCGGCACTCTGCAGCTCAAAATGCATCACCAGTTTCACAACTGACCTGTAAGTCCTTATGGTTACCCTACCTACACAGATCAGTAAATCAAAACTTTTGAGAGGTTGTTTAATTTGCCGAGAGGTGAAGTCATTTACAGTTTAGGAGAGAAAAGAAAATGTCCTGGGGAGAAAGAAGGAAGCTTCGAGAGGGACAAATGATCCTCTTTGGGGTATTTTCTCTGACTGTCCAGATTGCAGTTCCTTACTTAGCTATTGCAGGATGACAGGTAAGCAGGCACCTGGCTCCCACTTTACAGGTAATAATCTGAGCCCAGAGGCTTGCACAGAGTCTTTCCAGGCAGCAGCTGCACAAGAACTGCACCTTCTCCTGGTCCCAGCCAGATCCGTCCACCCCCCTCACCCCATCCACACCTCTATAAGGGCTTCTGACGGCTGTTCTATTCTTAGGGCTGTGGTTAGAGGGCCGATCAGGTGTTTGGCAGATGGGGGCGAGGGACAGCTCGAAGGTGCTCCTATTTAGAGGAACTTCCATGCTTAAGTGCTTCCTTTCCCTTCTCTCTGACCTTGGGTGACTGCTGTTGCCTTAAATGCACAGTAATACACTCTCAGTCACTGTTCAGTACCCAGGGGAATGGCTTAAGGCCCTCCACTGGAGTGAATATTTTTATGCAGGCTATAATTTCTTTTAAGACCTTCACGGCGTTCCTGCAGCCTCCACCATGCCCTCTCCTCCAGAGAGCACACGGCAGAAAGAAAAGCTCCTTCCTAATGAGGGGAGAAGCAGGCTTCAGCAGAGGGGCCCAGGAACCCCCCCAGGCTGAAGAATGGGCTTGCTTTTTCATAGTCTTCTGCCTTGCTCCCTAAAATCTATCCTCAAAGCAAAGTGGAGAAGGAGCCCAATGGACTATGGTGGAGGGTTATTGGGATTTTGGTGGTGAGTATGGTGTGGTAACATACACTTACAGGGGTGTCAACAGTACCCCTAAAGCATATACAGTGCTATAAACCACTACCATAATTATTTCAAAAATAAAAGAAATAATATAAAACCCATCCTCAGAGCAATAACAATAACTAGCATTTCTGGAGTGCTTACCACATGTCAGATCCATTCTAGAGACCAACACACATCACATACACATCATCTCATCTGACAACTCAGAGAAACTCAGACGGAGGAAAAAACTGCGGCCTGACTTCCCCAAGGTTGAGGACAGGCGATGCCAGGCTAGAAACTCAGACTCTCTATATAATCCCAAGTCACTTTCTACCCACAACCAAGGGGATGTCTATAAGGGCAAACTCAACCAGGTCACTCCCACCCCCAGCTCCAATCCCACCCTCCTGCCCTTGGACTGTAGAGCAAATCCTTCCCCACCGTGTCTCCAGACCCTGCCTGACTCCTCTCCTCACCCTGCCCATTCACTCCCTGGTTCTCAGCACAACTGCGTGGCTTCTTTTACGATTCTGGAAACTTCCAAGCTCTTGCTACAAAGTCTTCACATCTTCTGTCTCCTTTGCTGGAACTTTTTTCTACCCCCACTTCCATGTCCTCCAAACACCACCTCCTCCAGAAAGACTTCCCGGGTTAACACCTTTGGTCAGTACCCCCATGGTGCTTTGCTGCCCCCTCCATATTTCTACATTTATATTTGTTGATGTGATGATTTTGTATATGTGACTAATAACCGTGCCTCCAACTAGGATGCAGGTGCCAGGAAGGCAGAAATTGCAATTGTTGTGTTCATGATAAATTGTGTCCATTACATTTCCCTGACTCCTAGAATCACGGACATTCCGAAATAGTTGCTGAGTGGCTGAATGACAAGTGAATAAATGAGTGAGTGAGCAGGGGCAGGGCGGAGGACGACCCCCAGGATGGCAGGCAAGTTGTGTGGGCTAGGGCCAGGGTGAAAGGAGGAGACGCTCACCTCCTGCTCACAACTCCTGGAGTACTAAAAACCGCAGTAGTCAGGATAAATATTTTAATATCGCATTTCAAAAATTCAAAATTAAAGCAAAAAAAATCTATGATAAAATATAAAAATTTTAAATAAATGTCATGCAGAATCACGTTGCAGCCTTAGGCAAAAGGGAAAATCAGTAATACCAGTCCTATCTTTGTTTAAAATTTTGATATACTGATCATAGGAGATTTGTTTGCATTAACTTTTCATGTAAAAAATTTCATTGAAGTGTTTTTCATTTTGACTACGTTTTTTTTTTTTTTTTTTTTTGACGTTCCCTTAAACTGTATGCCTAATGCTGGCTTCAGACAAGTCCTGGCCTGATTTGTATCAGACAGCCCTGCAACCTCAAGCACCCTCACCTGGCCACTCAGGTGCTTCTGCTTCTCGTTGGGAAAGGTAGTGACCAAGGTGAGGCAGACCCCCTTAGAGTCGACCTGTGCTTTTATCTCTGAGATGGTGGTCACCCCATCAAGCGAGATAGCATGGGCCCTTTGCACTTGCTTAGAACATGTCTTGAACTCATCAATGACCCCTGCTAAATTTGTAGCATCGTGAGTGATGATAGTGAGGTTTAGAGGTATTAAGTGAGTTGGTTCAAGAATGTTGCAAATTTTGTAAGACACAGACCTGCGTTTTGAATCCTAAATATTTTTTCCCCCACTGTCTCTCTAAGCTCAGCTCCCCTTGGTGAGCAGAGGCAGGGCCAGCGAAGAGAGGAGGGAAGAGTAGGCCATAAGCAAGAGTCAGAGAGGGCTGAAACCTAGGTCTCCTGGTCTCCCAGCTCAGGCACATTCCTCAAACCCATTGTGCATTTAGGACTTGCTAGGACATTAGAAGGCTCTTTGCAGTGCCAGCAGGAGACCAGGGTACTAGCTAGCTCAGGAATAAGGGCCTTGGTGGCATCATCTGTAGCCAGTCTCTGTAGGGGTCCCGCCTGCATGTAGCGCTGATGTGCTGGAGCTACTTGGGCCCTTCTAGAAACATGGAGCAATGGAAAGGGTTCACGTGGAAAGAGATGTGTTCTCAGAAGGTGCATTTTGGGCAAACCCTTTCTAAACACCCTCTCCCCTACTCCTTGATTCACTCCTATCAGCAAAAGCATTAGGAAGCAGCACTGAGCAGCAGAACAAAGGTGGACTTGACCAGATGACTGGCCCGGACATTCCCAGACCTCCGTGCCACACCATTCATTTGTCCAGAGTATGTAAGGGATATGGTGAGTGACAGAAGGCCATGCTTTCATCTACCTACCTACAGGTTTCTTTTTCACATACAGTGATCCCATTCTATTCAGTCTTCTGCAAAGATATATTTCTGTCACCTACTGCCTCTTGGGTATCTTATTCAGGGGCTTAAGAATTCAGGCTTTACAGATAAATGTCCTGGTTTTGAATCTCAGATCTGTAACATGTTGGCTAGACATAGTCCCAATGTCCTTACTCCCACCTTTCCTTAATGGTCACATCTGAAAATGGGAATGTGTTCGGTGTAGCAGGGAAGTGTGCCTGGCAGGCTACAGGGAGAGTGCCTGAGCCTGGTAGAGGCTCGGCAGATGCTGGCCAGAAGGATCCTGACAACAAATTCCATTCTGTCCGGCTATTGCACGGTGTTCCGGGTTGTCTTAACTTTTGTCCTGATTATGGACATCTAGGCTATTTTCTGTATCTACTGTAGACCTGCATGTCAATTGGGGGATGCAGGGCCCACTGGAATTGCTAAGGCTCCACAGCCATGATTGCTAAGAAATTGACTAGTTACGAGGCAGGAAATATAAAAGGGAAGATTCATTTTCTCAGTCCTGTGTTTATGTTTTACAGTGAGAAGTATCATGGACAGTTCATGAGAGAGGAAAGAAAGAAAATGAAGAGTAGAGAAGTAACAAAGAAGAAAAGGAAAAAGAGAAGTTAATAATGAGGTGTACGTTAGCAGGCACAAGACCTAGAAGCTACCACAAGCCCCCCAAACAGCAATTAGTTGCATCCTCATTTCCATCATCATCACCCCAAAGGTATTTTGTATCTAACCAATCTGAGAAAGTGAAGGCGTCTTTCAGAGTCTTGTTCTGTGTGGGTCAAGGCCTGACCATCTGTGTGCATGCATGCATTCATATCTGCATGGGTGCCTGCCTGCATATGTCTGTGCATTTGTGAAGTATGTGTCACTGTATTCACATCCAGGCCAAGTGCCTGTGGTATGTTGTACATGCATGGATATATGTTTACATGTGGAAGCAATGAGTGTGAGTGCATATGTGTGTGTGTGTGTGCAGATGCATGTATTTCCTTCTTGGGAGACAAGAAGCCCAATCCATGGGGTGATAGATAGTAGAGGTGAGATCACTTTTGAAATGGTAGATGCCAGGACATTCATAGCAAGGGAGTGTTACCATTCACATCCAGGAAGTGAAGCCCTCTCAATCGATCTCCCACCTTCCCTTCCCTCTGCTTCTCTTAAGTTCTCTAATTGTCAAGTCTCCACATAAAGAGCAGTGGATCCCAACAGCATATAACCTTCTCTCACCAAGTCCTTTGAGAAAGCCATGCTTTCTGCTTGATGGAAGATCGCGTGTCTTTAATTAACATTTAAAAAATGACATTACTGGATGGCAATCTCTGCAAAATACACTCCAATAGTTGGAACAGGAGCCCTTGAGCTACATCTCAGATCTCTCCTTTTGAGTATCACTCAATTTCCTGTTGGAGAAGGACATGTGGGGGCATTTGCCCCTTCACACACTGGCCCCAGTTGCTGGGTTTTGAACATTAGTGAAACTCTTTCCAAAATGCCCTTCCTCTTCCTGGCCTCCGAACACTAGCGGCCACCTCCATCTGCTGTGATGACCTGCATGTTTGCCCCCTTCTCCCTGGATATTTCTTGCATCTCATCTTCAGACTATACCAGCTGACTGTCTTTGTCAGCACTGAGTGCAAAACCAGGGTTACAAGGCTTTGATGAAGAGTTGCTGGTTAGGAAGGAGAATTTAGAAACTTTGGATTCTTGCTCTTTTTGGTTGCTGGGTGGGCAAAGGTAGCTGAAACAGCAAAGTAAAAAACATCTAGATCTGTTTCATTCATTCGTTCATCAAAGGTTTGTAGAATTCCATCAGCTGTGAACTGGATCCTTTTCTCAGCAAGAGGCTCAGAGGGGTCAGGAGACTTCCTGAGGCTTCCAAAGGAGTGAGCTGGGGATAGTTAGAGGTGCTGGGGATAGTTAGAGGTGCTCCTGAATAAACATAAGACTGCCCTCAAGATTTTGCTCTGGAGGAGGAGACAGAACATTTATGCCTACAGAGAAGACCTACAAAGGTAGACACCAATAGTCAGAAATGCACACATGCATACACGTATGTGCTTGCAAACACACTCACTCCCAGCTCAGCATTGTATCAGGGGGCTGAGTATGGGAAGGGGCCTTTGGGCATCTAGTGGGTTGGAGCAGGACAGAGGGGTCCCGCTCCAACTTCTCTTTGCCTCTTCCATGTCAGATGAGCCTTCATAGAAAACTTCAAGGAGAGCATTCAGGAGACCCAGAATCCAATCTTTTTACCCCAAATGATTCTGTGTCATTGTGAACTTCTGGTTTTCATATTTTAAAAAAATGATATATATTATGGTATTGGTTTCAGGCACACAGTATGGTGACTTGCCAAATGTATGCACAGTTTAATGATGGGGAGGCTGTTCATTTTACCACCTTCACCCATTTCTCCTCCCCACCTCCTGTTTCTGGCAATCACTAATCTGTTCTCAATACCTTGAGTTCAGAAATTTTTGTTTTTCATATTCCACATAGAAATGAAAATATATAACATATGTCTTTCTTGTTTTACTTAGCATAATATGGTCAAGAATGACCCAAGTTGTTACAAAGGGCAGAATTTCTTTCTTTCTCATGAGTGAATAATATTCCATAGCATGTATACTTATGTGTATACAGTGTGTGCATGTAATATTCCACAGTGTGTATCCATATAATACACATGTATATTATTCTATATAGTATAGAATTATATAGCATGTACCATATGTACATGTGTGCATATATATCTTCTTTACCCCTCTCTCTCGACAGACACTGAGGCAGTTCCCATAAGTCTTGTCTATGATAAATAATATGGGAAGGAACATGAAGAGATAGATTTCTTTTCTACATCATGATTTTGTTTTTTTGTTTTATCCCAGGAGTGGGATCGTTGGATCATATGATGATCCTATTTTTAATTCTTGAGGAAACTTCACACTTTCTTATAGTGACTGCACCGATTTCTGTCTCCACCCACATCCTTGCCAACGCTCTACAATGTCCTTGTCTTTTAACAATCGCCATCCTCACAGGTGTGAAGTGAAGGCCCGCTGTGGTTTGATTTGCATCTCTCCCTAGAGAGTATTGATATTGAACATCTTCCCATATGCTATCAATCATTCGTCCATCTCCTTTGGGCCAGATGTTATATAACCACTACTCTGCCCATTTGTAAATCCAATTATTTCATCTTAATCACCTTGAATAAGACTCTTCCCAAATCTGGGTCTTGGACCCACAACTTATAAGTGATGGAACTGGCCCAGACAATATCAGGTCATTTGATGAGACTCTCGCCATCTGATTCTATTGCTATAATTGATACTAAATACCACCTAACATTGAGAGCTTATCACATGCTAAGTGTCAAATATACACCAGATTTAACCCTCATTTGAACCCAGTGAAACAGTCCTACTTGCCCTTTTTGTAGGTGAGAAAATTGAGGCTATGGGCAATTCATTGGCTGGACCAGGCCATGCAGTTCAAGTCCAAGCTGGGATTCAGACCCAGGCGGTCTGCCCCCAGAGTCCATGCTTCCAACCACGCTTTCAGTATGCTGCCTTCTAAACAACTGCGATTTTACAGATCTGGAGTCCCATGCCCCTACCAGCTCAGGCCCCTCCTTGCTTCCCAGGTCTCCACTTAGGGCCTTTGTTAACAACATCGCAGACTTCATGGAGGCAGTCGGCGATGGGGAAGAGTCGAGAGCCCCTGTTACCCTACAACTCCAGGCAGGCTGACACCCCAAGGTCCCCAAGCCCAGTTCCCCTGCACGCTCATCTGGCACCGGCTGGCAGATGGGTATGCTGGCCAGTCCTGCTAGCCTGCCAGCTGGCCCAGAGCGCCCAGTGGCTGGCACCTAAGCCACTTGGATGGGCTGCCGGCCCGCCTCCCACAGGCATGCAGCTGGCAGTAAGAAGCAGATGGGCCATCCGGCCGGGCCGTTGGCTCTCCGTTAAGCTGCCAGCTGGCTTTGCTGCGCCTGGTGCCTTGGCACCTCTGGGCTCGCACCAGTGGGCAGGAGGGCTGACAGGTTGGCTTCCTATGGATGGGCAGCTGGCACAGGCAGCAGAGAAGAGGGTTCCTCCACCCCCTCCTGGCTGCCCCTTTAAATGTCCAGGGGCCTTCACCAATGAGAGCTGAAGACAGAATCCATCCTGCCATCACCTTCAATGGGAACGAGCTTCCCTTCCCTGCGCTCTACCATCTGCATTGATTTTCACAAGCTCTAACCTCCCTGGGAAATGCTTCATGCCTGCCCTCTGCCTCCTGGTTTTCCAGCCTCCTTCATCTGATTGGAAAGGGATGTCCCCTGGCAGGCACCCCCAGCCCTGCCAGCTTCTCTATGCCCCCCTCAAAGTCTAGCCACCTGTCCTTTCTCAGACGGGCTGCTTCAGAGGCTTGGCTTCCGCAGCTGCCAGTCCTGGTGAGCTGCTCTGTGGAAACCCCGGAGACATGGGTTCTGGCCGGGCACATTCCCAGCATGCTATGAGATGGACACTTGCATTTCCCTGTCTGAGCCTCTCATTTCCCATCTCACTCTCGAAAGCAAAGATGTCAAACTAGAACAGACGCTCACCTTGGAGTTCCTAATAAAACTTAATGGGTTCGTGACCCCTGACATTCTATACCCAAACACATGTGTCTAGATGGTACTCTGGGTTGAATTGTGTTCCCCCCAAAGATATTGAAGTCCTAACCCCTGGTACCTGTGGACATGACCTTATTTGGGATAGAGTCTTTGCAGATGGTCCAGTTATATTCAAGGTGGGCTCTAATCCAATATGGCCGGGTCCTTAGGTGAGGAAGTGTGGGCACAGAGACAGACGTGCAGGGAGGGATGACCCCGTGGACGTGCAGGAGCAGCTCTCCATGTCCAGGAGCACCCCAGGCCACCAGCAGCTCAGCGAGAGCCCAGGACCCAGGTTTCCTGAGGGGTCCTGGGGAGGCACCAGCCCACTGACACCTGCCTGTCACACTCCTCGCCCCCTGCACTGTGAGACTGAACCTCTCTGTGGCTGAGCTGTCCGGGTGGCGGCACTGTGCCACTGCAGCCCCAGCAAGCTCATACAGGTGAGCATAATATTTTCTAGAAGATGATCCCTTCAGTTCATCAGGTTACCAATAGAGCTCTTGGTCTGTGTCACACCAAAACGGATCATTAATCCTTCCTGACCCTGACATTCCAGAATTCAACCTGCTAAAATGTAAGGCATGGAAAAGCATGGCAGCAGACTTTAGCCATCCAGGCAAACTAAACTCAATCCTA
>NW_004567130.1:6859601-6902101 GCF_000260355.1 Condylura cristata | reverse complement strand
CATGCATTTTCCATGAAGCTGCGCCCAAGTTAAAACATATAAACATAAAAATATCAAGAAGCACTTTTTTAAAAAAGGACATGTTTCATAAAATACCAAGAGACCCATTTCCAACTCGCCCTCTCCCCGGCGTTCCCTCCCCTCCGCTGCTTCTCGCCTCGTTTCCCATTGCCCTTTGCTCCAGCGCCCGTCTCTTGTGCTCCCCTTTCTGTTCTCTCTTCTTTCTCCTCTCGGTCCCTGCATGTACCCCAAATACATTAACCTCGCAAACTATCCCTCTTTCTAGTTTGCTACCTGCCCCTCTCCCCCATACCCCCCACCACCCTGACTGATCTGAGTCAGCATCTCTTGTTTGCTCATTTGCATCTTTCAGGATCTCCTCTTGTCTCACATGCATGAAAATGGCTAAACTTAAAAGGAATGCAGCGATACAAGAGTCCCTGGAAGGATGCACACATTGGTACCTGGGGCCCTGGCCCCGGGTGTGCAGATAGAGTGTGGGAAGGACACAGCAAGATGAAAACAGTTTGGCAGTTACTGCTACTGCTAAACACACTTTTGCCCTCTGACCTGATATCCCAAGCCTGGTATATTCTGAGGAGACGTGAGGGCTTATAACCCCCAAAAGGCAGGTAGGAGAATGCACTTTTATTCATAATGGCCCAAACTGGAAACAGCCCAAACGACCATCGACGGGAGATTGGATAATTCAATTCTGGTATATTTATACCTCGGAATAGGGCACGGCAATAAAAGGAATGAACTACTGCCATGGGTAACAACATGGATCCATCTCCCAAAGTGGATGCTTTGAGAGAAAAAGCCCAGGCAGGAAAGAGTGCATACTGTCTGCTTCCATTTACAGGAAGTTCAAGAATATGCAGAACTGGTCTGGTCTACTATCTGTAGTGGGGCTGGGGTGCAGAGGGGACTGGCCAGTCCCCAGGGGGTTGAGGAGAACCCTCTGGGTGCTGGGCCTGTTGCACGTCTCAGAACGCTGAAGTGACATGGTGAAATATTTATCAAGCTACACATTTCATATGTATGAGGCTTATGGTATGTGAGTGTACCTTCAATTAAACATTCAACCCAGAATAATACGTGCTGGGGCCTATTATATAATGCCTGTTATGGCCACACTCGGCACACGACTTGGGCTCAGGCATCAGCTCTGGCATGCACCCCAAGCCCCTGACTGAGACAGGCTGATGGCCAGTGTCCCAGCCGCAGCCCCCATGACTAAGCGCCCACCTTCCTGCTAGGCTGCCTCCTGTCCTGGGACCCCACAGACGTCCCTGGGAGAGCCAGCCACCCCCCGCTGTCCTTGAGGAAGTCTGCCTCACACCGAGAAGCTGTGCCCACACCAGGCACCTTTCTGCTGCTCTGGGGGATCCCCCTGCTTCATCTGTAGCATTCTGATTATGCTTGAACTTAACACTTACTCTGATAAGCAAGTAGCTCATTCACAGCACAAAACCTGCCCCCAAGGTAATGCGAAGGGGGTGGCCTGGCTGGAAACCTCCAGGAAATCTTTCTGCCCACAGCTCCAGCATTTAGGATTACAGCAGCCACAGACATTGCAGGGGGGTCCAGACTCCAGCGTGGGGACTCTGAAAAGGCCTTTATTTATGTTTTTCTTCTTTATTCGAGTTCTCCCAGGAAGGGAGGAAAACAGAACCCAGTTTTTCTGCTTCAGCAGCGTGGGTGTGAGCCCAACACACAGAACCCTTCAAGGCAAACTAAAACCCACTTATTTTCATTGAAGGGGAGGAACTGGGACCAGAGGGACTCGAGCACTATTAGTTAAATAATGGTGCTTAAAAATGCATTGAATTTAGCCGCCTCCCTCCCCCCTAAAAAAAATCTGGAATTTTCCTATTGAGTATACTTTTTTCCCCTTGCCCATGAATATTAATGCTCCACTCAGAGAGATCTACTTGAAAAAAACAAGAATAAATTAAATACCTACAGATTTTTCTAATTCCTCTTTTTGGTGACATGCCGTCATTACATCAAATTACTGAGATGGGCCCGCTCCCCCTTTTTTTTTTCTTTTTGGGTGAAAATTATGGAATATAAAGTATATGTAAATGGAGCAAAGGAGGAAAAAAAAACCTGTGAAGGAAGAATAAGGGAAGGAGAGGCATTAGGTATTCCGCCGGCGTAGTAGTCAGCCAATTAATCAAGCAGTGGCGAGAAAAAGATGCAGAAGGGATGAGTTCGCCCTTCACGTTGATGGGGCCGGCGCAGGGCAAACGCTACGGCACCTGAGCTCACGGTTAGGCATGCAGAAAGGGATCATGGGAATATCTTCCCGTCTTTGTCTTTCTCGTGAAGGATGGAAAATGTCAAGCTGTTGTTTGGCTGGATTGAGGGGGGTGGGGAAAAGTGGAGGAGAATTCAGTCTGGCAAGGCAAAGATTTTAACTCTTTGAGGACATCTCTGCCTCCCCTCCCTCCCCAGCCCCCAGCTCCACCTTCTCTGCTCCCAGCCCTGGAGCACATCAGTATGGAGCTCTGCCTGCAAACAGGAGTGGGAGGGAGCTGATTGATGGTGACATGCAGGCTGGGGCAGCCTGTGTGTGTGTGTGTGTGTGTGTGTGTGTGTATTCCTATGCACACACACCAGGTGGGGTGATAGGAAGCATTTTCCTCCCCCCACAAGTGTCCTTTGTTCACTCTAGAAATAAGGGTGCTTGACCCTTTCTCCCTCCAGCCCTGTCCTGTCCCTTTAGAAGTGAGCAGTGCCTCAATGTCTCAGAGAGTTTACAAAAGGATGACAATAGTACAACCATTTTGGGGTTCCATCAGCATGGCCCTCGGGGTGCTGAGACCACCCAGGCGGGTGGCCTGTCAGGTATTGCTGGTGCATCAGAATTCCAGAGTGAGTATGAAGAGCTGACCTGGGGCTGGCCTGGAGAGAGGGCCTCAGACAGGGCTTATCACTCTGCTGTAATAATGATGAAAACAGTAATAGTAATAATCTGTCAACTTCCATCAGTAATGTCTTCTCCTGATTCCTTTCGATTCCCATGTCGGTTCACTATTTTTAAATCCTGGCAAATCCATGATTCCAAGAAAGGTGGGGCATCAAATCATTCATTGAGAAAATGAGTATTTGATTCTTCTCTCCTACCCAGGGAAAGGGCACTGAGTGGCCCTCAAGGCAGAAGCGATGTTGAGGTCAGAGGCGGACGCTCGCGGTCTAGACCAGTGAGTGGCACAGGACAGGACCAGCCCTGAGTGTCTAGATCCAACTCCAAAGTTTGGCCAGGAGCAGATGAGCACAGAGTCCTCTCCCTGCCCCTCCAACCTCACCTGGACCAGGCCGTGACAGGGCCAGCTCATTGGATGAGCCTAGAGAGAGCCCTGATGCTGGTGTCATCATCCTCAAAGGGGGTTCCAAGAACCAGCAGCATCCTAGGAGCTTGCTAGAAATGCAGGCTCTCTGTTCCCAGCCCTAAGAAATCAGTGTACACAAACCTCCCAAGTGATTTGAGACACACTGGTTTAAGACAAACATTTCCCCTTACGTTTACTGTGTGAAAACTCGGTCTGATGATCAGTCTGATTCTAAGTGATGAGCTCTGATAACAGGTAGCATTTGCCGGGGTGAGTGTGCACAGCCCCAGCCATCTGCCTGTGTTAGCTCAGCCCATGCCCCAGCCTGTGAGATGGGCACTGTTGGTATCTCACAGATGAGGTCACTAGGCACAGAGAGGTATGAGGACTCCCCCAAGGACACACAGTCAGAAAGTAGCATCTGCATGATTTGAGCAGAAGCACCAGGATCTGCAGCCTGAATTCTGGGCTGTGATTCTTATACTTTGAGCATGCAGCAGAATGAGAATCACCTAGAGGGCTTGCTGAAACATCGGTTTCTGCAACCCCCACCCCCAATTCCTGGGGTGGAACATTTCATTTTATTTCTGCCAAACTCCCAGCAGCAATACTGAGGCTACAAATACAAGCTCACCCTTCGAGAACCACTGCTTACAGCCAGGCCCCCCACTTCCACTTCCGTTGAGAAACCAAATGGCTTGTCAACGTCCACCAAATACCCTATCTGGTGAAAAAGGCATGAAAATTGGCAGAGATGGGGAAGGAGCAGGGAAATCCCAAACAACTAAAATGCAAGCAGACAAAGTGAAAGGAGCTTCAGAAGAGGCCAATTCCCTTGTGAGGACCCCTTCCTTAGTAGCACAAGCTGTCCCTGCGCCCCTCATGGCTGTGGCTAATTGAGGGGACCTCCTGGCGTTATCTCTATAATAATCCTTTCCATTATTTAACCCGGACGATGCTCAGTCTTATAATGAGTTTCCTTCTCCTGTTCATTAAACAGTCATTTACAAGGCCCCTCCTGGCCTGGCCTGGCTCTGTGCAGGTCAGTGGAGCCCCAGACAGGCAAGGCGAGACACAGGCCGGTCCTCTGGCAGCAGCAGGGGCTGGCTCCTCCTGCTCACCAGAGGAAGGTGTGCATAATTCCGCAAAAGGGGGGTCCTGAAAGGGCTCACAGATGAATGCTGCTTTCTTGGAAAAGTTAGATCTTTTTTTAAAAAGCAAATAACTTTAAAATACAAAATCAAAAGTGAAACCCCCCAAGTCTCACTACCCAGGGATAAAGTTGTGAGCATCCTTTCAGATCACTTGCTCCTTTCTCCTTCCTCACTCCCTCCTTCCTTTCCCCCTCTTCTTTCTGACTCTTCTCTCTCTCTTCTCTCCTCTCCCTACCTCCAATCATGTACAGACATGTAATAGGCACAGCTCTTCACATTTGGAAGCAAAGATAGAACAAGGCATCAGGCAGTTAAGAGGCAAAAGTTGTCAGGGCAAAGAGGAAACATAGCCTGAGCCCCAGGACAATGACACCTGGGCGATTGGACTAAGAGTGAATCTGGGATTGGGTGGGGGAAGGGGATCATTAGCAGGAGGTGAGGTTGGCCATTCACAGTCTGATTTAGGAGTCCCCAGACCTGTTTGCAGTTTGCACTTTTCCCTGAAGGGGGAAGGGGGGCATGGAAGGTTCCAGGCAGGGAACAGTCTGGCTAGTTTTGGCCCCTAGGGAGAGCTCTTTGTTGGCTGGTGTGGGAGATGGACTCAAAGGAGAGCATCTTAGAACAAGGAGACTGGCAAGAACAACTTCACCAGAACTGAGGCGTGTTAAAAATATGAACAGGATGCCAATGAGGCAGGCGTACCTAGGAGCTGGGCATGTCCTGATCAAAGGAAAAGAAGTCCTGACTTGTGATGCCTGCCTTCCACAGTGCCAAGGAAGTGCCCTTTCAAAATGTCCTGGCCTTCTACAGTGCAAGTGTCTTCCCTTCTCTGAACCTCAGCTTCCCCATCTGTAAAATGGGATTCAAAGTCCTTCTTAGCAAAGTATTCAAATTACAAATAAGGACAGCTGGGTTCTGTAAGCTATGAAGTTCTTGCCAAGCAACTGTGGCTGCTGCTCTTGTCCTCAGGGCTGACTGCGTTTATGGCTGTTTCTTAGAACTTCTCCCCGTCTGCTTTGCCTCCATTTTGCCGTATCTGTTTCCTTCTTGTGGAGCGCTGTCGATATGGACAGTGATGATGAAATGAGCATCTGTAACCATCCCATTTGAGAGTTTCTGGCTTCTGGTAGAGCACTTGAATGATGGCTGTTGTGGTTGAGAGCTATGTTTTAGATTTCACTTAATTGTGATTCACTTACATTTATGTTTAATTAGCACCATGTATTATCTAACATGTTGAACAGCACCAACCTTTGAAACACAGACTGTGTCTTGTTCACCTTGTAATCATCCTTTTATTGAGTGTGTGTGTGTGTGTGTGTATGGATGGATGGATGGATGGATGGATGAGTTTATGGGAGGATGATGGATGAATGGATGAGTTTATGGGTGGGTAGATGGATGGATGAATGGATGAATGAATAGAAGGATGGGTGGATGGTGGGTAGGTGGATGGATGGGCGGATGGATGGACAGATGGTGGATAGATGGATGGATGGATGGATGGATGAATGGATAGGTGGGTGAATGGACAGATATTTCTTTATTTAGCACAGTCTAAAGGACTCCCAAATCAAACTCAAAAACATCAGGTTGATGTCTTTGCTCCATCATCTCCAAGTTGGATGAGCCCAAGAAAATCATCTCACCTCATCTGTACAATGGTTGTAATCACAGCCCCAATCTCAGAAGACTGTTAGGAGAGTCAAATAAGGTAATACACAAAATAGGATGCTAAAATGTACACCAAACTCTACCACTGTGAGGCATCATCTTCAGTGTGAACAACTGAAGTACTGAAGCGGTGATCTCTGATGCCTAGTAGGTCCTCATTGATAAGTGGAGGTAAAAAATGACTAAATCATTGCCCACACTGAGAGGCATAAGTCAGAGATGGAGACCACAGTTTCTGGAAACAACTGGAGAAATAGATATTTAGGGAACTGGAGAAATAGATATTTAGGCGTCAGACTAGACAGAAATGGGAAGATCTGGTCTGGCGGGAAGAACCAGGTCAGTGGAGTCAGGCAGATCTGGGCTCAGATATCAGCTTTTCACTTTCTAAAGCTCCTCACAACTCTGCACCCCATCTTCTTCTTGGCTATATGATGTTGGGGAGGACTCCTGACTTCAGAGTAGTTTAGAATAAATACATGAAATACAGGATGTGAAAATCACTCAGTTCAGAAACAGCCACATCGTAGGTGTTCAATGAAAATATTTCCCTTGACCTGGCCTCTGGTCAGACTAGGGAGAAGTGAGAGGTCAAAGCAGCTAGACAGGGACAAAAGTCTCCCATTCCAGCACTGGTTGAGCATCACTTGTATGCCTGGCATTTGCTTATGATTCTTATATTTAATAGTTATCTTAATTATTCTATAAGCCAACCTCTCCAAGTGGCTTCTATTATTATCTTCTTTTCACTGATAAGAAAATAAAAGCCCAGAGAGGTTACCTGACTTACCCAGGATCACACAGGAGCTGAGATTACAACTTAGGTCACCTGATGCCCCACATTGTGCTCTTATAACAGTAAGATTCATGGCATTTTTGTGGCCAACTATATCATTTCTGGTATTAATTACGCTCCTCCCGCATACACGTCACTGAATATACTTTATAACCAAGCCTCTCACGACCTGTGGGACAGCATGCCCACCTTTGTATAGATGGGAAAACTGAGTCTCACAGAGATAAAGTCACTTGCCTGAGTTCACAGAGGGGAAAAGTAATATAAAGCAACAATCAAAGTCAACAGACAACTATAAACCAGAGACATTCTGCAGTGGAGGAGAGAGGAGAGGGATCAAAACAGGAGTGGAAGAGCACAGGGACTATGGAGATGGGAATTCCACGGGGGCTCTCACCGAGATGAAAAGCATACATTGCACAAAAATGAAGAATGATGTGAAAATATATAAAATAAAATGAAAAGTTCCCATGAAAACATAAATGCCCCCAGTGAGGGCAAATCTCTCCTCTGGATGGAAGCCTGCGAGAAGAGCAGATCCGGAGGAAGCGGGCGGCAGTGGCGACCGGACTCAGGAGAGGCCCCTCCGCTCCCACCCATGACCGCACCTTCCTCACCAGTCTTCCCAAGCGCAGAAACCAGCCCTAGGAAAACATCTCCCTCCTCTTCTTGGTATTTTGTGAGCAATCTTGTCGAAAATGTACAGCTGTACATGAAGAGTGCACAATCCACTCTTAAGTGGAAAAAATTAGAAAGTGAAAAAAGCAAGTTTCAGAGTGACAGGGACGGCGTGATGTTATGTTTTAAAGATAGATACTACTTACGTGTGTAGTTATACATACAAGTATAAATTTTATGGGGGAGCGTTCCTGGAGCCTCATACAGCAAAATGCTAATGGCTGCTTTCTCTGGGCGGTAGGCAAAGGGCACTTTTCCTTCTTCCCCAGTTCTACAACCTGTAAGTCACTGGAGCAGTTTGCTCACCTCTGGGTTCAGCACCTGGCACAGCGCTGACACGTAGTAGGTACACAGCTGACATTGGCTGAAGGGACAGGGAGGATTGTTCTGCATGTTTTCTGTCAGGGACAAGCTTTATTCTCACAAAGTGAGAAGGTTCATAAGCAACTCATTGTCGTGTTCATAAGCACCTCATTGTCGTGTCAATCCATTACCAATGGGCAGGAAGCCAGTCTACATGAAAGGCCTTTCGTGGATGGGGCCTGGACGGGTAAGGACAGGGCTGCTGGGAGCAGCGGAGCAAGACCCTGGCGTGTGTTGTGCAGCTGTGAGGGCCTCGGGGCACCGGGTCTCAAAAGGGAGCAGCAAGCCAGCTGGCCACACCCCCAAGGCATGCAGGTGGGGCACAAGTCAAGGCCAGTCCCACTGGCCGGGCCACATCCCCTCCCCTGGTCTGCCCTTCACACCAGGCCCCACCCAGCCATTCCCCCGCAGGCTGGCTGCTGCTCCCAGAGGCCGGGCGCACCCAGGGGAGAGCCACCTCCCGTTCCCTCTCCTGGCCCTTCTCTGACCCCCTGGCCCACGAGGGGCACATGTTCAGGCTGAGGTTTGGGCTGACCCATCACATCCCTCCCCGAGCCTCAGTTTTCTCATCTGCAAAGTGAGGGAGATGTTTCCCTTCTTCAGGCTCCAGGTCTGTTGGTCGAATTCAGTTGCATGGGGTTGAGTTCTGGAAATGAGGCTGTGGCATTGTGAGGGGTCAGTGCATATGCACTGGCCTGGCACCAGTGACACTCGCACTCGGCCCGCCAGGAGACTGCACACGAGCATCAGGGAGAGCTTGTTGCCAGAGGCAGTGCAGCTGCCTGCCAGGTCACTTCAGCTGAGACTCCTGTTATGCTGGGAGGCTGCACTCATCACCCCCATCTCCTGCCCTGCACAGGAAGGAAAGATGGCGAGGAAGGGAGAATCCTGTGAGTCAGGTCTGCAGCTGAGATCCCATCACCTGTGTGTACCACATCGTAGCTACGACACATCTGAGCACCCCCATTTCACAGGTGAGAAAACCAAGACGCAGACGGTAAAGGGACCTGCCCAAGACCACAGAGCAAGCAACACCTGGATAGGGTTTGGCGCCTCCTTGCTGGCACACTGTTGCCAATCCATGGCACTATGTGGCCAGAGGTGCAGCCAGCTGACTCCACGCTGACCACTAACCACAGCAAGGCCCATGACCCAGGAGGCCAGGGCCAAGAGGGGCCCCTCCTCTGTAAACCACCCACCAGAGGGCAGCCTCAGGCACATGGGTCTGCAGGAAATTGGGGAGCACCAAGAAATTGGGGAGCCCAAGGCAGAACCACCCACCCAATGCCAAGAATGAGCCCCACAAGGCCACAGCACCAGCCCCATGGGGGTGTGGAATTTGTGAAGAGGGGCTGGCCCTGGGGGCAGAACATGCAAAGGCCATGTTTTCTCTCTCCGTCACGGAATATCTGCAAACTCACAGCCACGATCTGGCTTTTGGTGCCTCTGTCGGAAGAACTCCAGTACAGAGGTTTCTTCCCCAAATCAGTTTAGTTTGGCTTCATTTTCTTGTCTACTGCTTTGTTTGCAGCCCCAAGTGTAAAAGTCACTGGCATTCATCTCAGGGTCCAGAAAAATGCTAATTGACTATCTCCTGAGCCAAAAGGAAAACAAGGATTTACTGAATTCTCAACCGAAGCAATGAGTCATAAAATATCATAAACTAGACATCACATTGGCTCAGTGGCAAGAGGCTTGAACTTGAACAGTCAAACTGGAGCTCAAATCCCAGGTCCCCACTTCCTCCATGTGTGACCCGGTGTCTGTTACTCCATTCTGGGATGAAATAGCATGGATGCCTGGTCTGCTTGTGCCGGCCTGCCCGGGGACGTGCATTATCTCGTCAGCGCCTCCCAACTGCTCTGTGAAGCAGCTGTGGTTATCAGACCCATTTTACAGGGTGGAAATAGCCTTGGGTTTCCAGCCTCATGCTCGGTTCTCTTGAAACAGCACTTTCCTGATTCCTCTGGGCGCATCAGTTCCTGGCCACCCTTTACCATTCTGTCACCTGCTCCTAGCAGCCTTCCCATGCTGACCTGGCTACAAAAAGTAAACTTTCCTCCCCCCTGAATTCACGTGGCATGCGGCGCTCCGTTAGCTTTTGCAGAGTCCACGACTGGCTACTTACCCCAGAGCAGTTCTGGGGAAAGCATGAAGAGTTGGGGAGCAGCAAGGAGGCACAGAAGTGAGGCTGGAGCCATGCTGTGGTCAGAAGTGGCTTCTTGGGGGAGATGATGGCCAAGCTGAGAACAGATGGGACAGCAAGAGGGAGTCATGGAAAAACTTACGAGATCTTTCTGTAGAGGGAGCTGCAGGTGCAAAGGCCCTGAGGTACTTATGAAAATTACCGGTAGTTGGGCCCTCCCTGGCAGCACAATAGGTTGGAGCGCAGTGCTGCAAAGCTTGCAGCAGCCACTTCAGCACAAGTTCAATCCCAGGCAGGGAGGTGACCCTTATGGAGCTGCAGACCTCTCCTATCACCCTGACACCCCCCTCAGCAGTGTATTTCATTGATCTGCCTGTTCTACTCCCCACTCTGCCTCTGGTGAATCCTCTCACCACCCCTGCTCCTCTGGTCATTATCCCAGTTCTGTATGCATTAAAAAAAAAATAAATCTTTTTAAAAAGAGAAAAGTATCTGTAGTTTAGTATAGCCCACCAATGGTTAAGCAGGCAGTTTTGCTCTGCTCCCCAAAGGACATTTGTCAAGGTCTGCAGATGTCTCTAGTTATCAAATATGGGAGGGGAACTACTGGCACCCAACATCCTACAATGCACAAGACAGCTCCTACCCCAAAGAATTTCTGGTCCAAACACCAATAATGCCAAGGTTAAGATACACTAGCTCACTAGCAATGACAGCCTTACTGGGAGCTTGCTAGAAATGCAGTGTCTCTAGCTACACCCCATATTTGCTGACTCAGAAACTGTGGGGTTGTGGTCAGCCTCCCTCCAGGGATTCTGAGTCTCCCAGTTTGAGAACCACTGGTCCTGCCTGAGCCCTCATCCCTGGCTGCCCCCTGCCGTCACCTGCTTTCACATGGTGTCTCACGTCTGTCCCCTGAGACTGGCTGATGAGTCTAGGGGGCAAACAGGGGCATTTTCTGCACGTCTCCAGTTGTTTTTCATGGACTAAAATAGAAAGGACAAGCACAAAAGGAAGAGAGAAGCCATAAGGCCAAGACCAGTGGGGCCCTTCAGTACACGTTCAGCCACCGCTCCCTTCGTTTGCTAAAGATGAGGAGTCGAGGCGCAGAAGGTCACTTACCTACTCAGGTGAGGCCACATCTGCACTGGCGGAGATGCTGTATCAGAATAGTTGAGCTGTGCACCTGAATAAGCACCTGAATCTGAAACCACATTTAATTTAAAAGATTGATTGACACCTACTATGTGCCAGGACATGTGCTGAGATTCAGCAATGCATGAGAGATGCAGCCCTTCTCTCTGGAGTGACCAGGCTGAGGGAGTGGAACACTGTGACTTGGATATTGTGGGGGAGTGAGCGTGGTGACATTGGTGACGGCAACAGCTTTTATTGTTCAGTTACTATGTGTCCACTCCCACACATAGTATGGATGTTCAATGAAGATTTGCAGAGGTGAGCACAGTTATTATCCCCACTGGGCAGATGAGATAGTCCAGGCACAGAGAAGGCATGGGTCTCTCCAAAGGCCATGAAGCCGGTAAGTAGGATGGGAGGCCAGGAGCCCCACCGGGCAGTCTGGCCCCCAGGCCTCTCTCTCACTCAGCCCAGGCCTCTCCGTGAGGCAAATGTGAGAATGAGCAAGGCACACAGCCCAATCCACTGTGAAGTTATTTGCAGTGATAAATAACACGTGTAACAGAAGTTTATACAAATCGTTAGTGGAGGATTTACGTGGCGAAGGCTGGGGGCAATGGCCTGTGACCGTACCTGTAGCTATTAGCACTCCGCGGGCGAAAGCATGCTGCCTGGCTGCAGCCTGAGCGCTCCGTGGGTGGTGCTGGCAGCCCCGTGCAGCTGGGGATAGCAGCCACTCACCCTGGGCGCTGGAAACTATGGTCCCCTAAGGACTAGTGTGGGTAGAGGAGGGACCCTCGGGAAAATGCCAACAGAGTGTTCAGGTGGTGGGTTTGGCAGACACAGCACAGGACTCGGAGTCAGGCAATCACTCATTCGTTCATTCACTGGTAAAACTCTCACTGAGCACCTGCCGTGTTCTCTGTGCTGAACTAAGAGGTAGGACCTAACCCAGGCAAAGCAAGCTGAGCTGCTCCCTCACGGAGCTTGTCTTCTAGTGGAGGCAAGATTAGTTCCAACCCTGAAAACAGGAGATGGACATTGTCGCTGAGAGCATAGGATGAACAGACCTGACCTGACGAGGTGACGGTGTCTGGGAAGTGGAGGAAATGTGTGTGAAGGAGCTGATCTGATATTTGAGGAGGCATCTGAAGTAGGCAGTGGGAGAGGACACGCAGAGGCCCTTTGGTAGGTTCAAGTTTCCAAAAGGTGACTTGTATGCCTCAAGAAAAGCAGGAAAGGGGAGAGAGATGGGTTTGGAGAGGAAAGATGAGGACAAATGTTTGAACCTGGTTTTGTGGGTTATGCTACAAAGTTAGCCCTAAAAACTGTGTAACAAACTTGATTAGATTTATGGTATCTTCAACCCCTGCTGTGGAGTGACGGTCTGGAAGGGGAGCTGGCCAGAGTGGATCCAAGAAAACCATGATTGTCCCAAGAGAGTTCATGGTGATTTGACCATATCCCAGCTCGACACTCACCAGCTCAGTGGTCCTGGGCTACTGGTTTTTCTCCCTGAGACTGTTAAATGGAGCTAATACTTTCCACCATGCAAGGCACTGAGAAGAAGTTATCAGGTGTAAAACTAAGGCCCAGCAGAAGAACAGAAACCAGGAAATCTGCTTCAGGTCTCAATTAAACTCTGCACCCCTTCTGTGGCCAACTTTCTGACTCGATCTTGGAATAATCTGAGTCTCAGAAGATCTGGTCATGGTGAACCAGATGTTCTCTGGAGGCATCTGATGCTGAGATTTGACCATTTCTTAGCTTAATATTCCACAAGCCAGCCCCCGGGTGGACAAGAGTGGGGAGATGGCAGGACAGGACCCATGACCTTGGACCATAGTAGTAATTTTGGGGGGTTCAACCCTCTCTTAAGTGCAGTGTTAAGAATTTCCTTATTGGAAGTTCTAAAAAAGAGAGTAACAAAATCACATTTCCAAATTTGTGGTTTATCTTGCTTGTTCCAGCTACAGGGAAGAAAATAGATAGAAAGAAGTAAGACTGAAAAGAGATGGGTAGAGATGGAGAGAAGAGGACAAGTTCAAGATAGAATCTATGATTAGAAGGAAGGAAGGAGGGATAGACTGGGGAGTAGAGGGGAGGAGGGCATGTGGTCCCAAGAGGAATGGGGTAACTTTCACCTTGGGGTCTGAGAAACTGGAACTCTTTGCGTTTAAAACCTGTCAAGGGGGTCCTCCCTGGTGGCGCAGCGGGTTAAAGCGCAGCACTAAGAAGCTTAAGCCACTTCCGCATGAGTTCGATCCCCGCCTGCCCCGGAGGAGATCCACATGGCGCAGAAGACCTCTCCTGACCCGCCCGCTGCTCCCCTCAGCAGTGTACTTCCTCGATCTGCCTGTTCTGCTCCCCACTCTGTCTCTGGTGAAGCCTCTCACCCTCCGTATCTCTGGCCTGTACTCCAGCTCTATATGCATAAATAAATAAATCTTTTAAAAAAAAAAGCTGTTGAGGACCTCCCTGCTGGTGCCAAGGTTAAAGACACAATGCTGTCAAGCTACTGCCAGTCACTACAGCATGAGTTCGATCCCCGGCTAGGGAGCTGACACATATGGCTCAAAGAACTCTTCTATCTGGCCCACTGCTGCCCTCAGCAGTGTATTTCAGTGGATCCACCTCATCTGTCTCTGATAAACCACTGGCTTTCACCTCAGTTCTTGCATGGATAAATAAATATCTTTTAAAAAAAAAAAAGCTGTCATATTCATCACAGTATCCAAGACTTCTGGCATCTAAGAGGTGTTCAGTACCTGCTCTTGGAATGAAATGACACAATGGAATCGAGGACTTCTGGACCTTAGCTATGAGTGGAGGTGGTTCAATCTCCCAAGAGATATTTGGATGGGGGGGGGGGGTTCTATTATGTTGATTCAATGGTTCCCAAAAGAGAGATAATTTTCATTCCCAGGTGAAACCTGGAGATAATTTTGATTGTCAGAACTTGGGAGATAGGTGTTACTGGCATCTAATAGGTAGAGGCTGGGTATGCTGTTAAATTAAATAGCCTATAACACAGGACAGATTCACAAAAAAAAAAAAGAAGAAGAACAAAATATCACTTATACAGAGGTGAGAAACCCTCTAGAATTTTGGAAAGAATTAAATCAGCCTAGCTGGACATGTGATGCCCAGGACAGTCCCATCCATACCAAGAAAAATGGCCCCAGGCCTTTTGAAAATTTCCAACACCCTTATGGACATTCAGGTAGGTAAGATTCCTACTTAATAATCATCTGAACCTAAAATGCAAACTCATCTTAAGTATGGAAAAATCTTTTTTGCACACACATTTCCTTTGCCTGGGATTTTCTCAGAATGCAGCTCAATAGAAATGGGTGGAGGCAGTATTTTATTTTCCCCAAGATTCTATCATGAGTTGTTTTCCATTTTGGAAGAGTCAGGCATTGGCCTCAGAAGTGCTCCTAGAAGTGAGTTTCTGCAGCAACACACCTGTGTCAACCGACATTTGCAGCAGCTCCGCTCCCCGTGATGCCACCCATATATATGAATCCACTAATTTAGCTCTTATTTCAAAATGTCAAATATAGAGAAAAAATGTCGACAATATTCAACTGAATATTTGTCTGAAGTCTCAACTTATTCATTATAAGTAGGTACAAGCATCAGACTGCTTCATTATGTCTCCTGGCAAATAGTGGTTTCCCGATAATTTACATATTGAAATAGATATTATTTTATTATAAATTGCTTTCATTTTATGCTTCTTTTATATTACAGTTAGGGCATTATATTGATTTTTTTTGAAATTACATGTGTATGAAGATAAAATGCATGAATTTCATTTCAGAATAGTAAAGTGGGTGTTATAAAATATATGTAATGAAAAGAGAGAGTTGAGGCTGCCAGAGTAGAGACCCACCATCCTAGACTAGTTCCCATATTGATGGCAGAAAACTGGCATTTAAGGTGCAGAAGACAGAGAGACTAGACATGCTGCAATTCACAGGAAAATCTCACTCAATAAAGAATTGCCCTGACTACCACATGAATTTTAAATGTTCTATAGAGAAGTCATGAAGACGAACCTCTGTTTGTAATCATTTCACTCTAGCCACTCTGCTAGTTCATTTTTGCTGTGTAACAAACAAGCCACAAGGCCTCAGCAGTTAACAACAAACATTTATTCTCCTTGCAGATGTACAGGTTGACTAAACTTGTCTCTCTTCCTCCAAAACTCAGCCTCTACCTAAAGTGCGCCATTCCCAAGCAAATAGCTGGCCTGCAAGAGGCCAAGTCAAACCACACAGGATATTTAAAGAAGCTGCTGGCATACACCTGCCCACATGTCATGGGTTAAAGTAGATCACATGACCAGCCCCAACAGCAATTGGATGAGGAAGTAGGAAGTAAGCCCCACCTCCCACAGAAGGGGCTTCAAAGTCACAGGGCAAAGAATATGGGTTTATAGAAGGGTGGAAAAAATTGGGGACAATATCAATAATCTAACTTAATTCTCTTACATCTAAACACGAATTACTATGGTGGTTTGCTTTTCCATCCTTAATAAAAGTTTACCAGATAAATGTTTTGACTGCAGAGTGTACAAATGGCCTCAAAACTTTGAAAGAAGGACTAGCTTGACTGCTTATCCCAACCCTTACAATTCCCTATTGAACAACAACTATGCATCAGACTCTTTGCACAAATGATTTTTGTACTCAGAGCAGCCTATGATTTTCTCCATTTTTCAGAAGATAAGAAAGGCCCAGAGAGGTTAAGAAATTACTCTATATCACACAGCCCACCACCATCAGAGTCAGCGCTTAATCAGTATATCAAAATGAGGATGAGATGAACCAACCCTAACCCAACCACTCCAGGAACCCCCCAGATATTTCCCCTGGACGCTAACCTTGGCTTAAGTCATTTCTACTTGTGGAAGGCAAGTTGAATAAGTGGGACATGTGACATTTATTTAGTTACATATCTCTGGTGGGAGGTTTCGGCGGCCATTAATGTAGTGTGTCTGCATGGCTAGTTTACATGCTACTTCTTGTTATTGCTGTCTCTATTCCATGGCCCTCACACTCAATTTCAATTCAAAGTTTGGCAGTCAAGGTGTCAGAGCTAAAAAATGGAATGGCCTCCCTCCGAAATGAAATAATTTTGTTGTTCAGTTCCGAGCGATTTTGTAATTTCATGCTTGTGTATGATAATTTTATGCTGTCCTGCCTCACGTAACTCAGTTCTGGCAGATCCTGACAGGTGATAAATACAATCTTTTCCGCCCCGCATGCGACAGGCCGGTGCTAGGGGGGAGAAAAAACGGCAATTTCACATCTGAGGCCAGTGCAGAACTGGAGACGGCAGCGGCCCCATTCTTTCATAATTTCACGCCTGGATTCCAGCCGGCGCCACCTCTGTTGTGGCTGAAGGACCCACGGGTCAAGGGAGCCTTCCTGAAAATAGAATGGTGTTGGGCAGGGGCCAGGGCATAGGCGGATGGGGAGGGGATGGGGAGAAAGTTATGGCTCCGGCCCGCCCCCGGCTGGCGCATTGGCTGGAGATGCTCAATTTATAGTGTTGCTTCTTGCTCATACGCGTCTCTATGTCCTTCTGTAGAACAAATTCCTCTTGGAGGAATTATTTTTACAAACCTGTTAAACAACTGAAAGACAGCCATATCCCATTAAAACGGGGGGAAGGAAGGGGGGTGAAAAGGAGAAAGATAGAATAAAAGAGAATGAGGGAGGGAGAAGAGAGGGGAGGAAGATTATGAGCCCGTCGCGTTTATCAACAAGCACTGCATTTTATAACTACTCCCTGTTATTGTTCCTAATAAAATAATGTTTCTTCTCCTGAGAAGGAATGAGTCAAAAGAATATGAAGGACCGCCAAGCCCACCCAGCACGATGTTTCAGGCAATGTCATGGCGGCTGATGAAATGGAATGTGAGGTGGCAGCATCAGGACCAAAGATGAGAGAAACAAGCATTTTGGACTAGCATGGCCAACTCAAAAGACAGCCCTGCTCCTTCCCCATTATCCTACCTTCTTGCCCCACCTCTTGCTAGAGAAAGGCAAAGAGTTGTTTTGGGTAAGCCAAAGAAACCAAGAAATGGTTCATCGATAGTAGCATCATCAATAACAACTCCAATTGATTGAGCTTCCACTGTGTGCCACACAGTGTTTCAAGCCATTTACACACCAGCCGTCTCTCTGTCCCATGGTCCTCCTAGAGACCAGACTACAGGACAACCCATTTTACAGATGAGGAAACTGAGGCTCAAAAGTCTAACTGAGTTGGCCAAAGTCACTGTATCCATGTCTTGGAGCTGCCATAAGAAATTACAGCAAACTTGGTGGCACAGATCATGCTTCTGAGTTCTGGAGGATAGAAGTCTGAAAAAACGAGTCTTGCTTCCTTCTAGAAGCTCTGAGGGAGTTATCTGTTCCTTATCACTCTCCTGACTTCTAGTTTACTGGCAAACCTTGGCTTGAAAATGCATCTTTCAATTTCTACCTTCATCTCCACATTCATCTTTCACATATATTCTCTTCTCTTTAAGGAAGCTGTCATTAATCAGAGGACTCATCCTAATCTGGGTTGCTTTCTTCTTAAGATGCTTACCTTAACTACCTCTGCAAAGGCCTTTATTCCATATAAGGTCGCATTCTGAAGACATATATTTGAGGGTGACACTATTCCACCCACTGCAGTCACACAGCTCAGAAGTGGCAGAACTGGTATATTTTACCCTGACTCAGCTGCCTTGTACCATGGGATTCTCACAGCAGAGCCCAGGGCAAGGGGGTTGATGGTTGCACGGCTGGAGGGGCAGCTGGAGGGCGACAGGTAAGAAGAATACTACGGACTTCAGAATTCCTAATCCACTTTGAGAAGACACACTCCAATTTACCCCTTCCTGAGATTTCTAGGCTGAACATGAGGTCCATAAATTCAAGATTTATAGCTACAAGGGCCAAGTTAACTGCATCAAATACAGGGTCAGCTTGAGGATCCCCACAAGGACAAGGACACTGATGTCTATGGGACTTTCCAATGCCCATTATGAAGCTCTATCAGCGCATGTTATCCTGAGAGGTAAGATCTATGATCCCAATGCAGCATGAAGAAAACAGAGACTTAAAGTCTATAGCCCTTTACCCATATGAGCACAGCTGGTACGAAAGCAAGTCTAGACTCGACTTTGCTCTGCCTCGCTTGAAAGTCCAGGCTCGTCGCTCCTCCACCATACCAAAGTCACTCTCAGAGCTTCCCAGGCAAATAGGTGTCACGGAGTGACTAGGTTCCAAAGAAGTCTATCTGGACCCCCCCCCCTCCCATGCACACTGCAATCTGTGAAGACATTTCCATACCCATGATTGTTCCAGGGCCCAGGACATTAGACTCTTCATGATTATGCAACTGAGCACAGCATAAGCTATCTGCCAATGAAAAATGAAGGACTGGAAACTGCAGTTAGGGAGATATAACTGCTGTGATCTCAGCCTTCATGCAGTTTCTAGTCTAGACTAGAAGAAAAAGAAGTAAACATAGTCCAAAGTTATAATTAATGCTATAAAAGATTCATGAACTGGTGCTAATAAAGACAATATATGTACTTGTGGGAGTTTTGGGGAACGCTTCTCCCAGCACTGATGGTTAAGCTGAGGCCCCCCTCCCACATTGAAGAGCATGTGTGAGTTCCCCAGGGTAGGAAGGGGCTTAGTATATTTCAGAAAATAAAAGAAGATCCATGGACTGTATAGAGTAAGGGGGTGGGGGGGCATAATAATCTTTTGGGGATCAGCAATGAGTAGGCCTGACCTTCACATCAAAGGCAAGAGCTAGACTCCATCTAGGGGAAACCGCTAAAGCATTTCCATAGGGGATGCCAGGTTCTGCCATCGCCTTTTGGAGAAGTGCCCTGGTGGAGAGCAGTTTAAAGAGGATGGTGTAGCAGGAGGGGAATAAACGTGAGGCCAAGTGAGAGACCTGCTGGCCATCAGGGTCAGTTGATGGGCCAGCCGGGCACACTCAACGGAGTCAGACATGGTCATGTCTGGGCCTGCTGATGGATTTATTTGGTACAAAGAAGGAATAATTCAGACCAAAACCTTCCCCTTAACTCCTGGATGTCTCAGAAAACTTTTTTTCTTTTTCCAGCTACTAAAACTTCCATAAGAAAGTCCTTGCTCCAAGATACCTTGCTGATATCTAAAGAGAATTTTGTAATGGGTGCACAGTGATTGCAGACAGGCCCCAGGAGCTCATGTTCAAGTGCTGTGTGGTCCTTCAGACCTGGACAAGGTGCTTCCTCTAAGTCAGATGGCCAGCAAACCATCTCCAGCAGGAAGTACCATCTCAGGATAGAGCCTTTGGGAAACTTTCTGGGAAAAGAGCTTTCCCACAAGCTAGCTTTGTTCCCTCTCTTGGGATAATCATAAATGCATCCCTCCTGCTTGCTGTCTTTTGGGACAGTCAGCCTTTTGGGCTTAAAGGCTTCTGCAAGAATGCCTCCTGCCCTATCTTGTGAGCAGAAGGTGGCTTGTACCACCTCTAGAGCTTTGTGGGATTTGTGGGAACAGTAATCTACCTGGTTCCATGTCAGCACAGGGTTATGTGGAATCAGGCAATCTTGAAGGTTTAAGTGGAGCGATAATTGAACATATGAGGAAACTGCATTCCAAAGTGGCTTAATGACTTGTCCAAATCTATACAATTTTAAGTTCTGTGAAGAAAGAATATGGAGACAGCTGCCTTGAAAATCATCAGGGAACACAGTGTTCTAGAGAGCTTACCAGTGTACAAAAGATATCTTGTTGAGTCTCCCTGGTGAAGGGGGTAAGTCTCAGCACGGTGAAGCTATCTGCAGCCACTGCAGCCGAGTTGGATATCCCACCAGGGAGCTGACCCACGTGGCGCAGCAGACCTCTCCTGTCTCGCTTGCTGCTCTCCTCAGCAGTGCATTTCAGTAGAGCAACCTCTACTGAATCCTCTCATCCCCTGTACCTCTGGCCTTGTATGCATGAATAAATAAATCCTTAATGAAAAAGATAATATCTTGTCTCATCATCACTGTGTCCTCAGGTCACAGTGCCGAGGCTGCACAGAGTAGATTCCTGCAGTATCTGTGGAAGGAAAGTCTGTACCAAGAACTCACCCCGGGGTGCAGATCACTACCCCACTTTGTCCATGTGTGTGCCTGAGCATGGACAGGAAGGGTGAGAGTTGAGATTTGAGCCTCATCTGCCTGGACCCTGAGTCTGCAGTCCGAGAGCCACTACCTCTGCTGCAAGCAGCTCACTTACCAATTCACAAAGCATCTGATGGTCTCTGCAAGTAATCTGAGAGGTGCAGTCACCTCTCTGTGTGCATTACCCCCAAGCCCCAGCCCAAGAACCAGGGCGCTGAACGGCAGGGCTTTGAGGCCGGCCAGCCCACCATCTAGACATGAGCCTCCACTCTGCCCCTAGCTGGCCAGGCAACTCTCCTGTGGCTTCAGTTACAGCATCTGGAAATGGGAGGAGATTAAACAATTGCCTCACCTTGCCACACCACTGTGCTGTAACTCTCAAGGGAGGTAGTGGAAAAGTTTTGCCAACTGGAAAATGCTTTGTTTATGGGTCAAATTTTGATTATTTTTAAGATTCTTTTGCACTTGAAAGTGTTCACAGATGCTGCTTCTTGGGACCTGTCCCACCCCAACCTCTTCACCTGGCAAACTGAGCAGCACTCCAGTGAAGCATCTCTTCCTGCAGGAAGACTTCCTGATTCCCAGACTGAGTCATGTCCTTTTTGTACACTCTTTTTGTACTCTCTGTCTCCTCCAAACTGACATCACACTTCTAATCACTTGATCATTGTCTAACTCCCCATGACAAAATGAGTTTGTAAGGCCAAGATTACATCAGCTCAATTCACCCCAGATAGCCATTTATTGATTGGTAAAAAATTGTGTATTGAGCAGATACTCTTCTGGAATAGGAGATTCAGTGATCACAGAACACAATTAGCTAGCATGTGGGAAGAAAATATAAACAGTAGGCAGAACAATGTATTGCCTGATCATGATAGATGTTATGAAGAGAAAATAAAGCAAAAGCAACAAAAATCTTTATTGACTAGGAAGTGATCAATGATTTGCTCACTCATTCAATGATCCTACTTGTCTTCTATTTCCTTCAAGTGCATCTGGTTTGGTCATTTCTGGTAGTCTGATGCACATCACAATGCCTGGCACATAGGAGGTTTCAGTAAACTGTTGATCGTTTCATGAATCAAGCAATAAAGTAGATGAATGAATAAATGAAAATATAGATGGATGGATGGGTGGGTGGATGGAGATATAGTAGGTAAATAGATAAATGATATAGATAGACAGACAGACAGACAGACAGACAGACAGATGATTGGGTGAATGTAGGGACAGATATCAGGGTAGATCGGTGAGTAGGTGGGTTGGTGGGTGGATGGGTGGATAAATGTGTAGATAAATCATTGAATTTAAGGATCAATAATGAATAGATGATTCAAAGGATGACTGGGCAGTAGATAAACATCCATGGATGTTCAGATAAATTGATAAACTGTAGAATAAGAACATAAACCTGATCCTCGGTCACCGGAATCTTGGAGATTAGAAATTGACATTGCAATAAACAAAAGGTGAATTTTTCCCCACAAGAGAAAAACTAGAGCAAGGTGGTCAGGGCAAATTCATAAACACACAATGATAAAAGTTTATATCAAGTCATGGGTGATGGTTTCATAGCAGTGTAAACACAGCCATTCGTTCTCACAATCTCAAGGCTTATAGCTCATGGGCGACTATCCATGCATGTCAGTCAGCAGGGCACCCCTTCTCCTTAGAGTCACCTTCCTGACATCAACCTGAGGAGTGTGGGTTTTTTTAAAAAGTCTAGGTTCGTTATAGATGGTCAGGTGACCAGCTGTGCCATCTGTCAGCTGTGCAGGTTTGGGTGATTTGCTTTTCTCTAAGCATGGTTCCCCTGTGGCCAAACTGGAGAAACTAATTGCAACCTAACAGGGTGATCAGGGAATTAGGTGTGATCTATGGAGACGAGAGCTCCTCCTCAACCAAGCATACAGTAAATGCTCAATTAGCCCAGATATTCTGCTGCATCACCATCTATCTAACCTATCCCCTGTTCTCTCCATTTGGGTCACTTCCATTTTTTCCTCTATTTTAAACACTACAAGAAGAAGTCTGGCAACAAACACCTCACAGTCACTGCTTTGCATACACACATGATTCACCCTGTAAGGCAGAAGTTGTAAAAGTAAAAGTTGCTGAGCCAAAGGAAATGAATCCTTTTATGGCTTCTGATACAAAGAGCCAAAAAGTAAATGGGACCTCTTGTAAATATCACTCTACAAACTTTTGAAGTTACCATATTTAGAGAATGTACCCTTAAAATCCATGACACAGGCCTCCCAGATCCTCTACCTTAAATTCCCTTCCTATACAGATGAGAAAACTGAGGCCCAGACAGGAGGAAGGACTTGTCCCAGTTGAACCAAGTGAAAAATAACAGTGATGAAAACAATATTCTTTAAGATTATGGACGCCGTGATAAATCAGCCATGGCCTGGACCATCACTTCTCATGACACTTTTCCTGATTAACTGTCAACCTCCCCTATGGAGATGGGAAAGGTGGTCTCCAGATGGGGGACCCAGTCACTCCAAGTTCACAGAACTCAATAAGTGGTAAGGCTAGGATTTGAATCCAGTCTGTGCTCTAACCACTAGATTATCAGTGGTTATCAGAAATCATTAGGTCATAAATTAAGAACTAAACGGACTAGACTGAGAAAGTAGAGCTTGAACAGTCTAATAAGGGATGAGTTTTGTTTCAGAATGATGGCTCTCAATTCCTCCACCTTTTAGGCTCCCAACAGGCCAACGACCCAGGCATGCATGTATAAATTCATGCCTGTCTGGACCATAAAGTGGGAGGCATGGCCTCTTCCAAGTGCCTGGTCTCCCTCCCTGCGTGTGGATTTCATAGCCACCATATACATTTTAGTTCAAAAAGACCTTTGCTCATCCCTGTTCTGCTCCTTGCTGGCACAACCTAAGACAAGAGGGGAGTCCCACTAGTCACAGGCTTCCTTTGTAGGTCCCCTCTGGATTGTCTTCCTGAAACCTGGAGGACCCAGAAGAGGTCATAAAATTTTGACAGATGCTATAGCATCTCCACCAGGGAGGAACCACAGTCTTGCTTCCAATCCCCACTTTGCCACTTCCTAGCTGTGTGACTTTAGAAAACTGACTCAATCTCTCTGGGCAGCTGTCTCTATCTGCACCAGAAGCATCCTGAACATTCCCATTGACTCCCATCATTTCCTTAGAAACCTCACCCATTACAAGTATCTTTATGACAAACTTGCCACCAAATCCAGCTTTTGCCAGAATGAATGCACCCCTTGCCATACTGCAGATCAACCCCCCCCCCACACACACACACATCTCTACACATCTGGAAATTAACTTCATAACTTCCCATGTTGCCATGGCTCCATGAATAACCATAAATCACCATCAGTTTGGGTTGCATATTTTTACCCATTGCCCTTTTAATGTCTCTGAGAAAATATAAATAACCCATACATAATCATTAGAACACTCCGAATCCCAAAAAGTACATAAGAATTTATTTGTCTCCATGCAGATCATACATATTGTATTAAAACGGCATAAAGGGGTTTAATAAAATGGCAGAAAGAGAGGCAGGAGAGCAGCATCTCTGGTGGCGGGGAGAGGTGGAAGTGATCTTTCTTTGATGCCTGTTAAATGTTCCAGCAGATGAGCCCTATATTCTGCCAGGAAATGAGTTTGCCACCGGCCTATCGGGCCGGCGTAAGAGGCTGGTCTCAGCACGGTCATCCCTCTTCTGCACACGGCAATACATTACGCCGCCTCAATTTTTCATTCCTTGCTGCCCGAAATGCAAATTTCTTCTCTGTTGTTTATATTAGGTTTTCAAATATATGGAAATCCAGAGATCGGGAGGGAAATGCCAGGGCCACAGAGGCACTCAATCTGTCTTTTTCCTCTGACTGACTTCTTTCCATCACTTATGAGATGTGTGATGGGGACTGTGCTTTGAACCACGAAGGTCTGGAGTGGCCTCGGGATGGCCTTCACTGAGGGCCCACAGAGGGCCGGCAGCTACTCCAGACACGGAGGCAAAGAAGTGAGACACCTCCCCGCCCAGGCCCTGCCGCGTTGGAGACATCAGGGGGAAATCCTAGCTTCAGCAATGAGAATTAATTGAGCACTTACTGGATATCAGAGACCCAGAGGCACTAACACCTCAGGCCTGAAGGTTCATTGAGTTCATGTACACAGACACCCAGCCAAAAGAGCATCTCCTCTCTCTCTCCCGGTCGCCCAGTGGTGTACATTTCCCACTTCAATTTGGCAAACGAGGAATGATGATTTCGCATAACAAGCCTGATGTCAGTCAGCAAGGAAAGCTGAAGTTTGAGATTTGGACGTAAGTGCCAGTATCTGTCCTGATCTGTGCTAAGGTGAGCAAACCCTTCTGTAAAGGGGACAATGAGTATCTCAGGGTTTATGGGCCCCACAACAGCTGTTGCAATGACTCCACTCTGCTCTTGTACTGCAAACATAGCTCTAGCCAGAGCAAACAATGGGCTGTGTTCCAATAAAACTTTATTTACAGCAGCAGACAGGAGGCTGGACTTGCCTCAAGTTGCCGGCTCTGTTCTCCTGTACTGCCCCTGACGTGATCAGGAAACTGGGTGCTCCATGGAGCCTCACCAGGGTGCCACCTTGGAGATGCCCATCTTGTGGCACCCCATTAGGTCCCCAGGATATTTCATCATCATCACCACATGGGTGGTCTGATTGCAACCTCACAGCAACTGAGGAGGTAGGAATTCTCATCATCCTTGCATCACCAAGGAAGACTCTCTGAGAGTGCTCAGGCTCCAGTTAAGGAGCCGTCGGAGTAGCAGAGCGGGGGGTTCCCACCAACTGCCCTTGTGTGGCCCCAGCTCAAGGCTGTTGTGACTGTGAGCAGGGCCTGCTCCTGCAGGGGCCTGAACTGCATGGTGAGGAGGGGCAGGAGTCAGGGCTGAGGCCAGGCCGGCATCAGAGTGAGTGGGCTTCCGCTGCAAGTTTGTGTGGTCATCAGAGAATGCCAGGCTCTCCCACCTCATGCCCCCCCATGCACAGAGGAGCATGTGGGTAGAAATCGAAACAGAGTGGAGGTGGCCCTTCCCCCGGTCCTGGAGCACCATGAATTGCCAGAAAACTTCCCACAGAGGGACATGAAACATGTTCTCTCACAACACACAGAAAGAAGCAACCCTGTAGACACCTTCTAGCTTCTCAAAGCTTTGAGGGAATAAATTCCACGGTCTAAGGTACCTGGTCTGTGGGACTCTATCACGCAGCCCTGGAAAGCTGACACAGTCTTGTGTGTGTCCAGCATGCAGGGCACGGGTCCTCGGGTGTCCAGCCAAGACCCCAGCTCTGGTGTTCTGGTTTTCCTGTCTCTGAAATATCTATATCACCCATAAATTGAACTTGTGACCTTAGTGATCCTGGGTTGTGCTCTTACCTACGCTCTCCTGAGAAAGCATTACTGAGCCTCAGGGTGCCATGCCCTTCACTGACTCAATCAACAAAAGTTATAAAGCACCTACTATGTGTATCACATGGAAAAGAAATCTACAAGTAACCAATGAACACATTAAAAAGTGCTCTACATAGCTAATCATTAGGGAAACTGAGACCAAAAAATAATGAAATACCACCTGATATCCATTAGGGTAACTATTAAATAGTTTTTAAAATAACAGAAAATACCAAGAGGACATAGAAAACTCCAGAATCCTGTGCACTGCTGATAGGATAAAAAATGGTGCTTGCTACAGTGGGATAAAATATGGATTTTTCTCAAAAACATTAAAAATAGAATTACCATATGGTCCAGCAATTCTACTTCTGGTTATCTACCCAAAAGAATGGAAAGCTGAATCTGAAGAGATACTTGTACATCTATGTATTATTCACATGCCCAACCCAATGTCCATTGTCAAAGAATGGGCAAAGCCAATGGATGTGGGCTAGGATGGGGCACTGTTCGATCTTTTAAAGTGAAAGGGAAACTGACATAGGCTGCAACCTTGAGGATATCCTGGGGAGTGAAATAAGCCAGACAACAAAGGCCAGCTAACGTCTGGTTCCACTTGCATGCAGTGCCAGATGAGTCAAGTTCCTAAAGAGAGAAAGTAGAATGGTGCTTGTGGGGGGGGGGGAGGGGAGGGAGCTGGAGAGTCAGTGTTTATTGGGCCAGAGTTTCAGTTGGGGAAGATGAAAAATTTGGTGGCGACAATTGCACAACAATGGGCGTATGATTATTGCCATTGAATGGCCCACTTAACAATGGCAACTCAACAGAAGGAAAACAAATAGCCCAACCAAAACATGGGCAGAATTGTTAAACAGGCACAAAGAAAACACACAAGTGGCCAACAGGCATTGGAAGAAACGCTCATCATCATTCATCATCAGGGAAATGCAAATCAAAACCACAGTGAGCTAGCACTTCACACCTGTGAGAATAGCCAACATTGAAAAAACATGAGCAAAAAGAGCTGGTGAGAGTGCAGAGAGGAACTAACCCTCCTGCACTGCACTGGTAGGAATGTAGACCGGCCCAGCCCCCATGGAAAACAGCATGGAGGTTCCTCAGAATATTAAAAATGGAGCTACAATATGACCCAGCAATTCCACTCCTAGGGATCTACCTGAAGAATGCAAAACACTAACTCAAAAGGAAGCATAGACTCCCATGTTTATGGCAGCACTGTTCACAATAGCCAAGATACGAAAGCAATCTAAGTGTCCAAACATAAAGTGAGTGAATGAGAAAGATGTATATAGGGCGCTTCCAGGTGGCATAAAGGGTTAAAGCACAGCACTGCAACTTGGTCACAGTAGCTTCGGTGTGAGTTCAATCCCTGGCCCTGGAGGTGATCCAAATTGTTCATTAGACCTTTCCTGTCTAGCCCACTGTTCCCTTCAGCAGTGTTCTTCATTGATCCTCCTGTTCTGCTCCACACTCTGTCTAGTGAATCCTCTCACCGCCCCTGCACCTCTGGCCTGTACCCCAGCTCTGTAAACATAAATAAATAAATATTTTTTAAAATATGTGGTATGTATATGTGTGTGTGCGTGCACACAGGCATGTGAATATGTGTGTGTGCATATATATATATACATACCACACACACACAGTGGAATACTACTCAGTCATAAAAAAGATAAATTCTTGCCATAGGTGATTATATGGATGGAAATGGAAGGGCTTACACTCAGCAAAGTAAATCAAAAGGAGAAAGGACATACCAGACAGTGTCACTCATATGTGGAATGTAGAGAAATCAAAGGATCAAGTAAAAGCCAAACCCATAACAAACCCTAGAAATCTGACTATAGAACTGAGGTTCCTACAGGGGAAGAAGGGGAGAGAACGAAGTGGGGAGTGAGCACAGCAGACTATGGGCACTCTGGTGATGGATGTGGTGTGATAACAACAGCTGAAGAAATCCTATACCTCTCAAACATAGTGACGCAAACCAAAGTTACCTCAGTGGTAAAAACTAAAAATGACTGCAGGAAATTTTATACATATTTGATCACAATTGAGAGGTGAGAGTTGGCACTCTAGAGCCCGCAGGTTCAGAAGGAAGGTGGAGAGGTGGTAGGAGGCTGAGGGCCAGGGATTAGCCAGGAATCCTTGGGTAGGGGCCCCATAGCTGCTGCTGCTCTCCAAGAAGCAGTTAGCACCTCCATCCACTGGACATTAGCCATCTCTTCCTTCTCCTGAGCTGGGTCTGAAAATGCTGCAGAAGCACTAAGTGCTGCTCTCAGCAGTGTTGCCGCCTCCACATTGCTGGTCATTGAGGTCCACTCTTCCCATCGTGGCTGCAGCTAGCACCCTCACTCTCTGCCCAAGGCCCCACCACCCTCTGGGAGTCTTGTTAACTGAGTTCTGTTTTGAGACTTCATGTCCTTGAGGCCCTGAGGGTCTCAGAGCCCCACACCCATGTTCCTCTCTGCACCCAAACATTGCCCAGCACATATGTGAAGCCTCCTCCCACCACACAGCAGCGTTTCCCCAAAATAGAATCCTTTCCCCTTGGGGTGAAAGGAGGGGTGCACTTTAGCAGGAAAGACACTAGAGCCAGGGAGAGGGGAGAAGGTGACCTCAGACCAGTATTACCAGCATAGAGCTCCCGATTAGGCCCCCAAACATCCATCACCAGAGTCAGAGGAAGGCACAGAGGAGGAGTGTACCAGTCTGAGTGCTATTTCCCCAGGCCCCTGTCCAGCCTGCAGTTTGTGGGGTGCTCCTCATGCTGCTCCCCCAGAGTCTTTGTTCACTCATCATCCATCCAACAAATACGGACGAAATCCAGCCTGGCCGGACACTAGAACAGCAGTACCCATGACCGATCTGAAACTTTACAGGGCCTCGGGGGCATTTCCATGCCCTTTACATTTCCAGGACTCCCTCAGGGAGGGGGATTCCCAGGAAAGCCCCCACCTGCCTCCTGAGATGGCAGGCAGGGGCTGCAGACCTCTTTTCCTTTCCTTCTACCAGGACACTCGGCAAATGCACCAGCCCCTGGGTCTTTGGCTCCCGAGCTTCATGTGGGTCTATCCATCATTAGCCAAGGTCAAGTCGCAGGTGCCTCCTATCATTTTTCAATTATGGGTGGCCCCTGGGCCAGCACCATAAAGTGGGCTCTGCTCGGCTCATATTAATTAAATATCACAGGCTCTGGGGAAGGAGCCAGGGAGGGAGGCTTGGCAGCTGGCCTCTCTCTGGAACAGCAGCTTCTTCTAGAGTGTTCATTCATTCATTTTACAGATATTTGGTAAACCCTACTTGTGTGTGTGCCAGGTACCATGCTAGTCTCAGGCAGCCAGCAGCAAAAGAGAGAAACATGGATCATGCACCATCACACATGTACACTAGTGGGAAGCTTCCCGAACTCCAGACCTGGGAGTGATAACATGGGTAGGAGAGCCCCCAACCTCAGGAGCCAGAAAGAGGAGTTGGGTAGGGTTCACAAAAGACGCGCCTTCCCTTCTGAGTGCAATAAGCATCCATGATGGAAACAGCTTGGCTAAGAAAGCAGGGAGCACCAAGATGAAGGTGACCTGATTTTGAGGCTCTGTGAACTTGGAGCCCACTTGACAATTTCTACCACTGGTCTGGGAAAGTATTAGCTAGTTCAGGCTGAGCTTTCCCATGTGTCAACAGCTGAGCAGGCGTGTCATCTCATGCAGTCATTGCCATCAGCCTGCTGGAGTACTCTCTCTCTTCTTGAAGATGAGAAATGAGGGGGGGAAGAAGGGCAGAGTCACAGGAGAACATGCAGAGCAAGTCTGCTTTGCTTCTTGGATTCCCAGTTGGAATCTGTCAGCTTCTGTACCCCTTTCTTCCTTCCAGTATGACATTGGTCACATACACCTTCCTGCCAAGCCCCCAAGAATGGCTGACCAAGCACGTGATGGGGTACTCGTCAAGTTACTTCAGAGAGGGCACCCACACACTCGTGTCTCAGGACAGTCTACCAAAGTCGGGGTGATGCTCAGGCCAAATGCCAGACACAGACTTGCTCACTTAATTCTCCCAGCAGCCAGTGAGCTATGAGTACTTGGCCCCACCTGTGGTTGACACCCAGTCTCAGAAACAGGAAATCTCATGTCTAAAGTCTCCTGGGCTACAGGTACAGAATGGCAGTCCCAGCCTGCCTGACTCAAAGTCCTGGCTCTTCCTACCATATCCTTCAGAGGAAAGATCTGAGGGTGAGACCAGGATAATGACCAGGGAAATGACAGTGCAGCTTGCTAATCAGCATGCTTTAAAGAGAGGCCTCCCCAAATTGTTAGGTCATGAGGAGAAAGGTTTCTCAGCTTCTACCTTGGGCTTCCCAAGGTTTAGAGTCCCAGCAATACCATGGGGATCTTAATAGAATAGTCAGAGTTACAGCTGAAACGCCATACCCCCAGGGTCCTTCACCAAATCATATGTGGGTAAAAATTAGAAATCGTACTAAACATGTACTGGGTAACAGACACTGCTCTATATATTTCACTTGTGTTGAGTTCACCTTCAAAACAACTCCATCCTTGTTTTTCATACAAGGAAACTGAAGCACAAAAAGACTATAAAATTGTTCATAATCCATGGTTCCATTGCTGGGATAGTGGCATGGCAGTGCTTGATCCTAACTCTTGGTATTGGAGCCCAAAGCCTTAAACTACAAGGAACATCAACTTCACGGATGGAATACTATACAGGCATCAAAAATACTTGCTGTCATTAAAATATAGAAAAATGATGAAGGGATGAAAAAGTCAGACACAAAAGCATACACTGCATTGTTTCAATTGCTTCTAAAAATGCTACAGGAAGACTGGAGAAGAATATTTGAAAAAAAAGTTCATCAACCCATCCTCCATCTACTCTCCATCCATCCATTAACCCATGGACCCACCCATTCATCCATCTACTCATCCATCTATCTGTCTACCCATCCATACATCTGCTCAACCATCCATTCATCCATACTCTATCCACTTATCCATCCCCACTCATGCATTCATCAATCCATCCATTCCACCCCTCCACCCACCTATCCATACATTCATTCATATATCCATCCATCCAACAAGTACTTATTGATACCTCTTTGTATCTATTGTCCTTGAAGTACCACTGAGGGTATAAGGTTAATGCATCACATAGGTGTGTTCTCTGCCCATCCAGAAAAATGTGCCTAGAGAGACAGACGGCAACAAAGCAAATAGTTTCACATACGGGTAGCTAATGGTGATTATGACATAGGTAGTGTAAGAGATAGATGAAGGCATCAAATGGTGGGTACAACCTCAAAGTGGAATGGCAAAGAAATGGGGGAGGGCATCCAAGACAAAGTGTTATTTAGGCTGTACGCTGGAGAGGAAGTAGGAGTTATTTGGGAGTAGACAGAGGGAAGCTCTGTAGACAGAGGGAATGGTAATATTCAAAGACCCTGGGAGGGGAGAAGTTCAGCCCGTTCCAGGGGCAGAGGGACAGCCAGTAGTGTGGGGGGATCATGTTACCTGGGGTCCTAAATTTGTGGTAATTTTGTCTTCCTGTCTTTGGAATGAACATGTATATTTTAATGACAAGGGAAAAGGTTTAAAGAGGGTTAAAATAAAGAATGAAGCTTCCTGGGAAAGACAGAAAATCCAGGAAAAGATGGTCATTATAGAAAAGAGACTGAGGCCAGAGATGGAGCTGGGGAGGTGAAGACCTGACCCCGTCGACCTCCTGCTCCAGTCCTCCTTCCTCACAGGCCTTCCTCTGGGGCCTTTGAGCAGGGAAAATGGGGAGGGGGAGAGTGAGAAGAGTCTGGCATGTGGAATAGATATTAATGTCGCAGAAGGGGGAGCAGGGGGAGGGCAGACTATTAAAATTCTGTAGTCCTGAAAAATACATAAGTCTAAAATAAGACTAATGAGACATTTACTGGTGTGGTTGCCTTGCATTAATGACCCTGTGAGGATAAGATCGCAGAAGGCTTTCAATGTAATTACCAGGCTAATGATTAGCTGTGACATCACTGGAGACTAGAACGCAGACCTTGTTTTGGATTGCTTTCAAAGTCGGGACGCTGCTGACCACCTCACTGGCTAAGCAGTCTCGGGGTACCGACACCCTACCCCTGCACCCTCCTCCTGCTGCTTCAGCTTCTGGCTTCTAGCCAATACCCCCACCATCCCCACCATCACTGTGTTCCCTCCTCAGCCCCCCAGCCAGGCCTGCATTCCTGGACATTTTAAGAAGGCCTCTGGGACTATGAACTTCAAGCAGCAATTTGTCAGCACCAGTGGGGCCTGGGGGGTGGAATGCTTGGCCAAGTGGGAGCTACACGGATGTCCAGGAAGAATCTTTAATGAACAAGTGATGCATTAACTGATGAATGCTTTCAAAATCCTCTGCCCCAGCAGATATGAGCACAGCACAGCAGGCAGTAAATAATGCTTCATCTCAGAAAGTCCTTGGCTCTGAGCCCATCCAGCTCGCCCATTTGAACAGATAGGGAATGTTGAGGTTCACAGAGAAGAACCAGCTCCCTGGACACCACCCAGCAGGCCTTATATTCTCCAGGAACGCAAAAGGAAAGAATGACAATCTTACCCTTCTGGAACCCACAACTCTCAAGAGCAATTGCATCTGCTGTCATCAAAACACAGGCGTTCGTATTAGCTATTGACTTTTGATTAGGGCTGAGACTGGGACTCAGATCTCCCAACATGGGATTAGGCAGATCAGCCTGGTCAAGGGATAGAAGACCTGGGAAAGGTTTTTCTGAGAACAGCTATGTTGTAGCTGCAAGGCTGGCCCTTTATTTTAAAGGTGTTGGGAGCCAAGAATACAGCAGACCCTCCAACCAAGTTCCATTCAACATCTCTTCCTTGTAACATGGACGACAAAGTGGAAAACTGAATTACCTCCAATACCACCGCTATCTGTGTGGGGTTGGTTACTTCTCCCCACCTTTGTATATCGTGTGGGTTCTCTCCAGATACCCTAATTTCTTCCCACATCCCAAAGACCGGCAGTAGGGTCATTGGTATGTCTTGTGTCTTGGCAAGAGAATGTGGGTACATATGTGAGAACCCTTGATGGGAGGATGTCCTGTCAAGACTGGTTCTCTCCTTGTACCCCAAGATTCCTGGAGAGGCACTGATATACCCTCATCCCTAAATTGGAAGCTGGTTGGAAAATGGATAGATGGATGGATATGATGGACGGATTCAAATGATTGTTTCATATGAGAAGTGTTTGGAGTGATTGTTTAAACATTCAATGATCTTAGTGTGACCAGAAATACAACACAGGAACTTCCCTCTTGTTTATATCCTGTGGTCAAGTCGGCTTCATTATACATCTTTTTGCTCCAAATCACAACTTCCAAGAACATATTGATGACATTCAGTGAGGGCTCGCTATACAAGAACATGGCCTTCAGTCCACAGACACTTGGAACACATAGATCTTTCTAGGGGGCAGCACACCCTGGCTGAGAATCAGATTGAAGGAAACCAAGGTCGGCAACGATGGAGTGGGAATCCTGAAGGAGCAGCAGCTGATCCTGGGTTGGAGTAAGTGGTTCAGAAGCAAGACTCTAAAGGAGAGGGTACTTCTGGAGCTCCTCTCTCGCTGGAGTTTGGCAGAAGGCCATGCACAGAGCCTTAAAAGAGCCATTTAGACATAGACAATAAGTTTGCAATAAAACAGTTCCCAGAGCACAGAGGACCAGAGCAATGGGGCATTGGACATGCAGGAAGGGGAGAATGTAGAAGCGGGGCGCAAAGAAACTCATTCAGAGAACCCCCTGCAGCAAACACAGAAGCAGCGCCAGATAACTGGGTGCATAATGGTGCGTAATAAATATGTTTCATTCCCAAGTTCCCAGAAGCTCTTATTCCCGAATCTGCCCCTCCTACCCTAGGCTTGTATGCATCATTTGTGCACATCCCCTGCACATCTGGAAGAGCAGAAGAATGGAGAGAGGAAATCAAGCTGGACAGGGTCCTTCTCCCATCAGTTCACAGAGGAAGAAACCGCAGGCCGGGCTGGGACGTGACTGGCCCAAGTTCCCGCTCCCCCAAGCATCGCCCTCCCGGCCCGCAGCCCCCTCCGGTCCACATTTCAATTTCTTCCTTCCTGTGTTTCCGTTTTAGTAATTCCAAGATGACAAGCTTAACTGGGGCTTCCGCTCCAGCTAAATTAGAAAAGGAGGAGATGTCTTAGGCAGCCATTAGAGTCGCACAACCTGCTGCTCTTCTTGGAGGTACACACAATAAGATCAAGAGGGGCATAGAAGAGAAGGAGTTTCCCTGGAGGCTTGAATGTGGGGCGCAACGCGAGGCTGCTGTGAGGTCAGAGGAGAGGTGGGGCCAACACAGAATGGGCCCAGACCTCACCGCCAGCTCACAGATACTGAGGGCGACCCTGCCCTGGAGCCCAGGTTCAATCCAAGTTTGCCAGTTATCTTGGTGGCACCTTCTGCCTCCTCTGCCTAGCACCCGGCACACCCCCCAGCTCCCTCTCAGCCCCCTAGACCATCCTGTGTGTCCGAGCTAGAGACACTCCTGACATTCATGTCCTGACTCTCTCCGGGTAGGGCTCTAAGTTCTCCAAGTGACTTCGGTCTGGACATTGGGCTTCATGGATCTCAGTTGTCTCATCCTTAAAATGGTCATAGCAACTATTTTAGAGGCTGGGGGTAGGGGCTGTGCCGGATGAAATGAAGGTCTCACCCAGGAGCTGGGATTTCGTTTCTTGATCTCACTTCCCTTGGAGTCTCTGCCCCCAAGTGAACCAGGCAGATTGGCCCGACGGCAATGGCAGCACGAAAAAGCACACCTTTCCTTTGACCCAAGGGATCACTTCTCCCAGATTTGGCTTAATCTGACCCATTTCATGTCTCCAACTATGGATTCAGTATAATCAAGGGGCCAGCTGGAGGTGCTACAGCAAATGCGTCATCCAGGTGCCCAAGGTACAAAGTGTAAATGAAGCCTGTCTCAGCTCATCCACACTCAGGGTGCGCCTCGGAGTGAATGCACCCATGAACTTGGTACCCCAAGCAGCAGACTCGCCTCACCATTGTCCCTAAGCTCCCGACGCGGGGCTTGTACAAGAGATAATTGGGAAACGCCTAAGGATGGACGGGAGGGACTGGACCAGGCAGAAGCAGCCAGGGAGTGGGGCTTCAGTCTGCCTGGGATCTGGGGAGCTTTGGCACATAAGCAGAAATCAAGTTTCTGCTACCCCACAGGAAGCGAGGAGAATGCCCGAAGGAAGCCATCATTGGCTGCAGTCCCTCGCTGCTGTCACTGACTCACCAGGCAACTCTGTGCCTCAGAAAGGTGGGACGTTGTGAGTGGCAAACAGGACCAGCGATGTCTGCTGCAAGGACCTACTCCTTGGAGCAGCTACGAGCTTGAAAGAAGGGGATGAACACAGGGCACATCGGTTCTCAACCAAGGGTAGTCAGTGTCACTCTGGATGAGCCTGCAAACTCCAGGAAGCAGATTCCATGCCCCTCCTCTCTGTTCTAGTCTCAGCGCCTAGTCAGAGTGAGGCACACAGTAGGTGCTCTGTCATTTACCCAGTGAAAGCATCATTTTTTCTGGACTCCATTGTTACCATATTTGGGCCCAATCTGGCTGAGCCTGCAAAGTTACGCCAGATGGATTCAATTACTCTTTCCAAACTTGATCTAGCAAGAAGCTTCCAGGGAGAGAATCTTATATTTTATTTTGGCTGTTTGGACTTTTGCTTTTGAATTCCCAGTGGCTGGATGTTTGAGGTAACTTCTCAGCCGTGCAGCCTTGGGGTGAGTGGCCTGTTCTGGCACCTTCTTGCTCTGTCTGGTTAAAGTGTCTGCCTATCCTGAGCACTCGCATTCTTTCCCTTTCCTCATCTCCAAAGCCAGACTCCTGTGCAGGTCCCAGTGACCTTGGGCTCTTGCTCCAGGATGTCCTTGGCTTCCAAAATTCTCACCTGGGTCTCCAGACCTGTCAATATCCCATGTAAGCCAGTGCATGATGGATAGGGGGTATCCTTTCATATTTGGGGATGCAAATCTTCAGCTATAGGTCCAGAATGTTAGACCAGGGAGTCTGTACTAAATTGCTGTTTTGGGGACACTTTGGGCCCAGAGTGCCTCTGCTGCTTGCAACCTCAGGCAAATTTCTTCACACCTCATGGCCACAGTTTCCTGACCCAAATAATGTAAAATGGTCATATTTGTTTCACCAATTTGCAGTGAGGACTGGATGAAATACCTCAGGAAAGGAATATTTGGTCAGTAGCGCCCATTTATAGACTTCAGTGACCCCTCACTCCTCTACAATGAGGTCAAATCACCTGTTTGCCTTCTGCCTAAGTCTCAGCTGTATCTGAACCCTGTCTCTCCACACCAACCATCCTGGCCTCCTTTTCGTGGTTCACAAACATTCTACTGCCTCAAGGTTTCCATGCACATTTCTTTTCTGTTACCCTACCCATTGTATGCATGCATACTATCAAATTAACAGCAATTCATCTTTTGAGGCTCTTGTTAAGAGTCACCGCCTCCAGACAGTTCTCTGTGACCTCTGCCTCAGCCATTATAGGCCCTTCCTCACTACTCCCTGTTCTCTTTCATAAACTTTTTATATGATTGGCAGAATGATCTGCATAGGTCTGTCTGCCCCACCAGACTCTGCATTCCATGAAGGCACCACTGTGTCTGGATGTTCAGCTCTGTACCTGCAGTGCTGGGCACTGAGTGGATGCCCCAAAACACATGATGAATGGATAGCTGGCACCCCTGCAGCTCTCTTCAAGTAGGTACCCTTGTCATCTCTTTCCCAGAGCCTTGTTCAGTGGGTTCTGGTCATCGTAACTGCAAACAGATGCCACTCCTTCAAATCCTCCCTTTCACTCCGCCTTTAGCTGCCTGCTGTTTGGATGTTATATATTTTCCAAGTATTACCCTGTGAGATGTGCATTCATACCACCCCGGCAGCTCAATCTTCCCCTCCCCGACGTCCATTGGCATAATCAACAGGGGCCTGCCCAGAACCTGCCAAGCTTATATTAATGTTGGCTCAACAAGAGATTTATTCCTTCCCAGCAAAGCTCGGACTAGTCCCTGCTCGGCTCAGCTTCTCCTCGCCCTCACGCCGCTCACCTGCGCGTGCATGAGCACATGTTCAGCTGTGACTCATTCCCATGAGCTATTTGCGGGGTGACAAGGAAAACTGCGTGGCCTTCGCCAAATATAGACAATTAACCCTAGAGAGTTTCAGGGCCATCGTTGGATGGAGAAACCCATTTCCCCTCTGCTGGGGACCTAGTCACATTAAGATGATCCTTATTTGGAGGTTTAAATGACAGCCTGGGAGCAGACAGTTTGTGATTTGATAATTTACCTCACTGATCATCAGTTTGCTCATTCAAAAGAAGGGATATTAATGGAATCATGACATAAAGTCGCACTCATATTCAATGCGTGGTTTAAAAAGTAAGGGCAGAGTCCTCCATGCCCACGGAGGTGAGAGCAGCCTAAGACAGAGGGGTCCCCTCCCACCTCAGCCCAAGACTCTGGGCACTCCTAGTTCCAATCACGCACACCTCGCAGGTAGGAACACACGTGCATCAAGCTGCCACTCTGCTCCCTGATTCTGTCCTTGTCACTTACCTCTGAGCCCGAGTCAGTCACACAGAACTGCTCACTGATCCTAGGACATACCACCTCTGCACATGCTGTTCCCTCTGCCTGGATTTCCTGTCAGACGAGTCTCTGCCTAGGAGATATAGACTCATTCTTCAAAGCCCATAACTAAACCCCTAACTGGTCCCTGATTCTTTCCCTTCCAAACACACATCATTTCTCATGGGTTCCTGCAAAAACTCATAAAAAGTTTTATTCTAGCTCTTCTTGTACTGCACCACCACAATCTGTCTCGTCAACAAATGGTAAACCCCCAGGGGTGAGGGCCCCTGTTCATCAAATGCCTAAGCCAGTGTGCCCAGCATGTGGCAGAAACGTAATCTGTGTTTGAATGAATTATTCTTTGTGTCCCCAAAGCTTAACACTAAAACTGGTGTATACTAGTTACTTAATGAATGTTTGTGGAAATAATTCATTAATATCCACTTAATCTATAGCCCCAGAGCCTAGCGTTTGAATCAATGGAATGTGCTCCATATGCCTGACACTCGACATGCTGCCTGGACTGTGATGAATACCAAGAAAAAGCTTGTGTAATGTTTAGTCCCGAATGCCTGGCTGGCATAGCGTCTAAATAACAACTTAAATGACAAACTCTTCCCTTCCCTGATTTCCACTGGCATCATCAATGGCCTGCCCAGGCCCTGCCAAGCTTTATATGAATGTTGATTCAGTGACATTTCAGCAAGAAAGTAATTCGCTCACCTGATGATGCAATGCAGCTTCAGGCCAGCAGAGGATGGGGATGGAGGAGGAGCTGTGCTCCACTTGCTAACTCAGGGACCCAGGATACTGATGGCTCTACCAATTTCAACAAGTAGCCCTGGGGGGTCACCCTGGGTATTGACACCCAGCTGGCAGTTTGGGGAAAGAGCAGAGGGAAGTCACAGGGAAGAAGATTTTTATTAGCTAGGCCAGAGTCACCCACAACTCTTCTGCCCCCATTCCACTGGCTAGAATTGATTGATTGATGTGGCCACGCCTATCTATAAGAGAGGCTGGGGAAGGTAGCCTAACTGTTGCTCAGCAAGAAGAGGAAATGAGCTTGATGTTTAACAGCCCAATAAACTAGTCCATCATCAATGAGAATTTGAATGAATAATGTCAGTAATAAGTTTTTCTCTATCTGGATTTCAGTACAATGTGTTCACGTATGTTCATTAGACAGTTGAAACAATTCATCTCTGTATCCTCAAAGCTTGACATAGTGTCTGGCACGGGAATGCTACTCAGGAATAGGTGGAAGAAAGGAGACATAGAGGGCGGGAAGGGAGCTTCTCTATAATCCCACGTCATAACAGAATTCTTGGCATAAATGTAGTGCCTGGGAAATGGTTGCCTTTATAAATGAGGCAATGGGAACTCTCACTGACTCTTGCCGCCCTGACCTTTAGCCCTGACTGCCGTGACCTATGGGATCTGTCCGTGACCCTGAACCTTGGCTCCACATCAGCCCCTTTTCTCACTACACACTGCAGTGTCCAGGCCAACTTCCAACTTCTGAAGGGAGCGAGGATCCCCCCAGTTTCCCAATTCCCAAGTGTTGTAGGTTCTATAGCTCCAAGCAGGAGCAGGGGGGGGGAAGGGGTGGGGAAATAGAGCAGGGTTTTCGATTCAAGGTCTGCTCCCTGCTTGAGTGATCAACATCATTTCCATACTATAATTACATTGCCCAATCCTCTCCTGATTTTACTGCTATCTTGTAAGCCGTCCCGGTTGTGAGTAATTTAAAGCTATATGAGGTGTCAGACTCCGTGAAACAATCACCCCTCAAAGAAATATGGCCCTAGATCATAATTGATAAGTCCCATTAGGCAATGGGGCCTCTTATTTCCTATTTGGTCTCTTCTGAGATGGCCTTGTTGATTCGCCTAATATAGACTGTGTCCCCAGCATTGCTGCAGGGGAAAGATTCACCCAGTCTTGGGGGACAAGGGTTTGGGACTCCAGGCAGGCTGAGAGCAGGCAAAAATAATGAGACTGGAGTTGAGGAGTGGTGGGGGCTCTGGTTAGACCAGATACACCCTTCTTGGTTTCCTTCTGTAGTCTGCCTGATTTGTCTGCTACAGGGAGTCCTTTAAGGAGTTCCCCTAAATTCACCTCCTGGAATTTAGATCACAAGGGGGTCACAGTATTGGTTCCCATGAAGCCTACTTGGGATAAAAGGAAGAGGAGAATCATCTGACTGAGCCCACGAGTGCTTCCCAAGGGGTGCTCGGAACCCTTTGGGTAGTCCAGAAGGGCCATTCATCTTTTCAAAGGCACCCTGGCCGCCCCCCAAATCCTGCTGTCCCCTTTCACTGATCTCTCCTATAGGCCTGGCACTTCAGTGGAACTGGAATGTATTAAAAATAACTGCTCTTGAAAAATTCAGGACCTGTTTGCTCAAACATCCTCCCCCATATTCCACTCCTCCACCTGCCTTATTTCCAATGCTCACGGAGGTACAGCAGCTCCTGCCGTACAGGAAAACAAGCTGCCATGGAGGGGAAAGAACACCCAACTGGAAACCAAGCACCGAGGTTCTAGGCCCTACGCTATCACCAGTTTGCTGAATCGCTTTGAGCAAGTCCCTTTCCCCTTCTGAGTCTCAATCTCCCCATCTTAAAATGAGGAGCTAGTCCAGAATTTTTTCTATTACTTGCCAGCATTTAAACTTCAGGAGATGTTTCATGAAAGAGGCTTGTGGCTCCTCTCATAAATTTGGATTAGAAACACTATTTCTGAATTCCCAGATGACTCCTGACAGCTGGTGCTGAGGGTAAGCTGCCCTCTTTAGAAGGGGCATGTGCCCTCCAGTTAGCCACAATCCTCACCACTCCCTGTTGCCTAAACTTTGGCTTATTTATGTTAGCAACCTACCTTTGTAGGCTTCAGTGTTTGTGACTTCTGGGTCTCTACTCCACTCCAGTTTCACCAACCCATGACAAACTCAAACCACGGAAGCAAATGGCTGGTTACCTGATATCCATCACCTGTGACTAGGTCTCATTACTGCTAATTAACCCTGCATGGGGGGGCAGGTCAGCTCCATCGTGAGACCATTAAACTAGATAATTAGAGGGAAGTCCTCCCAGGTGCCACCATGCCCTAAATGGGCAGGCACCCTTTGCCTGAGGATACACTGACGCCTGGTACCCCGGCACTCCATCTTGTGATTACTACCAAGCCCCAATTCTCTGCTGCTTCTGTTCTCTGCCTGATTGATTGGTTTGTAATTCTGTCATCCCTGTGATCAGGCCGTGGGTGTGAGGAGAACGGGGTTGGGGTGGGTGATTCTTCACTGGCAAGACATGTCAAAACTGCCTGTCTCTTTTGGGTGCAACCGCTGTTTCCCAAACGCCATCGTCCATGTTGCTGTAAAGAATGACGGATCTGATATCATATATTACTGTTGTGCACTTGCGTTTTAGATATCTGTTTTTCCTTCCAAAATTTGCTGAGTGATTGAGAGCCCGTGGTTGCTTTTTTGAGATGCATCATAAGGCCTCCCTCATGAACAACTTGGCCAAGCAATGTGGATCATCAGAGATAGGGGGAAATTGTCAAGTTCCCCCCAAGCTGTTTCTCACTGGCGTCTCTTTACAAGTTCCCCCCCACTGCGTCTCTCCGGGAGTCCATGGTTGTCGGGAGGAGGTTGGTTGGTAAAGCCAGTTTAAAGCTCCTATAATTAGCTGGCATGGTACAGTTTGGAGCCCATTGCACGTCCTCTTCATGCCAAGCACTGTGCTAGTAGGAACTGGGGTGCAGAGGGAGAAAGCGAAGTCTCAGCTCTCAGGGAGCTCAGATTCTAGTGCTTGAGACTATTGAAAGATGTGAAACAGTTGGTAATGAGAAGCATTGGGGGGAAATTCTGAGAAAAGGAGGATGAGAGCAGTGGATATTTTAAATTAGGACCCTGCAGGAAGTGGCATTTAAGCAGAGATCTGGAAGGAAGTGGCAGTACCAGACACGTGTACACGCGCGGGAACAGCTTTCTGGGCAGCGGGAACAGCAAGAGCCAAGCCTGGCAGCTAGAACATGCTTGGCACATTCGAGAACTAGAAAGTCCTCTGTGGCTGGAACAGTGAGAGAACAGAGTTGGCTTTTCCCATCTCCCACTCCTCCCGCCAAACGTGATCGGAAGTCTCACGGGAGGTTCTGTGTTCATCACAGGGCTGCAGAGAAACAGGACCAGTAGGATAGGAAGATAAATACCTAAATCTAGATCTTGTTAACAGATTATTTCAAAATCTTGGCTCATGGGTTTCAGGGGCTACAAGTCTCAACTCTTAGGGATCTCGGGGTTATGAGACAGTCTGGAAGCATGCGGGCAGGAGCTGATGCTGCCGTCCAAGCGTGGAATTTATTCTTCCTCAGAGAAGCCTCTGTCCTGCTCTTAAAGTCTTTCAATTGATAGAGTGAGGCCTCCCAGATTATCCAGAGTAACTTCCTTTATCAAAAGTCAACTGATGGTGGACGTTAAACACATCTACAAAAATACCCTCATAAAAGTAGATTAGGGCTTGATTGAAAAACTGGGTACCAGGGGCCTCCCTGGTGGCTTAGGGGTTATGGCTCAGCACTATCCCTGCTGTGGCCTGAGTTCGACCCCCCAGCCAGGGAGCTGACCCTCAGGGCCCAGCATCTCTGCTGTCTCACCTGCCGCTCCCCTCAGCAGTGTATTTCAGTGGATCTGCCTGTTCTGCTCCCCACTCTGTCTCTGGTGAATCCTCTCACCACCCCGCCCCCCCATACATCTGGCCTGCACCCCAGCCCTTGTATACATAAATAAACCCTGAAACAGAAAAACTGGGTGCCAGCTTCTAGTATGTTTGGACACATATTACTCCCTATCACAGGCTCTCTGCGCCTCCTGCTGCTGCCCACCCC
>NW_004567130.1:6841419-6859501 GCF_000260355.1 Condylura cristata | reverse complement strand
CCTCCTACCTTTCTCCCTCCCACCCACCCCCACCCTGCTGCCCAAGCCTCGGTCCCAGAGCGCCCCTGAGTACATGTCCAGACACGTCTCCTACCCCCGCTGCCAGCATGGTGTCTGGCCTTGAGAAGGCACTAAGGAGATGTTATTCTGTTAGATAGCTGAAATATTTTTAGAGGGACTGGAGATTAGATTACCAGTGAAAATATACAATTGCAATGTCCATATCTGGGATGAAAGAGGTTTGAATTTCAGCAAAGGGAGCTTAGCATGGGGATCCCAGTGCCTTACTAACTTAGAAAGTAAGTACAGGCGCTGGTTGCCTTCTATTCTGGGTTCAGAACAGCAACGTGGACCCCTTCGATCACTCCCAGCATCACTGTTAACAGAGTAAACTCCGTTAATTTCTGGGGTTGGGAGGAGCCCAGTAATCTGAATCCTTCCTATGGGCAAAGAGTGTGTGAGACCCAGAGAGGGAAAGGGAGGCCCCAGGGACACCCAGCAGTGCACTGACACAGAGCCAGGCCTGCAATCCAGATCTCCTACTGGGTCTCCACCCCCACCCCCACATTCCCACCATCCCTCTGGCCTGTCTTCAACTTCAGGGAGCCAGAAATCTTCCCAAACACAGTAACAGACTTGTTTCATCTCTTCTAGGGTACTCATGGGGTTTGGATAGTTTGTGACCCTCTGTCCACCTCTCATTCTTCAAGCTTTCCATGGAACTGAACTGTACCAGGCTGGGTCAGGGCCTGAGAGGGCTGTGGCATCCTCAGAGATGGCATTCCTGAACATACCCCACTCCCACCTTCGGTCTAGTCAGATCTGGGAGAAGACCCACCAAGGGATGGCCATGCAGTGTCCCAGTGTATCTCCCCAGCTTTACCTCACCCCATTACCTGCATCTGGGCCCTTGATGTTGAATTAATACGCCTGCACAAGCTCTGGTCTTGGTAAGTTCAACCCTTTGTCAACTTAAGGAAGGAAATCTATACTCCACAGCCTGGGATTAAAAATCCCCCTGATGAGACCCTGGTTCCCCCTCCACTCTCCCCACAACCCCCAGGTCCCAGCTGATGGAGAGTGCATGTTTCCTCTATGACCTGACCTTCCCACCTCCCACCTTTGCTCCATCCCCCTCCACTGAAAAAGGCTGCTGTCTGCATTCTAACATGCTCAAGAATATTCCACCCTGCAATAAAAAAGAAGAAAGGTTAAGGTAAGAGCATGTCCTTCAAATGTGACCACTAGAAGAGGGAGAAAGAAGAGCACCCTACAGAGAAAGGGAGATCTTCTCAACAGTCTGTTCCCTCCACCACTGACAGACGCCTTCTAACCAGTAAGAAAAAGGTAGAAAGCCAGAGAGGAGGGAAAAAAACACTTTCCCAAAGGGTGAGCGAACAGTCAATAAACATATGAAAATGCACTTGACTACATCAATCACAGAGGCGATGCAGATTAAAACCACAATGTAAAACCACCTCATCCCCACAGGATGAAATGAAATGGAGTAAAGTGAAAATGACAGAAATGCTGAAAGTTAGCAAGGCTCGGTCCCTCCGATGCTCCAAGCTTCTGGTGCTGGTGGAATGAATTCATGTCTGGCAGCTGCACCTCGAACCCCTTAACCCGGCAAGGTCACGCGGCAAGTATTAACATCTTACCCAACAGAAATGCGCGTGTCTGTTCACCAAAAGACTCAACCCCGAAAGAATGTCATCGCTCCCATTTGGCCAAAAATGGAAGCGTCTCGAATCTCCAGCAATAGCAGAATGAGCAAAAAATAAAACAAAATTGTGGCATGTTCACACACTGGGATCCTGCATAGCAATGGGCATAAATGAGATACAATTATACTCAACACGGATGAATCACACAAACATGATTTAAGCAAGAGAAGCCAGACGCACAGAGGGCATGTGTCTAGAGACACAGGCAGAAGGAACCCACGTTGCCTGGAGTCGGGGGTGGTGGGTGACGACCTGGGGATGGTGGGAAGGACTCCTGGAGAACTGCCAGGTCCTGTTTCTTGATCAAGCTGCTGGTTCCATGGGAGCATTCATCTTGGTGAAAGATTTCTCAAGCTGTGCATTTGCTTGATATATTTAAATGAGGAGTTCAAAGAAATCCCACCTGCCCTCCAAGTCCAGAGCAAGCCCTGTCCTGACTGGAAAGCTTACACCCCTTCCTACTTCAGTTACCCTTTCTCTATCTTCCTGGGGCCAGCAGGGAACATCCAGCGCGGGTCTCTGTCCCGCCTGCTCTTCTGGTGCCCACCGAGGCCAGGGGCTGGATTTGGTAAACTGTGTTAGCTCATCCACCTTCTGACCCGGGCTATTGCAGATTTGATGCTGAAAGAAAGCACATGCTGAATCAATTAAGGAGTGCAGAGTGGGGAGCAGAGACACGGAAAAACCTGCGTTTCAGTCCTATCTTGGGGCCTTTGCACTCGTCATGTCCACTCCAAGCATCGCCCCTGATCTCCAGCTGGCCTGAACCTTCCTCCTTTTATCCACATCGCTGCTCAGTCTCTCCAAACCAGCCTCTGTGAGGGGTGAAAGGGGACGACAACGAGGCAAGGGATCATTGACAGCCTTGACCACAAGTCTTCAGTCCACAGTTCTGGCCAGCTCCTCTCTTCCTCCTCCAAGTCATTGTCCAGCCACAGACGTACACAAGGATCTTCCCAGAAGGCAGCTATGTTCTTGTTGCTCCTGTGCTTAAGAAGCTTCAGTGTCTCACCAATGGCTTCAGGAATGATAGTCAGTCAACAAATACTCCTTGGATCCTACTGTGTGACAAATGATGTGTTAGGAAGTGAAAAAAATGAAAACATTCTGACGAGAAATTCAAAAAGACCTGCCCGCTTGGAACTTTTTGTCTGGTGGGTGCCAACTACAAGTTCCTTGACTCAGCTCCCAGTTTCTCTGCTGAAGCCCCACCCCCACTCGCTCGCCACCTCCACCTCCCAGTCTACACCCTCTGCTAAAGTACACCAAGCCCCACACCCCTAAGTCTGTCCATGTGTCATTTACCCTGCACACCACGCCCCATGCTGTCTCCTGCCCATCATTTGGCCAGTGTCTACCCTCTCATCAAAATTCACTTCCTCTTAGAAGTGCTCTTGACCTTGGCTGGGTCAGGTGCCCAGCTGGGTCCCCCCAAGTCCCTGTTTACCACTGATCACTCTGGTCCATCATTGTCTTTTCTCCAAATAGCCTGCTGCCCCTCATTCATATAGGACTGCTTTGTTAATTTGGCCAGGGCTTTGCCGTGTGGCTTGTAGAGTGGACTTAAAGAAAATGTTATAAGGAAGAAAGGCAGGAAGGAGGTACAAGTCCCCTCAGTGCCCCAAATCTTTTCACTACCCAACCTGCCCTACTCCCTCAATCTTGACCACTAGAAAAAAGAAAATAATGAATTTTCTACTGACATTCTTAAATCTAAAAAGTGACAAGTTACCAGCAAGATTTTTTTCTCAATGTCTCCCCTATTTTTTATGTTTCCTCTTCCAGTGCCTTATTTATCTCTGTCTATTTAATGATGATACAACTCACATCCTCCTTTTATCTTGCCCTTAAGCTTCTGAATTTTTAATCGAGCAATGTAAACTTAATTTTTTTTTTTTTTTGTCTACCAGATATAAAAGGTCTTCGGCCCTGGCAGGAAAATGAGTGATGAATTATGCAGGCAGCAAGCGCCACCCTGACTTCTGTGATGTGTTAGGATATAATTGCACAAACTATTGCATCCCGAGAGCTGGGAAATGTGGTTTTACACATTCTCAGATAGCTTTACAAAGGGGTGAACAGCAGATTTCACAAGGAGAGGGAAGCAGGAGAACTGGACCCCTTTTCCCGAAACAGCCTGGGTTGGATGCCCATTTCCTCCCGGCCCTTCTGCGTGCCTACCGACTCCTCACCCACGCTTGGCAGGAGGCGCTGGTGTCAGCTTGAGCCGAGAAATAAGGTCTGGTGCCTTCCCAGAATGACGGCCATTTATCAGGCATGACACTCAGTGACTCAGGGGACTGGCAACAGGATGTGGCTTCTACTATCTGAGATGGAGAGAGTCGGAGCCCATCTGAGCAAGGGCAGCCCCAAATACATGGATGAGCCCGTTCCCTCAGTGCTTCCTTCCACTGATGTTTGTTAAATGCTTACTGTTTCTTTTATGGGTGACTTATGCAGGCAGATACCCCAGTGATGGAGACAGAGACGACCCAATGTTTAGCTTTCATGGGCTAAATGTTGTGTGCTAGAGACTGAATGTAGGACAAACTGGCTGTAATTCCCATGGAGGTTGGGTGAATGCTGAAAGGAACAAAATACAGTAGAAAGCGAGGCTGGGGTGAGCTGGGTGTTACCGGTTTGGACAGGGCAGGCAGGCAGGCTTACCTGGGGAGGTGAGGTCTAAGCTGTGTGGAATGGTGAGCATGCTCCAAGCAGAGGAAAGTAAGTACAGAGGCCCTGAGTTGGGATTGTAATTGGAGCATTTTCAGGACAGAAAAATGAGCCAGGTGACTAGAGCACTCAGAAGGGCCATTTCTTACCAGCCTGACAGTGAAGTCCAGCCCGGAGACATCATACCCTCCCCCAGTCTGTGCAGAAAGCATTTATGTGGTTACGAGCGAGCCACTGTCAGAGCCTGTGGGACGTTAGAGGTCAGGCGCTGAAGCAGTGAAACTGACCACTGAAAGTGACCACGCAGTGTCTTCGCTGGACTGTTGAAAGCTCAGAGACACTGACTTATCAAAGCACTGGAATCGGAGAGGTCTAACAGCACAGAGTTCTATGGGTTCTAAATCACTTCTGTCCCTATGACTATAGTAAACCGTAGTCCATGGCCTATGACACAGGCCCCTTGGCTCACATCACCTATAAGTAAGCCAAGGGTCAGTAAGCTACGCGGCACCCTGGAGTCCACGTGACTAGTGAGAGGGGATGCTGAAATCAGGGTCCAGGTGTTCACATGTCTTAGGTTCCCTTCTGTTCCAAGACACCCAAATCTCTGAGCTTGTCCTATAAGGGGAAAAGTTCACATGAGAAATAAGAACAGTAGTATTTTAGTCCCAGCTCTGTCCTGGGGTTATGTGATCCTATCTTTCTCCAAAGCTCTTTCAATATTGTATTGATAATAGCTGCCTACAATATTGAAGGGATTAATAGATATTAATAACTATTAATAGGATTCATTCATTGATGCCTATTAATTCTGTTAATAGGTATTAGTCTTACTGTCCTAATCCCTCGGTACAATACCTGAGACCCTGGCCACAAAAAAGTATTAGAATACCATGGGCAAGAGCAAAGTTAGATGGATTGGAGTTGAGGTCTCAACTGCCTATCACCTGCTGGATGATGTAAGCAAATACTTTGAGCCTCACTTCTTCATATGTAAAATGATTCAAGTAATATATGCGAAGTTATGCATCTATTTAAATAATAAATACAAAGTTATTCTAAGAATCATGTGGGATAATGCATGTAAACTACTGGTATGTAATAAAAGTTTTAAAAGTCTTATCATCACCATCATCATCCTTCACACTATTAAGCGCCATCAAACTAATAAGCACAGCCCAGACACAGAAACATCTTTATGTTTTACTGCATCTCCTTGTTCGCTGTCAACTCCGTTCTCACGCTTGGTGCAAAACCTGAGCAACACTTGACCATGAACTCTTATATCCACTTATTCCCTTATTCAACCAATTTTTGTGAAGAATTTTCTATGTACCAAGTGCTGAGGTCAGCAACAGGGACCCCTCTGTGGATAAACATGGACATAGTCTTTGCCCTCATGAAGCTCAGAGGCTGGAGGGAGAGCCCAAGAGTAAACAATTAAACCAACAAATCAATGCCCTAATTACAGGTTTCTGTGTTATTTAATTATAGAGGGTGATTAATGGCTGGACTGAGAGAAACTTTTCAGAACGTGTTGTGCCTCGGAGGTGACAGGCACACCGAGTTCTTAAATCAACAAAACATTGGCAGGTCGTCAGACAGCCTCTCCTGGGGGTACCGACAAGGTCTGTATTAGAAACCAGCAGTCTGGACTCAGTTTGGAAGGCTCACACCCCACGCTTATAGAACACAAATTAGAAGAAGCCTATTTGCTCCGCTCCAGAGCTGATGGGGGAAGAAAGGAGTAAAGAGTGAGCGCGTCCTGGCTACTTTGCTTGTGCTGCTTCATTTAATGCTACTAACCATGTGTAGACAGAAAGGCACTGAGGTGCCAGCAGGACACCCCCACAGTCACATCACGGGGCTAGCCAGAGGCGGATGCACACCCAGGTCTGCCAGCTAAAGGGTCCAGACTATAACACCATGTACTTCAGCCTTCCTTTCCTATAGGTCTTTGATGTTTAGGGCCATGGTGGCTTAAAAGGGAAACTTGCATTAAAAAAAATATATATACAAGTGTTCTCTTCTCCTGAGCTGGAGAATCATCTTGCAGACCTGGAATGGATGATCTTCCAAAGAAAGCCAAGCCTGTGGAACTAAAGTCTGTCCTCTTGAAATATACAAAGTATCGTCTGACCAGAGTAGGCATACAGAAAGTGTGTTACATCATTCCCAGGGTGCTGGTGGCTGTGGATCTAGGGAGCAGATGCTGTCAACACTCCCCCACAGACACTGACGTGACATCTGAGGACACCACCAGCCCTTCCTGCTGGAAGAGGAGGCAGCCCTTCAGCCTCCAAACCGGACAGCTGTGAGCATCATGGGCCAGAGCATGGCGTCTAGGCTCAGGGTTGGGCTTTGACCCCCACTCTTGGCCTTGGTTCCTGCATATGAGGATACACAGGGAAGACCCATTTGGACATACCTGCCTTATAGGGCAACTGTAACGATTCAAGGAATGAATACAGCCAGGTTGTTGGCACACAGCAAATGGTAGTAATTATTCATTGGCGGTAACCATTCAGAAGAAATGCACCCAAGAAAGTTAGTGTTCAGTTCTCTCTTAAGGAAATTCCACAAAGGAGGACTTTTTTTTAGCAATCTCTGAGAGAGGAATCATTTGCATGAGACTTTTAGAGCTATGTCTCCTCCCAGCTCAGTTTAAATTGTTCTCATACCAATTTGCTCTTTCCTTTGCTGGTTCCTTTTTGGAGTATTTACTTGTCTATCCTCAAAGTCTAGCATCCTACCTGAAGAAGAATGATGGAAGAAATGGATGAAAGTGAAGTTGGGAAGTCCCCAATGGACACAAGGGGATAACCTATATGAGATCGAGTCTAACGGAAAAGTCACCACCTCTCAGAAGTCTTTCAGGATTTCTCTCTTCCTTGCAGAGAGATATCCAGTATTATGAAAGGAACATGGGGCAGACCTGGTTTGAACTTATTCTACCACCTTCTTCTATTCAGAGACTTTCTCTGAGCCTGTCTAGTCATCAAGAAATGTGGATATCTCTCAAATAAGGAGTCTCTCCTAAACCAAACTTTAGTCAGGCTTCTCTGAGTTCTCCTCTCATCCAGGCCTAATCTTTAAGAGTCTCTTTTTGGCTAACCAGAATCAGATGTAGCAGAGAATACTGATGAACCAGATTAGTAAGAATCCCAGGACCTTTGATAGTCAATCAAGTTCCTTTTAGTAATTATCATTCTACTGAGTCCCTCTCCCTTTGTCCACTGGCTAAAGCTCCCCCATGCCCAGAGGAGGAGATAAAAACAGAGTAAAACCAGTCTTGGTCACAAAGAAAAGTATTTCAAGCTTTGGAGCAAACTCTAGCCATGCTCTGCTAGTCCCACCCACCACCATCCCCTCAGTGGGGTTCTGATCAGCTGGAATTGGGTCTGATGATCATTGATTATGCTCATAGTGATCCAGTTTGCAATTACAAAAATTTTATGACCGCTCCCAAGACTGAATCACAGGTAACTTGAAAATCCACAGGACTTTCCAGTTTAAAGGTAAATAAAAGTCCTAAGGCCCAGCTCTTCAATTTGAGCCTACGGGTAGAGAAGGTCTTCCTTATTTCTCACTCGCCACACATCACTAGTGTGTCCTGGAGCAAGTCACCAAGCTCCTAGAGAATCAGTGTCCCCACCTGTAAATTGCTCAAACATTAACATGCAACTTTCCATCTCTGTTTGCTGGAACCTCCCCTAGGCAACTTCTCTGAGCTTCTGTTCACTTATTTAAACATGGAAGTGCTGAGAGCTGCCCCTGATTATAATGCCCTTAAAGCAATGGATCTTGAATGACACCCTTCTTAATTGTCCCTTCCGCAATGGGGTTCATTCTCTTGGGTTGAATGGAGTTGACATGGACATTTCCCTTTAGCCTACAAATATAATGCTCCAACTACATGCCAGACTCTCAGTCTAAAGCTTAGTCCCCGCTGCAGGAAGATTGCCCTGAGTCACTGACATGTTATCCAATTTCATATGATTTATGAGTTACCTCCTGCAGGTCCTGCACTGTGGTAGACTCGGACATATAAAGAGGAAGAAAGAGCTCCTTCTGGAGCATCCCATGGTCCAGTAGAGGAGTCAGACCAGCTAATGGACAATGACAGCTGACAGCAGTGGATGATAACATGTGGGACAGGAAAGATTATACCAGGAGAAACCAGATGTTCTTGGATAAGATTGCCTGGGTTCAAATCTCTCATTAGCTATATTCCAGCTTCACAACTTTAGGGTAAGTTACAAATATTTATTGAGTTCCTACTCAAAGTGAAGTTCTGGGCTAACCCTAGAAGTCGGTCAATGAGCAAAATGAGAGTTCACAGTTCTGTCCTCCCAGAGCAGATAGTCTAATGCCTAAGGCTACCTTTTATAACTTGCCTGAGGAGACAACTGTTAGTCCCATAATACCCTGAAGGTGAGAGGACTCCTGTTTGCCCACAATTAACAACTGGCCAGAAGACCCTTCCTCTAAGGTCCAATTACGAGGTCCCCATTCCTTAGGCAAGATGAACTCAGACAGTGGACTCCCCTGAATACCAAGTTGGCTCCCCTTTTCGCCACTGCCCTTCAGATTGTAGATCTCATGATTGCTGTCCTGACATCAGTGGTGGGCCTCCCATGCTAACGTGCTCATCAATTTATTAGACCCTGATGACCAATTGCTACATTTTAAAAGAAATAAATATGGAGATTCTGTCAAAATAGGTCTCGTAATGAGCTACCAAAGAGAAAAGTCCAAATCCTGGGGTTCGGGGCTCCTCCTAGAGAGCACAGTGGCATTCTGTACCTGGGGAGCAGTTAACCAGGCTGCTGCCAGATGAGTCCCATTCATGAGCGCTGGGTTTTAAATCAAGTGTGACTAATTCCAGCCCCATCAACACGCTGGGCAGGAAGAGCTGTAGAAATACCAGCTCCATTACACTGAGTGTGTATTCATGGGAGCATAAAACAGAAGCCTGATTCAACACTTCCCTTCTGGTTTTATCGCTGGGAACACTGAGGCCTGTCGGCCTGCACTGTCCCTAAGCTTTTTACATTATTAGGGAATCTGATATCCTTGATAAGAGTCTCCTCTAGGTATGACAACCCTCTTGGAAATCCCAGAGACCTCTAGAATTATAGAATGTTGGAGCAAAAGTTAACCAGGGAAGCCTCTTGAACAGCTTACCTTTGATAGATGGGATGATCTAGGCCCAGAGAGGTGAAGGAAGATTCCCAAGGTCACACAGCAAAATCAAAAGCAGAGCCCAAGCTTCTTTCCAGTCCAAAGCCCCACTCATCACACCCTATCATCCAAGATTGACATTTAATTCTAACTCCAACCGAATTCCTAAAACAACTTAAATATGCAAGTTAGCTCCCTGGCCAGTTTTTTAAAAGTCAATTTAAATAAAGAGTCACTCTTTCCCCAAAAGAGAGAATACAGTGTCTTCAATAAGCCCATTATAGGATATATTGAGTGACGAATAGATAAATAATATGTGGACGAGCCACACAAGGGAATATGATTCAGCCCCAAAACGGAGTGAGGCACTGACATGTGCGACAACACGGATGATCCGTGCAGACATTCCCAGGGAAGGGAGCCAGACGCAATGATCCCATGTTGCATGATTCCACTGATATGAAATGTTCAGCACAGAGAGATTCACAGACACACAAAGCAGACTGGTAGTTACCAGGGGCTGGGGAGTAAACCCTTAATGGCTACTGGGGTAATGAAAATATCTAGCTAGAGGTGGTGCTTCCACCAGTGTAAATGTGCCAGATGCTGCTAAATTAGACACTATAAATTAGACATATTATGGGAAATTTAATAAAGACAAATACACACACTATAGAACACCTCCCCCAAATGCCACATTTTATTGATGTTCTCTTAGTGAATTCACATATAATCCGGTGGCCTCAATGCCATGATCCTATTTACCAGGTGAGCAAACAGAGCCAAGGGTTTTAGCATCAAGCCCAGGAAGTTTCAAACACCAAGTGGCAGAGCCGGGACTTGAACTTACATCCGACTTCCAGTCTTACCTTCCCCCCCCCACCACCACCACATGCTGCTTAGGAAATGCACAGACAAGCTGAGGAAGAGATGACTATGATGATTCATCTCTCTGGGCACAGATTAGCTCCTTGGAAAGTCAGTGACATCCAAAAGGACAGAAATAGAGTCAATAAAAACAGGGGGACAGTTGAGTTTTGATAGTTAAAGGAGTGGGAACAGAACCCTTGTGGATGGGGCTAAGACTTTTGAGGATGTAGCAAAGTGGAGGCATTCAGAAATCTGGTTTAAAGATAATTCAATGAATTCTGCCCCACAGATCTGCTCAGTGCTTTGAATTTCCTGGTGTGTTTTGTGATTCTTCTTACATTGCATGATGTGTATGTGGCTTTTCCCAGCTGCTGTGATCCCAGGGCTCGCTCTTCTTCTTTGCTGACCCAGAACCCCTGGGACTTGCAATGAGTAGCTCACATTTGGGGATGCTCGGGATGTCACTGAAATTAATGATTGCTGTGTGAAGCTCCAACGTGAAGGAAATAATGAACTGGCAGTGGTGGGGTCAGTCATGTGTACCTAGATCCCAGCTGGCCACTCTTAAGTGGTGGTGGCATATTCCTTTTTCCTGCCAGTTTCACATGTTAAGCTAATTGATTCTCTTTTCAGAGAAAGAGGAGAGAATGAGTATGTGAGATGCGAGATGGAGGGAGAAAGGGAGAGAAAGGTAGAGGCAGAGGAAAAAGAAGGGAGGAAGGAATGGGTGAGAAAGATGGACAGAGGAGAGAAGAGGGGAGGGAAAGTGATGGAGACCAGCAGGTAAGTAGGAAAGATGAGAGAGAGAAGAGCCCAGGTGTGCCCAAGTTCATTGGGTCTCTCTAGACCCAGCATCGCCAAATGCAAAAGAAGACTCTGAAGGCTCTGGCTGCTTTGCAGGAAGCAGGCAGCTGCTAAACTAATGAGGTATTACCCTAGATGAAGGGAACAATTAGGACATTTAACATCAGAGATAAAGCAAACACTTTTTCCATCAAAAAATATATTAAAGCTAATTCAATTGGAAAAGAGACAATGGGGAGAGGATCTTGGAAGCTCGGGGAGAGGGTGAAGGGCTCGCGGATGAGCATGAAGACAGATTTATCCCAACTCAAATATGTGTGCAAGGAAGAGTGGGGGAGGGGAGTTTCAGGGGTTCCCCTCCCACTGGGCTTGAATAAACAAGTCCATGTCAGCTTTTGCTTCTGATGAATGAGAGGGCGAGAGTGAGGGGGTGACGGGTAAACTGCACTCCCCAATCGGCAGACCTGAAATGAGTGATCGATAGGGCAATATTGCCAAGCTAATTAAATCAGAGCTCCACGGGACTGATTTCTTTATAGCCTAGGACCAGAGAGATGCACTGAGGTGCCGGCAGGATGGTGCTGCAATCTCCTGACCCCAACATGAAAGTTATGGTTCTCACCATCCCTTTTCATGCCTCCTTGTTCCACCCAAGGCAGCAGCACTCCTGCTATTTGGAAACACTGAGAAAATCAATGCCACACTGCCTAATAATAGGTGACTCTCAGCATCAGAATTGGAGTGCAGTGATTTCTTTTTTTTATCTCCTTTCACTGTTTAGCAACACCCTGTGGTGGGTGCACAGTTCACCACCATCTTACAGATGAAGACAATGACAACCAGAGAAGTGAAGGGATCTGCTCAAGGTCACACAGCTCACGAGCTAAAACTTAGGATGCAGCCCCAAGTTTCCTGGGATCCCAGATTCAAGGTCTTGAGGGTGTCTAGACAAATCCAGCAGCCTTTAATCCCCCAGCACCCTGCTTTGTTCATTCTTCCTGTCTACATCCGCTTTCTTCTCAAATGCAAACTGAGTCACGCCACCACCCAGCTGGGAGACCTCCAGGTACGTCTTGTGCTACTTAGGAACTGATTCTTTCAAATACTCACCCTGCACTCCGGGTCATCAGGTCTGCCCACCACTCCTCGCTCACCACCCACTGCCCCTATCACTTGGCTCCAGGCTTCCTTCTGCTCCCCTTTGTTCTCCATCTCAGCCTTTTTTGTACCACACACAGCCTCTGTCATGTTCTACAAGTGTCCGTTCGCTGGTCACCTTATGGATTGGGAGTTATGTCTGCCTTTCCCCCAATTTGTTCCCATAGCCAAGTTCATGTGTGGTACAAAAAAGGCTGAGATGGAGAACAAAGGGGAGCAGAAGGAAGCCTGGAGCCAAGTGATAGGGGCAGTGGGTGGTGAGCGAGGAGTGGTGGGCAGACCTGATGACCCGGAGTGCAGGGTGAGTATTTGAAAGAATCAGTTCCTAAGTAGCACAAGACGTACCTGGAGGTCTCCCAGCTGGGTGGTGGCGTGACTCAGTTTGCATTTGAGAAGAAAGCAGATCCAGACCTGCCTGGTCAGTGATTTTTTTCAGGTAACAATACAAATTTATGGTGGAATTAGCACCATAAATTTGGCTTCTTGGGAAGCCAAAGTGCCTCTCCCGCCCCATTGTGAGACACCCTGAGAATGGCAGCCATGTCTCTTTGATCTGTCAGCATATCCCCACTACTCAGTCTGGGTCTGGTACCAGCCAAGCACCTGCTGAATGTTTGTGTGGAGTGGCTAAATATTAAAAAGGAGTACTAGAGATGACTTTAACACCTGCTGAGCATCCTTTGTGTATGAACAAGACCATTTCGATGGAAACAGAAATGGGGAAAGGTCCTCTTCCTTGATGGAGTCATTAGCTTTATCTCCCACCACTATCTCAGATCTTCCACTATAGCCAGGCCAATCTCTTCCCTGATTCTCTAGCATTCTCTGTCATGACTTTGCTTTCATAATTACTCTGCACCCAAATGACCTACCCTCCCTCTGAAGCAGGAGTGGTCAGGGCAGAAGGATGGGATTCTATGATAGGCTAGAACAGCCACCTAACTGCCTGGGCTCTAACACAAGAGAGCCTATAAAAAGTCCCAAAAGAGGGCCTTCCTGCTGGCGAAAGGGGTAGCACTATAAAGCTATCCCCAGCCAAGGAGCTGACCCACGTGGCACAGCAGACCTCTCCTGTCTCACCAGCTGCTCCCTGCAGCACCTCAGCAGTGTACTTCAGTTGATCTGCCTGTTCTGCTCCCCGCCCTGTGTCTGGTGAATTCTCTCAAACCCCTCCCCACCCACTGATACCTCTGAACTGTCCCCAAGTTCTGATATGCATAAATAAATAAATCTTTTTTTAAAAAAAGCTCCAAAAGACCAAGAAGCCAAAAACCAAAACCAAGGGCAGTAACAATAAAACACACACACAGAAGGGCCTATGGGCTAGACCCGAACCAAGGACAGTGACTGATAAGAGGACAGTCACTGTCTGTGGGTCTCACCTGTGTGCACAACTGCAAGAGACCTCAGGAACTACCACCATGGGGCTTATTTTACAAACAGGGAAACAAAGAGCTCACTGTAGCCATGAGTGGCGGCTACCTCACCCGGACAGTGTCCACCAGAAATACAAGCAGAGCAACAGTCACCTGTCAGCAGGAGTGCCAGACAGCACTCGCCAGTAGTGATGGTCACTACTGGTCCCCTGGAGGTGGTGTCAGAGACGCCAAGTGTTGACAGCTCTCTGTGACCCCAGGTCTGGAGCCTTCAGTGCTCCTTTCAAGGGATGCCCTGACAGAGATTTTCAGCTTCTTTCCCTGCTTGTTTTAGTTTCTGGTTCTCCTTTTTCTTCAGAGGCTGGAACAGTCTCACCTCCTTCAGACCCTGGCTTATAAACTCTCTGGACCATTTTTTTCGATCCTGTAGCTGATTGGATCATTTAGCACCAATCAGCTAATACCTGAGACCTGATTGGTCCACTTCACAATCCAGAAAGTAAAATGGCAGTTGCTGGGCTCTGAGCAGCAACTGTCATAAGTGACTCGTGGCAGAGGGGCAGGGGGGCAGAAGCACTGCTCCTGCTGGCTCCCACTGTTGGGTGAGTAACACCACCAATGAAGGTGGCTCCTGTTTGATGTCAGCTGGGTTCTGGCAACACCCCCATTTTTTCAACTGCTTTAAGTAGTTCAGTCCTCCCAGATCCCACTGCTCGGTGATGCCCTCTCTTCACTATTTTCTGGACTCTTTCTGCACACACTCTTTATCCATGTCTGACCCCTCTCAGTGATGTGTAGACAAATCAAGAGCCCAAGCCATGCTTCCTATCATCCTTGCTGCACTGGGCCCAGAACAGTGGGTAAATCACTTCTTGCACGGGTGGCTGGGAAGGACCCTGGCAAGTCACTCCCATTCTTTGAGACTGTGTATTCTTGAAAAATAACAAGATCAGGCCCTCCCTGGTGGCGCAGCGGGTTAAAGCACTGCACTGAGAAGCTAAAGCCACTTCCGCATGAGTTCGATTCCCGCCTGCCCCGGAGGTGACCACATGGTGTGGCAGACCTCTCCTGACCCACCCGCTGCTCCCCTCAGCAGTGTACTTTGTCGATCTGCCTGTTCTGCTCCCCACTCTGTCTCTGGTGAAGCCTCTCACCGCCCCGAGCCTCTGGCCTGTACCCCAGTTCTGTATGCATAAATAAATAAATCTTTAAAAAAAAAAAAATAACAAGATCAAGTTTTATCGAGGATGGCAACTCTGAGACAACTATACCAGTAGACCCTATACCAGAATCAAAACAGATATTCTGACTGATCACAAACTGTTTTTTCTTCCCCATGGTAACCAGATAAACATTTGGAATGTTTTCCAATGCCTCATTCCAAGCAGCCATTCCCCAGAAAATTCAGTGGAGCCTCCATACCACTCTTTAATGCAACAGTTCTAAGCAGTTCTCACATCTGACCTTTGGTGATCCACCTTGGGTGTGATGCAAAGGATGTGAGGTGAATAGATTGAAACCTACCTGACAGCTACTGCAGCCTTTCAGGAGCCCCAACTTCCAGAAGCCTCAGTTTCCTTTTCTGTCAGATGGGGCCCGCTGTGATAAGGAAAACTGGGTGAGCAGGCTTGCTATAATTGTGTGTAAATATAGTTACTAGGTTGTAATTTAGGAGGCCTAAGGATTTCTCCTAGCAGTGCAGGCATTTGATTCTGTAGTGTAGACACTGTGTAGACACAGATTTGGATTATTTATTCAGCCCGTCCAAGGCCACGTTTGCCTTCCTTCTGATACTGCCATACTTGTGTACACTGTCATTCAGTATCTCCAAGTCCACCAGATAGTAAGCTCCTTGAGGGCAGGGGATCTGTCTCCATCCATACTGGCTTGGGAGCTTCACAGACTATCAATCATGATTTGTTGAATGGATGGCGGGGAGGAGGTAGGCTCAGACACCACTTTCCCCACACCACGCATTCAGCATGCCAAGCCCATGTGCGCGCACACTGCTCTCACTCGGACACAATTATGTTAAAAGAGCAATTAGCAACCTTTTAAGCCTGATTGCCAACTCCCCCATTAATCACTTGCAATTAAAAATCCCAAATCTTCAAAACAATTGGTCCCAAACGCCCACTAGAGAGGAACACTAATAACCTTCCTTTTTCATCTGGAAATCTCTGCTCAGTCTGGAGCCTCTGGGTCACAGGGGGTGGAGAGGACACAAGTGGCTGAATAGGCTGACATGGGAGTGTAGACCCTGGAGAAGGGGGTAGAAAAGTCACCCCACAGGGGCCAGAGGGGTCTCCGGGAGGCCGCCTCCTCTTCCCCTGCCTGTTTCTCCCACATCTCCTCCTCCAGCGGGGCCTTATATCTCCCTGTGCTTTCACCAAGCCGCTCTAATGCCACATTATGAAGACACTCTCTCTAATTACTGCAGCTAATTAGCTTCTCGCAGCCACCCCAGTTGAGGCGCATGAGAGACAGAGCAGCCCGCGTAGACCTCTGATGTGCTGGCCACCTCCAGCCGCTGGCCGCCACTTTGCCACTGCAATGGCACCCCGTGAACTGACCCCCATGTTTCAGGGGAAAGAGAGGAGGAGGGTGAGAGATGGAGGGAGTCTGCTCGGTCCATCTGAACCCCCTCTCTCTGCCGGTCCCCTGCTGCGGGCAGCAGGCAATTCAGACCTGAGTGCAGCAGCTAATTAAATCAATATGAGATAATGAACGGCAATTAGAGGTCCGGCTAGGCACATCTTCTCTTGTAAATACTGTTTCTCTCCCAACGGGGAGCTCTTTTTTAATAATCTGTTTGTGTTTCATTTCCAGGAGCCGTAATTCCCCCAAGAAGCACTTTGGAAAAGTGATTTGTTTGTCTGTATAATCGCCAAGCATTCCCTTAGACTTGTTTGTTTTGCTGAGTGCCTGCTACTACAGGGGAGAAACAATTCACATCTCTCCTCTTCTTTTTTGTTTTTTTTTTTTTTTTTTTTTTTTTTTTTTCTATTTCTGCGTAACTGTCCTGACATTGGACCAGGCCAGGAATGCTTTTCAGACATCTATGAGCTCCTTCTTCTCCCCTCCGTGGCTCCCCCTCTACCATTCTGAACAATGAACAAAACCAGAAAAGTTACTAAGAAATCAGGATTGAGGGTAGCCTTCCCATTCTACAGATGAGAAAACTGAGATCTAGAGTGGCCATCAAACGCTGATAAGCTAACCGCTCTCTCCTTCAGTGAGACATCTCACAATTTCTGTGGCACCCAGGGAGAGGCTGGGGGAGACGGAAGGTGGCGGCATTATGAAGAGCCCTCTGCCCTCAAGGAGCTTGCAAATTTATCTGGTGAGACAGGCTAAGGCACATATCAATTAGGAAGCAATTAAGTGCCTAATTGTGTGGCACCAACAAGCTCAAAGAGTTCAGGGAAGGAAAAGATCCTTTTGGGAATAGAGTAGAAGGAGAGGAAGTCAGAGCTATTTGCATCTTAAGGCTGTCTTTATCCTCCATCAAGACCTGTTTGGAAGCTCTGGAGTTTTCTATCTTCATCTGGATTCACAGTCCATGGGCGCAAAGTGGAAAGCATCAGTCCCACCCTCAGACCCACTTATCCTCATCCCTGTGCTTTCTCCTCAATCAATTATCTGCCAGTCCTGCAGTTCCACCGTCCAGAGAATATTTTTCCCTTTGCTATCTACACCCAGTCCATAGGCAGGACCTTGTAAATGTTTTTCACTTTTGCTCTGTGGTGGCCCCAACCAGCAGCCCCTGCACCTGAATTCTTACAACATTCACCCTTCTGGCCCTTCAGTCTAGACTCATTCCTTTCCAGACAGGTGCAGTCGGGGTGCTCTCCAGTACCAGCTGACCAAGCCATTCTGGTGAAAATTCCTCTGGGTCCAAGCCTTAATGCTCTCCTGTGGCCTTTGCTTACAGTTTTAATCTTGCTTTTTTCATCTGTGCTCTCCTCTCAGGCACAGTGTCACACACACTCACTCACACACACACACACACACACAGAGACACATAGTACTTTGTATGTATATAAGAAGAGTTCACAGTAAGAAAAGGAACTCTTAGAGAGGCCTATAAGGTACTATCTACCTATCTGTATATTATATGTATATAGTATGTGTAATATATATGTAATATCTATCTGTATACTATATGTATATAAGTACTATATATATACATTTCTATCTATACGTACTATATATACATATCTACATATGTATATATATATTTTTTTTAAGATTTATTTATTCATACAGAACTGGGGTACAGGCCAGAGA
>NW_004567130.1:6730850-6841189 GCF_000260355.1 Condylura cristata | reverse complement strand
ATATATTTATAGTACCTTATAGTCTTCTCTAAGAGCTTCTTTTCTTACTGATAACTCTTCACACATTCTTTTAAACATCTGTAGTATTCAATTCTTATTCCTTTCCTAAGTATCACTTTAGATTAACACCTCTTCCAGAGAGCCTTCACCAAATTAGCCTGAGTACCTCTCCTCTGGATTACCATTGCCACTTTTGCTCACATAAATTATAGTCATGGAATGTATTGTTACAGGCAGTGTGAGGGAGGGGTACCCTAGGACACCCAAACCTACCTGCTCTAAAAAGGTTCTGTCATCTACCACATCAAGACAAATCATACTCTAGTGTGTAACGTCTTTAATGGAAAGGAACTTTAATATGATTAATGTGTAATAAAGAGAAAAGGAGGGAAAGAACAGATAAGAGGTTTCATGTCAAGTATTCAAAATTATCACCCCCCTCATGGGTAAATGCCCAAATAAATGGGGTTGTCCAAAAGCAGGACTGCTGAGTACCAAAAGCTTGCCACAGTCTGAGACACCTTCTGGTGAGGACCCATAGGAAGGGGACAAAAGGTGTCAGACAAGTCTGGAAGGAAAAGAGCAACATCAGAATCAAGATAAAAGCTGCCATTGTCCCCACTGGTCTCCACCCATGTCTGTTTCAAGTGTCTCCTTCCTGTCCCCCAAGTCCCTGGTGTCAGTTCAAGGCCAAGAAGCCAGTGCAGCTTCTCCACATGTCCCTCTGTTCCCTGTGCCACCTCCTTGCTCTGTTCCTTCTTCCCAGTCTTGTCTCCAGCTTCTCCTCCTCCCTGCTCAGCTCCACCCTTCCCTGGATGGGACAAAGAAAGTGAAAACTCCCCTTTTCTTGGGGACAACCCAGTTACCTTATCACACATGTGTGTGATACTGTACAGGTCTGACCATTTCCTCTTTGCCTCCCTGGAATAAGGACTCTTTGAGCTTGAGACATATTTTGCTCTTCATCAGGCTTCCCAATATTTGGCATACCTTAGGTGCTTGATATGTACTTATTGAATGAGTGTTAAAGTAACACTCACAATTCAACCAATTCAATATCCTTCAGATATAAAAACTGAGAAAGGAGAAAAGGGAGTCACAGGCCTATGAGGCAAAATGACAGCAGAGTGAGAGGAGATCCAAGTCATCTTGACTGCTTATGCAGCATTTTGTTCAGCATGTGTATTTCACTTTAATCAAATACATATAAGTAAATACTTTTTGACCAAATAAATATGGACTAAACATTTTCCTTGGGAATCTAGAAATGACTACAGCATGGATCCCATCCTCAAGAAACACATGGTATAGTTTGTAGGGGGGTCAGATTATGACAAGACAAATTATCACAAAAAATAAGCATGTAGTGAGCACAGAGGAAGAGTTTATTAGGGGTTGAAGGTGGCACTAAAAACTTGACAGAAGGTGATCGGCAAGATTCATGTAGAAAATAAACCTTTGCTGGTCCATGAAGGATGAAACATGACAAACTACAAGTAAAACTCAGGCCCTTACATATCATTCCCACTTTTCCCCCCATGATTTGCACCCCCTGTACAATCTTATAACTGATGAAGGAAAGGAATTTTCACCATCATCACTTCCAATTTTCATATGAGGGAACAGGGACACAGAGAGGTTGTGACTTACCCGAAGTTACAAGTAAATAAAGGGAAAATATTACTGAGTAGTTTTGAGGAAAACCTTGGCTTGAAAGATCCCTTCCTAAAGCATTAGTTGCTTTAGGATCTGGTGAGCGCTTCTAGGATCTGGTGGTCCTAAATATCCCATACACAGCTATTTTTGCTTATCTCTTCAACTGCATTCTCCACTTGTACAGATTAGGAGTCTGAAGCTAAAAGAGATTTAAAATTTTGTATAAGACACATTTGGTCAATGTTTAAGGCATGATTCAATCCAGGTCTTTCCACTACCTTATGTCTTTCTTTTGCACAGAAAATAGTGTTACTGATGATGGCACGAGGTCTGAAGGACTTGTTCTGGTAGAGAATAGGTGGACCTGCTGTGGAATATGGACTAAAAATTTGGAACAGAGTTAGGGATTCAAACTTCTCATTCATTTTCCAGTGGAGTTTATTACAAGAGTTTTTGGAGACTAGACAAGGTTCTGGTCTGTTAGATGGTTGAAGTTTATTCTTAAACAAATAGGACATGTGTCATAACTTGCTAAATGTATCATAGAGGAGTGAAATTAGGAGGATTTCTCAGAGGTACAGGCCATCAACCCGAGCCATAAATGGATTCCCATTTACCATGTGAGAACACTAAAGCAAAGAGTTCAGCACCACGGACAGCTACACCGAGGGGGTTGCAGCCCTAAAGTTGGTCCTTGCATTACTTCCTTGGAATAGCACTAGCAGTGAATGGCTGTTCCGATAATTGACAAATAAAAAGGAAATAAGTAAGGGCCTCCTCAGAGGATCATAATCGCTTTGCTAAATGACATATACAAAAGCCTCAGTCACACATGGAGCCACACAAAACCACACTATAGCTCCAACTTTTGTATAGAATTCCATCCCAGGTAAGAATTTCCCTCAAGATGGTTGACTTGAGCTTCCTGTGAAGGCCCCAGTTCCCCAGGGTCTAGAACACCAGGCCACATTTGAAGTAAGGCAGACCATCATCAATCTATTTTCCGGTAGACCCATTCTTTCCAAGACTTGGGCCAGATTTAGTCCAAGTCCAGGAAAGAGAGATGTGTAGAAAACAGCACCAGCTCTGTCACTGTCCTCAGGAGGGAAATCAAGGTGCAGAGAGAGATCTCAGTTTAGCTTGCTATAGATATTGGGGAATTCCTAAATAGTCACTGTGTCATTGTTAATATCTAATGACATTCTACATTATAAGTATACTTCTAAATATGATATTATTTAATCTTCTCAACCACTTTATAAGAAACGTACTATTAACACCATTTCTTTTTTTTTTTAAGATTTATTTATGCATGCATGCAGAACTGGGGCACTGCCATAGGTACAAGGGTGGTGAAAGGATTCAACAGAGACAGAGTGGGGAGCAGAAGAGGCAGGTCAACGAAGTACACTGCTGAGGGGAGCAGTGGGCAGGTCAGGAATCTGCTGCACCATATGGATCACCTCCAGGGAAGGCAGGGATTGAACTCATGCCTAAGTGGCTTTAGCTTCTCAGTGCTGTTCTTAACCAACTGCGCCACCAGGGAGGGCCCTATTAACACCATTTCATAGACAAGGATCTAAGACTCAGAGAAAAGAATTGACTGGTCACTGGTCATATAGAGAAGATTTTACAGAATCTGGCTTTAGATTCCCATTGCCTGACTCAAGTCCCTAGTGCTTTTACCATGCTATGTTGTCTTTGATGGTCTTCCTTGATCTTCAAGCCAGTAAAACTTGAAACTCTTAACCCAAGAGCAGGATTCATCAAACCTTCTCCAAAGACAAGCTGAATAACTACCCTGGTCTTGTGCACTCCTGCATAATTTTATTCTCTCCATTATTTTCATGAAGTCTGTCATAACCATGCCAGGTTTCACTATTCCCTAAAACTCCCCCCACCACCTTTCTTTTCTACTGTACTCATAGCTTTAAAACATGAAAGCTAATTTTTAAGGACCACGAAAACCCCTGGATAAGAAGAATCTTATCAACAATGTACTGCTATCAAAATGCCAAATTCACCTTTTCCTCCTCGCTTTACTGTTTGTATGATAAGGTACAGGATGAATCTGTAGCCTGGCCTTTAATCTACTGCCTACAAATATGGTCTCTTCACTAGTCTCTTCCATCTTCAGTTTCTTCTTTCAAACACTTATGAGTCACATTTGACTTAGGAAAACTTCCCAAGCATGATGCATTGGAAGAAAATAGCTTTCAAATCAGGTAGAGATGAAGACAAATACACTCTCTTTTCCTTTAACTCTGTGACCTTGAACATGTCTTAGTTATCTGTAAACTGGAGAAGATGCTTATTTTTAGTTACTGTAGAAATCAACTAGGTTGCATATATAGGTAACACCAGGGGTAGTGGTGTTAATATTAACATTAATAAAAAATAACAAATGATTATTTATTAAATCCTTGTCATTTACAAGGCATTGTTTTAAATGTTTTATGTACTTTAATTAATTAAGTCCTTATCTGAAAGATAAAAAACCTGAGGTATGTGAAAGTTAAATAATAAGCACGGGATTACACAACTAGTAATTTTCAGGACATACACTGTGCAGATGTCCAAATAATAACTCTACCATCCATTCTCCCTCAATGCCCACCACGTGGCTCTTATCATCTATTGCTGTTGATCTCATTTGTCATCCAGCTACTGAAAGCTCCCTCATCCATAAAATGGGTATCACTCCCTAACTTCTAGAAATACACAAAGACCCAATCACAAAAACATGAAAGTACACCACACATGAAATGTGCTTAACAAATATTTGTTGAAAATAATAATTTAGGGCTCTCCCTGGTGGTGCAACGGGTTAAAGCACAGCACTAAGAAGCTAAAGCCACTTCAGTATGAGTTCAATCCCCGCCTCGGAGGTGATCCATATGGCGCGGCAGACCTCTCTTGACCCGCCTGCTGCTCCCCTCGGCAGTGTACTTCATTGATCTGCCTGTTCTGCTCCACACTCTGTCTCTGGTGAATCCTGTCACTGCCCTTTCACCTCTGGCCTGTACACCAGCTCTGTATGCATAAATAAATAAATCTTTAAATAATAATAATAATGATGATAATTTATACAAATCTAGTTCTTATCTTATTATGCAACAATTTCTCTGCAAATAGCATTAAGAATAAAATTACTACATCTAAGAGTCCATTCCTGTTCTTATCCTTAATTTCTTGGGTGGCCTTGCTTCTACTGAAAACACATCAGATCTTCTCATCTTCCCGAGTCCCCTACACTATCCTTCCTGCGTTTCTCCTTACCTCTGAGTTCCTTTCTTAAATCCACATGTTAAGTATACCCAACATCCTAATATCTGATTCTAACTTCTCCACTTGCTCCTCTCCTGCCTCTATCCCCAAGCTTCATGGTTCCATCCTGTTGGGAGGGCTCCCGTTTTAGTTTGATTTTCCCCATAAGCAGAAACTCTGAGTTGACGTTTCAAGTACAATAGTAAATAGTGGGAAGGAACATGCAGAAGTTAAACATGGAAAGGAGGATACCTCATCAAAGATACAAAACCTAGCTCCTGAGGACATCTAGAGCTTAATCTCACTAGAGAGTTCTGGGAAGTATGGAAAATGCTCCTCCCAGGAACTCCACTAGAGGAGCCAGGATGCAGTGACCATTTACCCAACGCCCCCAATCATTGGTTGAGTGTTGTTCCTCAAACACATGATTTCTTGGGCACTTCTAGCTTGCTTGTATGCAAAGCAGACACCAGACAACAATTCCTGCAACCTCTTGAGATTCAGCCCAGCTGGTTCTACAAGGGAAAGGCACTGCAGTATTGGGCACTAACATTGTCAGTTCTAGCTTCCAAAATTGCATCTTTATCTACAACTCCTTTCTCCAGTTCCAGACCCAAATTCCCAACTTAGGGGCGGCCATTTAGGTGGTCCTGCCTGGGCTCCCCAAACCCAGTAATGCCACATCAAGCATCCCACCATCTCTACCATCCCATATGTCATCATTCCAAGTTCAACACACATCTATATGCCCAGCATGGAATAATTCTGACAACTGTCCTCTGCTGTCCCCAAGAGACACAATGCCACAGAGGCCAATGTCACCTTGACTGTGGAAGGACAGTAACGTAGATGTCAGCTCTACTACTTCCTAGTTCACCCACATCGATGACATTTTTCATAGGATTTTGTGAGGATGAAAGTCTAAATTAGAAAGAAGCTCATCCCATTTATAGGATGTAGTAGATACCCAATCTTTATAGCTCCGATAATTTCAAATGTGATCAAGTTGTATCTTTTTTCCCATTGCAATTGCATGTCTCATACTCATCTCCTTGGTTTTACTTTCTCAGTGACTTCAAGAGTTTGCAGGTTTGACAAAAATACAGGATGGTCCTGATGGCCTCAATCTCTCCGTCTCTACACTAAGCACTAAAAAGATGTTCATACACAAGAAAAAAATGTCTTTACTCCCCTGGCGTCCACCCTCTTACCTTTATCCATCATGTTCTCCAGCTCTCTGACCTATTACACTTCAAAACCTCTCAAGAGTGACATTCCCAAGTCCTGAGAATAGGGCAATGCTACAAGAAAACCCCAGTCTGGTGAAGTGTGATGACTGACCATGACTGACCTCATGACAGACACTTCCCTTTCTTGGTCTCTGTTTCCAGATGAGAAGTACCTCTGCCAATGACCAGCATGGTGACTGGACAATGGCTGCCTAAAGATGCCAGTCCTAGCCCCAGAACCAGTGAACAAACTTTCTGATGTGGCAAAAAGGGCTTTGTAGATGGGACGAAGTTAAAGATCTTGACAAGGAGAGATTCTCCTGTCATCACAAGGGTCCTTGGGAGAAGGGGGCAGGAGCAAGTGTGGAAGATGTGATGATAGTAGCTGAGAGTGATGTCACACAAGGGAAGAGCTGGGAGCTGAGAGCCAAGGAATGCAGGTGCCTCTAGAAGCTGAAAAAGCCCAGGAGATGAGGTTTCTTTTGCAGCCTTCAAAGGGAAGCAACCCTGCTGACACCTCAGTATGAGATTTCTGACCTCCAAAACTGAGAAAATCGATGCTTGTTGTTTTAAGCCATTGTTTCTAGTGATTTGTTATAGCAGCAATAATACAGTTAGGTTACACTAACTCTAAGCAGATTGATGTAAGAACCCTAACCCCCAGAAAGTCACCTCCTTATAAATGGCCCAACTGGGGCTTTACCTGGGACTACCTCTGCCCAGGGCTGAGATGCCTTGCTGGGGAGGATGTGATGGCATGCAGCGTGTCCAGGCAGTGCCTGGCATGCTGTGGGTCCTCAAAGCAATCTGCAGGTGTATGCGGAATTGGGGAGGAGCTCAGTTTCCCTCTCTTTAATCCTTGCAGCCCACCATGCTTGCTCCCTTGCCTGAGATCCTGTAGAGGGACTGTCTGTAAAATATGTATCTATGAAAGATGTTTATATATCTTAACTCAAAATATTATAAATAGGAACCTAATGTCATCTTGTGTGCGATGTGTTTAGCAGATAAACACTATTTCACAGCAAGTTACACAGGCCCTATTTGGTGATAGGACTTACCCAAGATCATAAGAAAAAAGAGCAAGGCAGAGCAGGAATGCAAACCGAGGGGCCCTGCCTCCTGACCCAGTGAGTCTCCAGTCAACCTGGTCTCTGGCCCAGTCTTGCCTGTATCCCCATCCCCAGGACCTGACACACCTGTAGACACCAGTCCCAGAAAAATCAGCACCGTGTCCAATCACTGGGGTGTCTATGGGGAACCCACTACAGTTCATCTCCCAAGAGACATGACAAGGAGAGAAAGCTGACTGGGGAGAAATGGTAATTTCCTGTAAGTCCATGACAGGATGAGAAATGGTGCCGGGATAAAATATACCCCATCTCCTATTCAGCTTGGATGCAAGCCCAGGAGATGGGTGTGTTGGGACTGGGCCGAGGTGTGTGGCGGGGTGAGGGGAAACAAGGGAAGGCTGGTGGGGGCAGGGTCAGCAGCAGAGAAGATCCATCCACTTAGCAGTGAGACCCAGCGCCCTTACAATGTATAAGAGAGAGCCCTGATTTCCATTCTCAGCCTCAACAAGTGCTCAGCCACCGCAGCATCCCCTGGGGTCTAGAATATTGTCTGAAGCAATAAAGATGCTCACCAAATTCTGATTGAATAGATGACCTGAATTAGGCTACTTAGAGCCCTGCAATCCACGATCTGGGAATCTTAGATGCCACTTCTCTATGGTTCTGTATTTTACCATATACAAATCTACCTGCCAGTTAAGTGAAGTCAAGCATGCGTTATCGAATTTACCCACTTAATCTCTGGAATCAGTCTTTTGTGTAAATACCCTCTCTACTCCTTTGCAACTGTTGTTTTCACCTCCCTGAGTCTCATTTTTTCCTCCTCTAACACACACAAAAAAGGATCTGTGTAAGAATCAACATACTGACTGTCAGTTTACTGTATCAGTCATTTTCACTTTAGTATGAGTTAGAAGTCTACCCAGGCTTTTGACAAAAATGGAAATGAATCGCTTCTTGTTGAGTGCTTTCTATGTGCCATATGCTCTTCCAAGCCCTTTACGTGTAAAAATTGTTTGCTCTTCACAACCCCAGGACGTTCAAGCAGGGAAGGAGATTATAAAACTATGCAAAATCACAGTTACTAAGTAGCCAGTTCAGGATGTTATCCAAAATCTGCCTAAATCCAAACCCTACATTCTTAATACCATGCTACCTCTTCAGAACAGATTTGCCTATTTGCCAGGAAACTTAGCTGATAATTTATCCTGTACCACTACATCTCAATTTTTTGCTGTGCAGTGGAATCAGATTCCCGAATCAGCAAGTCTGGGGCCTCAGAGTCTGCATTTCTTACCAGCTCTTGGCTGGTACGCTTTGAGTAGTGACATTGTCAATGGAGGGATTGCACTGGTGTTTTTAAGCAGCAACGTGATGCAGGTACTCCAGGCAATGGAAGCCTGTCTGGCTCCTGGGGAGAGGGTGGATTCCAAGGGTAGGTTGGAGGTGAGGTTTTATGCCCTGAGGTTCCTTCAAGTTCAAACATCTCATGATTTGATTATTTGAGACATTCTGAGCCTCTTAGGGAAACTGATGGGATGTAAGAATGCAGGAATCTTCCAGCTCCACCCCCTCCCCAGGCTGAGAAAAGAATATCAGCTTCCAGGCAGCTTCTGCTTAAAAATGATGCTCTGAGCAGCCACTCAGTATTCCAGGGACCATGCTGGATTCAATACATCAAAGGTTGAAGGATCATATAGCCCCATTAGCTGCAAAGTTTAATTTCCCTTCGGGGCTGGTGGTTACAATGAAACTACAGCAGCAATTACAACTTCCCCTTCACTGACAACCTGCTCAGATCAATAACAGCCGCCTTGCTGGGATCAGCCTCATTCGTCAGGAGACTCTGGGCCACCCAAGGCCCCTTCACTGCCCTTAAGGGGTGACAGAGGAGAAAGTGTGCGGATCCCTTCAAAGACGCATGTTTCCCTTCCTGATTTTGCACAGGAGGAGCCTGAGGCCAAAAGAGTCAGGAAGCTCATTAATTAATTAATTCACCATATAGTTAATCAAGTGTCAATTCTTCTAGGTCTGGAGGCACAGCTGTGAAGGAGGCTGATGGGAGCCTTGTCTTATTGGGGACAGAGGTAAACAAGTGAACTGCCAGCCAGAAAGCTAAAGGTCGGACTACGTGACTCTTGCATTTGTGGTCAAGGACGGTGACCTTGGAATGGTTCTAAAGAATGCGAGTGACCCTTTGAACATCTGGGGAAGGGCATCCCAGGAGGAGGAAACAGCCAAGACCATGGCATGGGATGGAACTCGAAGATCGAGAAGCAGAGAGAAATGGGCACAGAGTTTCAGAACTGTCCACAGGATGGACAGTTGGGCCAAGGAGACATGAGAGGGTCCACAGGGGCACTGAGTACCTTTCTGAGCACAGAGGGAAAGGAGAAACATTTGTGTGAGAGAATATCTCGTGTAAGATCTCATAGGAAGTCCGAAAATACCTGAAACAGAACCAGCATCTCCTGAAGCCCCAGCACAGGCTCTTCCCCACCCCGTGTGGACTGTTCTGTAGGAACATCAGGCAACCTACAAGCCGCTCTTGTCACCGACTTACAGCCAGACATTTGGAGCTCGCCATTATGTCTCCAGAAAACAGGCGAAGAGAGACTCAGAGCCCCCACGATGTCTTCAGGGCATGACAGAAGTCTTGAGTTTCCATACTGCCTGATTTCACGTGACCATTCTTTTCCAAGGATATCCAGTCTCCCCTGCCAATCCCATAGCAATCCTGGAAAACCAGAGTCTGGGAAGAACATTTCATTTTGACAAATGTAGAAGCCAAAGCCAGGGAAGCTTTGAAGGCACACTAAGCACCCCAGGACTAGCCTGGAATAGTCTTCTGTCTCCCCAACCTGCCTCTCCTAGACCCACACCCAATTAAAGCCCAGCCATATCCCACCTCCAGGGACTTCTGGCAGATCTGGAGTGGATCGTCTCTTGCAAAACTTCTACGAGATTAGAAACAACTTCCTCCCTCCTTTCTTCCTCCATTTTATCTTTCTTTCATTTTTTTTTTAATACTGTCATTGTCCCCTTGATTTATTAATAAAACCATTATTAAACTCTTGCTCTAGGGTAGGCAGTGGGAAGCCGATAAACAGAAACATTTAAAAAAGAAGAAGAACATTTCGGGTCTAACAGTCTGAGTCAGGAAGCCAAATCTCAAATGAAATGAAGTTCTATTTGTTCAAGGATAAGCCTGGCCTTTCCTACATTCAAACCTTCAACCCAACTTTGTGGGTGTCTCCTGAGGGCAGGCTTCCAGTCCCCCTTGGGCCCTTGCACATGCTGATCATCCAGACTGGCCTAGTGTGAATGCTGAGCACACACAAGCCAGGACCAGATTCCCAGGTATAATACCAGCTCCCACTGTAGCAGCTGTGACTTAGCTCTTTGAGCTTAAGTGTCTCCATCTGTAAAACGGGTCTAAGCGTAAGTTCTTCATGGAGTTCCTGCAGGGTGAAGCTCAGTGTGGGAAGGCTGCCTGCACAGGGGACAATGTGGTCCGGGGAAAACTTGCTACCTAGTTGCTGTGGTTTTCCCTGGGCCATATATGTCCCCCCTGAGTTTCAGTTTACCTTGTTGAATGTGCCATAATACCAAAAATATGAGGTGGGGCTAGTGGCTAGAAACCAGGATAGGCTCCAGACTCCCACAAGTCTGGGGAAAATGGGGGGTTCAGGAGAGCTGTAAGCAGCCTTTTGCTCAGCTGTTCTTGGACCGACAGAGCTTCTGACGGCAGGATGAATGAGATCTAAGAGCCAGTTCAGCAGTGTTGGGGGAGGCGAGCACAGTGCTGAGGAGGGGAGTTAGTAGGGCATGAACCATGCTGACAAGCCCAGGTGGTTGTGATAAGACAGGAATGGAGCCATTCTCTGGCCGTGAAATATGGCCCTCAGCCAATGTAAATGTCTTGGAAGAATTAATGCACAGAACACTGATGTGTAGTTTATCTGCCAGGTGGAGGCATGTGTAGAAGAAAGTCGGGGCCTGTGAATGGATTCCTAACAACCTCCAAGTACCCAGTTAACTGAGGGTACATCTCCTGCTCCATAAAGAAAAACCTATTCATGCAGAGAAGCCAAAGTGGAAAGAACTTTTTTATCCTTACCCAGCTCTGTGGGGAAGACATGAGATAGGAGCTGCAGCGCACTTCACCGCTAATGAGAAACTCAAGAAAGAAAGGACTTTAGAGTTCACACAACTTCACCCGAAAACACAGTAAGCTATGACTTCAGACACCTAAAAACAGAACCTTTCCTGCCACTTCCCTATTTACTTACCAAGCATTTAGTGAGAAAGGGGAAGGAAGATAGCAAGCTTTGGGGGGTTGTATACTCTTGATTAAATGGAGTCTTCAGTTAAATATAACCTTGAGAGTAGGTAATGAAATGATTAGCCCCAGAGGTCTGTAAGAGCCTCTTTTTAGCTGATGATGGATAAACCTTTAAAACTCAGTATTCTCCTTAAGAATTATACCACTGTCTATGTATCTATCTTTTCTATCTATCTCCATGAAAGACTGTTGTGATATTCAAATAAAGAAATAAGCCATGATGTGTTCAAACAGTGAACTACTAATCAACAATAAAAAGGAGTCAACTGTTGATACACTAAGCAATGTAGAAAATCACAACAGTACTCTGCAAACTGTAAGAAGCCAACACATTCTGAAAAACATAAAATTGTAAGACCGAAATTAAACCAGTCAATACTATAAACTGAGATCATGAGTAATGGATTGACTGCAACACAGTGTGAATGAATTTGGGGGAAAATGAAAAATGTAACTTGATGCTGTTGTTAGTTATACTACCCTATACATTTTGCCTAACTGTAAATTAAAAATAATAAATTTTGCTATAGGAATGTCATATCTCAATAAACATGAATTTAAAAAAAAAGATGTGAGGATTTGGTGAATATCTGATAAATACCTCATGTGTGTTTTCTGTCCCACTGAAATAATAAAATATGTAGAGCTGGGTTGCCATACCCTGGCCAGCTGGTTGGAGTCACTAACAAACTGCAGCCATTTCCCAGTTTGACAACACCATTCCTTCACTTCCAGTGTCAGGAAAAAAAAAATCTATGTTCACATACTGTAATTTTTAAATATTCTGTTGAAGTAAGGGCTATTTGCAAGCCTCTGACAAACTCACTGTGGATGGTTCTACCCCCACGCAGATGAATAATATGGCCTTTTCCCCATTTCATACCTGAATAGTTGAAGTGAGTCCCAAAATGGCACCAGGATGCATGTGACCTTTGAAGTCCTTTTGTGGCCGTCCCAAGTGGACAAAGCTGAAATAGTTCTTGAAATTTTAAACTCCATTCCTTGGGATACTGAGATCTTGCTAGGGCCAGCCTTGCCGGTAGCAGCAAACTTTGAGGTTAGGTGGACATGCTCTTCCCCACCCCCTCATGACTCTACCTCTTCCAATAACAATATTTTCTCTGCTCCCTCTGAAGAGAAAGTCATGTGTTAAATGGAAGATTTGCTTGAGTGAGTCACTGGGAACCTCAGCAAAATCATATTAAGGAAGTAATATTTATTATATCCATAAAGCAACCCGCACAGACGATGTGTAGGGGCCAGATGGGAGGCCCAGATGTGCAGGGAGCCAAATCAAGTCTGTCAAAAGGGGAGCCTGGGCCTATGAGTTAAAGCCTTTCAACCAGGAAGGAATTGGAGGTAGATTAGGTCAGCAGTAGGACCCTCTGACAGTTTCAAAGGTGGGGGCTTATAGAAATTGGAAAAGGAGGTTAGGGGCTTTTTTGCAATGACAGAATCCTGGGATAGTCCAGGAGAATGCAAAGAGGAGACTGCATCATCAAAGACATAAGAGACCAGATTTTCAGGACATGCATAAAAGACTGAGGGACAAGGATGAGGAGCGAGATGAAGAAAAGGAAAGACAGAAAGAAGAGGAAGTTGGGGACAGTAATCCCAGTCATTGTTCAAAGATAGTCAGTTGGCCGAGAATGGGTTAAAATCCAATTCACTCTGTACTTCAAAGCTGTATATAAAACCAACAGGAATTGATTCTCTCCAGTGGAGGAGCCTTTTACTGATTTACTCAGAGGTGCCCAATGGGTTAACCACAATCCTAGATGAAAGGCAGTAAGGGAAAGGAGTGAGACTTCTGCTCTAGTTCTTTCTAGATTGTCTATTCCAAAATTAATATCCTTCTCCCCTGCTACATTCTTGGTCTGTGTTAATCCCACCTTATACTATAAGACCCAGTTAAACCATCACCAACTCCAGGAAGCCTTCCTGGATACCTCCCAAAGGAACTCTTGGTTCTTATTGAGCAATCAGGTGAGAAACCTGAAGTTTCACCAAGCCAAGTTGACCTTGAACACAGCTGAGATGACTTCATTGTGATTGGTGTCAAGGCCTTTGGATGACATCCCTCTCCATCCACATCTCCTTGGGCTAAGATTGTTAACTACCCTGGATTCTTCTGTATAGTTGTTGGTGCAAAGAATTCAAAGTTCTCCTTTGGTTACTCTTTAAATTCTCTTTGTTGATGAAAATCATAACGTTGGTAATTCAGACACTGTCAGGCCAGTGGGCAGGGTAATTGTAAGCTATGACCTGAATAAAGGACAGTCAACATCAGTTGTTCTTGATTACTCAACACCTGTCTTCTGGAAGCAAACTGTTTATATTCTTTTAGGAATACAAACTTTCTCAATTCCCAGTCCATTGGATGCTACTTGAACTGATACTTCTCCCTGGCTCCAGAGATAAGTCCTGTTCCTCCAGGTCACAGTGATTGGCTTGGTGGTGTGTGCATGACCCCAGACAGCCAATGAGAGCTGGGCCTCATTGATTGGTTTAGCATGAGCACTGCTTTCATTGGCTGACTGACGCAAGTCAGACAGTGAAAGTCATTCTTGTATTTTGCTGCAACTCTTAGGAAAGAAACCCTCAGAAATGGGTCAAATAGTTCAAATGGAATTGCAGCTGCGATGGTCATCTTAGCTCCACAGTGAGGAGTTTTTGCCCCAAGTATGGAATCAATTCCTAAGAGGATAAGAAGAGCCTGGAAATGAAAAGAAAAATCTCCTGACATCATCTGGACACCTATAACAGCCATACTCAAAGCGTTAAGCCTTTCTTTCTTTTCTTTTTTTTTTCCCCCATATAAACCAATATGCTCCCTAAATAGATAAAGGCAGTATCATTTAGATTTCTGGCATTTGTCACTGAGAGCTGGGCCACACTGATCAATAAACAAAGAATTCCAGATCTAGTTCTTTGTTAATCATCTCTAAATGCAGGGAAATTGGGTTTTGAGCTGAGAGTAAGTAGATCTGAGATCTTTCTCTAGCTCTTACATTAAGCAGGTGGGTAATCCTAGGACACATTTTTCCCCTTACCAAACCTAGTTTTCTCTCACTAAAACTTAAAAATCACTTTTGATTCATTATACAGATGTGTAGCCAAATATAACAAAATGTTTTCTTTAAATTTGAGGCTGTAGTACAGTGAGTCCTTTGGTAGTTAAAAGGTCACATTGACGTGGATACACCCCATCCCTTCAGCTCCCCCATGTGGCCCCTGGACTACTTCCCCTTGTGAGCACCACAGTCTCCCCCATCCTGTGGAAAGCAAGACTTCAAGGGATGGGTGTCCACAGTCACATAAAGCTTCTGCATGTTGGCACAAGGCAGGCACTGACTCAAGTACCAGGAGAGCAGGTCACTAGGGTGAGACCCCTCAAGAGTCTAATCACTTCTCTGAATGTCAGTTTCTTCATGGTACCATTGAGATCATTATGTTATACCTTCAAAGTCAGAGACTGTTCTAGATGCCTTCTATGTCCCCCAAACTTTAATCTTCACCATAGCCTTGTACTTGTAGTATTATCTTCATTCTACAGAAGAGAAAACCTGGGTTCTAAAAAGCTGAGAGTCAGGCCTAAAGCGAAGCCCTTGACTAGGATTGGAATGCAGGTTGGAGGGATCCTGGAGCTCCATGCAAGCACAAACTAGAAGTATGTTTGCTTAGGACTGAGATACAGCCCAGTGCATTGTCCACACTCAAAAGATTAGATAGAAACAGGCTCCTGCCCAATAGACTGCTCTGCCATGCCAAGACTATTTTGAAGCTGTTCTGCCCAGTATAGTGAGCATAACTGACTCAAGGCTGAGGCACTGAGTTTTCCATTTTATTTAATTATAATTAATTTAATTCTAAGGAGTCACATGTCACTGTGACTAGCATTCAAGACAGCATGAAGCTAGACAGTCTGCTCCCTGAAGGGAAGATGGATATGTTTATAAAATAAATATGAGATCTCAAACTATTCTTTCAGGGTGGAGATGAAGAGATGGAGCACAGGGTTTTGGAGGCAGTGAAATTCCCTGTATGACATATCATTTGACACACATATGTCAGTTCACATTTATCTAAACCCATGAAATGTTCCATACCATATTTGGTACGGTATGTTGCTTTAGTTCTATACCACAAAAGTTGATAGGTTGTGATTTCAGTGATTGTTCCCTTGTGATTTCTTCTTTGAACTTGAAGTTATTTAGAAGTATGTTGTTTAATTTCCAAGTGCTCAGGACTTTTCTTGATACCTCAAAATTACTCATGTCTATTCTAATTCTGTGGTTGATCATAGATTTGAGTCCACTGAAATGTACTGAGACTTATTTTATGGTCTAATATACAGTCTGCTCAGTTGAATTTTGTGTGTATGTGTAAAAAGGAATGTAATTCCAATGTTGTTTAATTTGGTATTTTATAAATGTCAATAAGGTTAAGTGATTGCTAATGTTCAAACTTTACTTTATCTCCTTTACTATTAGTTGTTGAAAGTAGGATATTAAATGTTGATGTATACTTGTAAATATATATATATATATATGTATATATGTATAGATAGATAGACAGATAGACAGACAGATAGATCTGGAGTCTAGCTGACCTGTGTTCAAACCCCCGTTGCCTATTTGTGGGAATTTTGACATTAAATAAACAATTTCAATTTATAGTGACAAAGCCTTCCTTCATAGGGTGGTCCTGGTATTCATTCAAATTTTCATGCAACAATATTGAGTATCTCCCACACCTCGGCCCCTGTACTAGGGCTCAGAAATATGTTGATGAACAGGACAAAGAACCCAGCCCTTGAGAAATGTCCAATCTCAGGATGCCTGTCATTGACTGTAAATAATGTACATGAAGCCGAAGCACAGGGCCTAGCACACAGCACACGCCAGAGAAATGAAAGCTTATTTCAAGAAGCAAATATCTTCAACTTGTACAATATGTCAATTTGATCTCAATAAAGCTGGGAGGGAAAAACTTAAAAAAAAAAAAAGAAAGAAAGAAAAAGCAGCAGCAGACGTCTACTAGAAGAGACTTGGCAATGTCTCCAGAGCATTTTGTGTTAACTCGAGAAAGTTGGGAGGGTTATGCAAATGGGCCTGTTGAATAAAGAATAGTCCTAGGTAAAATCATTATGCAGAACGGTTTCCCCTCTGCATAAGGTGGCAAAAATTATCTCCCCAGTGCCAATTATGGGCTTGTTAGCACTGACATTCTCAGAGTCATTACACCAAATGGGTGCCGTTTATATAAGATCTACACTGGGTTCTATTGTAATTTTTTCTCTGTTTACAACTCAGTATAATAAATGTCATTTTTTCAAATGTTAAAGTATTTGGTATTTAATCTAACATTAAGGCTTGGGATATGTTTGCCCCTAAAAGGCACCCTCAGCCGTCACTAAATGGGACGCATAACTAGAGGAGCTTGATGAGGGTGTGGGTCAAGAAACAAGAACACTCCTTCTGACTGCCCTAGAATGTGGCACTCCTTCCCTCTGAGCCATGGCCCCTATGAGATGCAGAAAAGGTAATGTCTGAAGTCCTGTAATCCTGTTGAGAGGCTCAGCTTTTGTTGCTGTTTAAAACTGTGTTTACAGTATATTTTTAAAAAATACAAATGGGGCAAATGGAAAGCACAGACATAAAAAGATAAAGAGATTGATAATCAACATCACAAGCCATAGGAAATGTTGAATTGTTGAATGAGTGATATTAGAAAAATTAAACCACTCTCTGGGGGAAAAAATCAAGGTAGAGTCTTACCTCACACGATATATGAAAATAAAGTCCAAGTCAAAACTAGAATGAAAAGAGAAGATTTTTTTGTGACCTTCATGGGAGGGATAGGATTTCTTGAAAACATCCAAGTATTAGAGATTATGACAAGTAACAACGGATGGAATTTATTCCATCAAAACTAAAGATATCTGTCCATATACACCACAAAGTTAGCACAAGGAGATTGGAATGAAAAGATAGTTACAAAAATTAGCTAGCTTGAAGACACAAAGATCTACAAGTCAGAGAAGAAAACTTAAAAAATCCAATAATTGCAGTGGTCAAACTATACTAAATAATTCACAGAAAGTGGAAGAAAATCTCCTAAGTATATAAAGATCTTTTCAAAATTACCTACTGAGTGCCTGGACCTTGAAGAGATTATGCTCAGTGAAATAAGTTAGAAGGAAAGAGAAAAATATCAAATGGCTTCACTGGTATGAGGAATATAGGGAAAACAAACAAGGGATAAGGGGGAAAAATAGACAAGAATAGGGCCTTGGGGCCTCCCTGGTGGCACAGGTGTTAAGTCTCAGTGCTATCAAGCTACCACCCATCACTTCAGCACAAATTTGAATCCCGGCCAGGGAGGTGACCCCAGGGCACAGCAGACCTCTCCTGTCTCCCCGCTGCTCCCCTCAGCAGTGGGTTTCAGTAGACCCACCTGTTCTGCTCCCCACTCTGTCTCTGGTGAATCCCCTCACCCCCTGCACCTCTGGCCTGCACCCAGTTCTTGTATGCATAAATAAATAAAATAAATCTTAAATAAAGAAAAATAGCAGGCAAACTGCAAGTCAGAGACATTCAGTTGGGGAGGGTGAGTGACCAAAACTTGGGCAGAAAGAGCACAAGAGACTCTGACTACAGCTCAGGATGTCTCCATGGTGGTAACTTCACTTGGGGATTACACCTGAGAGGCAAATGAAGGACAACATAAAAAAGCATATAAATTTTTTTGAAAAGAAAAAAAAATCCAGCTGTGTGGCGTGCATATTAAAATAACCATGAAGTGGCCCATTCTTCCCATTTGACTGGCAAATGTCAAAGTAAAAGCATGTTTTGGTAAAATGTGTAAGAGGAATTCTCGTGAGCAGGAGCAGTGGTGCCCCATCTGAAAGCTGCCTGGCTAGACTTAGTGTGGTTGGGTGTATGGGTACCCAGACGCTCAGCAAACCGAGCCTTGGTGTTATAACCCAAAGAAATTCCTATTGCAGATCATGAGAAGATATACACAAGGGCGTTCACTGCAGCCCTGTGAGGCTGACACAAAGCTGCTGTGTTCCCTTCCTCTAGAAGCAGGTGAGCCATACATGGTGGGAGACAAAACTAGGAAACATTCAGCAACTATCAGAAGAAACGATCAGATCTACATGCAACACCATGGGCAGATCTCACCAACAAAACTGAGCGAGAGAAAGAAGCCAGGGAGTCAGAAACCATTTGGTCGTTTACAGAAGGATACTCTTTCTCCCTTTCAAGTTGCAAATACATAGGATTGGAGAAAAGACAAACTAGGATGGGTATCAATGTGTGCAAGAGGAGAGGCATCAGGATGGAAGGTGGAGGAGGGTAATTTAAAACCAGAGTCTTGGCCCTCCCTGGTGGCGCAGCGGGTTAAATCACAGCACTAAGAAGCTAAAGCCACTTTCACATGAGTTCGATTCCCGCCTGCCCCGGAGGAGACCACATGGCGCGGCAGACCTCTCCTGACCCGCCTGCTGCTCCCCTCAGCAGTGTACTTCGTCGATCTGCCTGTTCTGCTCCCCACTCTGTCTCTGGTGAAGCCTCTCACCGCCCCTGAGCCTCTGGCCTGTACCCCAGTTCTATATGCATAAATAAATAAATCTTAAAAAAATAAAACAGAGTCTTTATCCCCTGAAAATGTTATGGTATTCATTTGCTCATCTCCCCAGAACTATGCTGAGGGAGATGATGTAAATATTAGATAGAGATTGGGTACCCCTCTCTAATGTATATGTCCCTTAATATAGATCATTTAATCCTCATTTTCAACACAAGTTGGAACTGGGCAGATTTATATATCTCAGGTCAGACTCGTGCTCGTTTCCTTGGGGTGAGGACCACTTTCGATGCACTACTGTATAGCTGGTTATAGGGGCTAAGCACGCTGCAAAGCACACTGTGACCCCTTTAGTGATAAAGGAAGGCATTTATCTTGACTCCTCACATCAATATTATGAAGGCTTTTTTCTTTTTCTCTTTCTTCTCTCTTGACATCATCACTCAAATGGAATCCACCCAGATAGATTCCAATGTATAGGTGTGCTCATGAAAAAAAAAATTTGCCTAGAAGTTTGGATGGTTCTCAATTTGCTGAGCGACCTTGAGGTCACTGAATGAGTTGCTTCATGCCCATCGCCAGGAGCTAAGAGCACACCAGCTTCTGGAAACTGCTAAATTAGGCTAAACCCCTGTCCAAGTTCCCAGTGTTTGAATGAACAAATCTAGGGCTAAAGCCCAGCCAATGAATACAACACAAAGCCTGTGATCTTGGCTCCTGCACACAACTTCCAAGCAGGTGGTTTGGTTCACTTAGCAAACCCTCAGAGACTCTGCCTTTTGCCAAGATCCAGGTATCCCTTGGACCCCAAAGAGTGCAAATGCAACTTTGCAAGCCTTGATCATGGATAGCCACACTGCACCACTGTGAGCCCTGAGGGTCTGGCCATCAAGCCCCAGTGTGGCTTTTGAAAGCAGTCCTCAGCTCAGGAAGAGTGTCCCCAGTGACTGGGTTATTGATTTTGAATGTCTCCCCACGCTCCCCTCTGTACTCCTTCTCTGACAACGAGCTTCTTGAGCTCCTAACTCTTCTGCACTCCTGCTTAGCACCACAGTTCAGGTGGGATGAGTTACAAGCTCTTTGTGGAGCTTTGAAGGGAGATCTTGAGCATTTGGGGTTCTCTCTTCATCCAGAGGAGTGTTTATTTATTTTAAGGGGATTCAGAAAACAGTCAGCTGACTATATCAATATGGGATTCCTTAATGTTGTACACGTGACTTGAGGCCTGGGTAGTGGGTGAATTAGACTAAGTTTCTTAGGAATTCGAGGAGAGAAAGACCAGTCACTAAGTCTCAACTGTACTTTCTGGGAAAGTGAAAGAGTGACTGCCAACAGGGTTTCTGAAAGTTGTCACATCCTAGGAAGGAGGCAGGGACAGAGGTTCCAACATTACCTCATTCTTCCTTCCAGTGCTTTCTGAAACTCTCCCCAAACCTGGGTCAAATCTTAAGGGTTGGGGTACAGAACACACCTGGTGCAGGCCCTTCTCATGCAGACAGGACCAACGCAAGTCATGGTATAACGATGTCACACCTAAATGCTGCAGAGATCAGAGGGGAGGACCTCTCTAGTTCAAGGTTTGATCACCCTTCTTCACGCAAGGCTACATTTGAGGTTTGACCTTCAAGTAGGGATAGAGATGGAGACAATTCCCAGCAAAATATTGTTCCCTCTTAATAACTTTTAAATACATTTTCCCCTCTCCATCCCCACAGCCACCATTACTCCCTCTATCTTGCCAAAGTCCGACTATCTCTTAGCTGGGATGACTTGCTTTTCATTGTCCTCTACTATACTTGAATTCCATGATTTGAGTCTGTTCACGTGGTACTGCTCCTTCAAAGCCCCCTCCACTCTGCCCTCAGAACAAGAGCCACGCATCTTACTGTGACTTTCAACGTTCCAGTATAATCTGACCACTCCCACCTTTCCCATACACTCAACACATACTAAATTTCTAGGGTTCCTTAAACTCACTATGCTGTGCTCACCCACATATCACTGTACATGGTATCCCTTCCCTTCTCCCTCAAATATCCTCCACCACATCTTCAACAAAGCCCCTGGCTAATACCTACTCATTTATCAAGAACCTGCCTTGGTACCATCTCTTGCAGGTACCAAAGCTGGGACATATGACTAGCATTCGTCTTCACAATAACTCATTAAAGTGGAACAAATCACTGGTCAAAGGTCCAGCAGGGGCATTTCCTGGATCTAACTCAGCCATCAGTTAACTGTGTGACCTTGGGTAAGATAAATGTGCTCTCTTAGTTTCAGCTTCTGCCACTGTGAAATGGGCAGAGAGGGTGAATAAATTATTCATTCACTCAATAAATAACTTTTGGGTTCTCCACCAGTCTCTGGAGATCAGGTGATGGCTAGACAAAGTTGTTGTTCTCAAGGAGCTTACAACTGAAGGAAGAGGCAAACATCAACTAGAAAATTAATACCCAGAGGGTGAACAAGAGGGAACAGAGTAGGGCCTGAAGCTGGAGGGTGACCCAGCAAGAAGACTTGCAGGATTATGCTTGCAAAATTTGTGAAGCCCTATCATGTCACTCCCATATTTCCTCTGTCATGCATTAATAAAGAAAGCATTGTTGAATAATCAAACCCCTGACTTTAAAAAAAAAAAGATTTATTTCTGCATACAGAACTGGGGTACAGAGCAGAGGTGCAGGGCAGTGAGAGGATTCACCAGAGACAGAATGGGAAGCAGATGAGGCCGACTGACAAAGTACACTGCTGAGGGGAACAGTGGGCGGGTCAGGAGAGGTCTGCGCGCCATGCGGGTCACCTCCGGGATCGAACTCATGCTGAAGTGGCTTTAGCTTCTCAGTGCTGTGCTTTAACCCACTGTGCCACCAGAGAGGGCCCCAAACCCCTGATTTTAAGTGCAAAATGTTGCCCATCCCTCTGGCACCACATTCAAGATGGTGCCTTCCATCCTGTTGAGCCTATGAACCCAAATAGTCTCTTCTGTCCCCACCCCTGATTCATTGGATCCTGATCCTTGCAACTTCCACTCTCCCCCATTTTTCTCTGTGCACTTCTCGCCTTTCATTTCTGACCAAACTTCAGATGACGGGAACACTGATAAATTAATGATTGTAATTAATAAAAATTGACTCTGTGCTAATAAATTATTATGAAATGGCCTGTCAGGTTTTTTAATGAAATGCAAAAAGCTGCAGTAATGAGATGAGTATGTGCATTTTTTCAGCCAAGACATGAGGAAATACATTCATGGGGGACTCGGGGTTCTATAAGGAAAGAATCCAGGAGAAGAAAAAGCTTCTGTGCAAGCTCAGAAGACACAGGAAGAATTGCCATTGGATGAGTGCATACGATGTTAGCTTTTTAGCTTCATTTTAATATTATCTTAGGAGTCCCATGAGATAAATACTATTATTACCTCTCACTCCTAAAGATAAGAAAACTGAAGCCCAGAGAGGGTGAGGAGTTACTCTACGTCACATAGCAATCATGCTATAGAGCAGGGATGAGGAAGCCTAGATAACTCGGATTCCAGACCTACACCCAAACTCTTAACTGTTCAATTACACTACCTTTCAGGCATCAAGATTTAGAAGCAAGAGGCATGAATTCAATGTCTGGTTTCAGAGTTCATTATTTGACATTGTGACTTGGAGTAGGTCACTTAACTCCACTTACCCATCCATCGAATGGAAATAGCAATACTTTTTCACACGTTTTTATGCATTCAAACATGAAGTAGGGTGTCATATACATATCCTTCTTTTTCTTTTCTTTTCTTTTTTTTTTTTTTGCAAAGAAGTTCTGTCTGTGAACAGATGAAGCACTGCAAGAGAGAGACCAATGTCATGGAGAGGAGGCATGGCACATCTTCATTCACACTCCATCCAGCTCTATGGAGTGTTTAATATTACAAGGTTGTCCCAGTTCTTTGTAAACTATAGCCATGAATGTAAAACAACCGATTTTTACAACAAAATTGTTTAACCCTGCACCAATTAAAAGTACCTGTTATTAAAAAAGGTAATTATGCTGTAATTAGTTTGACACAAGACATTAAGCAGATTATTATCAAAGCCAGGGAAATAGTAACTTCAAAGCAATTTCCCCTCTTGAAAGAGACATTTACATGCCGCCATTGGAACACGATCCTCACTCGAGGCATTTTTTAATGCAGGAAAATGTGGTTCCTAACTCTTCTGAGCAGCTTGGAGCTTTATGGCAGGAAAAACCCACATTACAAATGAACTTGGGTGACAGGGCTGCAGAGGTTGTTCCCAGCAAATCCACATCCTGCATCAGAGACTGACTGGTCAGTATCCAGCCAGTGTCAAATCAAATATGGGCAGAGCTTATTGATAATACCAGGAGAAAGACTGAAGAGCAGGCACTCACCACCCATACACACCAGGGACTATGCTTGGGTTTTTTGCAATTCTTTCCTTGACTTCCCAAAGCAAAGCTGTGAAGTAGGAATAATAAGACCCAATTTGTGAGAGAGAGAAAGCAGATTGCTGACCACAAATATAGCAGAGGGAGGGAATGAATTGTCTTGAAAAGCCTTTTCCCCAGCACCTTTCTTATCCAAAACACATTACAAATCAAGTCTCTTTTTATTTCTCTTTAGCAATCCTTCGATGGTTTTGTCCTTGTCAAAGACACCACTCCTCTCTTCACCACTCCTTGCCTTCTTCCTTTGATGCTTCTCCCACCATTGCCTCTTCTGTCACCTATTGGATTCCGGGGGAAGGCAGGAGGGGAGGCAGGATGAACAAGATTTCTAAACAGCAGCTCGGCCCCCATCAGGGATGTTTCAGGACCAAGGTCAGCGGCAACATCCTCTGACTCCCTCTTGCCCAGCCACTTCCCACTTGTGTGACCTTGGATAAGGTATGTAACCTCTCTGAGCCTCAGTTTCCTATCTAATAAAATGAGATAATTAGACCACCCAATGTAAATAATTCATGTCAAATGTGAGGCAGGGAGCCTGACACATTTTAAGTTCCAAATAAATGAGAACTATTAATAATAATAATAATAACCCATATTTCCTATAACCTCTCTGCTACTAGCCCATAGGTCTCCACTCTCTGGGAGACAGAAAAGTAGAGGTAGAAATGTAAGGCAGGCAGAAGGGGGAAAGCCAGATGGTTCCAAAAATACACTGTACCTCACTCCTCCTATGGTTATACAAATACTTTTATTATCTAACAAATTGTAAATTTGCTTTTCTCTGGATAGCCTTATTAGTTTGGTTTTTGTGAACATTTATACTCTACTGAGCATTGCATGATGCATTTTGTATCAATTGCATTGTTCAAAAATCTCAGTCCCTCTACAAGGCAGATAATTTTATTAGCATAAATTTTATCCATTTTGCAGATGAGGACACTGAGGGAGTAACATGTACTGCCACCCAGTGGTAAGTGGACAAGCAAGGGTTTCTCGGACAGCTAGTTCTTACTCAGAATGCCTCACCATCCTCCTAGATCACATAGTTTGATGGGGGTGGGGGAGTAGACATAATTAAAATCTAGCTGAAAGTACCAGATACAGATACATAGAGGAGCTCAGGAAATATGTGGTTCACCATTCTCATCCTTGGCACATGGTTTCCCCATATTCCAGTTCAGGGATGTGGACAGGTCTTCTCTAAGAGTTCCCTGAGTACGCAGACATTGCTAGAAGAGCACCCCAGGGCCCCAGAGCCACCCTCCTCAGTGGCTGTCACCCTGAGGCCCCACCTGTGTCCTCAGGGTCCCTCTCTGAGCCTGTTGCCTTTCCTCAAAAGTACTTGAATCCAGGAAGAGCTAGGGGAGCTGCCCCAGGCACTGGAGTCTCCAGCCCATCCTGCTGTTACCATGACAACAATGCCAGCATCAATCTTCTCCAAATCCCTTTCCAGCTCTGCCTCTCTCCCTCCCTTGTCATGCCTGTGCCTGCTGGGTGCCCTGCAGTAGAATTCTGGCCGAGGGGGGCAAGGCCAAGCATGCATTCAGCATGGGGTGAAGGCAGAAGCAAGAAGAAGAGGTTTAGGACTGAGAGATATTGCTTAGTAGGGGGCTGGGAATGGTCCTGGACCCACACCAATCTCATTTTTTCTTTCACCCCTTTTTCTTTCTGAGCACATAATTCACATCAAATGTTGTACTATATATTTTTATTTTTTAATTCATTTTTGCATAGAAGAACTGGGGTGAGGGGTGTAGGCCAGAGGGGGGTTGGTGAGAGAATTCACCAGAGACAGAGTGGGGAGCAGAACAGGCAGGTTTACTGAAATACACTGCTGAGAGGAGCAGTGGGCGAGTCAGGAGAGGTCTTCTAAGCCATATGAGGGTCAGCTCCCTGGTTAGGGATCCAACTCAGACCACAGTGATGCTAAGACGTAACCCTTAAGCTACCAGGAAGACCCCCTGTGCAATGCTTTTTGCATCTGTTATACCCATTAGAGTTCAGCTTAAGAATTATCTCCAATAGGAAGTTTCCTGTAATTATCCCTCTCCACTGTCTGGGTTAAAACTTCCCATACTTCCTCATGCCTCCTGAAGATAACAATGATTATTATCCTGTCTTACTGGAATTAACACACTGATTCTCATAATGGCCTTATGAGGTTTGTCTTATTGTTCCCTAGTATTGTCTGTATGGCAGTAGGATACTTCAGTTTATCTCCTTCCACACGCATCAAAATCTGAGACACATCAGGGTGAGGAAAAAGTCCAAGATTTCCTGGTCATTAGTGAGTAAATAAGTAAGAAAGTAAGTAGCCAGGACTTTTTCATGTAGGTAAACTAAGGCTCAAGAATGTTGAGCAACCTGTTCATAAGGAAGTATCTCAGCCACCATTTAAATCCATCTCTGTATGACTACAAGGTCACTGTACCAGGAGGTCTAAGGGATCGCGTTGGCTGAGGAAAGGAACCAAGAAGTTTTGATATGTTTAACTCTTGGCTGTTGATTTCTTTGCAAATCCAGGGAGAAGGTGATGTGCCCCAAGACACTGACTAGTCAGCAGCAGAAACCAATGGACTTGGTCTATAACCTCAGGTACTTCATCTCCCCTATGAAGCAAGTGCACCATTTTGAACCCTGAAGCAGTAGCACAAGTGCCATATTTACAGAAAACTGCTCCTTGGGTATAGGATGAGCTACAATCTCCCCCACCCACCCACCTCCCCACACACACCACTCAATGAACACTCCCAGGAGGATCACGGCTGGTAGAAAGCTAAAGTCCATCTCCTTCCACACCCATCACATATCGAAGGACCAGATCTGGGTAAGAACAAGTCCAAGATCTTCTGGCCTTTGAAGTAAGTAGCCAGGACTTGAACCCAGTCTTCCTGATTCCTAGTCTAAATTTCCTTCTTCTAGTCCCCCTGGAGAAGCCAAATGCCAAGGAGCCATTCCTTCTGGGACATTCATAGACAGTAGCACACATCAGCCCACAGAGGCAGTGCAAAACACTCAGCATACAGTAATTCCATTTCAGCTCAATACATATGAAGCACAATCATTAAATCCATTTCTCAGGTGGAAAAATAGAAGCTTGTATAACTTTGCTGTTGCTGCTATGGCAAATTGCCACATGCATAGCCACTAAAAAGATCAAGGATGTAATTTCTGGAAGTTCAAAATGCATTTTACTAAGCTTAAATGAAGGGGTCAATGGGGCTGTGTTCCATCTGGAGACTTGAGAGGAGAATCAGATTCCTTGTCTTTTGTAGCTTCCAGAATTTGCCTTGTTCCTTGGCTCATCACCCTTCTTCTATCTCCCAAGCCATCATGTTGGACCAACTCCTGAGGCTGCCATCTTTCTTGTTCTTCTACTTTTAAGGACACTTGTGATTACATTGGCCAACTCGTATAATCAGGGTAACCTCACCATTTTATGGTCAGTGAATTTGCAGGCCTAATTCAATCTGTAACCTCGATTTTCCTTTGCCACATCACCTGACACGGTCATAGGTCCACAGCAGGGTGGTGAAAAGGAACTGCCCACCTCATGGAGGTCAGTCATGATGACAGCAGGAAGCCAGGCATCCAAGCCAGCAGTCAGAGATGGATTGAAGCTCAAGCTCAGTGTAAAACTCTGCTTTGACTTTGTCAGAGGCAAAGCAGACAGCAGGGTAAGAATGCCCAAACCTTCCCCAACCAATCTCTTTACCTCCCCATTCCACATACTATCTTCTCCAGCCACTGAATGAGCCTTGATCTCCAAAATCATTCCTTATGATTTTGGACATGTATCCCTGCCTCCAAAACTTTCCATTTCCCACATCTAGTGAACTCCTTTTCCCAGATCTCTGTGATACAAGTGAGACATAGTTCTTTTTCTTCTTAGCTTTAATGTCTTTTTAATTTGTTTCACTGTATTAAACCTTTTAAATTTATTTAGTTATTTATTTTCTTTCATTGTTGTTCATTTCTATACAATATGATATGATTCCTCCCCTCAGGGGTAGTCCCCATAGTTCTCCCACCATTGCAGTATTCATGACCATCACCATTTTTAGTGTTTTCCATAGTGGTTGGACCAATTTACATTCCCACTAGCAATATAAGAGGGTTCCTTTTTCACTGCCTCCTCACCAGAATTTGTTAATTTCCTGATGCAGGCTATCCTCACGGTGTAATGTAGTATCTCATTGTGGTTTTAATTTGCATTCCCCTGATGATAGGTTATGTTGCATATTTTTCATGTACCTGTTGGCCATTTGCACTTCTTCTTTTGAAGTTTCTTTTTAGCTCTACTACCTGTTTCTTTTTTCTACTATCCTTTTTTTTTTGACAAGTTTGTTTGCTTTGTTTTTGCTGATTTTTATAAGCTCTTTATAGACATTTGATATCAGTCCCTTATTAGTTGGATGGTGTGCAACTATTTTCTCCCATTCTGTGGGTATCTTTTCCTTTTGTTTACTCTCTTGCTGTGTAGCTGCTTTTTAGTTTAGTATAAGACTGATCTCCTGCATATAACACTTTCCCTTCCCTCTCAGTTCTGAGGTGGGTGAGCATTGACAAAGATCTTTCAAATACACAATTCCACTTGGAGTAGGAATTACTATCACTACATCAGAAATTTTTAGCATGATCCTAGAAAATGGATCTTTCTGTGAAAGTAATTTTTTAGCCACTACCCATTCCATACCTTGAAAATGTAAGTTACCTATTGCCTGACAAAGACATGTACAAGTATTTCTGTCTCAGAGTGTTTCTAAAATTAGGGTGAACATTGTGTTAACCACCACAGTTAAAATCAAAATGATGGATTCCTCTTAGAAAGCCAATGCTAACATGTTTCCTCTCCTGGCAGTCAGAAAACTCACTCTCAATTTGTACTATTATGATCCTTGTAATTGCTTTCCACAATTACATTGTGACTGCCCTTCGCCTTAATGGAAAGATGAGAACTGCTGGCCTCACTTCCTGTCTCACCTACAGAACCCGCAGCCGCTTCCTGTGAGGTGACAGCCAATGACAGCAGGACTGGGCTGAGCCCTTTCGGGTTGAAGAAGGACTTTACTAACAGAGGGAGGATGTTGCTCTGGTCAATAAACACAGAAGACCTTATGCTTCTCACCCTTCTTTTTCTGTTTTTCTTCTGGCCCATCTAGAGGAAAGAAAAAAAAATCTTTGATTATTCTTCTATTTATCTCAAGTAATCCGAGCACCACAATTAATTGGTGGCCACTTCCACTGAGAGTTGAGCTAAGTAATCCTGAGAATTAGAATGCTGCAAAGGCAGAGAGCCTTGCATTTCAATAACCAAATAACTTAAATAAATATCCAATTTTTCATTAGGTTGTAATTCGCAGTCCATAAAATGCTGCTTCCTTCCCACACCTGGTTTTGAGTCCTGACAGCTCAATACCAGATGCATGATTTGGGACAAATCACCCCTCTCTCTCTCAGCTTTCCTCTGCCTCAACTTTCTTCTCCCCAAAAGGGAGACTCACAGTAACCACTGCTTATGGACATTGAGAAGCGGCCTAGGTGAGACAGGGAAGTCGACACATTCCTACCTCTAGCCCCACAGTGCTCAGCCAGCACCTGGGCCTCTGAGGCACAGGAGGAAACAAAATACAGTGGAACAGGCTCTAACCACCAGTGATGTGCCTGACTTATGCTTTCTGCATGCTTCCAACAAGCTGTGTGGCCTTGAAAAACTTGCTTGACTTCTCTGAAGTCATTTTTCTCTAAATAAATTGACACTCCCTCAGAGGGTTACAAAGGTCAAATGCTTAAACATGTAAAGCCATCTTGAGAGTTAGCCCTACCTCCAACCTGAAGAACTCAGAATGACCAAAAGAAATCAAGTGTAATGGTGAGATTTCGACAGTGTATCAGATGGCCAGAGGACCATATTTAACGACAGGAATTCACTCCTCTTACCTCAGGAGGCCTTTGTCTTACCTCAGGAGGCCTTTGTCTACCTCTTTGTCCTCTTGGATGCCTTAAGGTCAAACCTCTCTCTAGCCACTTCCAAAATTCCACTTGGATATCAGCATCCCCCACATTTGCAAGGAGGTTGGCTCTGGCCAAATGTTAGAATTAGTTGAGGTAGGCAACTTAATACAAAATACCAAAACATATATCCTTCTCTGCCCCCAAATTCTTGATTTGGTCTGAGACAGTGGTTCTCAAATGGGGGTGATTCTGCCCACCAAGAGACATTTTTGTTGTCATGAGACTAGGGCAGGACTCTAGGCATCTTCAGAGTAGAGGCCAGAATGTGCCCTATGTCTGACAATGTGCCTGATATCATCACCTCCTCACTCCCACCACCACCACCACCACAAAGGATGGTCCAGCCCAGTAGTGGTGAGCTGGAGAAACCCTGGTCTGGTGAGACACCATCATTGGTATGTTGGAAAGCTCTTCGGGTGATTGTGATGAGAGCCACTAGGTTAATCAAATGCTCAGCAATTAGCCTTGGGGAATTAGAGTCTTCTAGATGAAGCCTCCATAATCAGCCAGCTGTTATTAAATCATCAATAGTGTGGCCAAATTAAGCTCAGAATTAAAAGTGCTACAGAAATTGACTTATCGTTCCTGCAACTGATGTCCAGTTTTTCCAGGTCTAAGGGAGTTTCCAGGTTGTGGGACTTCAGTTGAAGACTGGACAGACCTGGCAATGCTGGGGCAGGTCATGTCCACGTCTCACTTACCTCCACCATCCAGTTATCTTTTAGGCTTAACCTACATGCATGGCCAATATAAACACTACATCCGTCAGCTCTCACCAAGCTCAGAACCCTAAGACATGGATATTAAGATCATGTCACAGGAGTCCAGGGGCTAAATGACCACAGAACTTGTTCAGTTTAGTGGTAGAGGTCAGGTCCACCGACACAGGACCCTCGCCACTGAGCCTGCTGTGTGTCTCCTGCAGTGAGTGACAAGATTTCTTGGCTGGTCCTAGGGATACTGATCCCCGACAGAATCAGCATATCCATGTTCTGCAGAATCTCTGCTGTTTCCATTCATGCCAGCCCCACTGACTCTATTTCTAGATGGGGGCTGAGCTGATTAAAATGCAAAGGAAAGGGACCCTGAAGATAACCTTTAGCCAAAACCAATTTACAAAGGCCTCTCAGAGTTCCTGCAGTGCTGTGACCCTGCAGGTAAATGGAAGAGGAGGGAGAGCCATCTTGGCATTCCATTGTAAACTCTGCTCATATCAGCCCTGCACTTCCACAGGAGATGATCTCCAGGGTGCAGAGAAGGAAACCGAGGCCAGAGTTGGTGAGCACCAAGCCCACCATCCTGGTGAGGGGTGAACCTGGTATTAGAACTCACGTCTCTTGCTCCAGAGCCCATGCTGTAAGCATTTTATTCCTTACCCGTGCAAGGAAACTGACTTCTTGTTGATTTAACAGCCCAGCGTGGGTAAAGCGCCCCTAACAAGTCCCAGAAGATTGTCTCAGGGAGGTGTTCATGTTGTGCAAACAGCATTACACGTGTCCTGGGCTTTGTAGCACCGTTTCAAATATTGACGAGGCCCATTAAAGAATTCCAAGAGAACAGGCTGCCGTCGTGAGCAGGTACTGAGTTCAGCAGGGCCGGGGATGACAGGCCACAGAGCCGCCCTGGCAGGACATGGCCCCGAAGGCCACTGGTGTGCACGGCCGTGTGGCGTCCCGCCATCCTCTGCAGGGCTGCACCTCATCCCTCCCCCTGCAAGCCCCATGGCATCCTGTGCATTTCTATGAAATGATATTTTATTAAATAAACAAACTGGAGCCGTTCCCGTAGATTTATGAACAGTTCCTCAAGTCTCACTTGTTCGACCCACTGTGGATTTACGGCCCTGCATTAACCTCGTGAGCACTCATAACGTTTACTAAGATAACGCTGGCAGGAGGGAGAAGGGATTTTTATGGCCCAGTAATAATTATGAGATGCAGGGAGTACTCAGGAAACTGTTTATTAGTCATGCCGGGCGCTGGGTCCACAGTGGGGTTGCACATCCACACAGGTCTCGCTGGCCGAGTACGGCCGGCCCCTCTCCAAGAGCCAGTTTTATCCTGTGGCTCTCTGGGGTCTGGTTTCCACCTTTAGAAAAGGTTTCGTCTGTCATCCCAGAAAGCACACAGTGGGGGAGGGTGGCAGCCACCCAGGGGACCCTCCCTTCAAACTCGCCCTCTCTCTGCAGAGTGGACCCCAAGTACATGCCTAATACCTGCAGGGAGGTGCTCCCACTCAGAAGTGAGTTCACACCTCTTTGGGATCTTTCTTGCTTTCTCCCAGTGAAAAGGAAGATTTGCATCCTCCGCCGCAGCCGTGCCCGGTGGTATTAAACGCTCAAAGGGAATTGGAAGAGAAGGAAACTTGCAAAATGGTCAGGAAATATGAGGTGGATAAACAATAGAGAGGCAACAAGAGCTACAGCGATCTGGCAGCCTCTAAGGACCTTGGGAGCGATGAGAGGTAAAATGCATCAGTGACTGGACTCAATTAAATCAAAGCATCCAGGGGTGCAGATGAATGGGTGTTGAGTTCATTCACTCCCCAGGGGTGCTGGTGCACAGAAAGTGTTTGGAACAGGAGATGGACCCTATCGCTCTTGTAGCTCAAGGGTCTGAGGACTCACAAAACCAGCAGGGTTGACTTCACCTGGAAGCTGATAGGAAATGCACACTCTCAGGCCCCACTCAGGCTTGCTGAATCGGAATCCCCAGGACTTCCTGTGAGCAGTCAAGTTTGAGAAGCAATGCAATGCGACATTTGAACCTCAGAAATGCTGCCTTTCCCAGGGTGGAAGAGACACCTATTGGTTTCCTCTTTTTACAGGGGAAGTCACTGAGTTCAGAGAGGTCGAGCCACCAGCCTGAGCTCACACAGAGTCCAGACCGGAAGCCAGCCCAGCCCCTCCCAACCCCCACTGTCCTGATGTGAAGCTCACAGTCACCTATGTGACTCAATGGCACTTAGCACAACCAACACTTCTACCTAGCTCCAAAACGTGCTTGTCACCCCAAAAGAAAACTCACACACATTAAGCAGCCACATGGAAATCCAGGCACAGGGCAGGAGCTGCCCACAACCTAGAAGTCAGCTGGAAGAGAGGGGAGCCTGGAGTAGGGGCTCTGTGAGGACTTGTCAATTAGTTGCTCCGCTACTGCGACTGACAGAGTGGGGCTGTCTTCCTGCCATATCCCCGCCCTGGCACCTCTGCCCTCTCCACCATCCCCTTCCAGAGCCTCCTTGAGATTGAAACTCAAACAAGAGCCTATGAATAATGTAGCAGGAGCGCTCCTCTTGTCTCCCCCAATCCTCAGAGGGTGAGCCAGGCTCCTTGTCTGCCTCATTAGTGGCCGTTCAACCATTTGATTTCAGTAACAATGAGTGTGCCTTCCTCAGAATTTTCATACCTATTTGCGTCACTGGAGTCAACACTGAATTTTTGAATCCACATGAAATTTTAATAGGGCATCTGCATACCACACGCTCTTCCCACCACCCCCTAGCTTAGGCCTGGCCCAGTCCCTACAGGCAAGGAGAGGGGCTCAAGACAGCCCACCAAGGACAAGTGGGTGGGAGCCAGGGTGGGCAGGGGGCCCAGAGAGCACCCAAGCTTGGGAGGCGCCTGGCAGCTCCTTCCTGCATCTGAGGTGCACAGCTTCAGATTTAAGGTCAAAGGTGAAGAATCCGGCTCTAGAGCTCATCATCCATCTTCAGCCTTTCCAGCTGGGCCACTTCCGGGAACGGCTATACCATCCTGGCCTCACACTCATCTGTGAAATGGGGATTAAAACGGAGGGCTATCTCAGGAATTAGATTAGTCAGGCAATTCCTATCAAGCCCTTTGCCCAGTGCCTGGCATCCCAAGCTCCTTAAGCATTAACATTAATAGCAATGTGCTCATTGTTACCTTTGCTTCATCTTTCACCTATGCACAAGACTTAGGCTTGTGTCATTTGCAGAACAAGGATATAAACTAAACTTGATTTTGCATCAGCACTTTGGATTCAATAGCAGACAGGCCTGAGTTGATCCCAGCTTGGCCTCTTCCAAATTGTGTAACTTAAAGGAAGTGACGTATCCCCCTGAGTGTCTGTTTTAGGTCGGAGAGACAATAAACCCCACCTATAGGTATGTTATCGGGGTTCATAGAAAAACGAATATAGTTACCTAGCAGGCACCACACAGAAGGGTATTTCTGATTAGTTTAAGCCTGCATTTTTCACACGGTAGCTTCTGAACCCAGAGTGTTTGCTTTGTGGAAGCATTTGAGATTTGGTGATCACAGTATTATTTCAGTTGAGGGTATTTACTGAGTGGTGGCTTGTGAGCCACCTGTGCCACGTGGGGGCCGACTCATGCAATAATCCAGGGGGCAGGTGTTATTCCTGAGCATGTTTTGAGGATGGAAATGGAGCCCCAGAAGATGATGCAGCCTCAGCCCCGATCCCACAGCTGGGGAGGGATGAGCCTAGTGGGCATTACAGAGTTCCTGGTCTCACGTCTGTGTATGGCGCTTGGACAGCGAGGAGGGAGGGTCAGAGGGGTGGTGTGATGGGCACCCACGTCCATGGAACACAATGCCTGGCTCTTTCTGTGAGGTCTGAACAGCCACACGCAGGCAGCCCCTGCCTGAACCGGCTCCTGAACAGTCCAGGAAAACCCTTCCTGAGTCTGGGGAGCTTCTTCTGAACCCCAGGGTTCCTGCAGGTAGTTCCATCTCACTGAGTCTCTTTTTCACATGGAAGGGACAGCCTCAGTGTGTCAGAAGTGCCGTGAAGATCAAATGGGGCAATGCGGAGAGGTGAGCTCTGGGAGCCCAAAGGAGCCCGCGGAACAGCAGGGTAAATGGAGGACTGAGAAGGTGGGGGCCCTGGGACAGAGCCCCCGGGGCTGGAAAGCAACAAACGGGGCTCCACTGCCTTTCATGCCATTCACCCCTTCCACGGGGTGCCGGGTAGAAATCCCCTGCCCTGCCTGCCTGCCGCAGAGACCCAGTGAAGTGCAACACAGCCCTGCTCCAGGCCTGCTGCCCAGAACTTCTCCCCCGTGTAATGAAATGGAAGGAATTTCTGCTGAGAATGGTGATTACTAACCTGCCAGGATGAGTGAGAAAAATCAATTCAGAGAGTGCAGGAGAGTCAGGACTTGGCTGAATGGGGGAAGCACCACGGGCAGGGAGAGAGGGAGCCTGGAAGGGAGAGACAGGGGAGTTGCCTGGTCCTATTTGTGAGACCGGACTTCTGGGGGATTATCCTCCATCTTATTTCATCATTTCTCTCTTTGGGGATTAGAAAAGAAGCTTGAGATTGAGGACGTGGACTCAAGAGGCGAACAAGTACTTTACAGGAGATTCAGACATGGGTCAGGGCTGAGGTTCTGCGTTTCTAAGCAGTTCCCAGATGCTGGTTCCATTGCTCTGGGCGGAAGACAGAAATAGTCAAGTTGACAAGGGTGACTTGTCAGCACAAACCTTTCCCAAGCACCCACTGCTGTGTTTTCAAATGGACAGCTGGCCACTGCCCAAGCACACAGTGGGCCAGCATGAATGCTGCTTGAGCAAAGGCTTCAGAAATCATGTTATTGAGGTAAATGTCTCATAAAATAAAGTTAACCATTTAAAATGCCCAACTCAATGGCATTTAGTACAACCAACACCTCTATCTAGCTCCAAAATGTGTTTGTCACCCCAAAAGTAAACCTCACACACATGAATCCAGAAGTTTTTCATCTCCCCATCTCTCCCCAGACCCTGACAACCACTGATTTGCTGTATTCTTTGATTTACTTATTTTAGTTATTTCATAGACAAGGGATGATATATAGTGTGACCTTTTGTGTCTGGCTTCTTGCACTTAGCATCAGACAAGTTCTTGTATACAAATATTCATAGCAACATTACAATAACCAAAAGGTGAAAACAACTCAAAGACCTTCAGTTGCTGAGTGGAAAAACAAGCTGTGGCATCTCCGTAATGGAATATAATTCAACCCTGAAGAAGGTGAGGTACTAATCCATGTTACAATGGGGACAAATCTTGAACACATTCTACTTGCATAATTTTTTCCTGATGTTCTTGCCCTTATGGCTGGAATTATGCTTTTCAGTGATACAACCAAAGTCTTCTTACTTTCTTCTCCAAACAGATGTTGACTGTCACCATGAGTGCAATGCTACCTACATCAGAGTCAAGAGTCACACAGGCCAGCGTTAGCACTGACCGCCTCTCCGATTTGCCCCGGGACCACCAAGACTTGGATTTGCTTCTGTAAAATAGGATTCCTAAAGTTGCCCTTAAGTCTGGATGAGAACTCTGAGAAAGCTTCAGAACTAGACAAGTGTCCGTTACTGTCACTTGGTGTTAAAAGGGGATTCTCAGGACCTGCCGCCAGCCACAGAGTTTGGGAGGCAGGACCCCCATCCATCGCAGGGAGAGAACCACACCATATGTGAGCTGCTGGGAGCGGGGAGGATTGAGGGCATGACTGCTGTCACATAAATTCCAAACTCCTGCCTGGGGCCCACCAGGCACATCTGACCTCTCAGATTTTAGCTGGACCCTAGAACTCATCCAAACCAACCCTTCATTTCACAGATGAAAAAATAAAGAAGCATTTTGCCCAAAGTATATCAGAATTATCCTTGCATGTGCCGATGAATTCCAGAGAAGGTGGCAGATTAAACACCCCCCCCCGATATAGTTCCTTCCATTAAATCAAACAAATTATGATAAAGGAATTTGTTTTTGAAGGTATAGATGTGTAATGAGTGAGAACAGAGGAAGATAACACAAGGACTGGGAAGCAGGTGGCCAATCATACTGGACATAACAGAGCCAATGCACCTGAATCCTGAGCCAGCGTGAGTGGGGCGGGGGGCTGCCGAGAAACCACTCTGTTGGCACCTGTGTGTCACATCATCCAATGATCACCCATTCATCAGTTTCTCTGTACAAACCCAGAATAAGATGAATGGGGCTCCCCAGACCATGCATGCAAGAGTGCAGGATATTTTGGGGACAACAGAGAAGCAAAGCAAACAAGATAGCATAAAGAATCCTTCCGCAAAGGCATAGCTATTAAGTGCCCGAGATCCCCCCAAAGAGGGAGCATGGACTGTTTGAGGAGATCACTGGGGTAAAGGTCAGCGGCACAGAGGAGCTGCCGGAGCCAGTTATTGAAGAATGACCAAGACAGAGGGCATGGAGGGGCCACTTCAGATGCAGGAACAGCGCATGGAAGAACCAGAAAGAGGACATGAAACTTCCAGAGCACTGTGGGTCTCCGAGAAAGTGAGGCACCTGGGAGTCAGATCTTGAAGGACCTGGTCAGCAGGAGGTGAGGAACAGTAGGGAGCCACTGAAAGGTGTTGCACAATTGAGTGGCAAGGTCCCCAGGGGGGCCCTCATGTACATCTCCTTCGCTTACCCCATCCTTTCTTCCACAAACGGGCATCAGATACCTACTGTGTGCACAGCCCCGTGCTGGATGCCCAGGTCAAGGCCAGTCTCCACACTCAGGGGGGCATTGGGTGAGCAGTCCAGAGCCCCAGTAATTGCACCCGTCTGCACCTGCCATCCCCATTGCTTGGAAAAGACTTCCCTGCTGAGTGTCAAATGTGTACCTGCCGGCTGCCCGCGCGCATAAAAGTCTCTGAAAAAAAAAATGGATTATATTCATTCTCTTAACCTCACCCCAACCTGCACATAAATCGTCTCTGTTTATAACACTTCTGGCATTTTGTGCATTTTGCCGAGTGACATAAAATGACAATAAATTTAGGCCCCACCAGCAGAAAAGTACCTAAAATGCCACATGTCACTAATATTGACAGGTTCTAAAAGTAAAACTTGGAAATGGTTCAGGTAACATAAATTAAAATAAAAATATATACTTTGTCCTTGAGAGAGAATCAGCTAAAATTAAACATCGGTGTGGGGGGGATGTCCAGGAATATGAGAGGGAGAAACATCAGGGAAGCCTGATTTAAACAGAACCCCAAACTGGGAGGCTCAGAGGACCTTAGGAAACCCAATTCAGGCCTTAGATAGAAAAAGAAAGATTTCTTAGAAGGCATTCTAGCCACTACCTTTCCAAACAAGGTTACACGCATTTAAATGTAAAGAATACATTTAAATGTGTGACTATTCAAGTGTAAATGATGCAATTAAAATTCAGTTCCTCAGTTGCACTGGCCACATTTCACCATTCAATAGCCACATGAGGCTACTGGCTACTGTATTGGACCCCAGATCCAGAACATCACAGAAAGGTCAACCAGAAAGCTGTCTTAGAGCAGAAAACCTCCCTGCCTTCTGGAAACCTACAGACAGTCAGGAATGTCCCTTTTTACCTCTGGACCTTCTCCCATTGACTTCCTCCTGCCCTTTTTTCCTTCTTACTCCTCCTTCTCCTCCTCCTGCTCACTCCACCGCCTCTTCCCTTCATCAACTTTCTCCCTGGCAATTGGTCCACCTCCTCCCTCACTTTCTCTGTCTACCCCTTCTCTCTTTACTGTAACACATTTCTCTAAAACATAAATAGTCAAATCCAGAGGGCACATCAAGATTGGAAACTCGGGTTCAAAGTAATGTTTCACCCCTTAGCAGCTAAAGGATGGGGCTCCAGCACACCTGTCTCCTAACTAGATAATTACAGGAGGTGGATAACAATAACCTCACTGGGCTGTTCGATGAAACCATTGTACACGGAGACGAGACGGTTTTCCTTCTTCCTCTTGATCATCAGCCTTCAGAGACTTAAAAAATCTACCAAATAGAGCTTTCCTGGTGGCGCAGTGGTTACGGTCTCAACGCTATCAAGCTATGGGCAGACACTATAGCATGAGTTAGATCCCAGATCCCCGACCCGGGGGGTGACCCACATGCCACAGCAGACCTCTCCTGTCCGCCCACCCACCCACCCACCGATTCCCACTGCTGCTCCCATCAGCAATCAATCTGCCTGTTTTTTTTCCCCACTCTGCCTCTGGGGAATCCTTTCACAACCCCTACACCTCTGGCCTGTACCCCATCTCTTGTATACATAAATAAATAAAAATAAATCTTTTTAGAAAACTCTACCAGATATAGACCAGCCTCCTAGGAATTCAAGATCTACCTAATTTTCCGTTTCAAACTCCTCTTCCTATATTCAAATCCTCCCTGCACTCCGCCCCCCCTTCGGCCCCCACCCCACCCCATGCTTGGGAGGAGTTGTATGGCTGGCTTCTGCACACTTCCCCCTCTCGCTCGCTGCCTTTGGAGAGCCTACTCTCCATGGAAGGTCCAGCTCAGAGACCTCCACACCCGGGTGCCTTCTCCTCATCCACTCTGGCTCCTGACACAGGCCCGTTGGTGAAGGTCAGAAGGAAAGAAAGTAAATGCAGAAGCCCGGGAGGAGACTGGAGTTCTCTTGTATACTCTGTTGTCATGGGCTTTCTCACTTGGGGCTCCAGTCTGCAGTCACCTGCTGCCATGCTGGTCTATGGTGCTGACGTGGACCCAGAGTCATGTCCTGGCCCACTTGTGTCACCTGGTGTGGGGCTGGTTTCTCTGGCCATGGTAGCTGGTCTTATGCCCTTGTCTGCACTGCCTTATCCATTGCCTTGTCTGGCCCAGCCCCCCGACCCTGTCTGCAGGGAGAAGGGGCTTAGATTTTTAAACCAATTGATTTGCCTAGTCAGGGTTTTCTGTCTCCTCCAGGAGGGTGCAGGGGTATAAGGGAAACCCCCAAGGCCAGGGTATTTTGAAGTGGGGGGAGAGCAATGGTTTGCCACAAAGAGGCTGGCCTTTAAGGGGCAAATTTTGCAAGACAACCCAGGGAAGCAAAGGCTTGTGGGAGCACAGCAATTCCAAGGCACTCGGGGCACTGCCTCCAGGTCGGAAGAGGGAGCAAGAGACAAATAGATGGGTCAACAGAAGGGGACCCCACCGTCAAGACTCAGGAGGCTGGTTAGGCGTTGGACCTTCATCCTCAGGAGTCAAGGAAAGTTCTTGAGCAAGGGAGACCAGAAAATCACAGAGGCACTTGAGCAATCTCTGACTGTGCTGGGGAGGCCGGCAGGGGGTGGGGGGCAGAGACAGACTGGCACTGGGAGGTCTGGGGGCCAGGCTGCCACCTGATGGGCCAAGGAGCAAACAGAGCCAGCAGGCCCCAAGCAAAAGGGGAGTCTACCATCCACCAAGAAGGGCTCGCCCTTCCCCCTTTGGCTGCCAGCTCGGCATCTAACCACCCCCACCCCCCTCCCAGCCAGCCCAACAGCCTTCTGGCTGCACAATTTGTGAAGAACATTATGTAAATGGGCTTTATGCAAATCCAACCTCTCCCCTGCTCACTGGACTCCTGAACCCTAATTAACTTGCCAAAGCCTAATGTTGCTGTCCCCTCTACGCCAGCCCAGCCCCCACCCTGCTCCCCTACCCGAGAAATCCATCTTCCCAGGCGAACAGTGTAATCACTCCGCATTTGGATGTGCGCGATGTTGCCCACCGTTAGCCAGGAGAAGGCGGCATTTCAGGCAGTGACACCCGCTTCCAATACAGCACCAAAATAAATGCTTCTTTTTCTTCTCCCTCCTGCTTTATTTGCGCTTGCTTCGAAAACCAAAAACAGCTCTGGGGAAAGCGGAGGCAATTTCTCATTACCCACCAGTCTTTCTTCCACCACTTTGCCTCCCCGTCCGCTCCCCTACCACACAGCCAGGACCCATCACCTCTCCCCTGCCTCCCTGGAAAAATGCTCTCTGCAAAGGATCCTGGATGGTTATTTGGAAATCAGAGCAGCAAGGATGTATTCCGCTCCCACTCTGTGCACGATACTGTGCACGATACTGTTTGTTAACTCACTCCTAAGCATGTTGTTGACCTAGAAAAGGCCTAGGTGCATCTCACCCAGCTGCCCTGATTTTAAAACCCATCGAGCCCAAGTTCACTGAAGGTTGGGATGTTCCTACCCAGAGTCCTTCCCCCAGGAGAGACCCAAAGGCTGCATCCCCGTGGCCCAAGGCTGGCTGGCTTCCAGCGCCCTCCCCACCGGCCTCACATCCCTCACATCCCAAGCAGCCTACAGGAGTCTTTCTTGACAGTCCTGTGCAAGTGCAGAACAAAGCAAAATAAAGGCTTTCCCGGGGAACAGGAAGAATTGTGTTGTCAGCCTGTTCCTGCTGCTGCAGCAAATCCCCCAGTGGGGCTCCAAAGGCCTCACCCAGAAATGGTGGGCCCCGGGGTGCCTGATAGGGGTTGTGGATGCTTCTGGCGCCCTGGAGGGCAGGGCAGACAGGGTGTTTAAGGCTCGGGGTTGTAAAGTTTTTGAGAGATGCCACATACTGATATTTGTTAGTTTGGCCTGGCAAGGTAGAGGAGGGATAGCAGGTAAACATCACTCATTCGGGAAATAGTTATTGTCAACAGTGCCTGGCCCAGTGTGGGTCTCAAAAAAAAATCCATTTCTGCCTGCAAGTGACAAGTGAGCCTGGTAGCTCACTTGTCATCTGCGACAGAGACCCAGATCATCAAATGCAAACAGCCGTCTGACACCGTGTCTGTCCCGATGGCCAAGGCTCCCTCCCTCCGCCCCCAGCATCTGTGCATGTGAATTTTAAAAGGGTCCGCATTTGGAATCTCCAAAATCATCTTGTCCTTTCATTTTCATTTCTGAATGGGAATGAAAGCTGCTTGGGTGCCATCCTGGGAGACAATTTAACGTAAAAGGAGAAGTCACAAGTCACGCAGTCACAGGGCCCAGACCCATGACCCGTGACCTTGGCAAGGCAATGCTTTCGAAGCCTTTGTTTTCTCTTCTGTGCAAGGGGTCCCAGACATGGCCCACCCCACAGGCTGAACTGGTGTGAACCCGAAGGCACCGGGCAAAATATCACGGGTTTAATCATTTCAGGACTTAGAGTCTCAGGTATAAAATGGGAATAATAAAATTAAGCTGTTTGTTGGATGGTGGAAAGGCAAAGTCTCAGCTGACCATGCCAGTCATGTGGCTGAAACTCAGTCATGAGTCCTGGAGAGACACATAGGGATACTCAGTTATATTCAATGACAGGGATTTTTTTTAATCAATTAATTAAAAAAATTAATTATCCAGGTTGTCCATTAATAAAAAAAAATCCCCTCAGACTTATAAAGGGTGATTGAAAGCAATATAGGGTTATATTCACATTTCTATTTGGAGGAAAAACACAATTAAAATGTCTTAAAGTCTGTAGAAATGAAATGAGTTTGCTGATCCTAATATAAAATAAATGACTGTCCCTGGGAATAAGTATTTAGATTCAGCCATGTAGTGAGACCTGGTATCCCCAGGTCCTAAGCTCTTGTCTTAAATAGCTAGAAGGTCCAAATGTCATTTTTGATGAACTCTCCAATGACAAAAGCTAGGCTCTACGTGGTGCTCTCAATAATAACTATAGAACCTTCCCCCGATGCTTTGGAGTCTTTTCTTGGGAACAACACTGTCACTACCACAGTTCTAGTTCATGGCCGGGAATCAATTTCTCTCGGGGACATTATTGAGCACTGTAATGTAAGAAGACCTCGTTTAGGATGGTAACTCCCGTTAATTGGTAGCTGCGGCCTAGGGGAGTGTGTGAAAAAGGAGTCTGATGTCTGTGTAAGCTCAGTGCCAAGAGTGACTTGGTGGTGGTTACTGTCTGCTATGGGGCTACATAGAGATGGCCAGGGCAACTGTGCCTCCTGTAGGTGCCCCTGGGCTAGTGTGTGACCCACAAGCAGCTGAAGCCCAGAGAGGGAAAGTGACTGGCCAGGGTCACACAGCAAGCTAGCGTCAGGAACAAGAATAGATAAAATACTCCCCACGCTAGGTCTGTCTTCTCTCCATCAAGATGCACACAGGTTCTTTCTTAATCGAGGCCCAGAGATGCCAGTAACAGACATATCATTTGGCATTTCCTACATGGTTCCCGACAAATCTGCAGTGGTTTCACACCAGAAATAACCCTCCGACAGCTCAGCTGGTGGAGCGGAGGCCAGACACCCAGACACATATCAGAGAGAGATCCACGCTCATGGCCTTGGCTGCAGATGGAAGGTGAGCAGGCAGAGGGGAGACGAGAAAGTGGGCGCAAGATCAGCGAGTGCAAGGAAGGCTGGCTAGCACAAATGCTGCCCCTGGCGGGCGCCAGGCAGCAGGCAGCTGAGGGAGAGAAAATAAAGGCGCTTCAAGTGGGAAAAGTTCACGCACGCAGGAAGCGAGTGTCTTCGGTATTCCGGAAGGACAAGCCCCTCCCTGGGCGCTCACACCTGGCAGGAAAGCCCAGGAAGCAGCAGGACACCCGCAGGTTCGTCTCTGAGAAAGGAAGCGATCAGGAGGCCATTCACCACTGCGACGTCTCAAAGGTTGATGACAAAATGCCAAGGTGCAGTCCCAGGTCCAGACCTCGCACTGGCCAGATCGCTGACCACCACGTTCCCAAAGCCAGAGGTCATCTCACAGGACCCCGCCACAGGATCTGATGCCCTGGGGGCTTCTCCCTCCCCCACTTTCTCCTGGATTTCTTCCCATGCCAGTGCAGCTCCTTCTTGATATCTCACGTCCTGAGTGATTTTCCTTGTCTTCCTCTAAAAGTTGCAGGCTCCAAGACTTTCTCTTAGACTTATCAGTCTCCAGTTCCTGGTGATCTCATGGCTTTAAAATCATCCTTGAGCTGATGCCTTCAAAATTTATGTCTCAGACAGACCTCTCTCCAAAACTCCAGACTCATATATTCTCCTGCCCCTCTGACAGCCCCAACTGGACACTGCTGGCATGTCAAACACCACTGGAGCCCAGTGTTGGAGTCCTGACACCATCTCACCATCTCACCCTCTCCGACCCGTTCCCACACCCCATCTCAGGAAATGGCACCCCCTTTGGGCTCACGGCTAAAAGCCAGCCTCAGTCCTAACTCCTCTCTTCTTGTTATAGCCAGTCTCCACTTCATCAGTAAGTCTGTCACTCCACACAGAAAATAGTTCAAATGCAACTGTCTCTCCCCCTCTCTGCCATGAAAGCTTGGTGGAAGACTTCCTCCTTTCATACCTGCGGAACAGCTCCCTCCCTCACCTCCCTGCTTCCACTCTTGCCCTGTGTCTGTTCTCAAGACAACAGTCCACCAATCTTTCAAAATGCCCAATTGTCTGATGGTTTCTCCCTCGCGGCCAAAGTCAAGACCCTTGCATTGTGTGGGTCCCACCACTTCTCCCCTTCATTCACTCTGTGGCCTTCACACCAGACTAGCTGGGAACGTGCTCCTCTCCAGGCTTCAGCGTTTGCTGAATTCTCCTCCTGGGATGCTCTTTCCCCAGACTGCCCTTGGCTCACTTGCTCACCCATGACCCAGATGAAATTCCACCTCTCCCAGAGGACCTCACCGACCACCCTATTTTAAACGGACCTCACCCATCTTCTTACCAGGCCCCTCCCACCTCCTACCAATCCCCTCCTACCTCTTATAAAGCTCCTCCTACCTCCTGCCAGGCCCCACCCACCTCCTGCCAGGCCCCTCCCACCTCCTACCAGTTTCCTTCTAGCCCCCATTCACATCCCTCCCATCTTACACCAGCTTCCTTCCACCTTTTAGTGTTTTCCCTTACTCCTTACCAACTTCTATGTCCCTCCCCACCTCCATCCCCCCACCATCACCAGGTAAAGGTCTCATCTGCTTTCTGCTTCTTCCCCACTCCACTGTGAGAGTGCAGGATCAACTGTCTCCCTTGTTAAGCGCTTTATTCCCTGCACCCTGCACATAGTAGGTGCTCAGTAAACACATATTGCACAAGTGGCTAACAATTATACTTATTCCAACTCATTTCTTGACCTGAAAGCTCTGAAGGGATCAGCCCTCAGGACAAGTACAACAGTCTCTGGACCCTTCCTCAACACTGACTTCCCTACAGAAACTCACATTGAGGTTTGCCTCTGAAGGTGGCCCTAGAGTCATGCCTGTCCCTTAGCTTGATGCCCCCAGGACACCCCAGTGATTTTCATCGCATCACTTTGCTCATAAATACACCCCTGCAGTGTCAGCTGACCCCTTAGATCTCACCAAGGGAACTATTGTCATCAAACCCCTATAAATTGCTAAAGGCCCAAGCAGACGGGGCCAATTTACAGCAGGTTTTGACTGTAATAATGTTTTGTCTTAGATTTGGCCCTAATTATAAATCATTTGCAACAGTGGTTTAAACCATAAGCAAATCTTACATGGCATTCTTATTATCTACTTAATATCATGGGAGGAAAGATTTACAGAATCACATTCTGGGAATTAAGCAAACGAGGAAACTTTTAGGTGAGGGCGAAACACGTGAAAATTATAGTTTTGTCATAAAACATTGATTGATCAATGATTATTGTAAAACTGTGGTAACTGCTGCATCCACATAAATCTGTAATTGCCTGGATTTATTCTTTTTCAAAATACTATATTTCCTACAGTTGGACCATCATGTTAATCTGAGTCTGTCAGATTTATGGTGGCTTTAACTTCACTTAGCTTTGCACATTTGTGTGTGCAAGTGTATGGAATGTGTACAGATAGATACACAGGGAGATGTTTGATAGACAGACAGACAGATGCATGGATGCTTGGTGGGCAGGTGGGTGCATGGGTAGATGCAGGTATTCCCTCCAATTGCTTGTGGCTTTTAATGCTCTGTGTTTTATTCAAATATGACTTTAAATACTTGATGAAAGCCACTTTGGCTCTACAAAGCCAAACGTTGCTGTGGAGGTAAGTCTAAAAATACTCCTTCCTATTCGGGTAACCATATAACATTTAGGAGGCGGGGGGGCTGCAAAGGGACCAGAAGTCAAGTTCAAGTCTTGCTCAGTCTTGACTACCTGTTCCACCACTCTTAGTTAGCCTCAGTCTTCTCATCTATGAAATGTAGATAATTATACCTGCTTCAGAAGCTACAGTGAAGCTGAAATCAAGTGACAAGTGTTAATGGTTAGCCCAGGGTTTGGAGTGCACTGGAGGATGAACAACCCCCCTTTTCCTTGTCAGGGGTTGAACTGGTGATGTGGGGGGCAGGAATTGCATACCCTAAGGATTGAGGTCAAGGCAGGGACCACCTGAGGGAAGGTTCGTTCTGACACCAGTGGGAACTGGACCAGACACCAGGGTTATCTCTGCCAGACCATGGAGATGGCAGGTCCACATCAAAGTCACCCAGGAGCCAACAACCAAATAATAATGCGAATTTAAAATAATAATAGTAGTAATGCTAATAAAGCAGGAGCTCTGCTCACCAATAAGCATTTGTTTTACATTAAATTCTATGCTCCACTTTTTTATAGACTTAATTTTGTGTAAGTCCAACAACCTTATCAATTTTTAGGTGAGAAAATTCAGATTGCACAGATGTGACTTGCACAAGCTCACAGTTAACAGGTGGTAGAGCTGACACCCCAGACCCATGATCTGAAATGCTAAGTTTTGCTACTGCGACAGGCCCTGCAGGCCCTGAGGCCATATGGGTCCCATCTCTCCAAGATGAACCCAGGGAAAGAGGATCTGATTCAGCCTCTGGTCTCTTCTGCCCTGTCACTAAGGATGGCACGAAGAAGCAGGGAAATGAGGCTAAATCCTTCTCTTATTTCTGAGAAATTCTGCATAAACTTAATAAAACATAAAAATATGTTTTATTTTCCTGGGCCTCCCTGGTGGTACAAGGGGTTAAGTCTCAGCACTTTGAAGCTATCTGCTGCGCCTGCAGCACAAGTTCAATCTCGGCCAGGGAGCTGACCCCCATGGCATAGCAGACCTCTCCTGTCCCCCACTGTTCCCCTCTGCAGTGTGTTTCAGTAGATCCACCTGTTCTGCTCCCCACTCTGTCTCTGGGGAATCATCTTACCACCCCTGCCCCGCACCTCTGATATACACCCCAGCTCTTGTATGCATACATAAAGTAAATCTTTAAAAAAGAGAATGCTTTCTTTTTGTTACCCCCACTATGTAGCCAGTGAAAAATATTTTCTTTATTTTGTTTTAATAAATATATATATATGTATATATTACGTGTATATATATAATATATATAATACATATCTATATATAATATATATAATACATAACTATATATGTGTGTGTATATATATTATATTATATATATACACATAATATATGAACCATGATGTAATACATATATATATTCATTGCATTTTTCACAACGTTTGCTGTCTCCCCTCAGGTGTCGTCCCCATAGACCTCCCACCTCCAGTTCACCTGTGCCCCATCACCACAGTGCCGGTGCTCTTCCCGTCCTCGTTTTGATCCTTCTCCTTCTGGTCCCCTGCAGGATATCTCTGACGATAGTTGTCCATTTAGTGTTATTTTGTTGGGGTGTGTTTTTTATTGTTTTCTTCCCTTGATCTCTTGTGTTCCTCCTCTAAGTGAAACCATCTGATGTTTTTCTTTTCAGTGAAAAATCTTTTCTGATGGCCTCTTCTGATTTCCAGAGACTGTTCTCAAGTTGTGCAGGGGCAAAAGTGTCATCATGACTAAACGAACCCAGACACTGGATCTCATTGAAAGTAAATACAAAAATCTTGGGGAAAAGCGTTGGTTTCGAATACAGACTTCCGTTTGCAACTTGCTCCACTCTCCCCTCTTCTCAGCTCAGTCTCTCTCCTCTCAGCTCGGTCTCTCTCCTCCTTCCCTCTTCCACCCGGCTTTCTTCGTGTCTCTTTTTCTCCCTCTTTTCTTTATTCTTCTCCTTCCTTTTCCTCCTGCTCTTCTTGCTCCCCTTCTCTCATTTCTCTCTCATTCTTTCTATCTTTTTTCTTCTATCTTCTTTTCTCCTCTCCTATTCTAAAATATACCTAGGATTTTGTTTTTAACAAGTATGTTGAGGCCAACAGATCAAACCAATCATAACTGCCAGGTCATCAACTGCCTTTGGAGAGACACTTTGTTGCCCAGTTCTTGGGGGGAAGGACCATGGGGGCCAGGCGGGGCTAGCCAGGGCCAGATGGGGAGACGCTCAGCCTGAAGCAGAAGGAACAAGGGGCAAGCAGGAGCCAGACTTGGGGCTTCCCCAGGAAGGAAGGCAAAGCAGGGTAAACTGACTTAGGATGGGCTAGTTTGAATCACTGAGCAGCCTCGGGGCCTTCCTGGTGGCCCCAACAGCTGGCACCCAACTCTGGGGTGATTTACGCAAGGCGACAGTGTCCCAGGCTAAAATGAACCTCTTAAACAGAAACGGGTGGGCATGTGGCCTCAGACGAGTGTTTGCCTCTCCAAGACGTCCTACAAGGAGTCGTTCCCCTGGATAGGAATTAGCCACCTCTGGGAGGGCCGTCCCTGCCCACGTCGTCAAGGTCCCAAGACGACGAAGCTTCATAAATACAGAAAACAAAACACAGTTAATCCACCTTGCTGTCTTTCGTCCCTTTCTCCTCTGAGCCGCCTCCCCAAAACCTGTGAAGAATTCATCACAAAGGCTCAGGCATGTAGTAATGAAAAAGTGGATGGGCCGGGGGAGGGGGGCAGGGAGGTGGAGATGCAGGCAGTTTCCAGAGCGTTCTGGAGAGAGCCCAGCCCCCTGAGGCCGCACGTGGCTCCACTCCACTCCGCTTCGGCCAACTCCACACCCCGCTTCCCAGCCGCCCTCGCTGGCAGCCACGGTTGCTCGGCCCCTCACCCTGCTGCTACCCCGTGGGCTGGTTGTTTTGCCCAGGCCTGAAATTACCCAAATCCCCTTAAATACATGGCTGCAAATGAGGACACTGGGAAAAAGGCAATAATTGTGACAGTAACTCACGGGGCCCGGCCTGACACGTCTCTAATTGCCTGCTAAAATTGTCGCTGTCTCCTAAAGTGCAAATTATCACCCGAAATGACAAGAATAATGAATGAGTAACTCTGATGTAATGCAACAATTAGTCCTCAAAGACACTGTCTAATATGGTAATTCAGAACACCCACTCCTTGTTATTAAGTGCCTGATAATTATTTAATTATCTATCTGCCAGCATGATTTACTTGGTTTATTTAGCTGCAGATGTGGGCAGGAGCACTCCAGCTTAAGGTCAAAAGGATCTGGCCCCCGCGATGACCGCCACGTCGGTTTGCTTGGGTGCTGGAGGCCGCCGTCTGTCTGACGCCCCTAATTAGCTCTGGCAGTCTGACCAGAGTCGGAAAACCCTCGCTTCTCCACCCTGGCCCACTTCGCTTCAGGACTAAGAGTTCCTGCATTCCCCTTCCCAGCCAACCCCTGACAAGTGATCAGAGCATTGGGGTAAGTGGCTGCACCGCGGAGCTCCGTGTAAGGAATTTACTTGGTGCTGGGCATGGTGCCAAGTCTTACTCAAGCATTCGCTCATTTAATCTCCTCAATATGGGGAGGGGGTGTTAAAATAATGGGTATCGGCATGTGACCGAGGGGGGAACTGAGGCTCAGAGAGGGAATCCACTCACCCAAGGATCCCAGCTGAGCAGCAGTGGGCCGCTGGCTGACCTAACCCCGCGTCTCTGTGCTAGCCTGAGTGAGGCTGGCCTGAGAGAGCTTTCCAGAGGCAACACACCCCCAGAAGACTTGGGGCCTGGCCTCAGGAGGGGAGGGTGGGGGTTCCAAATCACAAAATGACTGATGGGGAACAGAAGAAATTGTGCTGAAACTGTGTTGACTCAGTGAAAGCAGAGCCAAGGAGTAGAAGCACTTTCAGGCAGACAGACGTGGAATCTACAAGGGGCCGCGTACCAGCTGCCTGCGGTGAGACAGCCCCTCAACCATGCGAGCCTGCTCCTGTCTGCAAAATGTGCGTGATCAGAGTATCTCTGTGATGGTCCTGTCAGTGATGGTCCTGTCAGGGTCCCCCAACACCAAATCCTCTCCATTTAGCGTGCAACTGGTTTCTTTTGCTAAATACATCAGCATGCTCTTGGTTATTTATTTAATTGCACAAACACACCTATATGCCGAATATAAGTCCTAAGGGGATGTCAGCATCATCTGTCTTATTTGTCCATCTATTCCCTGCACCATGTGTGACTGCTAAGTTACAGGTTCTCAATAAACGTCTGCTGAGTGAGTGAGTGAGTGAATGATCAGAGAGGTGATTTCTCAGGCCAGCCAGGCCTTTCCCAACCTGACTTCCTTTTTTTTATGATTTTTTTCTTTTTTTTTTAAGATTTATTTATTTATGCATACAGAACTGGGGTACACACCAGGGGTAAGGGGTGGTGAGAGGATTCACCAGAGACAGAGTGGGGAGCAGAACAGGCAGATGGACTGAGATACACTGCTGAGGGGAGCAGCAGGCGAGACAGGAGAGGTCTGCAGCACCATGTGGGTCACCACAAGTGCCAGAGATCCAACTCACGCTGAAGTGGCTGCGGCGAGCTCACAGTGCTGCATCCTAACCCATTTCGCCTCCGGGAGAGCCACCAAGCTGACTTTCTAGCATCCCTCAGCTTTCCACCCCGGCCCTGCCCTCTGTCTAGCAGAGCCTGGACTTCACACCCGCACATGAGCCCCCAGCACCCCACAGCAATGCCACACTAACTCCTGCTCTGGTGCCCCCGCCATGGGCAGCAATTCCACAGCTTCCCAAGTCCTCCTATCTGGAGGGTAAGTGTGGCTGGTCCAGCTATCTGTAGCAATGATGGGGATTCGCACCCACCCAGCAACCTAGAATTCTCAACACTTCCCCTTTCCACGCAACCCTGCCCAATGTCCCCTCCAGCACGCAGGCCTGGAGCTGGAGGGATTTCTCTGTCTGCTGGAGCTCTGGGTGGGGGCACAGGTCAGGCTGTGCTCACGGTCATTAACCTCCTTGGGGGAGACGACAGGGGTGAATGGCACAACTCCTCCCCGTGGCTGTTCACTCCATTTGCCCCCCCCCCCCAACCTTGCAGTAGGGTGAAAGTAGTTTTCCAGGTGGTAGGTGCTGTGGGTGCCCCGCCAGACCCGAAAGGTCAGTCCAGCCGCCTTGCTGTTGTGGTGGCCACTCTGCTCACAGCAGGACCCCAAGAAATTGCCTCCCCTGGAAATGCCTGGGAGGTAAACTCTCCCCCACGCAGGGGTGTCCCATAGCTGGTCGCTGAGAATTGCAGGAGACGTCAGCCTCCCGCTCCAAGGTGGGGAAGCCGACAGCGCATGCTCCGCAGTCGCTGGGCTGCGTTGGGAGAAAAGTGCCCAGGGGCGGCTCCAGGGCTTGCACGTCATCACGCTCACCAGCATGAGCCCAGGTGTGCAGCCTGCGCGCACTGCAGAGAGGCCTCTGCAAAGCCCGTACTCTCTACTGTCGCCCAAACATGGTTTGGGACGCGTGACCGAGTTCACAGCCCAGAACTCCTTGCGGGGTCTGCTGGAGAACAGACTGCGCTGAACCCACATCCTTCCCTCGGTCCCCAAAGGCAGGACCATCGCTGTCTGCTCCCTGCTAAACGCGGCAGTGCTTGCTGAGTGAGGGCATGAGGCGTGGGGGGCGGCACACAGCCAGGCCTGCATCACAGACGCCCACCACTCGAGGGCCCCAAACCAGGATCCGATGCCTCCAACCCACTCTTCGCGCAGGCGGGCGGGGGTCCTGGAGGGGGCGATGGGATGAGAGTCAGAGACTCTCTGGGCGGCTTCACACCTCGAGCTCTGGGTCTCGGGGTTTCCATCTGTCAAATGACAAAAAAAAAAAAAAAATGGACATTTTCTCTAGTCTCTTCCAGCGCCAATGTAGTATAAGTTTGTGTTTTGTAATATATTTTGAATTTTTTTTCCTTGGAAATAATTTTAACTTTTTTAAATAAAAGCTAGAGGTCAGAAAACTGCCATCCAACCTCCAGCCAGCTTCTCTGCGAGTTAAGGTTTTGTGAATTTAAGTCCTTCATTCAGCGTCTGGGGGAGCTGCTGAAGGGCGGGGTGGGGAGGCTGAGGTAAGGGAGGAAGTTAGTTTGAGCAAAGGCAGAAGAACGTTCGAGGCTCGGTGCCTTGGAATACCAGGCGGCAGCAAGCAGCGTCCCGCCTGCCTCATCGCACGGCACATCCGCAGCTTCTATTATTTGTGGTCTATCACCGCCTAGGCCATGGCAAACAAGAGACTTTATAAATATTTCAAACACTAATAATTTGTGCTGTTCCTGCTTAGACTTTTAAATGAATCTAAGAGCATTTCTCTTCGAGGAATCTGCCAAACTGCAGGCGGGTGAAAGAAATACCACCAGCCCCAGCAGAGACGGGTGTTTGATGGAGAGGTGGGGCCAGAAGCTGTGCACTCCCCGCCCACTCCCCTACCCCAGAGTCTGCGCTGGGCCCACTGGAGGGAAAGAGCAAGCCTAAACCCTCTGCTTCTCCAGCTGATAGCGAGAAACTAAGGGCTCAAGCTTCCAGGGGCAGTTTGGAAATCAAGCTGGGTTTGGAAATCGATCGCTCCTGGGTTCAAATCTGTTTTTCTATTCCTTAAGCTGTGTGCCCTTGGGTAAACCACTTCCCCCTCTGAGCCTGTTTCTTTGTCTTTAATGTGAAGGGATAAAATGAAGTAGAGCATTTTACTGCATTTACACTTACAGTACAGAGCCTGACAGATGCCAGGAGCTCAGTGCACAGCAGTTTACATTTTCCCTTGAACTATTTCCAGGGCTCATGTCCAATATCTGTAATGATTCAGGGGCCTCCCTGGTGGTGCAAGGGGCTGAGTCTCAACATAGCTATCGGCACCACGGTGGCCAGAGTTTGATCCCCGGCCAGAGAGCTGACCCACATGGTGCAGCAGACCTCTCCTGTCTCACCTGCTGTTCTCCTCAGCAGTGGATTTCAGTAGATTGTCTGTTCCACTCCACAGTCTGTCTCTGGTGAATCCTCTCATCCCACCCACCCCCCACCCCTCCCCACACACACATCTGGACTTTACCCCAGTTCTTGTATGCCTAAATAAATAAATCTTTTTTAAAATATCTATAATGTTTCACATGCAACAGAATGAGCTTCTCATTCAGATAAACCACCCAGCTCTTAGGGAAGGGAGCTGAGAGGAAAATTCTGCTTCACCCAAGTTTATGAAGCTCTGCCCTGGTTCCCAAGATTGCACCCAAAAAGAAAGCAGAAAAGGAAAGAATCAGGGGACCCATGGAAAGTTCCTGATGTCCCTCCTGAAGTCACAGCCCAGCAGGAGAAGTTGCTGGAAGCCCACCTATAATAGGCAGATTGGGCCTTTAAAAGAGGATGGTCAAAACATTTGGAAGAACAGAGAAGAGGGAGAGAGCCTTTCAAGAGGCAAACCAGAGTCAGCCTGAAACCCTCAAAGGCTGGATATGGGGTCAACAGTGCCTCATCCTCAGCCCCTAAGCATCGCTTTTCCATGCTACATCAGCTGATGTACTGAGGTCACCCAGCCAGGATTTGAGACCTGCCTCCCCCAGGTCTGTGACCCCACATTATGCTACTGTCCTCTTGGATAAAGTTGCCAGGATGGGTGTCTGACTTGAGCAGCCCTTCATGAGGTCTTGTTTAGTCTCTGGGCTTAAGAAGCACTAGCCCTGCGCTGAGTGATGATGGGAAGCTCTCACTGTTCTAAAGCACATCAGGCAGGTCGCTGTCTGATTGTCAGCCTCACAGCCCCTAAAATTAAGGTTCCACCCCTCAGGCATTCGCCATGCTCTTTCTCCCATCCCAAACCAAAGCCTACTATTCTCATCTTCCATTTTAAGGTGAAGGGACTGAGGCTCAGAGCGTCTCCTCACTTGTCTGAGGTCTCACAGCTTGGGAGTGCTCAATCAAGACACAAGCCCAGGTTTTTCTCCAGAAGGTTTCTACACTGCACTAACCCTTGTCAAAAAGTAAAATGGAGAACAAGCTTGAGAAGCTTTTCTTTTTCCACAAATTCATGAGAAAGGAAAAGAATAGCCACCTTCCCTGCTGGGAGGAACTAGGGGTTCCCTGGAGACCTGGGGGAAGGACACAACAATTCTGTGTATCTTGCTCAATCCTTCAAATTCTATTTTCAGGCCTGTCCCTACTGGGACAGATGAAGCATTGCAAGTGAGGCATGCTGTCCATCTGGCTGTCTGCATGGTGTTATTTATTTATAACATTATTTATAATGCCTAGCCCTCAGCCATGCTGTAATGGAGAAGAATTCAGTCCTGGCTTCTTGGTCGAGGAGGTGACTGACTTTAGAGCAGCACAGTTCGACAAGTATGACCTAGACCTGAGCCCAGATCTGAGCATCCTGGCGCCAGGAAAGAAGGTGGTGGCTAACTGTTCAGCCATGGGGTCACTCGTGTACCTGACAGTCACACAGTCTGAGGTTCAGATGATGGAGCATGGTCTCTTCAGTAGACTGTGGGTCAGACAAACATATTCTTCACGACTCAAGAAATGGGTATTTCCTTCTCCCTGGTGGCACAGGGGCTAAAGTCTCAGCACTATCAAGCTATTGCCAGCTTTGTGCACCTGAGTTTGATCCCCAGCCTGGGAACTGACCCAGAAGGCACAGTGGACCTCTCCTGGATCCCCGCTGCTCCCCTCAGCAGTGTATTTCAGTACATCTGTCTGTTCTGATCCCCACCCTACTGGTGAATCCTCTCACATCCTACTCCAGTTCTTGCATGTACAAATAAATAAAAATAAATCTTAGGGGAAAAAAGAAATGGGTGTTTCTTTAGGAAGTGGGAAATGTAAGTTAGAACTCCATTTTACTCAGTGTCTTGTCTGTACTTTATTAATATGCAGATGTATGTGTGTGCATTTTAAGTAGGCAAGCATGTGTGTGTGTGTGTGTGTGTGCATGCATGTGGTGTTACCCATATAAATAGGAAGAAAGGACAAATATTGATTCAGCACTTCCTATAAACCAGAGGAAGGGACTGTTTCTGACTGCACCCCCAAAGTGAGATGTGTATCATGACTCCTACCCAGAGATGAAGAAACTGAGACTCCGAGAGGGAAAGGACTTAGTCAAAGGCACACAAGTGGGATCCCAGAATAACTGCTTTCCTACCTGACCACTCACTGCCTGGCATATGTGGCCTCCACACCTGAGGCCCTAGGTCACAGTTAGCGCCTTCCTACATCATTTCTTCCTCATCTGCTCTGCTGAAGAAGTCAGAAGTTCCCTGGGGACAGGGGTTATATGCCTTTAGCTCTAACTGACCAAGTCTGGCAAGCAGTAATACCAGGTGGTTGTGCAATAATGTGTTTGTTGGGAATGTGTGAAAAGTAAGTTCTCACTAGACAGCTCGCCTCCTCCGGAGCCATTGTTCCTGGAAGGTGCTGGCCCGGTGGGTTCCCAGAGATAAGCCTAGATTCCTGCTTGACCAAGATAAGTTTCCAGCGCCTGCTGTACCCCAAACATCTGGACAAACAGGAATTTGTGGGCACCCACTACCAACGGACATACTCAGTGGAAAATCCCCAGCCCTACTAACTGCCCTTTTAAACCCCACTCTGTAGATCTTTGGGGTCCCTCCTTGAGGGGTGCGCCTGCTGTGACAGGGCATGTGAACGAAGGATCCTGGCTCGAGCTGGCCTAATAAAGTCTCTGTTTTTGCACTGGACATGGGTCTCGGTCGTTATTGAACACGGCGATATTTCACACTCCAACAGTGTTGTGCTCTGATGGTTTAAGCATAAAAAAATCTGTGCTTCCCTCATTGGAATACTAGTCAGGTATGAACAAGATAAAACATTGTCTTTAATTACAAAATGGATAAAACGTGAGGTGATTATTCAAAGTACGATAAATTGCAAAGTTAAAGACAGATCCTGGACAGTTTTCATCCTATGTGTGAAATACAAAGAGCCAATGCAAAAAAAAAAAAAAAAAACTAACAAATCACAACAACAAAAAGGTAACTCTTAGATTCTGTGAAAAATTATGATGGTTACCAGTGGGGGAGGGGAAAGGAGCTGGGAGGGAAGGGAGAGGACATCAAGTTGGCAGTGGGAAAGACACTAGAACTTTGGTGGTGAATGAACTGATGCTTATAAGCACATAGAGTGAAGATGTACCCCTTCAAATTCATATAATAACATGAATCAATATAAATCAAAAAAATTGTATTCAGTTTTTAAAAACTAAGAACAAATTTTGCTTTCATCATATTGATCATTCTCAAATTTATACAACTAAGGAATCATAGCAACACATAAGCCAAATGTGTCTCTTCAGTATCATGCCAGAGAAATTATTTCAAAAGAGGATGTTATTCTATAAAGTATATAGAACAGGATTTTTCATCTTCCTGGCAATTTTCCCCAAATTGCCGAAGAAAAATACTGAACACTGAAACTGAGAAGGATGTTCTAGTATTTAGTATTTAATACTCTCAGTAATAATCAGACACATCAAGTACAAGTATCAAGAGTGCCATACTTTCCACTTTTTGAATGAGGAAACACATCCAGAAAGTTGGCATGACTTGCTCAAGGACACAGAGCTACTACGCAGCACAGCCAGAATTTAGAAGTCCATGGGGATTACAACTGAGATGAAAAAATGTACAAAATGAAAAATGATGTCATGTGTACATATATGTATACATACATATAACGAGTAAATTAAAGTACCAAAAATTAAATAAATAAAATACTAGTAGTGCCCTAAAAATAATAATAAATAAATAAACACAGGCCTGCCTGTGACTTCTGCTGACAATTCTCCTCAACAGGACCCCAAAGGGGATAAGACACTACAATTCTTCAAAATTGAATGAACTCAGATTTCTTCCTCTGGTCATTCATACACTTAAACCACATTTTCTTAATGCCCTTTGAAAGATACTGAGGGCAGATAATGGATTAGATATGGTCCCTGCCCCCAGGCACTCACAGTCCAGTACAGATGAGACCAGCAACTACTTAAAATAAGATAAAGTAGGATTCAGGGGAGAAGAAATGGGTGAAAGATGGATGGAGTGAGGTTCTAATTTCTGAGTTACCATTTCTACATTCTTACACTGAGGAGGTTTTAGGGAACTGTGATGACAAGCTTTCCTTCAGAAGTTAACTGTAAACAAACAGACATTTTATAAACATTATTTTGGTATAATAGACAAAGTGCTCTATCTTCAGAAGAGTTGTTTTAACCATTTATTAAATTGCACCAGATTGAATTTCATTGCACTGTTGGAATATCATATGCTAGGAATTGGTTTGACTTGAACTTGTGCGCTGAGAAATACTCTCTTGTATTGTATTGAGCCGTATAGGACTGGAATCCATTGGGTTAGGTTGGATTTGTTAAATAATGTGAGTTTAAGGACATGTAGGGTAATTTCTATGGAAGGTACAAATTAGATTGTGTTGGATCAGTTGCCTTGACCAGGCATGAGTAAAACTGATTAATATCCATCTATTTTAGAAAGTATTCTGGTATAGAACCACAAGAATTGCTCTTGGAAATTCTATAGTTAGGGCCAAAACCACAAAGGATGAATGGAGTGTTTTGACAGTGGGAAAGTTTGACCTAAATAAAGGTCTTTTGGTCCAAAAGAAACTGGGTCTTCCTAGCTCTGCAAAAATCCAGTATGCTTGCTCTAAGGTGGCATCTAGGGTGTTGGCAGGGATAGTGCAGAGGCAAGAAGACTTACTTGTTTCTGGCACCTCTACTGGTCCAATTCCATTCATCCATTTGCCCAATACATCTACTTGTGATGATCTGTTCTGGATCCTGAAGATGAAAAGATAAATAATGCACTTTTCCTGTCCCTAAGGATTTGATGATATCAAACAATTACTGTCAACTATATCATCATCCTCAACCAAGCTCCTTATCCTGGAATCACTGCTGGCAGGATAGAGAGGATCAGTAAACACAAACGCCACTTTTTAAATAAACTGGTAAAAAGGAACACCAGCAGCAAGTCTGACTGAAGAAGAAGGGGGAAAGGAGAAAGAGAGAGCACAGTCACCATGATTTTTACCTTACTGAAATAAGTTTTTCAGAAATTTTCTACATTATGATAAGCAGAATAGTTATCAATACATTTGCAATCTAAATAAAATAAAATGGATAATTTGGAAAACATTTCAATGATCAAAGTTAACATAAGAAGAAAAAATTGAAAGTTTGTATTCTAATAGTCATCAAAAACTGTATCAAATCTCTGTCTTATCTCCTGTCTTTACTATCCCAGTTCATTCCCTGGGAACTGATAATTTTACAAAACACCTATACCAAACTCTTAAGGAATAGATAAATCCGACAGTCTAGGTGGTATTTTAGAAAACTAACAAAGTGAACCACAACTCAAATTCATTCGAGACTAGAAGGACCTTTATACAACTAAATAAATCTATTAAAGAACTTGTAATTATAGAAAAATGCAGGATTATAAAGGGAAATGTTAGCAAATCAGATTTGGCAATATCTCCTTACAATATGTTAAGGCAAAATCTAATAGGAATTTAGTGCATCTAAGAAATGTAAGGATGGTCCACCTCAGAAAAACTTTAATGTAATATACCACAATAAAAGAGAATGAGTATAATTAGCTAAACAGATCCTGAATTTTTTAATAAGGTCAATCCTCATTTATGGCTCAAATTGGCATTAAGTGAAAAATTAAAGAGAACTTTTCAAAAGAATTTATAGACAAAATGATTTTGACTGGTTAAACTACTAGAACATATAAAATAAGATTTCAAAATATAGTAAGGTCAACATTCAAAAACCAGTACCAGCTTCTGCATCCAAGTTGTATATATTACTTCACAATAGAAGAACACTTGTGCTGACAACTAGAAAACATTAGATGCATTACAAAAATCATGCTTTTAGAGGAATTGAGAACTATGATAGCGAAAATAAAGGTATGAGAACTATAATTCTGGAAGGAAGGGGATGAGCATATTTGGGAAATGTAAAGTTGGTGACTTTTGTTTTATTCTGAGACCACTTGTTGATACTGTGCTTGAACTGAGGATCTTGTTTCCCTCAGACAGAAAATAACTGTTAGAAAAAAGAGAAATGTGCGGAACATTGAGGAATCAGCACAGATTTGGGCATTCAAGCAAAGTTTGAGTAAAAATTGGAGTGAGAGGACTCAAGTCCACAACCAGACTCCATATCAAGATATCTGTCAAATGTGTAAGTCAGGCAGTTATGAGAAAGAGTTAAATGAAAACCTCTGAAGGGCAGAACAGAATCTTCCTGAGTTTTACAGATCTGAGGATAAAATCATCTGTCATATTCTCAATTAAACGCCAGAGGATAGAGCCAGACCCCAGAAACAAGGGTACTTCAGAGGTATACAAGACTTTAACAAAACCACTCTCAAGCCTTAACCAAAGGGGTGTGAGGGGACACTTGTTGGATTGACTTAATCTGCTTAACAGAATAAAAGGATATCTTCTCTGACAGAAAATAGCATAATTTAAAGTATCTATTAGTCTATAGTTTTAAATTTCCATCTATAAAATGGAAAAGTATTAGAACTGAGAAATTACAAGATCTTATGACAGTAGCAAGAAATATAAAACAGATACTAGAAGCAGACCCACAGTTAACACAGATAAGTTATCACACAGGAAATTTCAACTTAAAGAGAGTCTGTTTTTAGCCTGTAGAATTTTCCCCTAAGAATATTTGGCAAAATCTGATTTCAGGGTTTCACAACATGTGGACAATGGGGTCTCCACTGTGGTACAGTGGGTGGATGCCACAAACACTTATAAACGGTCTACAATGTACAGGACAGTTCCCCGCCTGAAATAACTTGTTGATACAAAATGTTAAGAAACAGTTATATGAAGATTATCTTTAGCTAAGACACCAAAAGCATGATCCAGTTTTTCAAATGATTCTTTGGACTTATTCAGAATTAAAGACTTTTCTCTTGAAAATATTATGGAAAGAAGGAAAATATAAGCCACAAAAACATGTGCAAATCCCACAGCTGATTAAGGACGTGACTCAAAAATACTGGAAGAAATCTCAAAATGTATAAGTTTCTTATAAATCTATGTTTATAAGAAAACAAAACATTCAATAAAAACAGTGGGAAAGATTTCAGCACTTGAAAGAAGATAAAAGGATCTCAAACAAATACATGAAAAATTGATCAAAATCACTAGTCACTGCAGAGATAAATTACAATCACAATGATATACCACTGCACTTGCCAAAATGACTAGACTTAGTGAGACAAACCACTCCAAGTGTTGACAAGGATGTCAAGAAACTGGAACTCGAATATATGCCAGTGTGAATGTGAATGAACAGTGACTTCAGAAAACAGCTGGACTATTTCTTACAAAGTTAAATATATGCCACCATATGATCTAGTCAGTCCCCTCTAGGTTTTTATCCCAGAGAGATGAAAGTGCATATTCCATGCAAAGATTTGTACATAAATGTCCATAACAGTTTTATTTGTGACTTTTCAAAACTGAAAACAACTTAAATGTCCATCAGCAAGGAAAGGGATAAATTGTGATAAATCCATACAACAAAATATCACTTTGCCATAAAAAGAAACTAACATGTTACATCATACAGAATCTCAAATTTTTTATTCTGCTGTAGAAAGAAAACATAAAAAAAATGTGTATGCAGAACAAGGGCAGTACAGACTATATAATCTACAGTGACAAAAAGGAAATCAGAGTTAGGGTGTGAGGGAAGGATTTAAAAGCGGTAGAAGGGACTTTTGGGGGTGATGAATGTATCCTTTATCTTTATTATGGTAATGATTTGATGAGTAAGTTTACTTCTCAAGTGTATCAAAATGTACCCTTTTAAAATTAGTTCTTACCTTAGGAAGCTAGGAAAAGAAGTGCAAGTTAAATCTCAAATAAATAAAAGGAAAACAATAAAGATCTTAGTAAAAAGCAATAAAACACAAAGGGATGAAAAATAAAATCAGTGAAATCAAAAACTGATTCTATGAAAAGATCAATATAACTGTAACCCTGTAGCCAAATTGGCCCCACAATAAAGATATCACAAGTTACCAAAATCAGTAATGATTACTGGCATATCACAATAAATCCTATAGACATTAAACAATAACAGGGAAATATTAAAATTTCTGCCAATAATTTTGATTGGGTAAAAAAGTGGACTCAAATCATCAAAATTGGCTTTAAAAAAATAGTAGAAAATCTGAAGCCTTTTACATTAAGTTTATAAGTCTCATACATTAAGTTTTATACATTACACTGAATTTATAATTAGAACTTTAGCACATAGAAAATTCTAATAAAAGACTGTTATACTTGTGAATTTTGTCAAACACTTAAGGGAGAACACCTTCTTAGGAAATAAAGTGGGAGATACACATCTTGCTCATTTTTGGAGGTCGATATTATAAAAAATAGAGGGAAATAAACATCACAGGTCATTATCCCTCATGGATTTGGGTACAAAGTTCTCAGCAAAACATTAGTAAATTTTTAAAAGTAGCACACTGAATACAACATATGAGATATGAAACATTAATGCATCATAGACTAGCGGGGTTTAACCAAAGAAGGTAAGGCTATCTAATATTTGGGAAATAGTTAATGATATTCTAGGAATAAGAAAAACTCATGACTCTTTTTACTGATATGTCAAACCATTTTAAAATTCAATAGCCATTAATGACTAAAAAAAATAAGCTCTCACAAACTAGAAGTAGATGGAACTATTCAAAGTGATAAAGGAAATATTTTTTAAAACCCACAGTTAACAAACTTCATAGAGGAATAAATAACATTTTCCCCAGATTGGGAATAAAAGGACAAGACTGTATATTCTTAGCACTTCTATTTAAACATCATCTTCTATTTCAATTGTAGATATTACAATTAATCAAGAAAAGGGGGGGGGAGAACAAGAATTGGAAATAACTGCCATTCATTAAAAAAAATATATTGTCCTAATAGAAAATCCTAAGGGACTATATGGAAATACTATTTTAACTAATTAATTAGTCTAACTAAAAGCTATAGATCGTTCTATATACCATCATTGAACAACTGCAAAGAAAATAGAAAAAACAATTCTATTTACATCATATAAAGATTTAAAATACTTAAAGATAAATTGATTAATTTTTGTTTTTTCTGAAAAAATTTTAATTAGCTTATGACACTGTGTCTGATTGAGGGGAATAAGTTAACACCTGTTCAAATGAACATAACTATACCACACCCACCACCAAGGTGCCCACAGTCCTCCACCACAGTCCATCGGGCTTCCTCCACACTTTGTTCTCCACCCCACAACTCACCTTCTGGTAGCCTCAATTCTGAAATCATATTTCTATGATTTGTTTTATTGTCTAAGGATAAATTTAATAAAATGTATGCAAGACCTTTATACTAAAAACTATAAAACATCACTGAAACAATCAAAAAAAAATAGGACCCTGCCTGGTGGCGCAGCGGGTTAAAGCACAGCACTAAGAAGATAAAGCTACTTCATCATGAGTTCATACCCCACCCGCCCCAGAGGTGACCACATGGCCCCACAGACCTCTCCTGGCCCACCAGCTGCTCCCTTCAGCAGTGTACTTTATGTACTTCGTCGATCTGCCTGTTCCATTTCCCACTCTGCCTCTGGTGAATCCTCTCACCGCCCCTGCACCTCTGGCCTGTACCCCAGTCCTGTATGCACTAATTTAAAAAAAAAATCAAAGAAGTAAACTAAATAAATAAAATAAATATACCACAAGCATGGGTTGGAAGACCTTTACTGTTAAGATGGCAATTTTCCTCAAATTGATTCATGAATATTGGGAAAACTCAATCCAAATGCAAGCAAGTAGAAGATGACTGTTGAATATAAACTCTATGAAAAAACAAAGGCTCTAGATGACCCAAAGCATTATCTGAAAGAAATCGAAAGATACCTGATAAAGAATTTTAATAAAGCTATAAGGGAGAAACAAACACCATAAAATGGTGCCAAGAAATGAGTCATATAGATTATGAAATAAAATTGTTTATGTTTTACCAAGAAGACATACAAGGTGCTCTATAGCACTAATCATTACAGCAATGCAACTCAAAACCATGGTAGTAGGATATCATCTCACACCAGTTAGAAAAGCTACCATCAAGACCTCCCTGGTGGCACAAAGGGTTAAGTCTGAGCCCAATGAAGCTGTCTGCAACAGGAGATCCCCTGCCAGGGAGCTGACTCCATCCCCTGTCAGGGAGCTGACTCACATGGCATAGAATACCTCGCCTGTCCTGCCTGCTGCTCACCTCAGCAATGTGTTTCAGTCAATCCACCTGTTCTGCTCCCCCCTCTGCCTCACCCCTCAATCCTCTGGCCTGTACCCCAGCTCTTGTATGCATAAATAAATGAAAAAAAAAACGTTTTTTTAAAAGGAAGAGCTATCAGCAAAAAGAAAAGGTATAGCAAGTATAAGCAAGGGTGTGGAGAATTGCATACTGTTGGCTACAAAGTGAGTTGGTACAACCACTATGAAAAACAATATGGAGATTCCTCAAAATATTGAAACTAGAATACCCTTTGATCCATCAATGCCCCTTTTGGATACATCTCCAAAAAATTGCAATCATGCTATTGTAGTGATATCTTACTCCTGTTGTCATCGTAGCATAATTCACAACAGCCAAGGTAAACAACCTGTCAACAGATAAACAAATAAAGAAGATAAAGGGTACAAATTTCCAGTTAGAAAATTAGCAAGTGTAAGGATTTAATGTACAGAATAGTACTTATAGCTAATAACTGTTTATCAAATCCTTTAATTCTGCTAAGAAAATTCTCACCGCAAAAAGTATAAGTAGTAGGGCCCTCCCTGGTGGCGCAAGGGGTTAGAATGCAGCACTGCAAACTAACCACAGCCACTTCAGTGGGAGTTCAATGCCCAGCCCCGGAGGTGATCCACATGGCGTGGCAGACCTCTCCTGACCTGCCCGCTGCTCCCCTCAGCAGTGTTACTTCCTCAATCTGCCTGCTCTGCTCCCTACTCTGTCTCTGGTAAATTCTCTCATCACCCCTGTACCTCTGGCTTGTACCCCAGTTCTGTATGCATAAATAAATATTTTTAAATGTAATAGCTAATTCTATAGTAATTATTTTGCACTTTATAAATGTACCTAATTATTTTTTAATTTATAAATGTACCTAATCAATAAGTTGCACACCTTAAACTTACACAATGTTGTGCCATTTATATTTCAATATAAAAAGAAGAGTCTAGATTCACAAATATTTGGGGAACTGATGTTTTAAAACAACCCTAAGCCAATCAGCAAGAAAAGATATTTTTAATAAGTGATGCTTCTCTCATGAGCTTATATATAAAGAAATTGCAAGTCAAGTCAAATGACAGAGAAAATGATAATATATCATAACCAATTGGTATAGAATATATACCTGGTATAGAATAATGTGAATCAGTCAGTTTAATTTTCCATTTCACGAGAAAGAGGACATAGTTATTTGATCATTCTTTAGATGCAAAATATGACCTATCAAAATTCAATGTATACTAATGTTAAAATGTTTCATTAAGGATAGTATGGAGCTTTGACCTGATTTTTTTTATTAAAATACAATTATTGTTCTTAAGAGTGAACTATAGAATGCTTTTTCACAAAATAAGGCACTAGACAAGAATGCTTGCTAGACAAGAACGCTATTCAGTATTACCCTCGGGATTCTAGACAAATCAATAAGAAAGAAAAAAAATCAAAATTCGAGAGTGAAGAAATAAAATTTTCTTTATTCACCATTGACATGATTGTGTGTGTAGGAGATTGAAAAGAATGTATGAATTATTGCTATTAATATTTCAATTAAGTAATGTCACCAGATACATGACCAGTATACAAAGATAAATTTTATTTTTATATACCTGCAATGGACAAAATTAATAATTTTTTAATCATGAAATATAACATTGTAAAATTTTCAAATACCTAGGCATACCTTTACCAAACAATAAGAAAATCCATTACACTAAAATCTATACAATATCTTCTAGACTACAAGATTTGAAAATGAGACATTATAGTACTATGGGACAACAGGGTACACACAAATAAAGTAAATTAAAATCTATTCCTATCTAAAATATTGCACAAAAACAAATTCCAGGCTGAGTAAAGACATAACAGGAAAATGTAATTTAAAATTTACAATAAGTTACCTGACGATGTCTTGTAACCTCAGTATAGGTTATGTTAAAGCAGACACAATCACACAGATCATAAAATGAAAGATGAATAAATGTGATGAGAGTGGACTTTGCAAACTTCTAAGCAAAAATGTCCCATACAATTTTGAAAGTCAAGATACATACTGGTAGAAAAACTTTCACTTATGTAATCACACAGGATTAGTAATCACATATATTTTTAATTGGATTACGAAAGTGATAAACAAACAGCACTATAGGGAGAAAATGGCATAAAAAATGAATAGGTAATTCACAAAGGAGAAAAATAAATGGCCAAGGAACATATGGAAAGATGCACAATCTTGCCAGTAATCAGGGAAATGCAAATCAAATCCACAAAGAGATATCATTTTACACCCATCAGATTGGAAAATATTAAGCCATCTGACAATGCCAATTGTTGGCAAGGACTCTCATCCACTGGTGGGAGTGTAAATTTGTACAACCATTTTGGGGAACAATTTGGCAATACCCTGTGGAGATTAAGATATGCATATCCTTGCACCTAGAACTCCTACATCTAAGTATATACCTTAAAATTCTTACATATGTGCACCAGGAGATGTGTACAAAAATTGGAAACAACTTACATGTCCATCAATGGAAAAAAGCATAAATTAATGTTGGTATATTTATACAATTGAATACCATATAGAAATTAAAATGAATGAACTAGAATTACATATATCAACATGTATAAATCTTTTTAAAAAACAGAAATGTACTTAAAAATAAAAGTTGTGGGATGATACATATGGCATAATAGGATGGATATAAACCCAAGAATATGCAAAACAATACCATGTATTATTTATGGACACATATGTAGTAAAAATATTTTTAAAACATGATAAACACTAAGTTTGAGATGGGACTATATTTCTGGATCAGGAAGCAAATGAATGGGATTGTGGAAAGTAATAGAGATGGAGCCAACTGTTTTTGTATTATTTTATCTCTTAACAGAAAAATGAAAGGTCTGAAACAAATATAGCAAAATGTCAAAATACACTAAAGATAGGTGGCAGGTACATAAGTGTCTGTTAAACTAATCTGGTGGTGTGCTGGTAAATTTAACTGGCTCTGCTAAAGAAAAGTCCTGATTTGTAGCCTTAGCTAATTTTCAGAGCATAAATACTCCACTATGACCAATTTCAAACTACCTACGTGACTCTACTGACCACAAAGTTGGGAATAGATTCAGACAACAGGTCCTTGGAAGGCAAAAGGACTCCAACACACCATTGTATTGTGCTTTCAGCACGAAATAGAGGATAATGTAATGCAAAATTAATTTTTAAAGCACAGTTGTATATGGTAAGAAGCCAGAGTGAAGGTATTCTGTAAAAAGCAAAGAGTGTTTCATCCTCTATCCTTCATTCCTCCCTCCTCATGCCATAAAAATCCCAGGTCTCTAAAACCTAGTTAGGAAGTAGCTGATGTGATGGGATTCACCAGGACTTTCTTTTTTTTTTTTTTTTTTAATTTTCAAAAAGTTTATTTTTATATCATTTTGTACATTTTTTTTCCATCTCAATTGTAATCCCCACGGGTTTCCCATCACCAAGTCACCCGTGTGCCATCACCATAATCCCGTGCATTTCCCTCCCCCCCCCCACCCCCCGTTTTTGATCCCATTCCCCACTCCACCCCTGCAAAATGTCTCTGGTATATGGTTGTTCATTATTTTTATTATTTTCTCACCTTCACCAGGACTTTCTTACCTATAGTGATAGTGATATTTTCTTGCTCTACCTCCGTACTTGCACGGAGGCATCCAAAAACATGGTTACATAGAGACCTGAAGTTTCACACACAGGACTTGAGAATAGGCAGGTTTGTGACCTGTAGACCCATATCCCCAAATCAGATAGAAATAAATGGTCAAGGAGCCCTACAAGATGCCATCAAAGTAAAGATGCAGGGCTCACCTCTCAAATACACAAAACTGATGCAAAATAGAGTCAAAATCAAGATGAAAGACCTATCAACACACAGTGGGAGCATCAGTCAACTGAAGGGATAGGAGAAACTTTAAGTTTGTTTAAAGTAGCAGTAGGGTAGTACAGCCCCCAAGAGGGAGGACTGGCTGTGGAGCTGAGCCCCTAAAACTATTGACTTTGGTACAAATCAACATCAATGCTCCTGTGACCCCGCACTCTACTGGGTAAGGGGATGCTTGAGCATCCAAGACAGAGGGTGATTACAGAGGTGAGGGCACAGAGCAAGAACTACTGACTTGAATCTGAGTCTCAAAACACAGTAGTATGGCTGTAGCCTGAATTGGGTCCAAGCACTTGAACTTCCTTAGAGAAGAGACCACTAATGAAGTCCAGGTTAAGATAACACCTGCCACCCCCTATCCAGGTTGAGAACTCTAGAACACTTGCCAACCCTCATAAAGAAATGCTTTACAACAGGAATTTCAAATTCCTTAGTCTACTGAGGTGATCATTTATTAAAGATCTTCTTCCCCTTACTAAACCCATACCAAAAAAAAAAAAAAAAAAAAAAAAACCACGGGAGAACACAGTACAAATGCCAGACCAAAAAAAAATAAAAAAGCCTGAAAGGACCTCTGACTCAGTGGAGTGGCAAAACATCACAGAAGGGGAATTCAGGGCAACAGTGCTGGCAGTGCAGATGGAATAAAGGAAAGCAACAGAGGATATAAAACAACAACATAGTAAAGATGATGGAAATATGAGACAGCTTCATTCTGAAAAATTGAGTTAAGAAGCATACTTGATCTAAAAAAAATACAATTGAGGGTTTTAACACCAGACAAATAGGAGACAATTAACTTGAAAATACAACATTAGCAACATAAGACTAGAGGACAAAGTAGATTTAAAAAAAAGAAAATTTAAAAAGTGGAAACAGTATAAGCGGCCTCTGGAACAACTTAAATAGAAATAGCATCCATATCACGGGGATTCCAAAAGGAAAAGACAAAGAGAGAGGCAAAGAATCTCTATGTAAAGAAATAACCACTGAAAAGTTGTGATTCAAAAGTTGAGACAAGAGGTCCAAGATCAAATAAAAGAATTCTAGATTGGCATACATCAAGCCACATAATAATAAAGCTGTTGAGAACCAACAATAAGGACAGAATACTAAAATTACCAAGAGAAAATAAGCTAGTTATAAGGGAATATAGATCAGACTATTAGCAGGTTTTCAACAGAAACATTACAAATAGGAAGGCACTGGAAAGAGATACTTGAAATACTTAAAGCTTCCAGTCCAGAATCCTCTACCCAACAAGATCTATGATCTAGACAAAAGGAGAATTAAGAAGCTTGACTAAAATGCAAAACTAAATGAATCAACACCAAGCCACATCTGAAAGAAATCCTAAAGGGATTATAATAAAGCAACAGAACAATGAATATCAAGCAAAAAGATACATAAAATACTTAACATGGAGGAGGAGGAGGAAAGTAAATATGTGGCCCATTAGAACTAGCCAGAGACCAGATTGTCCAGTGGGTCAAATAAATATAGATAGACTATAGATAAAACAGTAGAACCTTCAAACAAGAAAATTATATAAGTAACACATAAGACAAAGTAAGTGAGACCTAAACAAAACACATTGGGAGTACTCAAATAAAAAGGCGGGAGGGTATAAGTCTCAGCACTGTCACCATTGACTTGAGTTTTATTCCCAGTCAGGGAGCTGACCCACATGGCACAGCAGACCTCTCCCGCTCTCCCACTGCTTCCCTCAGCAGTGTATTTCAGTAAATCCACCTGTTGTGTCCCCCACTCTGTCTCTGGTAAACCCTCTCACATACACCTCCCACACCTCTGGCCTACACCCCAGTTCCTCTATGGAAAAATAAATTTTTAGAAAAAGATAAGTTAAACCAAAAATATAACAAAACAGCAATAAACACTTATATCTCAATAATCACCTTAAACTCAATGGCTTGAACTTGCCATCAAAAGATGTAGATTAGTTGAATGGATTTCAAAATAAAGCCCAACATTTATTTACCAGAAACTCACCTTACAACAGAGAGAAACCTAGACTTAGAATTACTGGCCTAACCACTATAGAAAGCTGTTTGGAGGTTTCTCAGCTGCTAAAAATTGAGCTTTCATATGATCCAGCAATTCTACTCCTAGGTATTTACCCAAAGGACACAAAAAAACATTAATTCAAAGGGACACCTGCACCCCTATGTTTATTGCTTCACTTTTTACAATAGGGAAGAAGTGGAATCGATCAAGAAGATGTGGCACATATACACAACGGAATATTAATTAGCAATCAAAAAAGACAAACTCATGCCATTTGTGGCAACATGAATGGAGCCAGAAGGCATCATGCTTACTGAAATGAGTCAGAAAGAAAAAGAATGTGCTAGATGGTTTCATTCATAGCAGAAATGTAAGGAGTCAGAGTGGGGAGAGGGGAAGTAATTGCAATAAAGTAAAAATGAAAATCAACTAACAACTATAAACAAGAGGCATTCTATAGGGGAGGAGAGGGAAATAGGATCAAATCTGGGGCAGGAAGAGCACACAGGACTATGTTCATGGCCCATGGGTGAAGTGGTGGTGGGAAGTCCATAGGGACTACAACTGGGGTGAAAAAAATGTACAAAGCGAAGATATATGTGTGTGTGTGTGTGTGTGTATACATATATATACACATATATATAGATATATATGTATATATATATACACACATATGTGTGTGTGTATATACACATATATAATTTAAAATAGAATAAAATAAATGAAAAAGAAAAGGTTGGAAGACAGATTTATAAGCAAAGGACAAAAGAATTGAATGCCTTAGAACCAAGCTAACACTAAAACCTGTACAATGAGAACTATAAGTACTTGTGAATGGAATAAGGAAATGGAAGGCTATCCCAAATGGACTCCTGGATGGGGATTATCAATTTAATCAAAATGTTTCTCTTGCCTAAAGTGAAAATAAATTTAACATAATCTCCATCAAAATCCCAGCAATGTTTTTCAAAGAAACTGGAGAAAAATATTTAAATTTACATGGACCCATAATAGACCTCAAATTGCCAAAACCTTAAGAAGGAGAGAAATGGAGGCATCACAGCAGCTGATTTCAAACTTTACTATAAAGCAACAGTATAAAAAAGCAATAGTTGTTGACATGAAAATAGATACACACATCAATGGAGCAGAATTGAAAGTCCAAAAATAAATCCCCACAAATACCAGCATCTGATCTATGATAAAACATCCATGACCACAAGATGGGAGGGAAGACAGTCTCATTCATACATGGTGCTGGGACAACTGGTAAACCATATAAAAGAAGAAAATTGGCTTACTCACTAACATAATACACAAAATGAACTTGAAATAGATTAAAAATTTAGATAAAAGAAAAAGATTTAGGGCCTCCCTGGTGGTGCAAGGAGTTAAAGCACAGCACTATAAAGCTCTCTGCAGCTACTGCAGCACAAGTTTGATCCGCCGGCCATGTAGCTGACCCACATGGCATGGCAGACCTCTCCTGTCTCACCTGCTACTCCCCTCAGCATTGTATTTTAGTCAATCCACCTGTTCTATTCCCTACCCTGTCACTGGTGAATCTTCTCACCTCACATGCCTCTGTCCTGTACCCCAGTTCTTGTGTGCATAAATTAAAATCTTTAAAAAAAAAGAAAGAAAAAGATTTAGATGTAAGACCTTCAACAACAAACACATAGAAGAAAACATTGAAGATATGTCCATGATATTAACAATAAAGATACATTTAGTAACTCAAACCCTACAGCAAGGAAATTAAAAAGAAAAGTAAACAATGGGTTATATCAAGCTCAGAAGCTTCAGTCCAGCAAAAGGAAATACAAGATGGTTAAGTAGACCCCCCTCCTAAATGGGAAAAATTTATAGAATACATAGCTGATAAGGGATTAATGTCCAAGATATAGAAGAAATTCATACAATTCAACAACAAAACTCAAATGACCCAATTAATAAATGGGCGGCAGATGTGAACAGACAATTCACTAGAAAGGATATCTGAAGGTCAAAAACAAATGAAAAATTGTTCATCCTCAGACCTAATAAGAGAGATGCAGATTAAAGATCTACTTCACCTCATACCATGAGAATCATACATCTCAAAGAGACCCCCAACAGTGTGAGAGAAAATGGGGAGAAAAAAGAAACCTTCTTACACTGTTGGTGGGAGTGTGAACTGGTCATTATGGAAAGCAATCTCCATAATCCAAAAAAATTAAAACTGGGGCTCTCCCTGGTGGCACAGCGGGTAAAAGCACTGCACTATGAGGCTCTCCGAAGCCACTGCAGCACGAGTTCCATCCCCAGCCAGGGAGCTGACCCACAGGGCACAGCAAACCTCTCCTGACCCGCTCCCCTCAGCAGTGTGTTTCAGTCGAATGGCCTGTTCTACTCCCCACTCTGTCTCTGGTGAATCCTCTCAACCACACCTCTGGCCTGAACCCCAGTTCTGTAGCATAAATAAATAAATCATTTTAAACAAATTAAAACTAGAAGCATTATATGCCCCCAGCAATGCCACTCTTGGGCATCCATCCACAGAATACGAAACCATCAACCAAAAAGCCCATCTGTTCCCCGACATTTACAGCAGCTTTATTTACAATAGCTAGGGTATGGAAGTAGCCTCAATCTCCTTCAATGGATGATGGCTCAAAAAGATGTGGAATCTTATTCCATGGAACGCACCAGCTTCCCTGGAATTCTGTGGAACACATCAGGGAATTTTACATAGCCACAGGAAAGACGAAATGCAGCCTTTTCGACAAGATAGAGGGAATATGAAAAAATAAATACAGCAAAACAGTCAGAAAAATAGACAAATATTGGACCTTCGTGTAACAAGTAACGGTATTAAACATTTTTATCAACACACGTCCCAAGGTCCCTGAGGTTAAGAGGGAGGAGGAGGGAAAGGGACAAGAGGGGACCAGAGATGGCAGCAAGAAGAGGAGGGATAAATAATAGATAAATAAATGATACATACATACAAAATGAAAGAAGTGGTCAGGAATGCTGCATTCTCTCTGTGCTCAGGCTCCTGGAACATTGGTACACACACACACACACACACACACACACAGCAGCTCCTCTTTATAATCTGACTTGATGGTAAACCCATCTCATAACAATCTCATTGGAGCCTCTAGTTCCTCTCTTTCACTAGCAGAAACAGTATGGAAGTTACTGGAGTTTTTGTTCAACTTAAACATTTTTTCAGTTGTAGAAATGAATGTCCAGGGAGAGAAGGGATGTTCCCAAAGCCACAGAAGTGACAAGACCAAAATGTCAGTCCGCTGTGTTCTGACTCCAGCCCAGCTCATCCCACCCACCCCTACCCTCAGCCCAGAAGTCAGCTCTACCATCTCTGTGACACCAGCCCTTATCTCCTTCCATTGAACTGGAAAAGGGGGCACATGAAGACCAGCAGAAAGACAAGTGGGTGGAGGTTCAGATGGAGCAACTCATGAGAATCGCCTGGGGAAATTTCTTACCTGCGGCAAGGTAGAAAATGGTCATAACTTCCTCCCCAAGGTCCAAAGACGGGTGGAACTCGCCAGGGAAAAATTTCCTTTTGGAGGAAGAAAAAGGCCAGGTTCTTCCTACCTGGTAGCACCGTGAAGCAGAATAACCCAGTTTTTCTCATCTTCCAGAACCATCATTCACTAACCTGTGACTGTGAGCGCCAACAGCTAACTTCTCTGAGACTCAGCCTCATAGGCAGAAAGAGTTATTCATGGGCTGAGAAGGTGGTGGTAGAGTTAAGTGATGTCACAAACATAAAGCCTTCAGCACAGAGACTGACCCCAGATTAAAGTCCCCAAAGATATCGATCCTCTTACTGTCACCCATAAAACACTCAGCATGTTTTATGTACTCCCAGGTTAAGTCTAATAACCAACATTTACTAGCACTGTGTATGAGAAGCGCCTCCCTGATCTCCACAACAGTACTAAGGCAGGACTTGTTACACCCATTTTACAGATGACAAAGTTAGGGTTTTGTGACAAGACTAAAATGAATTCATTGCATTCAGTCAGAAGCACAAGCAAGATTCCAAACCAAGGGCAACTAACCCCATATTTTTTACTTTTGGCTGGCCATCCTCTAATTTGGTAGCAACAACTAGGAAGACTAAAGCCTGGAGCAGTCTCTTCCAGTTGCACTAGAGCGAGTGGAAGGCTTCTTGGAGGAGGTGACCTAATAGGGAATGGGAAGGGAAAACCTAAGAGATTGGATGAACAACATCTACAGTAGCAAAAGACAGAGCAGGGCTGGATCACCATGCTGGTGATCTGGAAACAGACTCACACACTAACACGATCATGGGGTCTTCCCTGCCCTGCCAGACTCCCATCATCCTGGGCGGGGCAAAAGAACCCCTGACAGTGGGAAGCAATCTACTTAGGCTCTGCACAGGCAGGCCCTGACGCCAGACTGCCTACATTTCAAGCTTAATTTTGCCATGTACTAACTGTTTGTTCCTGGTAAAATTACTCAGTCTCTCTGTGCATCCAATTACCCAGCTGTAAAATAGACTTAATAATACTAGCAAATTCAGGTAACATAAAGGCTAAATTAGGTGATGAATATGAAGCACTTAGCCCAGCGCCTACACATAATAAGCTCTCATACACGTTAGCTGTTTCTTAGGTCGCTGGCAATATCATTTCAATTTTGAGATACTACACTTCGAATAGTCCTAAATATTGGACTGTTGGATTAATTTATTCTAAAAAATGAACTGCCTTGGGAACTTGGACACATAGAATTTCAGCATCTCAGAATCATTAAGTATTAGACTTCTAGAATTATAGAACCTTCAAGCCTTAGAGTAAAATTACAGTTCAAGCCAATAAAATTTGTAATGTAAATTTCCCCTAAATGCTGTCCTCCTTCTCTGTCCTTTGGGAATTGGAACTATTATTTTGTCACCAGGATCCTTGACTTTTCTCCCCGGAAATATATGTTTTATTATTATTTTTGTTTCAAGGAGAAGCATTATGTTCTTTTTTCCCCTCCCCTCTTCTTTTTGCTCTCTTTTACTGAGAATATGATGTGATGGGTAAAATATCAAGTGCAATAAGTCAAAATTTCTGACAGAAATAATAGAGGCCGCATCCATTTCCAGCCGTTCTCCCAGTGATAACAATTAAGCCCTGGACAGTTTGAACTTTTTACAAAGAATTAATGATGCATGTGAACAAGGGGGAGAACAATTGCTAATAATTTATGAAGTCTTCGCCAGCTCAAAGTAGGAGGTTTGGTAAAGTGAGGGGGGAAGCTTTGAAAGGTAAACACTTTGAAAAGCCATTCTGAAGATCTGCCCTGTCAATTGAGAATTTACTACATTCCATTAAACAACCTAAAATAACTTCTATGGTAATCACCCTTCAGATACAGGCGCCGGTGCCGACAAAGGTATTATTAAGTTAAATTACCCTAAAAGTGTTGGATTGACAGAAAGGTTCAGTCAATGGTTTGGAAAGCCGGGGTCCCTAAATGACACCAGCAAACAGATACTGATGTTCTGGGACTGGAGAACTTGGCTTTCCAAGACCTGGCGCTAACAGGATTTCAATTTGAGCTTTTAAATATTTCATGTTCCCCCTGCAGATCTCAGAATAAGGGCTGTAAGATTCGCAGAGATGGAGACCAGGGCCCCCTCCTTGCCTTCCAGGATTGGAGTGGAACCAAACAGAGACCTATATGGTGAGGGAGGTTTGTCTCTTCAAGGAGACAAGGGAGCGGTAGAGAGAAGACACCATCTGGGGTTGAGTGGAGAGGAGTTAGGAATCTTGACTGATGGGTAAGAGAAACCCACTTCCACATCTCCAATGAAATATCCCTTCCTCAAGGCTACCCACAAGTCCACAGCATCATTCCACTCCAGCCTAACAAGGGTTTCTTCTCTTCTGATTCTCAGGGCTCCCCAAAGCCAACCCCCCAGGATGCACATCACAGGACCTGCTAACAACACTTAAGGCAGTGCAATTAATACAGAATGCATTGGAAGAAAGGTGACCACATGATAGTGTGAGCTCAGTTCCCAAGCCAAACACACATGGATGCCCAACACAGAACTTCGGACACACAACATCCCACCCTCCCCCACCAAGGTCCAACCCCCAGAATAGCCTCATACTCTCCCCAAAGAATACCCATCCTCATGCATATATTAATTCATCTAGCTGTTGAACTTGACACATGGTTTTGCTTTCCTTTACTCAAAATTATGTTTGTATGGAATACTATACAGCAATCAAAAAGATAAACTCGTGCCATTTGCAGTAACATGGATGGAGCCAGAAGGAATAAGTCAGGAATAAATGAAATAAGTCAGAAGGAAAAAGAAAAATACCAGATGGTTTCACTTATAGGAGGAATATAAGGGATCAAGAAAAAATAATAACGATAAACAACATTCCTTACTGTGCATCAGGAGCCCACAACAAAACAAAAATAAATAAGTCAACTGACAATTATAAATCAAGGGAGAGGAAGGAAGAGCACAAGGGACTATGGAGATGGTGCATGTGGGAATGGGTGGTGGGAATTCTATGGGGACCACACCTGAGGGGGGAAAAGCAAGCAGTGTAAGAAAAAAACTAAATTTAAAAAATTGTATTCGTGAGATTCCTATTTCAGTTTACTCATTGTCCTGGGTGCTTAGTTTTCTACCATGTGAAAGCCCCCACCTCTGTAGCCTTGCATAGTGAGTTGCATCTGGGTTGTCTCCACTTGGAACGAATTCAAATAGTGAAGCTATAAACTTTCTTTTCCAAGTCTCTTGGAGCACATATGGATGTCTGTCTGTTGGATTTATACCAAGAAGTGGAATTGCTGGATCCTAGGATATGCAAAAGCCAGGCTTCAGTAGATGCTGACAAGCAGATTTCCCAAACGGTTGTGTCAATTTCATCTCCCACCAGCAAGTAGAATAGTTTCCGTTACTCCACATTCTCAGCAACACGTGGTATTTCAGAGCTTTTTAAATATTTTAACCATCATGGTGCGTGTACAGGGGTTTCACACTGTGATTTTAATCTGCATCATTCTGTTTACTGATGCCTGAAACTGAATGGCTGTGTGTAGCAGGGATTTTAATGCCCATTTTGGTGCAGTGCCTATTCATGTCTGTTGCGTATTTCTCTATAGGGTTGTCTGCCTTTGCCTGTGGGAGCCCATTGTACTGTCTTGCTCTGAACTCTTTGTCAAGTGGATAAATTCCAAATATTTTCTCCCACTGTTCTCTACCTTTTCTTTCTCTTCATAGTATCTTTCAATGAACAGACATCCTCCATTTAAATTTTAATCTTAAGTTCAATGTGATTTACCTATTTTGGGCACACACAATTTTCATTGAGTGCTGCTGGGAAAAGAACCAAGGTGGCTTGGCAGACTAATCTTACTTCACATATGCCTAAAATGAGGAAATCCAATAAAGGATGGCGCCTTAAACATTTTCTACATAACATGTGATGTTCTACCTAAAGCCAGCACCTGCCCTACACACGCATTCATTCAGCCCATAAATATCTTTTTTAAGAACCAGCTAGGGGCTAAATGCTGTCCTCAGCCCTGAGGGGAACAGCCCTATTCTTAAGGAGCTTATGTCCTAAAGGGAGGTGAAGACCATGCACTTGTCAATAAGTGTGTCGGGGGGAGAACTTCCAGGGCTGTGTTGGCACATGCAGAAAGGGAAAATCAAAAGGGTGACAGGAGTATGGTGACGGGACGGGCTGTAGTGACCTGTCTGGGGTGATGCTTAAGCTGACAAGCGAATGATGAGAAGGAATTGGTCTTGCAGAGCCCTAGACGGAGAAATGCTAAACCTCTTGGTGTTGGAGGGTCGCAAAGGAAGGGAGAGGAGCTTGTGTACATTAGGGGTGGGAGGGGGGGAGGTGGAAAGAGACCCAGTTGGGTTGTGAAGGGTCAAGGTCGCGAGTCATAACTGTTAGGGGGAAATTGTATCTGGTTTTCCATTCAAATGATGACTCTTGCTTCTAGGTGAGCAATAAGTTATAGATGAATGAAAAGAATACAGGGGATCCCTCCCCTTGGTTGAGGTATTGCAAGTAGAGACCAGGATTCCTGGGCTGGAAATAAACTGTGACAGCAAAGCCACCATCCTCATGTGGTCACACAAATCACTCTCAAGTTCTCTTCAAGACAACAAAGATGATCGTCCTCCCTACAGTTGTAAAACCCTTTCCTAGAAGGAGATGGGTTCCCCCTGCCTGAAACCACAGCACCTTGGAAGCGGAGGGAGGCCCTAGGGTTCTCGGGTCCTGTTCCCCACCTCCCATGGCACTGCATGGTCACCTTCAGCCATGAACCTGTTTCTTTCTTTCTAGCCCAGTTGGACCCTCCAAGAGAAAGGGGAAGAAAGGACTTGTCTAGAGCAGTCCCGTGGCCTTCCAAGAAGTGAGCACACCCTCTCTGGCATCTCACAGAGATTCCTCCGGAGCTCAACCAGCCATTCCTTACAGAGTCAGGAGCCCACACTCTGCCAGGAAAGGAGACGAGCAATTGAAGACAGAGCGGGGTCAGGGGCAGAGATGTGGCTGTGAGTGGTGCTGGGCACCCGCAGCTCTCCCTGCAGGCTGTCACTGCTTCTGTGGTCATTGTTGCAGCTCTTTTCATTGTTACTATTCAGAATAATATATAGTATTGTATTATTGAAGGTTGTTTTGTGTGAAAATCTGCCCCAATCTGCCCCCTGTACCCATTTGCATCTTTTCCAGATATCAGACAACAGGACAGGGGACAATCAGCACCATTCTGCACCCACTGTTAATTCTATTCTTCCCTCCTTCCTTGTAAACTTGCATTAACTGCTTAAGACTAAGCCCAACTACCACATCTGTCTGTCTGTCTGTCTGTCTGTCTGTCTCTCTCTCTCTCTCTCTCTCTCTCTCATACACACACACACACACACACACACACACACACACACACACCAGAGACACACACACACACAGAGGATATGCCTTTCCTCTTCTGTGTCTCACACCCGAGAATTTTACATGTGGGGTGGGGGGGCTTGCATTTTGGGCTGCCCCTGGGCACTAAGTGACTCTAGGGCATCTTCCCATAAAGAGAATGTGGCCATATCTGGGACATGCTAGGCACTCACAGGCTACCAGCTCTGTGTTCAACATTTCCCAGCCCTCCGATACCCTAGAATGTAGGTGACACTGTTATCCCATTTTACAGCCCAGTAAAACTGAGACTTCAAAAGGTGTAGCAACCCTTCCCTGCTCGTCCTCTGCCCAAAGGCCCTTCTGGCTCATGCAGTGAGCCATGCCCTCCTGGAAACCAGATGTAACCCCAAGACTGCCTTCTAAACGTGGCTTCTCGTGTGCCAGGACTTGATGCTCTGTCTTCTCCACTACGCTCCCAGAACCACAGCGTCAGAGACGGTCGCCCAGATCACCCTGGTTTCCAGAGCAGGAGATTGAGCAAGTGCCCAAAAACAATTATGGAGAGTAGAGAGAATGATGGGGAGGAGAGCCACACAAAAGGAATAAAAAGGGTAGAAACAGGGTCTCCGGGGCTCTTCTTCTAATTGTGCTATTCTGGAAATGGGAGAAGACATGGGGGCCTGGCATTATTCCCCCAGGAAAACGAGACACTCTGTGGTCTTCCCTCTCAGCTACATGCAGTTCCTGTGAGCCCACAGAGCCCCTGAGCTCTGGAGCCTGCTCTCTGCCACCTGTAGGCCTTCACCTTCATCCTTAACCAGGCTAAGCTGTGTGGGCCCCACACCTTCCTGCTGGGAACTGGAGAAGCAATTAATCCTCTAGGGCCCCCCACTGCTCTCAGGATCCAGAAACTCCTGGAAGCCTGACAGCTGTGTGTGCTCACATCTGGGAGCTGCTAGGGCCTTCCCAGGCTGCTCTGAGTACAGGCTGACCTGTCAGCAAGCTCAGGAAGGGGGTACCCCCTGGGGCAAAAAGTAGAGAAGCAATTTGGGAGAAAGCACTTGTCTCCCTCCTCCCACACTTGTCAAGTGAGGCCAGGAGCCAGCATGCCTCTTCCCAGAGAAGACCAGTCTCCTGCAGATATAGTGAAGCAAGCAAGTAGCCCCTCTAGAATCCCAAAAGCAAGGAAACAAGGCCTACCGTGACCTCTACTGTGCTGTGTGGCCTTGAACAAGTCACTTAACCTCTCTGAATCTGGAAATAATAGTAAATCTACACGTAAGAATAACTCTTTTTTGAAACTGTCAGTGACATTAAATGAGATCATGTATATGAAGGGTTAATCACAGTGCCTGGGGCCTAGGAGCCCTCAATAAGTAGTAGCTATTATTACCTTAGAAGTATTGCTATCTGTAAGTCTTAGAGCTGGTCATTTAGACTAAGTGAGATAATGTATCCAACGCTCTAGACAGAATCCAGCACAAAGTAGCTGCTCAATAATTACTCATTTCCAGTCCAAGTCTGGAGTGCACCTGTTAAACACACTGAAGCCTCCATCCACTACCTGGTCTTTAAGTAGTCTTCAAACTGTCCCAATGTCTGCAAAGGTGGGTGAGTGGGTGGGTGGGTAAATGGATAGATGAGTTATACATCTCCATAACGTGAGGTTCATCTTCATGGTAACATCACGAACTCATGTTCCCCACCCCAAGAGCTGGTGGGCAGACTCTGGTCACAGAATATTGGGTGCCACGGCTTCTCAGAGAGGTGTTCTAGAACTCGTGAAGCCAGCCGTACTGTGTCCACCACACCCTCAGCTTCAGTGGTATCCCAACAGGTGCTGTCACTGCTTTCCAGGACACTCTGGGCTGTCCTCTTTGGAAATTCCCATCAGTAACTGAGGGCCCCCATGCAGCTCTTAATCTGCAAATAAATGTCCTAGAAGGCTGAACTCAAGAATTATTGAATACAGCTCACTCATTTACCATCAATAACTACCATGGCCACTTAAAGAGTGTTTCTAATGTCCAGGTTTCTGTTGGTTGTTTTATTTGTTTAATTGCACTTCATCTCAACGTTCCGATAAGCAAGACCAACTGCATCTATAATGCACATTCACTCAATCTATAATTCTCAATTCCAAAGTAGTAAGTACTTTGCAAATTACTTTCTGAATGACACAAAGTTCTCAGAAATGCCAAGTTACAGCAGCTTTTTTCTAGACCTGATTATGTCATTCTTTCTGTGTCCTCCCCACCCCCCACCCAACAGGTACTTAGTCCTTCTTTGAGGCAGTTCAGTCCTGATTACAGAGAGGAAATATTATTATTGCTGTTGTTGTTGTTGTCATTTTACAGACGAAGACACAAAAGCACAGATAGATTAAGTTAGAAGGGGAAGAATCAAGAATCCAAGTCTGTTTGATTTCACAATGCCCACCTCCTCTTTAGAGAAAACTTTATCTTAAATGCAGAAATTGAGTACCAACAAGGACAGATAGCTTGCCCGAGGTTATTCGCATAGTCCAACCCACAAGCCGGGTGGAAATGCCCTCTCGCGCCTTCTCCCACCGGCCAGATTCCAGAGCAACCTGTTCACAGATTCTCGGGGCGCTCACACGGCTGTGGTAGCCCTCACGCTCCTGCCGTGGGCAGCTCCGGGACCCGTTTGGCTATCAGCAACATAAAACAGAAGACGATATTTCTGGAAGATTTCCTCCTCTTGATGAGAGAGCTTCTGGGGTCTGGGCACCTTTGAAATCTCCCAACGTCAGCCATCATCAGCTGTAACTGGCACCTCTGCTAATAAATTGAGAATGTCACATCTCCCAAACTGCATTATTACCGTTTATAATTTTGATTGTTCATTTGCATACGAAAATTAGTCCTGTGACATGCGTGAATTTTATTTTATTCTTGAACTAATTATAAACAAGAATGCCACATTATTTACATAACTAATTATTGTTCCTTATGTTCCCCTGTTTTTAAATCGGGGGCCCATTCTCTGTTGGTTAACTACGCAGATGAAAAATCCAAGAACATTTCTAAAGTTTAGGAACTTGTTCTATTTGCATCAAATACAAATTCCTTTGAATGAGAGATAATATGCTTTCCATTTTAATAGGCCTAAATTAGGTTGATCTTAATTTATAGCTAATTTGAATGAATAATTCCTGTCTACCTGAGTCTGTTTTTTCAGCAACTCGTTGTAAATGTTTATTAACCCATAAATCTTCTGGCTTCCTTTAGGAGGCGATTCTAAGGGCCCCCCCTAAACTGGAGGGAGTATGGAACAGAGCTGATGGTGGAAGCACAAGAGTAGTTAAGAAACCTTGGTTTAAATCTCTACTCTGGACAGTTGGCTTAACAAATGGTGCTAGTAAAACTGGACTAACATAAACAAAAAAATGAAATTAGACCACTACCTCACATTATGCACAAAAATCAACTCAAAATGGATAAAAGACGTGGGCATAAGACCGGAAGCCATAAAGTATACAGGTAGAAGAAAATATAGGTAAAACACTACAAGACATGTATCTCAACACCTTTGAAGACTCTTCACCCAAAGCAAAGAAAACAAAGGAGAAGTTATATACATGGGACTACATAAAACTGAAAAACTTCTGCACAGCAAAAGAAACATTAACCAAAACAAAGTGACATCCTACTGACTGTGGAAAAAAATCTTTGTACTCCATACAATAGACAAGGGACTGATCACAAAAATATACAAAGAGTTCACTGGAATCAACAAAAAAGTAACCAAAAACCCAGTTGAAATGTGGGCAGAACTTAAAAGACACTTCTCCAAAGAGGAACTGCAAATGGCCAGCAGGCATACGAAAAAATGTTCAACATCCCTCATAATCAGGGAAACACAAATCAAAACGACAATGAGAAACCGTCTCACATCAGTAAGAATGACACATATCCAAAAAAACTAACAACAACAAATGTTGGCGAGGATGTGGTGAAAAAGGAACTCTTACATTGCTGGTGGGAGAGCAAATTGTGCAACCTCTATGGGGTGCTGTGTGGAGATGCCTCAGACTACTAAAAATGAAGCTTCCATGCAGCCCAGCAATTCCACTCCTAGGGATCTGCCCAAAGGACACAAAATCATTAATTCAGAAAGATACATGCACCCCTATGCTTATCACAGCACAGCTTACAGCAGGTAAATCCTGGAAACAACCCAAATGCCCGAAACTAGATGATTTGATCAAAAAGATATGGTGTATACACACACACACACACACACACACACACATATTCAATGGAATACTATTCAGCAACCAAAAAAGATAAACTCATGCCATTCACAGCCACACATGGATGGAGCTGGAAGGGATTATGTTCAGTGACAAAGTCAGAAGGAAAAAGAAAAACAAAAACATCTAATAGTTTCTCTTATAGGAGGGCTTTGAGAGAATCAAATAAGACAGGGGGTGTATTGTTATTACATACAAAAAAAATTAAAAACAGACAATTATAAACCAGAGAGATCCTACAGGGGAGGGGGACAGAGTGGGATCAGAAGGAGGGGGAATGTGGGGGGGGGGTTTATGGTGATGATGGCGGGGGGGGAAGTAAACACTGTTATACAATGAACAATAATGTAAATAGATATATACAAATAAAATAAAATCTCTATTCAGTAAATGAAGTGCTGTGTGCCTTAGGTCAAATGCCTAACCTTCTCTGAGCCTCAGGCTTCTCATTTGTTAAATGAGTGTGCTGAATTAGATGGACCCTGAAGTTCTAATAACTGGGGTGTTGAGGTGGGGGAAGAGGGATGGGTCTATCTATCTTCTCCCCAATGCCTCTGATTATATCTGCCTCTTGTTTTTTGATAAAGATTTCAAATCTCTTTTCACCCATGGGTTCATTTTGTTGGTCACTATAAAGAGAAGGGAAAGAAAGGCTGCAAGTTGCCACTGGTATTCCAGGCACTGGGGAGCATGGGACAGAGTGGATTTGGGCAGGTTGCATTGCTGGTGGTGATGGGGGTCAGACATGCCAGGGAGCCTCCGACTAGCTATCAATCATACCAGGAAGATGTAACTCACACTGCTGTGTCTGCAGGGAATGATCTTTGCAGTCCAAAAACCTGGTCTTTAACCCATTCTGCCCCTCACTCTGAGAGATGGTGGGTGTCACCTCTCCAAGGCTCAATGTGTCAAATGAGAATAACAATCCTGCCAGTTTCCCAGCAGATTGCTGGAGAACTAAATGAGATAGTAATGTACAAATTGCCTGGGATATAGGCAGTGCTGTGGGCAGGCTGGGCTAGGGCCTGCCCTTTCCTCTTCATCCATTGACCTCTGGAGATGAGGGAAAAGAGGATAATGATACATGTATTAAGTATTCACTGGGTGCTGCTGCTTCAGATTTTGACCTGGGAGTCACTTCAGGAAAGCTTTCTCTGACCTCCCAGATGAGGTCATTCTCCTCATTGGAGGTGCTCAGAGATCCCTGCACCCATTCACTGTGGCAATCACAGCTGCAATTTCACTTTCTTTGTACCATGCCTAACATGACCATTATCACCACCTACTTCTAACACGGCACACACTGTCTGTTTTCATCTCCATCATATCCCTCAAGTCCAGGCACCAAGCAATCCCACAAGAAAACAAAGACTCAGCATTTAGATTACCTTTAATTTTCATTACATGCACATTTTAAAGAGAAAGAAATTGAGGCTCAGAAAGGGAAAGTTCCCAGCTCAAAGTTACATCCAAAGTAAATGATGGATCATGGTTTGAACTTACACCTGTTTGACATTGAAGAATCCCATCCCTTTAAATGACTGTCTACCTTCATCCAGAAATGGAGGATGAGGGAGACTCACTAGCTGGGGCTGAGCAGGGCCTGCCTCCTGAGGCATTCAGGTTGCTTGCTCTGCCATCCACTAAAATGTTGGTGGGTGACGTTTGCGACACTCTCCAATGGGGTAGGTGAGAGGTGTTCATTCAACCCCCAAGAAAAATAAAGACAGGTTTAGCACTATTGCTTCTGGGTGACAGTTGTCAGTAACTAGTAGTGAAAGGTCTGTTTTCCCTGGTGGGGGGTTGAACCACAAAGCCAGAAGCCCAACTCTCCAGAGGCCATCGCCTGCCCCTGAGAAGCCTCTTTTTGCTTTCAGGTTTTCGCTGTAGGAAAATATGACCCTCCCCAGAGCAGACAAGCCACGGCCATTCTAAAATTCAACCAAGCCTGTTCTGAGAATCCTGACTTCAGTTGCCATGCTGGGTGCTGGGGGCCCAGGGATAAATAAGAGCCATGTTAGAAGTTCACAGTATAGCTAGGAGTTCGAGGACATGCCTGAGAGAACTTTTTTCCACATCCAAAATCAAAGACATAAATCCTTCATTGAGCTTAAATCTACTTCCCTGTTAACATTTATTCACTCCCTCCCTCCACTGCACTACTGAACAAATTGACCCCAAAAACCCACCTTCTCAGAGAGGACCTCAACATAAGCTAAAAACTCCTCCTGAACATCTGGTACAACCGATTCCTGGGTTCTTTTTGGCTCAAAGCAGGAAAAATGTAGCCAAGTCCAGGGACTGAGGAGTTAGATTTCAGCAGCCTTGTTTCTACCACATGATTGCCCAAGCCTCCCTGACCAACGCCAATTGGACCAAGCGTGAGCACCTGACTGAAAGGTGACCAGCCCATAGAGCTGGATGCCAGTTCTGTGGCAGAAACTTCAGCCCAGAGACCCTCTCCCCACTGGAGACTTGCTTGTTTCAGTGAATACTTGACCACTGAGCATGTGTCTGCTGCAGTGAGGAGGGAAGGTCTGGAATCATCTACATTTTGTGGTAGAGTTACAAACTGGCCATTACCTCCATGTCCCTTGTTACAGGATCTTAAATGCCTCCAATTCCGATGCCAAGCTTGACCCTGTGACCTATTCTGGTCAATGAGATTTAAGCAAACGAGCACATGCCTGAACTAGCCTGCTGGAGAACGAAACAAAGGGGGATCACCCCGGCATCTTGGCAGGAGTCAGCCCAGGTCAGCCACAGCCAGCCCATATGCCTTCCCCAAGGATCTCAGCCCAGCCAGCTTGCCTGTGCCATGCATTTATTTCCTGTACACCCCTGAGGCCTGTGGATGTTTCACAGCATTAGTTTTTTTCCATCTTTATTAAGATATAACTGACAATAACACTATGTAAGTTTAAGGTGTGTAATATACATTTGATACACTTACATATTGAAAAATTATTCCAGCCTTAGCATTAGCTAGAACCTCCAACTCACGTAATTACCAATTCGTTTTTATGATGAGAACACTTGAGATCAACTCTCTTAGCAACTTACAAGTATATAGTACAGTATTATTAACTATAATCACCATGCTGCATATCAGAGCCTGGAGCTTTTTCATCTTATTACTGGAAGTTCATAACCTTTGACCAGTATGTCCCCTTTTATCCCACTCTCCAACCCCTGGTAACCACCACTCTTGTCTCTGTTGCTATGTGTTCAACATTTTTAGATTCCAGACTTAAGTAAATCATGCAGTATTTGTGGTTCTGCTGACTTATTTTACTTAGCATAATGCCCTCAGGCTGTGTACATGTTGTCACAAATGACAGGACTTTCTTTTTTCTCATAATTGAATAATATTCCAAATGGTAGGTAGGTAGGTCAATGGATGATAGAGAGGTAGATAGATAGAGAGGTAGGTAAGTAGATAGATAGATAAATAGATAGATAGAGATATAGAGATTCACACCCTCGTTAATAATCCTTCATCTATTGGCAAACACTTGAGATGTTTTGTATCTTAGTTGTTATCATGGTGGCTGTGGGTTATGCTGAAATGGGCAAAGGATTGCAGATAGCTCTTTGAGATCTTATTTTCATTTCCTTTGAATAATTAACCAGATGTGGTATTGATGGATCATATGATAGCTGCAATTTTGATCTTTTAAGAAATCTCTATTCTATTTTCTGTAGAGATTGCACCAGTTCCCACTCCCACCAACAATGCACAGGATTCCCTTTTCTGCACATCCTCACCAACACTTGTTATTTCTTGACTTTCTGATGATAGGTGTGAAATTCTAACAAGTGTAAAATGATGTCTCATTGTGGTCTTGATTTGCTTTGCTCTGATGATTAGTGATATCAAGCACTTTTTTATGTACCTCTAAAAACATTATTGTGTAAAAATTTTGGATATCATTTTACACTTCACTGAGCAATGTCTCATTAATCATTTCGTCTGTCTTCCACTCCCTGATCCATTAAAGGGGGTAAATTACTTTCTCTAATTCATACAGTAAGTGAAAAAAGAAAGTGTTTGTTCTCACATTCATTCACTCATTCCCACACTAATGCGTACAGTAAATAATTAGTGAGCACCTACTATGTGCTGAGCATTGTTCTTATTGATTTTGTCAACAAGAAAAAAAATAAGATATAAATACCTTATATTCTATTTACCTTTTGACATTCATGCATCCACTCATTACATGCTCATGGAAACTTACTGTGTCTAATAAGTGAGACAAGCGAGGTCAGTTTTGACTCTTGAGGGTCTGAGAGTCTCAAGGGACAGATACAATTTGGGTTACCCCCTCTCACAATCACAAGACAGGACTTTTAAAAATGTGAATAAAGGAATCATAAGCTGCAAGTCACTACATAATAGGTCACTAATGTGTACTTAAAACAAGTTTAACTGGGGGAAGAAAAGGGAATTGAAGCCTCGTTCTCCCAGTCTGAGTGGGACTTTGCATTCACAAAATTATCCTTCTGTTAAACTTATATATTAATTTATTCAAGCAATTGTTTCTGTAATTAGATGAAGAGCACTAAAAAGAATGTACATCTATGGTGTCTTATTTTGTGTGGCAAGCTAGAACCCAGTGACCTCTCCCGGTCTTTTTAGGGACAGACAGTAGAACTGTGATAGCCACTTGGGTGTTTTAGGTACAGACACTGTTGGCCCAGCAGTTGTGAAGCTAAGCAGCTCAAAAGCTGTCGAAGACCAATTTCATGATGCTGGCTTTGTTTTGCTAAGTCACATTATTTATGATCAGAAGAGGTTTGGACTTGGAAGTGACCATAATTAGAATGGGCAACAATGCTTATTTAGGGCAGACAAGCTTTTTAAGCCATTTCTAAGAAATGAGGTCCCCTCCCAAACTCTCATAAATGTCCATGAATATGAAGCTTGCCACCTTATCAGGAAACAGAGCCAAATTCAAAGCCTTAAGAAATATCTGTGACAAGAGCAAATCTCAAAAGATCTTGAGTGCTAACTACTACTGCCCTTTTGCCAACAAAGCTCAGCTAAGGGTGTGGGGTTCTCTGAGTATAAGGAATAAGTCCAGTCCAGGAATGGAAGGCCTGGGGTATTTGGGAGCTGGTATGTTGGGGGACAGGAGAAAGGAAGGTGGAATTGCGGTGACCTCTGTCCATGGTCCTGAACTGACATCTGTACTCCTGATGGCCCTGTAGTTTCTTCTGCCCCTTGAATAGCAGTGAGAGAGAAAGGAGGGGGGAGAAGAAAGGGAGGGAGAGAGGGAAGGCGGGTGGGAAGAGAAACACACTATTGGAGAAACACTACTGTTTTGACATGGTTTTCAAGTAATTACAGTTACCAAGAAAGAAAATTGTTTTCCTTTGGAAAGTCAAGAGAGCATTTACTTCCCCTTCACCTCCCCCAACACAATGTTTGTGAGTGCAAGACTGTCAACTGTGGTTTTGTTATGTTCGAATGCCTGTGTTAAGATTTGGCCATGCACAGGTCTTGGGTAAAAGACAGTGTTCAGTGTCCCTGTTTTAATGACTAATGGGATATGTTTCTAGTCTCCTGGTAGGTCTCAGACTGTGACCCACTGCCTTACTGCCTTCATGAGCTAGAAGAGAGAAGACCGAAAAACAGAGTTCTAATCTTGGTTCTGCCACAACATGCTGTGTGGCCATGGACAAACTCATTCCCCCTCTGGACCTCAGATAGCACAACTTGAAAGTGATGGGAAAAGGCTAATGGATTTGAGGTCATCCATCCTTCTGACATTCTGCAATTCTCAAGCCAACGTTTTTTTGTTTTGTTTTGTTTTTAGTGAAAGAAATAACCACAGGTTTCATTTTAAATGATCACAAAAGCATTTCTCTATTAGGTCACCACTGGGCCCAAGAGCAGACATTCAAATATGTAAGATACTCAGTATAAGAAATATATCTTTACTCCCCATAAGGCAAAACACTAACTGTGCAAGGCCTCCTGTCTTCACCACATGGACTACTCACAGCTACCTTGAAGGTTAATATCCCCAATTTACAGATGAGGGAGCTTAAGCCCAAGGTGGAGCCCAAATTTCAAGGCGAATTCTTCAAGGTCACCTTGAAGAACTGGCACATGAAGCCCTTGCTGTTTGAAATCAAATGATTTTTGCTGTACCAGACAGTCAAGTAAGGGTCATTTTGAAGATAACAACCTGCCCTGATAAGCCCCACTGAGCTCAGGGAAATTGTCCAAGTTTCCCAGCCCCTCAGAAGCATTCTGGACACTCTCTGGATACCAAGTTCCCACTATACTTCTGCCAACTAGATTTTTTTTTCCCTGGGATACAGATAATGCCAAGCTCCAGTCCCAAGCAGGGAGACCTAAGCCTGGCTTTTAATTAGAGGCCTGTGATTGCTTGTTGTGACTTAGAAAACAAGCATTCTGAGACCTGGGGAAATCATTAAGAGAGGCAACCAGGCTTGCTCAGGACTAGAGAATGTGGGGTGGAGGGTGGCAGGGAGAGTCCCTTCTTGAGAAGCAGCAGGGCTGACACCAGCAGGGCCCGAGTCGGGTCAAGGAGGGAAAGCTGGCCTGCTCTACCCCTCCTGCCCAGCCCCAAGGGAGGAAAACTGCATGTTCCATCCCTACAGGGATTCAAGCAGAAGCTGGGCAATTGCACGAAAGGAAAGACAGAGCTAAACAAAGGTGTAGGCCCTGCTATCAGCCTGTTACTGGGACAAATGTTTTTCTACTTTATTGAAGGTGTTTAAAAAGATGTGAGAACTACTAGCCCCGTTGGGCAGCTGAGAAAATGGAGACCCCTACAAGCAAAGAGACTTGCCCAAGGCGACTTGGCTAGCAATGAAGAGAGTCTGTTTCAGCTGCTGACAGCATGCCAGGGCTATGCCAATTGCTCTGCAGTACTGAAACATTCCCCCTCCCACCACTACTAGAAGGCATATTGCTGTCTGTGCTGAGTGAGCAAAAAGAGCGGTCACAAGAGTCACTGGGGTCAGATGGGGAGGGGGAGGGGCAGGTGTCTGCTTTCCATCTCCAGGGCAAGGATTCTGGGGTGTGACAGCAAACTCCCTCTTAAAACATTGACTCTCCGTCCCAGAGGCAGAGCTGGCTGACTTTAGTCTGCTGCTGTATCCGACACCCTGGGCAAGTTTGCTCCCAGGAGATACTTAAACTCCCTTTTGTGCTGTTTCCCTAGGGCTTCTAAGAACAATAGAAAGGTATCCCCGCACTTTCCGGAAATCTAAACTCAGGAGTCAGCAAGGCCCCCTGAGGTGCAGAAAGGGCGAGTCCCAGGCCTCTCTCCTAGCTGCTGGCAGAACCCCAATTTGGGGCCACAAAACCCCAGTTTCCACAGAGCTGTCCTGTGTGCCAGTCTCTCCAACTTTCCCCTCTTTCAAAGAATGCCCGTCATCTTAGGTTGGGCATGACTTCACATGAACTAATTGCAACGATTTTATTTCCAAATAAGGTCACATTCTGAGGTCCTAAGGTTAGGACTTCCACACATGAAGTCCAGGCAGGGGCGACAACACAGCACAGAAAAGATCTCCTTCCCAGCCACATATCATTGCCTAAAAGGGAGCAGGTGAATAATGAGGCCCCAGTGGGCCCTGGGCCCCCCTGAGGGTCGTGTCTTCTTCCCCTACCCCCACTCCCCTGCTCTTCCGGCAGCCTCATTCCCCTGCCCAAGTCTCAACTTCAGGTACAGATTTTATTCTGAACCCAGGGCCTGGCCCCCACGTCAGTGGGACAGCCAACAGCAAGGAGAAAGCGCTCAGTCCTTCCAGAGGAGGCGGGTGAATATTTCATGCAGTGCAAGAAAGCAGAATTCCACACAGCCAGCTCCTGCAAATGCAACATGACACCTTGTAATGGGGCGATATCAGTACAAGTCCAGCCTCGCGGCAACTCAGAACCTCCTGGCAATTCCTCACATATTGTGTTCATGTTACTGTAAATATAATTGCCAAGATCAACCCTCCACCATGGCCACACAATCTGAGGGAATCATCCCCATTTCTGCAGCTGACAAGACTGAGACCCACAGGGAGTCACTGGCCCATGACCATAAAGTCTGACTGATCAGGCAGCCAAGTTGGGCCAGAGCCAAAGAAGCAGGGAAGGCAGGAGGGCCGGTGCCCAGTGCCACATCTGGAAAGACAGGGAGCAAGACGGAAGGACTCAGTGAGTCAAGGCACTGGGGGCTGGAAGTGGGGAAGGGAAAGAAACCCATGTGGTTGAAGACAGAGGGAGCTGGGAACGAAGGTACAGGCAGGAAAGAAATGGGTCCAAGGGAATCACTGAAGTTAGGGACTTGGGCAAGAAATGGGTAGGGTCCTGCCAGGGAGGGAGAAGGCCAAAGTCAGGGGTCTCAGGGGAGAGCCCTGGGTTTCACAGGAGAGGTCCCAAGTCAGGGGGAGACTGTTGCACACTTGCCCCGACTGGCCCTGCAAGAGAAGGGTCCAGCCAGTCTTGGGAGAATAAACAATACCCAACCCCTGGGGTGAACCACCGGTAGAAAATCTGTGGACTCCCAAGGAGCCAAGAGTGGCGCCAACCTGGGGAGTGGGGAGAGGTTATCCCCTTTGCTCTCCATGGCAAGTCCATGCTGCCTCCTTCCCTGACTCCCAGGAAGCTGCCTGAGAGCATCGCCTAGCCTGGGGTGAGATCATAAAGCCAAGAGCACTGGGATTAGTACAAGGAGCAAGGGTTAGTCAGTGCCAGATGCCAAGAGGCCGCTGGGGAGCTCACCATAACAAGGACAGGGGCTGCTTGAAGATGAAGCCATCACAGATGAAAGAGAGGCTGGAAGTTCAATGCCTGTGCAATTTATCCTGGCACCTAGATTCAGCCATGCCTGAAGGTCAACTTTAGAGTTTTCAGTTAGCTGATTTAACACACTTCCTTTTTCCTTTAAGCTAGCTTCTGCACCAAAAGAATGCTGACTGACTTGGGTGCTCTTTCAGTATTGTAAAGGAACAGTTTGCTTGTAATTGAACTAATAAGAGTTTTAATCACAGCATTGCGCGATCTTGGATGAGACATACCGCTCTCTGACTTCATTCTTTCATACTTGAAATCTCCCAGGGAGAAGAACAAAATAAAATAGCACCTATAAAAGCACGTAGGTCATACTGGATATGCCCAATAAATGAATTTACCTTGTATTCTCTCACCCCCCCTTCTGGGCTGAAGTATCCCATAAGGCAAATTGTGGCTTCTAGCATTGATGAGCTCAGCTGTCCCATGAGATAACTGAATTCATTCTTACACCGTTGTGCTCTTCCCAACTCCTGGGAATATTAGTAAATACTAACATCCTACATGGTCTGGTGCAAACGGCATAACTTCCAGAAGTCTCCATTTCCTGGATGTATATTGAAAATATTTATATTACTTACCATATGTTGTAAGACAGAGTTAATGCATATAGCATTTGAACAAAGTCTGGGACATAATAAGGGCTTGATCAGTGCTGGCTATTGGTGGTGGTTGTGGTTTTAATGATAATTATCGTTATTATCATTACTCAATATACATATATATATTGCTCTGGTTTTATGTATACACTGTTTCATATAGCCCTTAACAACACAACCCTGAGGTGGGCAACAAGGTCTCAATTGCACAGATGAAAAGCAGCTCAGGGCAAGTGACTTGCTCACCTGAGTGTGGGAGCTGAGGTCTGATTACGAGTGTACCCCATCCTGAACCTCTGGCATTTAAGGACAACACCGCCTCCCTGGGTGGCATCCTCACCAGCATTCAGCCAACCACGGTCTCCGAACTTAGAAAGGCATCTTTTTGGCACTCAGTAAGTGCAAGCCCTCCAGAGAACGCTCCCAAGTTTGCTTCTCAAGCCATCTCCCTTTGCAAGTGCACTTTCGGTTCATGTTAATGAAACCCACTAAATGGTATGGCGTCTGCTCTAATTATAGACTCCCAAGCCCGTGCCAAGAGGAAGTTGGTTAATGCACACTTGAGTAGATTTCAAATCAGATTCTGTGAGTCCCCAGCATGAGGGAAGGAGGCCAAGTTCTCCTCCGGAAGAAAATACGGGAAATGCTGGCACGGGGTGCGTGTTCCCGGCTCCTCTCCCGCTGAAGCAGGTGCTGCCTTATGCTTCCCAGGTTACAGAGCCCGCTCTCCTGGAAGCCCAGCTCCTTTCCTTCTGTTTCTGGCCTTTTCCAGGAGCTGGGACGCTGGGGGAGGGGTAAGTTATTGGAGGAACAATCGGAGGTGCCGGGATGGACGAAGTGAAGCAAGCAAGAAATGATGCTTTGACTCCCAGAGAACTGGGTTTTGAGTGCAGCCCATCTCGTTTCAACATTCACCGCGTCTCTGAGCATTCTCTGAGTCTCAAGCTCATTATCTATCAAATGGGCGTGCCAGCACTTACCCCATGATGATCCAGGATGTGTGTCGCGGTGTTTGTTCAACATTTATCCAATATTGACACAGGCCCTGCTTTGTACGGTGCTGTACCAGTTACTGCCACGAATAAGATGTGACTCTGGGATCCCTTAAACTCCTGGTCAGCCAGGAGCAGGTCGTTGATGCAAATCCTCATCACCTAGTGCACGGAGAGCACGAGAGAACTCTCCAGCAAGCAGAGACACCTGATTCAAACGTGGTGCTTAATGAGGACTTCCCTGAGGAGGACCTCTAGGCTGAGACCTCAGGGATGACTCAAATTACCTCAAGGAAAGGGAAGAGGAATATTCTTCACATGGGAAGAGCACAGGAGAGGATTCAGAAAGGAAAACAATTTTAAAAAGCACATGCCAGAAACATTCCTCACAATGGCTAAATATAGGCAGGGGGTGGGAAATAGCAAAAATGGCCAAAAAATAGAAATGGTTTTGTTTTAAATCATGGAATTCAAGAAAGCCAGTCAAAATCACATTAACAAAGAACACTTGATACTGTGGAGGACTTTGGAGGAGTGATTGGGTGAGTGATAAATGATATTGCCACATGAGCCCTCATGATGTAAAAAAAAAAGAGTAAAAATAATATACATGTGAATATGTTTTAAAAGAGCTAGAGAGATATACATAAAAATGAGAATAGTAATTATCTGCAAGGGATGGGATTATAGATGGGTTGGATTTTTTTTCTTTAATTTACCCACTTACTGCAATAAGCATACACTGCATTTGTAATTAGAATATAGTTCCTTAAATAGCAGGAATGTTATTTGTACAGAGAGCAGTATGTAGATGTGGAGTGCCCAGCTGGCTATTAGATGGCCACTCATGGGCAACAGTGACCTATTTGCTGCCTGCAAATCCCAGCAGGACATTCCTTGACTCCCGCTGGAGTATAGCCCGTATCATGAAGCAGGCCCAGGGACGCCTCGCCGCTGTTGACCTGATTCCACGACTGTCTCCATGGGAGTCTTGAGGTAACTCTGCCTGTGATAACCTCATACTTTGCAAACACAGTGTCTCCTGACATATGATCACGACACCCCCTTCTTTGTTCCTTGTAAAACTTTGTCCCCCATTCCAATCCCACCCTCCGGACTTGATTCCTCAGACCATTGTCGCCTACTCAGCTTTTACCAGCCTGGATGCTTTCAATAAGTGGCACAAGAACTTCTGCTCAAACAGCGGAGTCTTGCTTTGCCATCCTGCTCCACGACAGCTGTGGCCCTCATCGGACAAAGTTCCTGCTGCACCATGGAGACACAGACCAACTAGCCCTCAGAGGATGCGGTCTTACAGCCAAAGGTCCTTTACAGCCTCTCTTTCACTCCCTCACCCCACAGGCATCTCTCCTAAGAATCCAGAGCTTCACCAGACCCCCTCCCACAAACCCCTTTAAGGGCTCAGTGGATGGGGACACAAGCAGGAAAGCGGATGGTTGCCAGTAAGACAGAAATGCAGCATGGAGCCAGAGGCCCGGGCACCCAACACTTCCCACACTGGCACACTCGGCTGTGCTTGCACGCAGCCCAGGCACACGCTCACACTCACACACACTCACACACTCACACACACACACACTCATGCACACTCACCTACTCCACACTCAGCCACACTTCCCACCCCCTCACCAACTTGCATGCACTGAACTCACATCCATTCAACAGCACACACACACACACACACACGTGTGTAAGCTCACCAGATCACACGCGCTCACACACAAGCCTGCCCACAGCACACAAACATTTACACTCAACACACGTGCGCTCACCTCCAATGCACATGTCCATGTACCCACGTATAAGTGCATCGCGAACAAATCTGCACACACTCACAGTTTTGCTTTCCGTTATGACCGAGCGTCATCATGTTCCTGCTTTGTCCATGTCCCTGACATCTCCCTCCTAATCCTGACCACAGACAGCTGCCACTCTGAGCTCATGGGCCCTACCTCCCACCTGGCGCCTGCGCATCACCAGGGCCCTTTGCGAGCACTTCTGTCTTGCTTGCCCCTGCTCAAGAGCTCACAGGACTCCCTGCATCTAAGAGATCAGGCCAGAGACATGTCTGAGGTTGAAATAGTTGCTGAGCACGTCATGGAGGCGCATTCATTTATCCTGGTGTCTCAGGCACTGTGCTCAGTGCTGAGCAGCCATGCAGTCCACCAAGATGCGACCTGACTGCTCCCCAGTGTAGATGGCACTGTGCAGACCCCTCTCTCACCTTCCGTCTTGACCCCACAACTCATTCATTCCTTGTGCCTTGGGTTTCCAAAACTTTGTAGTCAACCACACTGTAAATATGCCAGACCATCCAGTACACAGTTCACATTTGTGATCCCCATGTCAGCCTACTTGGAACTCTTCGTATGAGAGCCATGGCTAAGACGGAGTTTAATAGGCCTTTAAAGGGTAGGCAGGGCTTAGTCACAACTGAGCTGAGCCTTGACTACAGCCAGACTCCGGGATGAGTGTCTTGCCTGCATGATCCCGTCGAACCTAAGGAAGAAACCTATGACTTACTGTCATTCCCATTTTAGAGCTAAGAAAACTGAAGTCCAAAGCAGTGTAAGCACAGATCTCATAGGTGGACTATGGGCATTCATGGCTACTCTTGCTGTAACTTTGATTCAAGAAAAAGCCCCTTAAACCAGTGAAAGGACCTTCCTAGACTCAGGTGGCAGAAAAGTCTGAGGCAACAGCGTCAGGTATGGCTGGATCCAGGCACCCAGGAATCTGCCTTTCTCCATCTCTTAGGTGCTTTGTTCTGTAATAAAACTCTTGCCCTGCAGGAGGTAAGATGGTCAGAGAAGCCCTAGGTGTACCCCAAACTGATTCAGCAGCCTCAGCAGAAGCCCACGTACCACTGGACCAAGTAGGGCTGGTATAACCTTCTAACCTGCTCTCTGTGGACAGAAGTGTTGCTATTGTCCAAGAGAGAATCCCATGCCCACCCCTGCAGCAGGGAGAGGTTTGGGAGAGCACAGGACCATTCCCACCAGGAGGCACAAGACTCTATTACCGTAAAGTGAGCACACACAAGGCAGCGAGCTGCCAGCCCCCTACACAGGGATGTGACCCAATGCCGCCTTGTTCGCAGCCCATGTGTTAACCAGTTTGCTCCAGCCCCTCTGTTTTGATTGCCTCTTTCTAATTCCCCGGCCCTGGGCTGACCCCTCTCAGCATCCCCTCCGCAGCCAGTACTTAACAATCGGCACTGAGCGCCAGTACTTAACAATCATGCCATGCGGGTGATGGATGGCGGCTGCCGCCAGTACTCTTCAAAGGAGACAGGCAGCTGCAGCTTGGAAATGACTTGCCTGTAGGGATGAAGCCCAAATGCAAGCGCACACCGGGGCCACCTCTGCCTTTGAAGAATTCTCCCCTTTAGCCCTTTGTCCCTGTTCCTAGCGTGGATAAGAAAAATGCCCCAAACTGCTCCAGGAAGCTGAAATGGAATTGTGTGACTATCCAGTAATCAATGGTCTTTCTCGTCTGAGAACGCCAGCCCTGGAAGACATCCTGGGTGGATTCTCACCCCGCCTTCGCCCTAGTAGAGGAGACGCAGAGAGGGTGATTCCTTGTGCACAGGTTGCTCAGCCAAGGAGTAGCAGCAGAGTAGAATTCGTGGGAGGAAAAGAGCTGATGGTGAACATACAATGCACCAGGTACAAGTCAGGGATGTAGATGATGTTGCAGTTGCTGACTCCAAGCATCGGGCGCAGCTTTAGGGCGAACCTTCAGCGTGAGAGGCAGCGAAGAGACTGACTCCAGTAGCAGCATGTCTGTGGTCGAGTCACACGTGTCTGGGACTCAGTTTCTCCTTTTAGAAAAATGGAATTGCTGGCTTCCAGGCTGCTTCCAGCTCCTCGTTCCATACTGTGCAGTACAGGCCACCCTTGGGCACAAGGGTCCCTCTGGACATCTTTTTAGCCATGAACTCGTATGAGTTCACCACATCTGCCCCATCCCCTCTCTGAGGTCAGGTCTCCCTCCACTCATGAGCCTGGTCATCTCCTTCACATTCAGCCTCATGCCCCTGCCCCAGGGCCATTGCACAGGCCTCAAACTAGTGCCTCTAGCTATGGCTGATTCTTTCTCTCACTGTCTTAGGGCTCTACTCAAATGCCACCTTAACAGATGATCCTCCCTCAAGTAAAGAGTTGACTCCCTGCACTCCTCCACTACCAACATCTGACTTATCGTATAGTTCCTGTTGATTTATTATTTTTTGGCTTCCCTCCATTTGAATAGAAGGTCTGGAAGGCTCAGTCTGATGCAGTGGGTATCCCTAGCACCGAGTGAAGAACTAGTTCATTGTAGGAATTCAGTCATATCTGCGACTTGGGTCCAGAGCCTCCAATGGATTTGAGAAGAGCAGTTTATAACAGCCCCATTAATTGGTCCTCAATTAGACAGCGAGTTTAAGCACGATAACATGCCCATGGGGTCTGGGCTGTAGCTGTGATTGGAAATCTCATTAGCTGAGATTTGCCTCCCATTTTACTGAGGAGGCAACCAAGACTGAGACAGCGAAGCTACTCGCCCACAGTCACACACCAGGGAGCAGCGAGTCACTGCAACAAGTAGGGACTGTTCGACTCCACAGCTTCTTCAGACATCCCAGACGTGGAAGGGGCCCCTGGGCAGCTGCTTGTCAGCTCGTCCTGCCATCCCTTGGGCCACTTCAGACTCAGTTGCACATGCGCTCTGAGTATTTACTAACTTCCCACTGAACTCACAACAAAACAGCCACCTGTACTCAGAGACAGGAACTATCATTCCCAACCCATAAATAACCCCAGTCTCCACCCCAAGAGCAGTGAGGCTCAGAGGCCACCGACCTGGTCCAGACTGGATCAGGTTCAAGTGCAAGGGGAAGGAGCTGGCCCTGCCCTTGTTCCCAGTCATTTGGGACCACAAGTCACATCTCTGTCCCATCAGCACCCCTGCTCCTGCTCCACATGTACTTTGCTGCTTTGACAAAGCCACTGGCACGTGGAACTAACCATCCTCAGCTCAGCCAGAGAGTGCCCTTGCTGGACCTTTCTGTGATGGTGTGACAAATGTCAGACAGACACAAGCTTTGGCACGGACTCATTCTGCGCTCTGGGGCAGAGCCAGCTGACTTTTCCAGGCCTCAATTTTCCCATCTCTATAATGGGCATAAACATCCCTCCATGAATGCTCACCACGATACTTACAAGAAACAATGGAGGTTTGAGCTCAGAACCAGCTCTGCTGAGCTCTCTGTTGATCTGGGCCAACTGCATCACACATCGTAAGCCATGTCAAGAGACACCCTTTTAGAGGCCCATGAAAATTTTTAATGTCTTTTAAAATTAAAAGTAAATTTTAATATAATCCTGCCTGAATTAGATTCCTCTTTATTCCAACATGGTAATGCCATATAATTTTTTACTATTTCTTAGTGGAAGGGCACTTCACCGTATGTCCTTGTGGGCATGCCTGTCCCTTCTGTGTCTGAGCTGGAGGCCTGGCTAGGGCTGGGAAACTGAGGGGGCATTTGACCAGCTAAACTGGCAGCTCTCACTATTTTATGCTCCCCAAAACTTGAGAGTTATGCAACCAGTTCGCATTCCTTCAAGTCATTTTCTAGTAAAACCCCTTTGTTTATTCCTGCACCAGCATTGCTGAGTACCTCCTCTAACTCAAAGTGTGTTCTGGGTTCAAATTTCAGGGTGCCCCTGGCTGGTGGTGTGAATTTGGAAATGTTACCTCCATGTGCCATCGATAAAATAGGTGCAATAGGGTGTCAGAATTCAGGGATCTGACCCAGGTAATGCATTTAGAAGGGATCCCACAAAGCACAAACACCCCGTTAATGTTTGCTTCAATTTCCATTCCACCCATGGTCCCTATCCTAAGGGACCATCATGCACTGGCCATCAGCACAGTTGATTAACACACACAGAGATAAATGTCGTGCTGGTCATCACGGGCTCCTGAGAGACTGGAAAGGGTCTTCTTGGACGGTGAAGTTAAGGAGGCCTTCTCCAAGGCACTGCCATTGAAGCAGAGAACTGAGAAGCAAGGTCAGGGAAGGAGGAAACAGTTCTGCCAGAGGCTTTGGGGGGGCAACTTAGCTTGATAGAGCCACACTTCCCAGTACCTGCCCCCAGCTTGCACCAAACACAAGGCCTGGCCCACTGCCTATTGCACTTGAAACTCAGTACTGCCCCTGGAGGCAGGCACAGGAATGACCCCCATTTTACAGATGTAGCAACTGAGATCCCAAGAGAGAACGGGCTGGAACCCAACTCGGTGGAAAAAATTCTTGAAAAACAGGTCATCCAATGAGCTGTGAGCCTCGGGAATTCACTCTCTCTGATTTACTTGGTCTTGAAACTGATCTTTATCCTCCCCTCCCACAGAGGCTGTGACATTTCAGACAGACACGGGAGTTAACACAGAGAGATTTTCCACCATCATGTGTTAGACTTATGGCTCCTAAAGAGAGTCCCCAACCCTGCTACCAATGCTAAGAATTCCCCCTAAATCTCTGCTGCAGCGTATCTGTCAGGAAATGTCTCTGCTTCTTTCTACATTAAGGAATACTTTCCTCTCCATCATCTCTAGTAGTAGCCTAAGTTCTCTATGTATAGCAAATTGATGTGCAAAAGGGGTTGTCTATTATTTAATCCCTTCAGCTTTTCGGGAACAAGTGAAAGTGCCTCTTCTCCCCTCCCCCATGTCAGCCACTGACTAAGCACTGCTCTCTAGCCCTGCACCCCCATCTTCCCTATCCAAGTCACACTTGATGGTCATCGTTGCCAGACTGACATCCCTACTTGCATTCTCCTTCCCATCCCCTTCTCCCACCATCAGGGATCTTATCAAAACCAAACCTGATTGTGTCACCCCATGCTTGACTCTGCAGCATCTCCCCTCATTTCTGGGGGCCAGATCCTGGCCGTGGCCTCACAGGGGTACATGATCTGGAATGTGCCACCTCCCCAACTCCCCTGCCATTCTGTCCTCTTCCCTACTCTTGATCATTCTGCTGCCACAGGGCCTTTGCACTGGCTCTTTCTACCTAGCACAGTCTTGCCCCATGCCTCATTGCCCACTCAGTGAGTCCCTAGTGAAAGATCCTCAAGTAGCCACTCCCATCTTACCCTCAACCCAAAAGCCACTTCTGGGTCCCCCAAACATGAACTACTTCATGTCTCTATGTCTTTGCCCAGGCTGTTCCTACCACCCAGAATGCCCTCTGCAAGGGCAAATACCAGTAGAACCTGGGTTCCAGTTCTCGCTGCATGGCCTTAGGGAAGCCAACTCCCCCAGCCCAGCCTCATTGTTCCACCTGTAAACAGGGCCGATGAGCCGAGGCCATCTTATGAAGTTGCATGCTGTCCAAATAAAGTCACACTTGTGAAGGACTGGCAGGGTGTCACTCTCTGACTCTTACTATGTGCGATGCCAGAGAAGCACGCGGCTCACAGCGCCATTCCTGATGTGCATCCAGGTATCAGAATCCCACTTTTTTTGAGGCTCACTGAGCTTGGCTGGGCAGTGCTCGAAGCCCCGACATTTTCCTGTTGTCTCCTTCAATATGCCATGAGCACCAGAGGGAAGGACCCAGTAGCACGAATACCCAGAAGCCTGGCATCCAGACCATGGTAAACACTTGGTGAATGCTGAGTGGACGAATGAATGAACAAATGCTGAAACCATCCAGACTGGCTTCCCTTCAACTGGATAAAGGCTGAGATATGAACCCCCATCTGGACTCCAAAATAGGGCACAAGATGACCCCTCGGCCAAGCCTAGGCCAAGGTCACGGCGATGGGGAGAGGGCTCATAAGAGAAGGCGGCTGGGAGGGGGCTGCGGCAGAGCTCATTGGCAATGCAGAGAGAATCCCAGCGGTGGCCGCTTTCTCTGGCAGGGAGCGCGGGAAAAGACAAGAAAAATGAAGCCTCTGCAATCTCATTTTCTGAGGCCTGCAAGTCAGCCAGGAAATAGCTATTATTCCATCGCACTGTCGGTATTAAGTTATTTCCTTCACTAAATACGGGAATGTTCATGAATATCTATTGAGTCCCAGGTACAGACACCTCCTGGCTCTGAGGCTCAGTCACTCTGCCTTTACATTCCTCCAACAACACCCCTCAATCTTGCTCTGAAGTGAAAGACAATAGTATTTTAAATTGGTTAATAAATCTCGGGATTGATGCTCCTCGAAGGCCCGGGAACTTCGTCTCTATTACTCGAATAAAAGGGATCACATTTTAACCACTGCCAGGCTAGGAATTGGGGAGAATGACGCAAGCCAGCTGCTCCCCTCTCTCCCAGGGAGGAGGATTGAGGCTTCAGGACCCAGACGGAGCCCTTTTCTGACACCTGAGAAATACTCATTCTCTGGCCAATTTGAGCCAGTTGGGCATGTCTGGCCACTTGGGTTTTGCCGGCTTTGTGTGCAGCCAGCTCCCCCGACTCAATCACACAGAGTCAGAAGCAGGGAGAGGGTAGGTGTCTGGCATCTTTAAAAAGCACCTGGGGGAAGATGAGGATTGGGTGGAGGTGGGGTTTGGCCTGGGGCAGGGATTGTGCTGTTTGGAAAAACACTGCAGCTGTTGGTTTTTACAGCACCATTCTCAGGAGCACAAATGACCTTGGGCATCCCCCTTGGGTTGAAAAAGCTGTGAAAGCCCGCTGATGAGACGTGCAGCTGGGCCGAATGGTCTCCCTTTGTAGAGTGTCTGCCACCTGCTTTTATCCTAGTCCAGCAGGGTAGCCACACTGCAAGACAGAGAATCCGGATAGCTTCCCCGGGCTAGCAAACCCATGAGCCAGAATCACCCATTTACCCTGGAGAGGTCTTTGGAAGCAGGAATTCTACCTAATTTGAGATCCCAGCACCCAGCATAAAACATGGCCCCTGGCCGGCAGCTGGGTGGGAAGTCCTGCCCATGGCTCACAGTTTCCACACGACCTCCCCAGGCCCAGCGCTGGCCCTGCCTGCCACTGGCCACCGTCACGGAAAGCCACCAACACGGAAAGCACCCTCCACACAGCTTTCATTCCCACAGCGAGGTTTCTGCACCCCCATCCTGCACTGCCCCCACCTTCACCCTGTGAGCTCCTGCTCTAACCAGGGGTAATGAACCTCAGTTCAGGGGTGACCTCCAGGAAGCCTTCCCTGACCCCTGTGGGGTGTTTCGTTCCCCCACTGCTTGAGTTACCCAACTACAGCACTTATCCAAGATTACAATTGCTTCTGCCTCAACTCAACACAGGACTGTCCCACCGTTACCTCTTACCCCAGCATCCCACAGGGGACTCCCACAGGGACATGCCAGCAGTAATTGTAAGTGATGCTAATGATTTCTAGGTATTCATCATGATAGATGGATTGCAAAACGGGATCCAGATCTCTTCCCTCCCTGAATCCATGCCCACTGCAATCCAAAGCTCTCCCCAGTGAACAATGAAGACTTCTCCCCAGCTCTGGAATCTGGACCAGCTTTATCATTTGCTTTGGCCACAAGAGTGTGCTGAGAATGACATCATGCCTGGTCTGAGCCTGAGAAATCCTGTAGCTTCCATTCTAGAACCCTGCCAAGCAAGTGCACGCTAGACTGCTTTAGGACACGAGACGTGCGACCAGCACCTCCATCACCCACAGTCAGTTGTGGGCGTAAGTTCATCCTGGACCATCCAGCTCACCAGCGTGTAGGTGGAAGCCCAGCGAGGACCTGCAGAACTACCTGACTGACCTGGAGCAGGGTGGGGCTTGAGGGTAGTGCTCCGGCTTGTCCTCCTGAGCCTAGGGTGCTGCTTGTTACACAGCATTGTCATGGCAGTGATAACTGATACTTTCATTGAACAGGTTTTCCTCTGCAGCATAGCACTGGATATAACACATCACCAATGCAGGCCACCCCTGGAAATGATCTCCCAGCCAGACAATTTCAAATAACAGGCTCTCTCTGGGCTGGTCAAAGCGCAGGTTGTCTCTGATGGAGAAGGTGGAAAGTGACCCCCAGCTGACCCTGTGACCTAATGTCGCGGGTGGGCTGAAGGGCCAAGTCCCTAGGCCCTTCCAGAAAATGGCAGTGTCTGGCAAAGACCTTGGCCAGAATGCTGAACTCCGTTTGGGGAATAAAGCCAGACACATCACTCTTTTGGACAAGCAATTTTTTTTTGCATAATTGACAATTCTTGGCATATTCTCCGCACACAGCCTTCCTTTCATGTCACTCATGCACGTACCAGACACTCCGAGGTGACTTCTCTTGAAAAGAGAACGCCAGAGAGACCTCTGGCTCCCTACCCTTAAATATTCTACTTGTTATAAATTCCCCAAGGAGTTTTCTCAGCTCCAAATATCAGGGGAGCGGAAAGGGGGGCAAAGGGGGAGAATAACATTCTCAGAATAGTTCTTTGTACTTGAGATTCTTTGGTTTGTATTAAAATATTCTCATCTCCCCATAATTTATGAGCACTCCCGGCACTAAGAGGGTTCGCTTTGTCCCTGATCATCCATTCTAGAAATAAAACTAACAGTGTCAGAACGGACATCTCCAGGAGATGCCCCCTTCAGGAGAGAAGGGGCAACTGGCCAGAACACTTCCAGAGCATCCGGTTGAATGGGCCTTCTTGTCCACCTGGAACACACCCACCTGCTGCCCACCACCTGCAACTGTGCTGCAGGATGGGACACTCAGGACCCTGGGCAGGTGCCACCCCCCACCCCCCCACCCCCACAACTCATCTGCTCCTGAGCTCTCCACGCCCTTCTGGGATGCACAAAATTTTAAACACCACTCCATGGTCCACGAGACAGAATTCAAGATTCCGAAAGAAGCAGGTGCTGATGGTTACAGCTGGCAACATTGTGCAAGTGGAACAGACACTTCTCCAGGCCTCAGTTTCCCCACCTGGGAGGTAACAAATAACAAATACATTGCTATAAATCCTCTCACTATGTGGCTTAAATTTAAATGGTGGCCTTTCTTGTACGGAGCTCTAGCACAGTGCCTGGGGCTCAGCAAAGTCACTACATGGTGTGTAGGATCAACGTGGGAAGGGAATCATGGAGAGGAGTGCTGGTTTTTAGCACTGGCCAATTTCCAGTGTGTAAACACTCCCATCAGGACAGAGCTGAGCCAACGTTCTCACAACTGGCTTAGCCAAGGCCCGACTAGTTAACAAGCTGCTCTAGTGGGTCATTGTAAGCCTCTCCAGCACCACAGTTCAGCATTTTCGTGCCTATTCAATCAAGCGGCTTTGGCCTGGGTTCCTCTTTGAATAAACCTAAACAGAGTTTACTTTAACAGTGACTTTTGCAGGCTAACAAAAGTTTGGCAGCCATCAAGCAAATGACCTAAACATGTTGCTTCCTGCTCTAAATAACACCCCAGGAGTTTCACACCTGAGTCCTCCCCTTCCCCTTCCGCTTCCCCTTCTCTCCCCTCTGCACACAGCGACTCTGACTCCTTCCAAAGTATAGAATCCCGGTTCATCCTCTTTCCTCTCCTAGCCCCAGACTCAGCAAGTCAAAAAAGGCATCCAAAGAGAGGAGCATGAAAAGACCAAAAATTAAACAAATTATTAAATAAATAAAATGTTTTCCACTGGTGTTCTAGCTGGGAGGCCTCCAACAAGCTACGCAATCTCTCTGAGCCTCAGTTTCCTCATCTGGTTCACAGACCTCCTACAAGGGGTTGAGCAGGTACACATGGAACATACCTGAAATACACTTTCGGTAGCAATACTCAGTACGAGGCAGCTATGATGAAGAATGTCGATAACAATGCAACCCCCAGGTCCCGGGCCTGCCTCCCTGCCAGGACATTTTGGGGGTCCTAGGCCTCCTGACAATTTGCTAGTAATACCACGGAGATGGGCCCTCAGAGCTGAACCTCCCATTCTGCCCCCCTCCCCACCACATCACTTTCACCCCCATTCCAGGGCTAATTTACTTATTTCCTTTTGAATCCTCCAAGTCTATCAAGCTGTGGAGTGGTTGGATGGATTTTTTAATTAATTGAAGCAGAATCAATGAAGAAGTGATTGTTTTGCTGGGTGGGCAGCCGTCTCAACTATGGGAAATAAATGAATGACTCTGGGCAGCAAGGTGGGGGCCGGAGTGGGTATTGAACTGTGGTTGGGCTGTGGTACTGAGACCCAGGAGGTCCAGTACCCGCTGTACAAGGCGGGACGGAGAAGGGACAGGTGGTCAGCGTGCCCACCGTGAAGTTCAAGCTCTAACACACCCGCCTAGCAGCTGTGTGACCTTAGATAAGTCACTGCACCTCTCTGAGCCTCAGTTACCCTGAAGATGCCTACAAGGATTCACTTCTGACACATACTCTACCAGGGAGGAATCTCAAACTTCCTAAGCTAAATGAGCTCAATCAGACACAGGACAACGTTTGTATGATTCTATTTATATGAGAGACATAAAATAGGCAGACTCATGAGACGGAAAGTTCAGTAGAAGCTGCCAGGCACTGAGAAAGGAGGTGATGTTAGTCTTTCATGCATGTGGAATTTCTGTTTGGACGATGAGAATATTTTGGAAATAGAGTTTGGTAATGATTGTACGATATTGTAAATGTACTAAGTGCCACTGATTTGCACACCTAAAATTGGTTTAAAAGGTACATTTAATGTTATGTATATTTAACCACAATAAAGAAAGTAAGTGCACCATGTGATTGGCTCGGCCTGGTTTCCATAAAGTGTTCATTAAGTATACATGATCGCCATGCCTTGTCATTATTATAATTATTACTATTATTTTAAAATCACTGGGGTGAAGTAAAGTATTCACAGCTGAGGGAGCCAGCCAGATATGACCAAACATTCTTCCCATCCTTGTATGCACACAAAGGGACTTGGCTGCTCCCATCAAAAGGTGGGGGTCGACTTCTCACCCCTTGAATCTGGACAAGATCACGTGACTTGCTTTGTCTTGCCAATGTCTTCATTTTTCATTTCATTCCATGTCATTTCATTTCTACAAGTTCATAAAGAACTCCAAATTTAATGACTTATCACAACATATTTATTCTTACATTCTGTGAGCCTTAAGGGAAAAAGTTGAGGCGTTTTCAGGGGCCCCCGGTATTCCTTGGCTTGCGGGCCAATGTCCCATCTTCAGTGCCCACTATTCTAACCTCTGCTTCCATCATCACATCGTCCTCCTCTTCTGCAGTAACCCTGTACTGCCTTCTTATAAAGGCCATTGTGAGGACATTGGGCCCAATCCATAATTCAGGACAATTTCTTATCTCAAGAGCCTTAATTTTATTCTCTGCAAAACCCCTTTTATAGTATAAGGCAATATGGTCACAGATGAACAGGGATCAGGGCCTGGACATCTCAAGAGAGGGTGAGGGGAGGGGTCTTCACAGTCTCCGGAATCAATGAGAAAAGAAAGTACAATTGAACACTAGGGGTGGCTTGAGAAGAGCTATGTCATCATGTGCCCCTCTGCTGTGTCGGGACCCTGGTCTCCACACAAGTGCAAGTTTGCTGGTAACACCACAGAGCTAGGCCTTTGGAATCTGAACCTCCCCATTTTGCAACCCCTCCCGACCATCTTATCTTAGCCTCCCTTCCAGGACTAATTTACTTATTTCCTCATGAATCGTGGAAGTCCAGCAAGCACTGGGGTGGGCAGATGGGCACAGCCCAGTCACCCGGTCAGCTCCTATGGTGAAGCCACCTTGCTGACCAGCAATTGCTAGAACCTTCCAGTTGAGCCCAGCTCAAACTGCCAGCCTGTCGTATCTTGAGTCCATTACACTGCTCTTGCTTTAAATGACTGTGTTTCAAGTCTTTTGTTATGCAGCAAAATTGCTAGACCATCAGTGAGGGGAGGTGATATTTATTAAGCACCTACTGAATACAAGGCATGTTTTTCACATGATCTCATTGAGTCCTCACAGGTAGGTATTCATCACATCCATATTACAGATGAGGAGACTGAGGTTGGGAGGCAGGAAACAATTGGGTGAGGTGAAACATTTGGGTCATTTTGCAGAACGAGGTGTCAGCCTCAGGCCTGGCTGACCCTCAAGTCATATCCTTCCAATAGCCCCACCTGCATCTAAAGTCACACTACATCAGCATGTTCATCTGGTGTGGCTGGCGGGCTTGTCTACAGGCACCCTTCTAGAAGATTCCTACTGTGGCCAATATGTCGCCCACCCAACCACCCTGCATACAGAAGTTGTTTGTTCAGTTGTCTAAGTGGGAGTGCTCAGTGTTCTTCAGCACCCACACTTCATAGCCTATGTGACCTAGAGCAAATCAATTCCCCCTCTGAGCTTTAGCTTCCCTCATCAGTAACATGGAAACAATAAAATCTACTTCATGCCCCTTCCTGGTAGCGCAGCAGGTTAAAGCACAGCACTAAGAAGCTAAAGCCACTTCTTCATGAGTTCGATCCCTGCCTGCTCCGGAGGTGACCCACATGGTACAGCAGACCTCTCCTGACGCTCCCGCTGCTCCCCTTAGCAGTGTACTTTGATGATCTGCCTGTTCTGCTCCCCACTCTGTCTCTGGTGAATTCTCTCACCACCTCTGTACCTCTGGCCTGTATGCCAGTTCTATATACACAAATAAATAAATCTGTTTAAAAAAAATCTACTTATATTTTTTAAGCTCTCTTTTATTTACTTATGCATACAAGAGCTGGGGTGTAGGCCAGAGATGTGGGAGGTTGAAGAGGAGGTGAGAGGACCCGCCAGAGACAAAGTGGGGAGCCGAACAGGTGGATCTACTGAAATACACTGCTGAAGAGAACAGCAGAAATCTTTTGTGCCCCTAGCTGGGGATCAAACTCATGCTGCAGTAGCTGCCCACAGCTTGATAGTGCTGAAACTTGACCCCTTGAACCACCAGGGAGGCCCTTAAAACCTACTTTAATGAATGTTTCGCAGGCAAAGTTAGGAAAGGCATGGAAAGCACTGAGCAGAGCACCTGCACACAGCGCGTGCTCAGTAAATGCTAAGTCCTCTAACCATGGCCAGCTCTGAGACCGCTACAGACCTGCCACTGAAGCTCCGTGGGCAGCCCAAGAAAGGCCGTGAGCAGCCTGACAAGGACAGGACCTACGGCTGAGTCAGAACCCCACCCTCACCTGCCGCTGCTTCTGGACAAAAGGAAATGTCCTGAGCTCTAGCAGGAAGGGAGCCATCCTCGCTCAGGCAACCAGGCCCCAGCTCTGCCCGAAGCAAACTGCCCCTTCCCTGAGGCGGCCTCCAGCTTTCCCTCGATTCAGGACAGGGTGGACTTTCCGACCGTGACATCTCCTGCCATTTCTCGTTTTCAGGTTGTGCGCTGTTTCCCCCTTCAGTTTAATCTGACATCAGGGTGGGCCTGTGAACACCTTCGGTTGAGATCATCTGGGGAACACTCTTATGTAGTGATGATGCCACCACCCCCTTCCGCAGCCCGTGAGAAATTTGTATCAGGGGCTGGATCCAAATGAGAAAAAAGAAGCGGGGAGGGGTGGGGGGTGGGGGGCGAGGAAGAAAGAGGGCTGTCTTTGAAGTGAATGACATGAATTATTTCGACCTAACTTACTAATTAAGAGCTCATTAGCAGCCCAAATTTGTGATAGATCAGCAGAGGACTTGACACAATGGTTTAATTTAATGATTTCTTGCATTACTTTGTTAATCATCTTTAGTCTGATTTAATTTATGCCAATGTGACTGTCCTAATTTCTAATTAAGGCATTGATGGCAGGGACGGCCGCCATAGCATAAGAATTTCAATCAAGGCTGATACAAAAGCAGATATTCGTTTTTTAAGGCCGGTGAGATGGCAATTTGCTAAGCCGTCTGCTTATTGTTTTATTCCCTCCTGAAGGCCGGGGAGGGTCTTGTCTTTGCCTGGGGCAGATGGTTTCTCACTAATCACAGACCTTTACAATCATTGATTTTTTTAAAGGCTCTGAAAAAGACCTTGGAGATTAACTAGACCAGCCTCCTCATTTCACACATGAGACAGTGGGGCCAGAGAGGGCTAGGGGCTCCCCAGAGGTCACACAGCGGGGGAGGGACTTCCTGCTTTCCATCTCCATGGCCATGCACTTGGCAACCCCAAACAGAGGGTGTCATCCATTTGCAAGAGTTACAATTGCCCAGGACTTGGGGTCACTGAGTTGAAATTAGTGGCCTAGCCATTCCAATAACTCTCTCTACTTGGTGACCAGGTCCTGAGCCTGAAGTTAGATACACCTTTTCTTAAATCCACGACCAGCTTCACACTCGGGTATCATCCTTCCTGCCCTCCCATCTTACAGATGAGGAAAGAGGTACAAAGAGGTAGATTCCCATTTTGATTCCCCTAGAAGAGAAATAAGATTTGAATCCAGGTCTGTCTGATCCCCAAGTCTGTGCTCTGATCACTGCTCTGGGTTCTCTTCCCTGGTCAACTGGGTATCCCTATTGTATTGATATTATTGGCAAATGGTAGAAGGATTTGCCATGTGCCAGGCACTGTGCTAAGCCCTTCACATGAGAATCCATTTGAACCTCATAATACTCTGCAGAAGTCATCACTCCTCTGACCACTATAGGTAGAGAAGCCAGTGATCAGAGAGGTTATGTGGACTTGCTGTTGCACAGCGAGACAGCAATGCCCAAGCCTGAAACTGCTCCCCCCACTCCCCACCTTGTCGCGACTCCAATACCTCCAATATCCCACCTCTCTCCTGAACATTTCTGAGCTTGAATGAGCTGGAGTAGCTGGGCTTTGCCAGAATATATCTTGTGGTTTAGGATGACGGAGGCAATCTGGGTTTGGGGAAGAACGAAGTACAGAGAGCTGTCAGGATTCCTGGGTTTACCTCTGAGGGTTGAAACTAATTTGCTAAGTCTGTCTCCTCCCTGGGTCTCCATTTCCCCTTCTGCAAAGTGAGGGGTCTGGAAAAGCAGTCTTCCAACATGACTGCACACTGGAATCGCCAGGGGTGACAAACACGAGCAGCCCTGATGTCTATACCCGTGCCTGGTGAACGGCGTCGCCGGGGCAAGCACCAGGCTCTGGATGATAGCTAGCATCCGTGGGGATCCTGATCCACCCTGACATTTGAGAACCACCTGAGCACATAAACCTTACGGAGCCCTCCAACCCTGACACAGTCAAAACTAAGCCTTGACTTTGTTCTCAAAGTGTAACACTGTAAAGGCTGTAGAAAGGGAGCTCCCAGCTGCCCTGTCTCAACCCAGGAAGGGGGAACTGGGTAGAGGGGAAGCTAAAGGGGACTTAAGGGGCCCTCCCTGGTGGCGCAGCGGGTTAGAGCACAGCACTGAGAAGCTAAAGCCACTTCAGCATGAGTTCGATCCCCGCCTGCCCCGGAGATGACCACATGGCATGGCGTGGCAGACCTCTCCTGACCCGCCCGCTGCTCCCCTCAGCAGTGTACTTCGTCGATCTGTCTGTTCTGCTCCCCACTCTGTCTCTGGTGAAGCCTCTCACCGCCTCTGCACCTCTGGCCTGTACCCCAGTTCTGTATGCATCAATAAATACATTTTTAAATGAAAGGACTTAGGAAGATGAAGAAGGAAAAGGAGCAGGAAGAGGCAAATGGAACCAAGAGATATGTGGACAAACCACGCTTGCTTGTTGGCCCTGGGCTTGCACGAGGGACTTGGGGGGTATGGAAGGAGACATTTGATGCAGAGAACTGGGGGAGAGCCCCATGGGGAGGCGACCACGGCAGCCTTGACCTTGGCTTGGGTTTGACTTTACTCTTTTCCTTCCAGGATTCTGGACCCTTCTGCCCCTTTCCTATGATCCCCACCGGGACCCACAGGTGCTTAGACTGTGGCAGCTTTCAGGCCTCAGCGGCCCTGCTTTGGGCCAACCCTTTTTGGCTGAACATTGCCCCAAGAGAGGATGGGTGACTTTGAATCATGAATCATGGAAAACTTTTCAAATTATATTCTTTCTCCACT
>NW_004567130.1:6639620-6729645 GCF_000260355.1 Condylura cristata | reverse complement strand
AGAGAGAGAGAGAGAGAGGTGTCTTTTATTACTCACACTAAGTCCCTTTCAACTATACCTGGATTTATGTTAATGAGGTGACTTTTGGAAAGCACATGTTGGGGGGAGAGGTGGGTTGCCTTTGCCTTACTGAGGAACCAACCTTGTGATTAGAATGTTGGGACTTTCAGCGCCACCTCCCAACCTCCAGGGAGGGAAGGGGAGCTGGAGATTGAGTTCAACCGCCAATGACCTAGTCAATCCACATGCCTACTAGTGATGTTTCAAGGAAGCTCTGAACAACAGAGTTCAGAGAGCAGCCCAGATGGGTGAAGGCCTGGAGGAGCGGGGTGGGTGGCAGGGGAGGGTGTGGGGATGCCACCCCCCACCCAGATGCCTTTGCCCTTGGCCTCTTTTCCATGTAACTGTTCCTCCGTTGGGTCTTTTATAACAGACGGATAGCAGTAAGTGCTTTCCTGAGTTCTGTGGGTGTTCCAGCAAATTACAAGAGCCCAAGAGGGCCTCATGGTGTCCCCTCTGTGTACCCCATCAGTCAGACATGCAGAGGCAGGGCTTCTGCTCAGTGTCTGGAGGTGGGGCGGGGGGTGGGCAGTTCTAACCCCACTAACTCCACTTAGTTAGCATCAACCCTGAAGGTTAGGATCCTAGTTGGTGTATGGAGGTTGGAGGGGGCATTGTTGTGGGGAGAAACTGCACACATTTGGGGCGAGGAGAAGCGCGAGCAGCAGTCCAGATGCCGTGTTTTCCTTCCAGTTGACATGCACAGCAGTACCAGAGAAAGTTTGCCATTTCGCCCCATTGGGAGGTCACCCCCCCACCACGGATGCAGTGTACCCCTCTACCTGCCTCAGGTACCAGCGTCCCCAGGCTGCAGTGCCTGACATCCTGCCTGTACCCCCAAAGTCCTCAACAGATGATGAGGGTGCTATCCAGGCTGTTGGAGCAGGCACGTCTGAACTCCTGTCACCGAGATGTCCCACAAGAGAAGTCCTTAAGAGGGGACCTCTTGGGGTAGGACAGCCTCAGGCCACAGGGGGGAGAACTGATCCAGCTCAGAATGGCCCCTGTGCCCAGAAAGGTTGCCCAGGAGACCAGGCCCAAGCCACCAATGTGCCCAAGGCACAATCCCGGAGAATTAAAAAGTTGGAAAGAAAGCACATCTGCTAATGTGCAACATTTATGTTAGTCAATACAGATTTATTTAATACAATAAATGACATAATTGGACTTTTATTTCCATAATATATTTTTCCAAGATAACTAATATTTGAGTACCCAGGGCCTACTGATGTCTCCCGAAAGAACATATTTCCTGTATTACTACTCTTGTATAAAACTGACATTTAAACAGTTTAATAAATGAGCAGTTGTTTGACTTGTATCAGTTTCAATACATTCCAGGATATTAATAAAATATATTTCATAAGCCCGCTCAATAGACCATGCCATAAAAATTCAATGATTTATTAGCGATACACTTGCTATTAGTTGGGACAGATACTCAAAATGCCATTAGGGTTAAAATAATAATCAATCAAACTAATTAGATCCTATTTTTCATATGCAAATATAATTAAGCATACATTTCTCTGTAACTTTAAAGAGAATTATTGAAGCTCAACCTCGTATGAAGAGGCCCTCACTTGAGTTAATGAAATGACACTGTCGCACGTTGGATATGCAAACAAAATTGATGAACCGTCTGGGCTTTCAGGATCACAGGGGGCGGAAGTGGTGAAGAGGAGTAATAAAAGACCACCTGTATGCCTCAATCTCTTCTCTCCATCCCCATTGACTAGAGGAGGGTTTCAGGGTCAAAGTGCACAAGGCTGACAAATGCATTATGATGTCCAGGGCGCAGTCTTGGATTCTGAACTCATGCTGCTGGGTCCAATCCCTGGCTTCACAACAGCGTGGGCCTTGGACAAGTCAGACTCCCTCTGGGCCCCATGTTCCCGCTATAAAGGGAGAGCTGGCAATAGCAGCAGTTTAAACCTCGAGGTTTTGGGGAAGGAGTCAATATGTGCCCAGCTCATCACAAGTGTCAGCCAGCACTATTGGGTCCCCAAGTCTTTCTAGATTGTGCAGAAGGGAGAGTTTGGTCCATTTTGGTGGGAATGTAAACTGGTGTAGCCACTGAAAAACAGCATGGAGAGTTCCTCAAAATAAATTCAGAACAGAATACATATAATCCAGTGATTCCTCTTCTGATATGTATGTGGCGAACAGGAAAAGACCAATTGGAATATAGAGATACCCCTATATTCGTTGCAGCATTTTTCTCAATAGCCAAGAATCGAAAACAATCTAAGTGCCCACTGATGGATGATGTGGTGATGTGGATACACAATGGAGTACCCCTCTGCAATAGAAAAGAGGAAATTTTGCTACTTGCAACGTGAACAGGCCTAGAGGATGTTTTGCTAAGTCAAACAGTAGGAAAAAACAAGCACAGGGTGATGTCACTCATCAAAAACAGAGCCAAAGAAGTAAATAAACCAAACAAAAACAAATACTTACATTATGGCAATAAAACGGTGTTTACTAGAGGATAGTAGGAGGTTAAATCAGGTAAAAGGAGTCCCTGGCATGATGACGAATGGATTTTGGTAGGGATTATAATGCCGTATGAATAGATGTCAAATTATGATGCCATACACCTGAAAACTATGACAGTATAAGCCAATGTTATGTCAATCAAACAAGTGAATAGGATAGGGCCTCCTTGGTGGCCTAGAGGCTAAGTCTCAGCTCTACCACCACTGCAGACTGAGTTCAATCCCCAGCCAGGGAGCTGACCCACATGGAGCAGAAGACCTCTCCTCAGCAGTGTATTTCAGTCAATCTGCCTGTTCTGCTCCCCACTCTGTCTCCAGTGAATCCTCTCACCCTTGCATCTCTGGCCTGTACCATAGTTCTTCTATGCAGAAATATATCAATAAAATATTTTTTATTTTATCCAGGAAGTAGTTTATTTTGTCCCCCACCACACACCCCCACCCCCAGTTTTCTCTGCAAAACTTCTCAGTCACTGGTGGCCCTGAAAAGACCACGACTGTCTGTAGTGTCAGCTCCCAAATCTGGATTCGAAGAACCAGGTCAGAGCTAATGGTTGGGGAGCAGAGGAAACCACACTAGAGCAAGAGAGCAAATCAGAGCATCCCAGGCTTGTTTCTTCTAAGACCCAAGTATTAGAAAGTAAGAAAAGACTAAATGGCTTTGCCTCTGACCTAGATGCATGGCATAACAGTCAAGGCCAGGGTAGGTAAACACTTCATGAAAAGTACCAGATAGTAAAAATTCTAAGCTTTCTGAGTCATACAGTCTCTCACACAACTACTCAATACTGCTATTGTAGCAGAAAGTATCCACAGCCTGTCTTCCAATAAAATTTAATTTACAGACACAAGTAGTTTGGACTTACAAGATAAGGTAATGTCAGCTGACGTAACAAACAACCTTCAAAGTGTCTGAAGGTCAGCCATGGCAGAGATCTGTCTCCAAGTCTTGCTGACCACAGTGTACATATTCCTGGTCAGGCAACTCTCTACAATGACTTTTCTCCAGTAGGTGCTAAAGACCCAGATGCTTGCCATATTGTGACTCCTTCGATCAGAGTGTACAGGCTCCCTGACTGATCTGAATTAAGTTGGTGGGAGAAGAGAACATTAAATTGGTGACAGGATGATACCTGGGGGCTGTAGGGACTGAGTTTATGAAATATAACACCGCAACTTGCATTTGACTAGAATGTGGTCTCCTGGCCACTCCAGTGCTAGGGAGGCTGGGAGATGCATTTGAGTGTGCTTGCCTGCATGAAGACAAGCACATTTGGGGTCTAGCTGATGAGCTCTGCATAGAACAGAGATGACCATAGACTTGTTTAGATGTTACAAGATTCGTTCACCTTCTCCATTCTGTCTTTTTACGTAACGTTATCATCCTGATTACATGGAGAATAACCCATGATTATTCTCTTGAAAGTATTTCCTCCAAGACTTCAGAAGTCACCTCCCCATCACCTCTTCCGCATACTGCCTCCCTACATTCACCCTTAAGATCCTTTACCTACCTATCCTCTTAAGCAAGTGTTCTCTCTCTCAAAGGCAAGGTCCACTGTATCCGCCTCACCATGTGTCCATCTGCCTAGCAAACACATAGACAGAATCTCAATAAAAATTAATTGATGCATGAATAAAAGAATCTAAGCCGAGTTGTAATGATCAATCACACATAAAATCGGTTTTAAAATAAAGGAAAATAATTAAAAGAAGCAAAGACATTGGCCTTGTCTATCCTTGGGGGAAAGTCCAAGACGGTCTAGAAAAAAAAATCTGGGAAGTTCGGAAAAGCTCAAAGTTAGATGTTGCCTCCCTCTGTGACCACTCAGCCCTGAAGAATATGAAAGTGTGTATGCATATATGTGTATGCTTGTTTGTGTGTGCATGTATCCATTGGATTATACAGACCGCTTTGTCTGAGGCGAGAACTCTTGCATCTATCTCTAACTTGGTCTTGTTTCCAGCCCTTTCTTTCTTTCTCAGGTCGGAATGTGCAGAGGGCTCAGGAGAGGAGAAAGGTAATTATGCCCAATGGGTGGAGAGCAAACTCAGCATTTTTCGCAAAAAGGCTGTGGGCCCTCCAAGGGACATCCGTGGCCAGAAGCCTGGCTTCAGTCACAAGATGTATTTCCAGCCTCGGGGAGGAAGAGGAATGAGGTGGTTGGGGCTTCTGCGGCAACAGCCTTTTTTAAAAAATCATTTCAAAATTAAATTAAATGCTATTAAATTAACAAAAGTGCCGAGGGAGGCAGGGAAGAGAGTTTCTCAGATAAATGGCCCAGGCTGGACATCTTCAAATCATGGAGATGTCAGATGCCGGACTGGAAGGCGCTCTAGAAGGCCTCCTGTTAACTCTTACCCACGCACTCCATCCTGACTTCCCGGAGAGTTTTTCCAAGAGCACAGTGCAGGGCACAGCCTCCTGCAGAGAGTCAGCTCCACAGGTGTGGAGCATGCAAAGCCGGAGGGGGTGACTGAGACACACATGCCCAGGGGAGCATGGATGCCCCCCACCCATCCCCTACATGCCCGCCTCACCCTGTGCTTCCATTTTGCAGAGAAATGAGTGACATGCCAGGTTCTCCTGGGAAACTCTGGAAGGGCGCAACAAGAGATCAGAGATTCCAGACTCCCGGAACAGTCTCTTTTCCCGCAAAGGAGGTTTGAGAGCATATCAGAGAGAGAGGGGTGGCACAGGCCGGCAGGGCTGTCCAGTCTCCACCTGCCCCGAGTCGTGCAGCCCCTCCGGTGCAGGGGGATCAGGCACTGGGTGCAGACGTACCAGGGACGCACTGGGGACTAAGACCCAGCCCATAACAGTCCAGATGATTTCAGCTACCACTCAGAGCACCACTCAGGGGTGGGAGTGAAGGGGGGAGAACAAGAGTGGGCGACTGTAGCAAGGCCAGCAAGACAGCTGCTTTGGGGCAGTGCCAACTAACCAAGACGTGAACTATGTGAGTCAAGACAAGAGTGGGGAGTAGATCGAGGAGTAAAGGAGTCTCTTGGGGGCGTCTCTTGGGGGAGGGGTGACAGTAATCTCAGGGAGGTTCCCCTGGAAAGCAATCTACCCCCTAAGAACAAAGGCTGTGTCTGAGGCAGTTGGGAAAGAGATTTAATTCACCCAACTTTTCAGCAAATCCACCTTGAAGACTTACTGTGTGCCAGGCTATAGGCAGAGTGGTAGAAAATTCAACTGTGATTGGGCCTCCCTGGTGGTGCAAGGGGTTAAGTCTCAGCACTATGAAGCTATTAGCCAGGGAACTGACTCACAGGGGACAACAGACCTCTCCTGCCTCCCCACTGCTTCCCCTCAGCAGTGTATTTCAGTAGATCTGCCTGTTCCAGTAGATCTGCCTGTTCGGCTCCCCACTCTGTCTCTGGGGCATCCTCTCATCCCCCCTCCCACCTCTGGCCTACCCCCAGTTCTTATTTGCATGAACAAACAAGTCTTTTAAAAAACAAAAACCAAATTCAGCAGTGATTGAGACTGAATCCCAGACTCATAGAGGGCTGCAGACCTGAACAGGGAGCAATGCTGAGGCCCAGAGTCCCCTCTCATGGCCAAAGTCATCTGAGGGTGCTTCATCCCTTGTGAAGGGCGTCCTGAGCACTGCAGGATGTGAGCAGCCACCCCCCACAACCCCCCACCCCTGGCCTCGATCTGCCAGGGTCTGAGGTTGATAGCACCTCTCAGTTACAGCCACCACAAGCATCTCCAGACATTGTCACTTGTTCACTGGGGACAAATCCTCCCTACTGTGGGTGAAGCACTGTTCTGGAAAAAGCAAGAGAGAAATGATAGTGACCCAGCGGCGGGGGCATATGAGAGGAAAGGGCCATATGCGGGCTTGGGGTGGGACCCACCTCCTGCAGACTCGGCCACGCTCCTGCTCCAGTCTGCAGCGTTTCTGCACAGCCAGAAGACACTCAGTCCCTCGTTCCAGCGAAGGGGGCTGGAGTGGGGCAGGAGGGCCCAGAGGAGGCCCACCCAGAAGGCAGCTCGAGTGCTCTCAATGTGCGTCAGGCCACCTCCCCAGCCGGTCTGCCCCGGAGGCTGAGCAAAGGGTTAACATGTGATGTTTATTTATGAACTTGGCCTATTACTGTAGCATAATTTGAATACAGTGCCTATGAGGTTTTTTATTGCCTGCTATAATTTCATTTTTAAAGCTCTCCCTATGCCATACTTTAAAAATGATATCTCAAACAAGAAATAAATTCTGTTTTGCAGCTGTGTTAACTATATTTACCCAGGGGACACACTATTTTGTCCTTGACACAAACCCCCAGGGATTTCGCAGAGAATTGCTTCTGCAGCGCTCTCGCTCGCTCACTCCCCACGCTGGGAGTGGGCTGCTGTTATTCCCTGTGACACCCCACCGAGCCCCAACTGCTGCCCTAAGAGGCTCAAGAAGTGGGCAGAGGAAGAGCGAGGAAGCTTCTGGTCTGACAGCGACCTCGACATCTCGGCAGCTGGCTGTGAGGACGTGGCGGTGCCCCGGGCCCTCCTAACCCTCAGACTGGACAATAAGGACATTGGCCACAGCCCTGTCCCCTCGCCGCCTCCACTGCTGGAAGCCTGCGGCATTCCCCGCACTCCTGAGTCTGTGAGAGGGTTTACATCATTCCTCAGTAGAACAAAGTCTGCCAGCTTCCATGATGTTAAGTTGGTTTTTTTTTTTTTTTTTTTTTTTCGGGTTGAAAAAACTATGGCAAAGCTTAACTGATAGGAACAGTAGCTTCCATTCATGGACGTTTGCTCTGCGCCAGATACTGTGCAAAGACCTGGCGTAAGCAAATCTGATGCTGGCAGTGTCCTTGGAAGATCTGGATCAACCCATTGCGCAGATGAGGAAAGAGCCTCAGCAAGACAGGGGGATGTCCACGCAGGTGAAGCCCAGGCGGGGCTCGGGGCAGGAAGCGGGGAGACCATCCTCGGCCCTGAACCTGCTGTCCCCTCCTCGGATGGGCTCCTGTGCCCAGAGGAAGCCACGCTTTGGGACGCAGAGCAAGCTGCTGTGGCACGCAAAGACCCAGGGGAGTCAGGCTGGACGGGAGGGGGAGGAGCGACAGAGAGACAGGTCCTGGCACCATGCACAGCAGGGGCCCCCCTTGACCTTGGCAGTAATGCCCTCTTGCAGCAGTGCAATTGTAAAAACTCCAGTTGGCCGGGCAGCCCAGAGTTCAAGCACAGGTTCCCGGCCTCCAAACCTTCTGGCTCTGTGACCGGGAACAGACCACCCTCCTCGGCAGCTCAGTCTCCTCAGCTTTCAAGTGGGAGCAGCACTTCTGTGGTTTAGGCTGTACTGTTAGATGGCTGCTCGTTATGATTTACGGGTCACCTATTATTTTGATAAAAACTGGCCCCAAGCAAAGTGATGGTCAGTGGAGGAAGGAGGACAATGGGGAGTGGGAAAATCAGGTAAAAAAGGGTTTTTGAATGTTGTGGACAGAAATTAGGTTTTCAATGTGAACATGATATAGCGCATGCAGATGTTGAATTATAATGCTGTACACTTGACATTTATAAAATGTAAAAACCAACACTTGTTCAATTAAAAAAAAGAAAAACTGGCTCCAGAGAGACCAACAGAGGCAGAGGCAGAGAGAGAGACAGAGAACAGCCAGAGGAAACTTCAACTTCAGGTACATGTTATCCTGGAATTAAGGACCTGGGTTTCAGTCTCAAATGTGTCAGTTACTAGTGATGAGAGTCTGGACAGGTCACATGGACTCTGAGTCTCAGTTTCCTGCTCCATAAAATGGGAATACAAATGCCCACTCAGTCAGCCGTTGTTTGGATGAAAGGTTACTCTCTTGGCATGTAGCAGGTGCTCAGTAAGCAGGAGCTGTTTTGCAATCAGTGGCGGCTCAGGGAGGCTGGCGGCTGAGAAGAGCTTGATTTTGATGAGTTCAAGGCTCAGCTGCACCATGAGTGATGCCAGTCTATGAATCGCAATTTCCTCCTCAGGAGAAGGGAAACAATCCTTCCTCCTCCTTCAAGGAATGTTAGTCAGAAGGATAGACAATAACCTTGCATACCTCAGCCCTCACCAGAACAACACACCTGGCCTCGCCGTTCCCCGAAGAGGAGAGGTCCCTGTAGACACCTGCCGCCTGGGTGGGCTGCCGCCCCGTTACTTTCAGGAGTCCGGCAGAGACCAGCAGTGCCACCAGCTGGTCCCAGCCTGTGAAGTGGAGCTCAGCCACCCCACAAATAACTGGGGACAAACGATTGTTGTTTTAAGCCACCGTGCTCAGAGGTGGCTTGTCCACAGCAAACTGACGCCGGAAGCTCATTCCCACCCAGTGCACGTCTAAGGACCCTCAGATGCAGCCTACTGCTCAGGGGACATGCTATGGCCAGCCACAAGAGGGAGACAGATGCCACCCACCACTTTGCACACACTGGAACTGACGTTCAGAGAGAGGTGGTCACTTGTCCAAGGACACACAGCCAGGAAGTCAAAATTGGATAGGCACCCCGATTCCTCTGACTCCAGAGCCCCACCTTGAGTTGCTGAACCAGAGGGGCCTCTGGGCTGTCAGTTTGAGCCCAGTTGCCCAGCACAGTTAGTGCGACATAAATGAATGATCCCCTGTGCCTCTGGGAGGTTCAGGGGCAGCCCCGTGGGTCTGACCAACCAGGACCCACAATGCAGGCAGACCCTGGCCTCGTCAGTGCCCCCACCCAAGCCTCCCTCCCAGAGAGCAATCATGCGGGCTGAACACCTCCCTTGCAGCCCTCTGGCACCAACCCTATAAATATTAAACCAACGGTAATTAGGGGAAATCAGTCAGTCACCGCACTCTGGAGCCTTGCCACGTCTCCCCACCAGACCCAGGCTGCCTTTGACTAAGGAGCTTTGTTTCTTTTCATTTGGGGACCTCATACAAGGCATGTGTCAGGCATCAGGACATCAAATCCATCCCCTTGTGAGTCATGGCCCTGCCGGCAGAGCCCCACCCCCTCGGGGCTCTGCAGCCTTTGCCAAGACGCGGCAGAGGGGCTCTGAGTGCACAATGGAGGTGGGGGGACCCGCAGGGCTCCTGTCAAGGCCCATGATGTCCCCCAGGGGGCCCTGATCAGTTTTGAGTCGATCCTGTGGCACCGGGCTCCGGTGTTGCCCCTTTGAGGGGCTGATGACACAGAACGCACGGTGACAATGTGTCACATCAAAAAGCAGCCCCGTAGGTACTCTGGTGGCACCACCAGCCCAAAGGACACTGAGGAACCGAAGCCAGGGAACCTCCAGCTTAAAGGGCTCCGGGGGCATGAGAAGACCCCCGCCCACTTCCAGCCAGGCCTCGTGGGGTTGGGGTAAGTGGGAGACAGGCCAGTGGGCAGGAGTCTGCAGCCCGCACACAAGCCCACAGAACTGCAGCTTCTGCGGGACCTGAGGCCCTTGGGTGCTGCGCCTCAGCTCGCGAAATTCATCTTGCCCAGTCCTGGCCCCGTCTCTGCTTGGAAGAGGTTAACACTGGCCCCTGGTGTCCATGAGAAGTCGGAGGTGATTAGGGCAGGAAGGTGAAGCCCTGCAAGCATAAACTCTGGAATCACAGGGAGTTGTTCCCAAGCCCTGGCTGACAATCCCTGCTGTGGGGCCTCAAAAAATGACTAGGTCTCCTTGAGCCGCAGCTCCCACATCTATAAAATGGGCAGGCGAATAACATGTGCCCATGGAGGGTGCCATGTGATCGTGTGAGCACAGCACCTCCTACATCGGAAGCACCAGTTAGTTATTGTTGCGATTATTTGCACCAAAGGCCACACAGCTGCAAAGGGTTGCAGGTACAATTCAAACGCAGGTCCGCCTCGTCCGCAAGCCCATCACCTTCCTTCTGCTTCCCTGCCCCCTCCCAGAGCCCCGCCTGTCATCCATCCAGTCCCCAACAGTTTCTCCTCCCTATCAGCTCCTTGGGGCAATCAAGCTCCACAGGCCCCGGGCCAGGGGACCCACATCAGACAGGAAGGTAGACTCAGCCCCCTTTGCAACTGGGAAACTGAGGCCCAAGACAGTAAAACCTTGTCTCAACGGCCCACAGCAAAGTAGAGTAGAACCAAGACCAGGTCCAGGGTCTCCCGACCCCCACGGCCCTCCCACTCAGTGCAAACCCCTTGGCCTGAGGCCCCTTGGCGTTCACAGAGCTGTGGCAATTTGCTCGCTGTGGCCCAGTAACAGCGCATTTCCTGCCTGGGGAAACAGAGGACCTACCCTCATCTCACAGCGCCTCAGAGCAGAGCAGGGCGCCGTGTGGCTCTTCTCCTCGCCCCCTGCCCAAAACCGACATTGCTAGTGATCCCAGAGCCCGATGCCCCGGCCCGCGCCCGGAGGGCCGCATCCACCCTGGCTACGCAGACCCGCAGAGGACGGAGACCGAACCTCAACCTGACAGAACCCACACGAGTGGCAGGTATTAATTGGCGCAATTAGGCGGCCCTTTCCCAAGGCCATAGAAGCCGCAGCATCAATAATTAGACTCAGATTGGAATTCCTCTGGCTCTGTGTGTAAACAGGACACTTTCTGCAGTTGCGGTAAGTGATTTGTTCAAGGGGGGAAACATTTACTGTAATTTGAAGGCGCAATTGATTGTATTATTAGTGGGTGTGAGTGCCCGGCTGGCAGCAGACTCCACATTCATCTCGCTTCTGCCCAGCCGGGGGACTGACACCCTTGGAGGCAGAAACCCCTGTGGCTGAGGTGGCCCTGTGTGGAAGTCAGAAAAGCCCCGACTTGAGTTGAAGTCCCAGCCCCTACACTTATGTGCTGTGTGACCGCAAACAAGTAATACGACGTCTCGGAGCCTTCCTTTCCTCTTTGTAGAGCCGGGCGAACCCTTTACAGAGGATTTCTGTAAAGATCCAATGAGTCACGTGCAGAGGAAATGTCCCCTGAGCTGGGCTGTCGTCATTGTTATTAGTAACAATAATGACCACCGTCCTCTCTGAAGCATTCTGGAGGGCCCAGAGGAACGGAAAGCCCAGTACCCACCCTCAAAGGGAATGAGCCAGAACCAGGCCGACAGCTCACTGTGTGGATCCTGTCTGCGATGTTGATGGAGCACCAACCCGAAGCGAGCTCGGTCGGGTCCGACAAGGACCCTGGACAGGTGCGGAGTCACCGTGAATGACCAGAGTCACATCAGACAGCACCTCACAGCTTACGAAGTGTGTTCTATTAAGCCTGAAGTGCTCACATTAGTGACACAGCACATGGAGCATTTTATTGATGATGTCACTGAGCATTTTATTGATGAGAACTCTAAGGCTTTAAGTGACTTTCCCAGAATCACACAGCTTGGAAGAGATGCAAGCAGACTTGAACTCAGGTGTGCTGCCACGCCCACCATACTCTCTTGGCAAACTTCCTGCATGGAGGGAGGGCATGAAGCCAGGTTGGGATGCTCCCCCATGGGAAGGAGACAGCCCTGGGCACCCCAAAATGGGGTAAGAGTTGGGCTGATGCCATTGCTGAAGCCCAGCTGTCCTCACTGTTCCTCCTGACCCTCCTTGCCCTGGCCCCTGTGGTGACAGTCCCAGGGACGTCCTCACCCCCAGGCTTCCCCTCTGCATGACTTGCCTGGGGCCTCAGCCCTTTGGGCACCCATATCATTTTCTGCAGACAACCCTGTGGTATGGAGCTGGACTGGAGTTCCAGACCCATGTATCTGGCTGGGACTAGCTGGGTGAACTTGCCCAGCAGTAAAGGCTCAGCTCATGACTAGGTAGAAAAATGGGTTCTATGAGGCCAACGAAAGCAGCTGTCTCCCGACACAGAGTAGACACTGAAGTAGGGAAGAGGGGTAAGGGAAGGAGAGGAAGGGGGGATGGGAGGAGGGAAGCAAGTGGGGAGGAACTCTTTCCCATCCTTCAAAATCCACTCTACATCCAGAAGCTCGGGGAAGCTCCGATGGGCCTTCTGGAACAGAGCGGTCCACCAGGTAAACAGAGTTTTCAAACTGAGACAGAGGAGCCCCTTGTCAGCAGATGTGACTCCTCAGGGGTCCCTCCTCCTCTCTGAGCCTCGCCTCATTCTCCACATCTGTGGGCAGGCTGGGAGTGGGGTGGGGCTGGGGGGGTGGGAAGCGGGAGAACACCGGCCCATTTGCTGGGGCTGGTTGTGAAATGAGAACGTGTCTACAGACACTGGGTGACCTGACAAATCAGCCCACGTTCTGGTTTTCTCCCTACCGTCTTCCCGCAGACTCCCAGACTTTGCGAAACTCAGTATTTTTAAAGGCACAGTCTTGACCCCTGCTGTTCCCAGACCAGTTGTGGGGTGCCCGCTCTTCCCTGCGCTCGGTTTCCTCGTCTGATATGCGGATGTGATGACAGCTGCAGCCCCAGCAAGGGGTGTTGTTTGAGTTCATGCAGATTCTCAGTACCCAGTTAAGCCGCAGTCCAGTGTCTCTGCTGCTCCACCGTTTCCTGTTGTTTTTAGAATAAACTTCACATCACCTTAAGGAGGAAATCCAGGCATGCGTAGTGGCCTCTCCCTGTCGCCAGTGCTGTCACCGCACCCCCAAACCTAGCTCCAAGGCTCTGCCCAACCCGGGGTCTCCACCAGTCGTTTCCCTCCTTCTGCAACACCTTTCCTTCTCCCTCTCCTCACTGCTACCAGAATAGCGAACGTCTCAGCGCCTGCCTGGCCTCTAGAATCATCCCAGAACCTCACGTTCAGTCCTTCTTCCCAGTTTCCTCCAACATCCAGCCTGACCTCTGTCCATAGCTACCTAGTCAGGGCATCTCTGCTTTGGGGGCCGGGGAGCCGTGGAGAAGGGAGAGCAGCTGACGCTGCAGAAGGACACCCCAGTATTCTGTGCGTGCCTAGGGCTTGCTGAGAGATCGCTGCAGGCTCGCGTCCCATCAGGACAAGACTCACGGGGTTAGCAGACCAGCCTTGAGCCAAGGGTTGTGCAACAGCCCAGGGTCCCCTCCAACCCCCACCCCCTCCCCCACCACCACAACTCTCTTGTGGCCCTACCATACGCAGGGCTTCTGTGGAGGGTGGAGATACAGCAACGAGTAAGACCAGACAGCCTCCACCTTCCTGGGGCTCAAGGTCTAGAATCAGATAACAAGGAAAATGGTATCTTTCCCTAATATCATTCTTCCCCCTGGGGGCAGGGGAGTGGGAAGAGGAAGATTTTCCCCCAGATTTTAAAACACATAATTGGGAGAGTGGGGGAAGGGTCCTTAAAGAAATCTGGTCAAATAGGTCAACTTCTACTAAAAAAAAGGCCAGAGCCGGTGAGCTCCATCCCCCGGGTGTGCTGGTGGGGGAGGGCACCCACAGTGGTGGGGAGATGGGTGGCTGTGAGGGTCCATCTAGTCCAGGGGCACTGGTCAGAGGAGGATGCTGTGACCAGCCCTCATAGCCCCCCAGTGGGCTCTGGAGCAGAGCAGGGCGGTGTGGCTCCTTCCTGCTGCCCTGCACCCGCATCCCACACGCAGCACCCCACCACTCTGTCCATGGTTCCGCCATGGCCCACGCAGAGAAGCTCCATGTAGCTGCCACTCGGTGGCAGGGGGATCCCACCCCAGTACCCATGGGCCCAGAAACCAGGCCTTTCCCAGCCCTGAGCCCCCAAGGAGATGGCATGGGGTCCCCCACCCCCCAAGCCTGTCTCCGCCGGGAGGGGCAGCCAGCAGTGATAGCGAGGATGTTTTAGTGCCCCATGAAAACCTGAATAAATAGTGTCTAACCTTTCCGCTCCCTCTTCCTTATCTCAATATTCCGTTTAATAGCACCTTTCAGGCCTCACTAAAAGAATACGAGGGTTGTTATATCAGCTCTAAGTCACTGTTACAACCGGTCCAGCTGTCTCAGCCATGACAACGCCTGTACTCGGGGATCCTGGCTCCCTTTTTCCTCGTCGGCTCCTGTTCTTCCTGGAGATGCCCGGCTCCCCTCAGTATAGACCATTGGGACATGGGGCAATGTCACCCAGTGGGGTTCTGCCAGTAACACACTGTGTTTGCTAAGGAGCAGAAATCCCAGGGCCAAAACCCACACAGGCAACCTAACGCTGCTCTAACAAAGCACCATCACCTGGGGGACATAAAGTACAGAGATTTATCATCCTGCAGTTCCAGAGACTAAAAGTCAAAACTCAAAGTGTGGGCAGGAAGGGGAGCTTCTGAGGGCAGCACAGGAAGAATTGCCCTAGGTCCACTAGCTGGCAGGTGGCCGTCTTCCCCCCATGTCTTCACATGGGCTGCGCAGGTAAGGAGATGGTAACAATAAAGAGAGGTGACATCTGCAAACAGCTGCAGGGTTCCCACACGGCACCCATCCCTGCACATCCATTCTCCCTCATCCTCCACACGACCTCACAAAGCTGCCGCTGTCCTGTCCCCACCCTGACAAGAGAGGCCTCTGGAGGAAGGTGAGCTCGGCCAGGAAGGTGCAGGGTCAAACTCAAACCCAGGTTGTGTGTCCTCCCCGCTCCACCACGTTGGCCGGGTGTAACCAAAGGGCCACTCTCTAGCGGGCTGCCCCTGTGTGACTCCCTTGCTCTGTAGAGACTCAGTTTCTTCATCTGTAAAATGGGAATAAAGCCAGGCCCCAGCAGGGCAGGTGTTTGTGAACTGCGGGGTATATAATAGGGCCAGGCAAATGTTCAGGTGTGTGCGCTCCTGGGTCACGAAGGCTTGCACGTGGAAACCTGGCCGTGTGTGCGAGTGAATTGTCCGGACGCGTGTGCTTACTAGCTTGGCCGTGTCTGCTAGCAGTCGAGAGCATGTCTGCCCTGTGTCCCTGTCTGCCTGCTTTCCTGTGAGCGCCTGCCGTACACCTGGGTGTGCAGAGGTGAGCAGCAATCTGGACATGCGCACATGTGTTTGCACGTGAGCGTGTGGTCTACACCCAGGCACATGTGTGTTGCGTGCTGCGTGACGTGGGTACCTCCTGCCTTTGTAGTCCAGGCGCACAGCTGTATGCCCATACGTACATCTGCCTGAGCTGGCCCTCATGCCCCGTGCCCACAACCGTGCTGGCCAGGGCCAGAGGTGTGTGTGGCCACATCCTGTGTGTGTGGACACTGTGTGCAGGGTCCAGCACTGGGGTAAATGAGGCCTTTTCCGCCCCCGGCTGCACCCAGGGCCTGCAGGCAGCTGCACTAATAAGGCTGCTTTCCCTGAGGCAGTGGCTGCCAGGAGCGGGCCTGGGAGTCGGAGCCGCGGGGCTGGACCGGCCTGGGCTGCCTCGTCAGCAGGACCGTGGGCCACCATGACCCTGTGCCCTCTGGCGACCCAGGATCAGCCACAGCCCTGCATTACCCCTGTGGGAACAAGACACTCTCCATATTGTCTCCCCAGCTCCCCAGCACTCTAGAAAGGCCATGAAATGGACCAGGATGCACCTGCCTACCCCTGCCGCTCTGAGCCATCTCTGACCAGCTGTGTACAGTGTCTACTAAGGCCTCAGGCTCAGTATCTATAAACAAGGGCAAGAAATTGACCTGAAGCCCAAGAATGAGGCCTTTGTAGATAGGCTACCTCCCCCAAAGCTTCTAGATAGACAGCTTGGGTAAAGGTGAAACAAGGAGGAGAGGATTCCACCTGCCATGAGAGCCTACTGGGGAACTGGAAGTGCTGTATAAACACTCCTAAGCACCCAGAACAAGGCTACCAATGGCGGTGAGGACGGTGGTGATGACAGCTGCTGGCTACTGCTGTAAGGGCCAGCCGGCAAGCTGCTGTGATGGTACCATGGTGATTGTCGGTCTCTGCTGTCCTGCTCAGGTTCTGGAGCTCCACCACCCGCTCCACAGAGCTGCCTTCCAGAAAGAAAACACCAGACCTTCTCGCCAGGGTTTAATTAGTTCTCTTAAAAGGCAGAGCTGGCCTGGAGCCTGCAGGGAGCTTGGAGCAAAGGAAGCTGCAAGTTTGGAAGGGTAGCTGCAGAGATAAGGCTGTGCCAGTCTGGGGGTCTCCCCTGACTCAGGAATACCCTATGTACTACCAGGGCCTCTCTGAAGTCAAGTCCAGGTTAGAGCAAGTTTAACACAGATACAAGTTCGACACACAAAACACACACACAACACACACGTACACAGCCCTTCAAGCCCCTCATCCATTCTTTGATGATAAGCAAAAGCCCTGCCCAGCTTCATCAAGGCAAGGTAATGCTGGGATTCATTCTCAGCCTCAGACACACCTGGGTTTAAATCTGGGTCTGTTCCTTCAAGGCTATGTTACCTAGAACTACTGACTCCCCATCTCTGACACACATCTGAAAACCAGGATGATAGTACCCACCCAAATACCTGTGAGGGTCAAAAAGTAAAATGCAAGTAAATGCTGACCCAGGGTATGACACACAGTCCTCCTCTTGTGTCAGCTACAGGGTTGCAGCGTGGATGATGATGTATCAGTCAGGATGGGATAAAACATGCTGCTGTAACAAATAACTCCCAAATCTCCCTAGTTTATGTCATATTGTGCTGTTTCTCCCTCGGGTTGGTATGGGAAGGGAAGGCTGTCATGCCAGTTACTTGGGGGTTCAGGTTGACAGGGTCCAGCCCCATCTCAAATATTACTGTAGAGGGAAAGAGAAATTCTGAAATCATGGTCATTATGTGCTTCATTCTAGAAAGGTGCCTACCTTTTCCCATGGGTCCATGGGTCAGATCTACCATACAACCCCACCAGCCATGAGGAAGTACCACCCCCCCACAGAAAGATAAAACTCAGTGGACAATTGTTATGAATCTCCCAATAACTTAGGCCAATATAAAAACTTGCAACTTCACGAATGGGAAAAGTCTCAGTATCTCAATTTTCAGACTGGGTGCTTAGGAGCCAAAATAATGAGAGACTGATCCAGAGGACACCACAAATTGATTTCAGACTGGAATATCAATTCAGGTCCCCTCGTTTCCTAGCCCAAGTACTCCTGTTCATTCTGCCACATCCCCTTGACCCCAATGGCTCAAATGTACCAATGCAAGTCTGGCCAATAAGAAGAAATCTCCTAGGAGATTTCTAGAACATCTTCTCTGTCCTTAAGAGAAATCTGGAAAATCTCTCTAGTTTTGGGTGCTGCTGTGTAAGGATGAACTGCAAAAACCATCCACGACCATGAAGAAATAATGTTGACAACAAAAACCCATTCTCTATGAGGAAAAATAAAATAAAAATAAGGAAAAAAAACTTAGGTGTCGAGACCCCACCCTGGAGCTGCCTACCTTTGAATTTCTTATTGTGTAAACCAGTGTCCTGGCTGTATAAACCATTTAGCTTAGGGTATAACATCCTGGCAGCCTAGCAGCCCTGTGAAATGAGCCTGTGTTTCTACTCCGTCCACTCCAGTCTGTTCTCCTATTTGAAGGAACTTACTTGAGGTTTCAACTTAAGGGTCCCTCCCTCCAGTTTCCCTGAATTTCCCCTAATCTACAATAAGTACAATAAGCCCCACTCACACCCTCCAAAAAAAAAACCTCTCTTTCCCCCTTGGGCTTTATCTCAGTTTCTAATGAGTTCTTCATTTGTGTGACTCTTTGACTTATAGCTTCCTCCTCCACTAGAACAAAGCCATGGCCATTAGGGTGAAGACAAAGTGTTTGGACCACAATTTAAACATCTTTAATTAGCACAGTGCTGTCCATAGTTTCTCTTCAAGGTTTGTTGAATGAAAGAAGCAATTCATGTGCACATGCTCATTCAATCATTCTTTAATTCCAAAATACCCACCAAGCAAGCTTCAGGAGGCCAAGAAGCTTTGCTTTGTTCACTGTTGGGTCCCCAAAGTCTGACAAGGTGTGTGCCACTGAATAAGCACTCAAATATTTGTTGAGTAAATTGGTAAACGAACTGAACTCCCTACATATGCAAGCAGCCAGACTAAGGCATACCTGGGCATATGGAAGGAAGCAAGCCAGAATCATGGCCAACGTGAGAACATGAGTCAGCGGGGACCCTGCCAGCTGCCACCGGAGGGAAGCTGATGAAAGCAATACCAATGTCCACCCACCAGTGGAACCCTTCACCCTTATTCCTGGCGGTGAGCCCCTTGAGGACAGTGAGGGATTCTGGAGACACGTGTGCCCAGGTGGATGAGACCTGTTCCTGCCGGGACTGAGTTCCCAGCCCTGCTCGCACCAGATGGCTCTCCCGGGCCCTGCATCCATCATGGCAGTTGGTCCTGAAGAAAACAGAAGTGATGCTTGAGAGATGGATGTCAGTGGCAAATGGGCTGTGATGATCATGCGTCTCCATTTTCCCCTTAATATACATGATGAATAAACTTAATTACACGGAAAATTGCTGCCATTGAAGAATGTGGTGCATGTAGCTTTCGCATGATGCCTAGTGCTTCCTCCCTCTCCTGACGGCCCAAAGTTTCTAGGGAGGGATCAGACTCACCCTGGCCAATTCCAAGATAAGTCTTCACAAGCAGAAAGTCACTCTCAAGGAGACAGAACAAACTCCTGGTGACACAAGGTTCTAGAAGGTCAGCTCTGAGAAGATGTGGAGTGTTTGTCTCGTCCAACCATCCAGTTTGCAGATGGGGTGACTGAGTCCCAGATGGGGATGGAGATGATGTCTTGAGTCAGGACCATGAAATAAAATCCATCTCCTCCTTCCCCAAGTCCCCAGTGTTGTTCCAGTCCAAGGCTTTTAAGTCAAACCCCTCTTGGTTTCCATTTGGTCAAAAGCAGATACTTGGGGAAACTGACCCATACTGTGGATAAAGTCTGAGCACTGGTGTAGGCCATGGCCACTAAAAGTTAGCTGCCCTGGCCCTCCCTGGTGGCGCAGCGGGTTAGAGCACAGCACTGAGAGTCTAAAGCCGCTTCCGCATGAGTTCGATCCCCGCCTGCCCTGGAGGTGACCACATGGCGTGGCAGACCTCTCCTGACCCGCCCGCTGCTCCCCTCAGCAGTGTATTTCGTCAATCAGCCTGTTCTGCTCCCTACTCTGTTTCTGGTGAAGCCTCTCGCCGCCCCTGAGCCTCTGGCCTGTACCCCAATTCTGTAGGAACAAATAAATAAATCTTTAAAAAAAAAAAAAAAGTTAGCTGCCCTTTGTATGATGCTTGTCCCCTACATTGAAAAAGGGGAAAAAATCAGGATCTGGAAGGTAGAAAACCTAGGTTTTGGTTTGGCCTGTAGTACTAACGATCTCTGGGCTCATTAGCAAAGCCACAGGCACCTCTAAACCTCAGTGTCCTGTGCTGTAAGATGAACACAGTGATCTTTTCTGTGAAGCTTTAGCAGGCAGTGGAGGCTTGAGTGTGTAATGAATGGCTGAGCTGCACACACTTGTAAGAGGCTGCTTAATAGTTGTAAGAGGTTGGATAATAGTTGTAAAAGGTTAGACAATAGTTGTAAGAGGCTGGATAATTGTTATACAAGGAGACTTCTACACATGTTGCCTCCTAGTCCATTGCAATGGAACACGAGGGCAAATGTCCTGAACCCTGTCCCTGCTGTGATGCAGACAAGCCTGCCTGAGGCCAGGTAGTTGGGTGGGATGGTGACAGGCGAGGATAAGGAGAGCTGACCTGTGCAGGACTATCCTCATTATCCAATAGGCATCCCCCCACGGTCCTTATATGTCAGGAAGGGGCACCAAGATAAGACAGGGGCTCTGCCCTCAGAAAAGCAGTCTGGGAGAAGAGACAGGCTTAGTCCAATCTATCGGTGATAGAAAACAACCAAAGTGCTGCTAAGCACAAGTGGCATTCAAAGGGAACCCTCTCAAGAGTATGAGTTTGAATAAATGAATCATGCATTCACTTTTACAATATATCCAAAGACCCCTGTAGCTAAAACAGATCCTTAAGTCTATGAAGTGAGACTTGTCCAGACCAACAGGAAGAAGAGGGAAGAGCAGTTGGAACAGAAGAGGCAGCAGGGAAAAGGCACAAAGACATGAAGCCATTAGTAATCCTAGAACATAAACAGAAGGTGAAGCTGCATGAGAAACCTCTCCTATTTTGCAGCTGGCAAGGAGGTAGAAATATCTAGTTCCCCATCTTATTCCACCTACCAATCTTTTCTCAAAAGTGCACAGGGCCAACAGACAGATGGATAAACAAATGTGATCTATCCACACATTGGAATATTATTCAGCCATAAAAAATGAAGCCGTGACACATAATGCAACATGAACAAAACTTTAGGATGTTATCCTAAATGGAATAATCCAGACAGAGAAGGACAAATACTGCATGATTCTGCTTATACATAGGACCGAGATAAGCAAATTCATTGAGACAGCAAAAGCTGGGGGCAACAGAAGATGGGAGTTATTATTTAATGAGTAATTTAATGAGTATGAGGACAGGGTTTCTGTTTGAGATTATGGGGAAAATCTGGAGATGGATGGCGGTGGTGGTTACACAACAACATGAACGTTTTTAATGCCACTGAAGTGTATGCTTAGAAATGGTTAAAATAGTAAATGTCATGTATATTTTACCATGAGAAGACAAAGCTTGTAAAACAGCGCACTGTTGAGTCTAAGCTACAGCTGTATTATATAAAATATTTAGAAGTTCATTCATTCATTCAGTTGTTCATTTCCCAAACATTTATTAAGCACTAGCCACACAGTAGACGCACTTTGAAGCGCTGGGGAGACAGAGACAAAAAGACAGACAAAGACCCCTGCCAGCACGGAGGTGACCGGAATGCAGGATCCAGACAGTAAACAAGTAAATACATTAATAGACTAGATAATTATGGACTGCAATGAGCTAAGCAGGTTGTAAACACAGCGACGACAGGCCGGGGAGAGGAGGGGAAGGCGATACTCTGCTCTGTAGAGTGCAGACCAGACGGAGCTGGAGGTAGCAAGCACGTGCCTTGAGGCCCTGCCAATAACTGGCGGAAGAGCCCAAGGAGATGAGCCGCCCTCACCAATACATGTGTGTCTTGACTCTCTCCCAGCTATGCCGACCTCTCTGAGCCCAGTCCCACTCTAGGAAGGAAGAAGGGCCCGGGACAGACATGCGGAGCTGAGACCAGGCCCCTACATGATTGGTCTCCGAGCCTCACCATCGGAAAGTTCTTCCACATGTCTGACCTTCCTCTCTCCTACTGCAGGCTCCTCCTCGGAGTCTTCAGGGAGACAGTGACCCTTCTTAGGAAGCGACCCTCATGCTGATCTTGCCATCCCCAAGTCCACTACAATCTCTCAGAGCGTCACCTGGGACTCAGAGTGGGGGGAGCCCACACCACGCGATTGTTGGTAAGAGGTGAGCAGCAGCAGCTCCTCAGCGTAATGCAATCGAGTCCCGGGCTGGGTGGCCCATGGGCGCCTTTAGCTCATCCAAAGACAGCGTTTCCCTTAATGAAAAGTTCTCTGTTACAAAATTGGACTTCCATATATCTCCATTATTGGGGGGGGGGGGCAGTTTACCTGCTAATTCATGCAGCCTGGCACATCCCTTGGCAGGGGGTGGCAGCAACACAGAGGTGCGGAATGGCTTCCAGACACCGGCATGCTGATGAATGGCCGTGCCCGCTGCTGCAGCAGACACTCTGAAGTCCTCCTGGAGCTGCTGTCTGGCAGCGGCGAGGAGATGACAGGAGACTGGCTTCGTGGGACCGGGCAAATCCAGGCTAAGACTAGAAGGCTCCTACCCGGGAGAGGGGTTCAGCCATGGGATAGGGGTCCCATCCTAGTCTGATCAGAAACACTGGGAGACCCCGGCTTCAGCTTTTACAATCTTCCAGTGAGGTGTCCCCAGTCCTTTGTGTTCACCTGACGCCATCAGCACCTCCTGTTGGCTCTTCCTTCAAGGTGCTTCAGGGATCTGACCCTTCTGGGCATATCCACAATGGCCGGTCCAGACTGAGTCCCCCCCCACCCCCCGGGGTCTTGCTTACTGGACATGAGCTGGTGCTGATGCAACTGATCCCACTTTGTCCTCGCAAGGACCCCGTGAGGTGAGGACTATTATGAACCCCATTTCACAGATGAGAAAACGAGGGTTACACGACCAGGAAAGTCATCTAGCTCTGTGCTTAAGTCCTTTGGCTCCAGGTCACCACATACTAATACTTACTAGTACTAATGTTAGTAGCACTCCAGGTCAACGCATACTAATGCCACTAATGTTCATGCTGCTAGTACTCCAGTTCACCCCCATATTAATACTACTAGTGCTAATACCGCTAATGCTCCAGGTCACCACGTAGGAACACCTCCTGGGAGCTGTTTCTCCCCACCCAGTGCCTCCTTGTCCTCCACCCTCTCCCTGCACCCCTACGCACACAGCCTCCTTTGGGAGCCAAGGAGTTAAGCTCTCCCTCCTGTTTGCCCAGATCCAAGTTCATTACGCTGACTAATTGCTTCAAAGTCAGCAATTCCACACTGCTAATGGAAAATGTATCTGCAAGTAATAGATTAATTGGCCGCTTGCGATCCACTCTCAACCAGAGGATCGCGGGCTAGATGGACCCACCCGGCTGGCCGTTGGAGAGCCAGGAAAGGCGGCCCAAGGCTAAACTCAGGGGCTTTCGGGGCCTCCACAATTTCATTGACCATCACCCCGAGAAAAGCCAGCCCCAAAGAGGAGCATTCAGCATCCTTTTCAAATCATAAAAATGCAAGTGTGCTAACCTAAGAACAGAAACCTTATCAGCATAATGAGCCGCCAAATATCAGAACACCAGCCTCCTTTGCCCCGCAACAGCTGACTATGTAGTGAGGCCCGCAGCCACTGCTCTGCAAAAGCCGGAAATACTAAGACGTGCCCTTTTGCAGGAAAAGTCAGCAGACTATCCTGATGAGTAACTTACTGCTCCCAGCAGGTGCGCCTCGTACCTCAGTGAAATGAAGGACACGTGACCACGGGAGAAGAGGAGATTCCAGGGGGGAGCCCAGTCTCCAGGACCCCCTGGCTAGACTGTGCATCTGAGAGCAAAAAGGGGAGCTTGGAATGGGGGAGGCAAAGTGGCACGTGGAGCAGCAGGCACCCCGGGGGCACTAGACTGACGCTTGGGAGAAGAATGTAGAACACGGGTGGTCTCAGAAGTTGAACTTGGCCGTGGCCTTTCCTCCTTGGCCCACTGGTGAATGAGCAGCTACTCCGCCCCTGGCTCCAGGCTCCCAGGCCGGCTGGAGAATTTTACTGGCTGAATGAGTCACTGGAGGCTGTAAAAACATGAGGGCTTTTTCCTTTAAGTCTCCCCTGTAAGTCACCTCTGAGCATTTGCCTGATCGATTGGCTCTTCTCCCCCTGGTAGGAACCCTCCCCGGGGAACTGTTTGCCGAAAGGAATCGGCCAGTTTGCATTTAGTCACCTTTATCTGACCCAAGAGATAAATCTCTCTTAGTTAGGTTTTCCTGCAGGGGGTGGGGGATCCTGAAAGGCTGGAGCTGCCTGGAGACCTCACTAATTCACATGCTGATTATGCCAAAGGGGAATTGATGTGCGGGCGGGAAGGAGCTGAGCTTCCCGGGGAAAGCCCATTTCCTCTAAGGAAAGAGACCAGCCTCCCTGGTCCAGGGGTTAAAGCCTCAGCACTGTCAGGCTGAGATTCCAGACACTGCAGCACAAGTTCGTTGGGATCCTGGCCACGGAGGTGACCCACTTGGCACAGCAGACCTCTCCTATCTCACCCGCTGGTCCCCCCAGGAGTGTAGTTCAATCAATTGGCCTGTTCTGCCCCCCACCGTGTCTCTGATATATCCTCTCACCATCTCCTCTGTGCACCTGCCTCTGGCCTGCACCCCAGTCCTTGTATGCATAAATAAAAAAATAAATCTTTAAGGGACTGGGTACCTTTGAGCTTCTTCAGAGCATCAAGACCTTTCTGCGGGACACCATACATGGATCAAGCCACGTGAATAGTCGCTAATGGGGTGCCAGAAGTGGGGTATGTATGCAGTGGGTCCTAAAGATCACACATGTGCTGCTTGTATTGCAAGCCGTGAGTTCAAATCCTGGCTCCCCTCAAGCCCACAGCAAGATCCTGGGTGAACGGCTCCCCCTCTGTGCCTTGGCTTCTTCCTTTGTGACACTGACCCGGCAGACACTGACTTCTAAAGGCCCCGGTGCCCTTCTGCATGTGAAGAAGGGCCCGCACAGGGCAAACCCAGGGCAGATCAGTTGCTGTCATTGGCGTCCTCGTCCCTGTCTTTGTGTGTAGCAGAGAGGCAGGCTATGACTCGTATATGCACCCTGGCCGCTTCCCACCAACGCTCCTGGCTGCTTTAACCCATCCAGTCCCAGCTCCTCCACAGATCTATGAGAAGACACGACTGGTTCCCCCAGAGGCATGAGTTTGTGTCCAGAGACCCTGAAACTCTCCAGCCCTAAATTCCCTCCCATCCTGCAGAGGCCCCTCCCTGCAAGTGTCCAGGCAGATGCTTTGAGGGGCTTTAGAGTCTTGCTGAGAAAGGTGAAATGCTTTATCTGCCCTCCCCACGAGGGACGCCAGGCAGGCGGCAGCTCTAAGCCCAAGCAAGCCAGCAGCAGGGACAGTGTGGGCAGCAGGCCTGGCCAGGTGGGGCATTTGGAGCAGGCTGGAAGCCTGGCACCTCTGTCCTTCCTTTGGAAGGACCCAGCATCCTCAGATCGCCTCTCCAGCCCAGATCGCGAACCTCCCGGTCAGCCGGGGGGCTGAATCTTTGCAAATCTGTTTCCACATCAGCAAGTGGAAGAGGGCTGTGTCAGCCTCGTGGCGTTACCAAGAGATTCACAGATGACAGGTCACACAGCCCCACCCAGAGTCCGCCTCCTCATCGAGGGCAGATATTCGCACTAACAATGGCTGTCCCTCCCACACACTGGACACCACAGCACATCCTAGTTAGACCACAAGCTAACGGATGACCTTGGACAAGTTCCTGCCCCACCTCTGGCCTCAGTTTACCACTCCTGTGCTCCAGAGTCCCCCACCCCCACCAAAGTCCACCATGCTGTGTCATGATCCACTCTCATGCCGAGTCTAAGCATCTTTGCCCCTGAATCTCTGCAAACCTCTGAATAAAATGACTTATTCATGAGGTGCTTTTTCTAGGAACAGAAACAGGGGTTTGTTAAGACGGGGTTCACCCCACATCCTCTGTTTCTTTGAACCATAAGCAGCTTGCACATACACATACGTGCGCACATCTTGACAGAAGAGCCATCTCCTGCCACCTTCATCCCTCCCGTCCCCATCACATGTTCATCCAGAAGTCCTTGTCAGAATACCTCCCCCGGGACCGGCAGGTGGGAAATGTCATTTTGGATCCATTACCAGAGCTCGAAGGTGCTTAGAGATGATCAGCACCAATTCCAGCTTCCACCCGCGGAGGAGGGGCCCCTGTCTGGCAGGGCCTGCCACCCCACACATGGGGTACCACCACCCGGCGGGGGCGGGCTGTCTCGGGCCAGGACCCCCACCACTCCGTGTCCTCAGATTTCCCTGCCAGGGCTGATTTGAATAATTCAGCGAGGCTGGGTCTCCTGGGCACTATTGTCTTCAGTGAAGGCAAATCAGTCGCCTGCTCGGCCTGTTGAGAGGGCCCCTGCCTGCTGCCTTTTTCTGTAAATCAGGATTAATGAGATGGTGAGGGGAAGCACCGAGCCCTGGGCACAGACGCTGGCAGCCAGCTCTCCGGGCGAGCAGCGGGCCTCAGAAGCGGCTCCCGCCTCCATGTCCTCGGGCAGTGTTCTGTGGCAGCCATCAACCTGTCGATAACTAGCCTTCACCCAGCCCGCCAGGACCCTGCCCTCCATGCCCGGCCCGATGGCTCCAGGGGAAAGAGAAGCAAGGGAGCGGGCTGTCTGCAAGCAGACACTGCCCCTCACCCCCACCCCCACGCTGGGCAGGGCAGGGCAGTGCCAAGGACTAGGTGCCTTCCCTGCAGGCTGCACAGGAGAGCCGAATCAGGGAGACCAGCCTGGGCCGGCAGACAGCTTGTTAGGCTCCACAACCGACCGTGAGTGACAGCAAGTACCCCGTGCCTGCTTGCGGACAGCTGTCACTCACGCAAGGCCCGAGGACAGCGCCCTGTGCCTCTCACTGGTGATGCTGCCCTCTCTTCTTCCTCTGCTTATAGGAACTGGAAGAGATGAACTAGAGCAGGTGTGCTCTGGTTATGCCACTTATGTGCTGTGTGACCTTGGGCAAGTTTCTTAACCTCTCTGAGCCTCAGCCGCCTCACCTGGAAAGTAAAGACCAAATATTTACTTGCCTCACAGGTTGCTGAGAGGATGCCAGGGTTCACAGGCTTGCCAGAACTTACCACAGGCTGATCTGATGCCCACAATCATGGGCGATCACATTGGATTCATTTCATTATCATTATTCATTCTAGAATCACCCTACTCTGAGTGTGGTCCACAGCCCAGACTGGGTGGTAAACGCACCAGTACCCAATGAGGTACACACCGAGAAAGAGAATTGAGGGGGCCGAGCTGGGAGCTGAGCTCCCGCATTTCTAATAGGCCCTGGGCAGTACTGATGATGGTGCTCCCAAGGGCCATCCCCGCTGATGACTTATCCTCCCCACCCAACACCAGCCCCTTTAGTCCCTCACCCCAACCCCACAGCTGCTGCCTCCTGTCCCCCCACCAGGGCCTCTAGACCCAGAGGTGACAAAGGCAGACCTCAGGACGAGGTCAGACGACTCATCAGCAGTCCCAACGGCGGCAGCAGCCAACAACCAGCGAGTGTGGAGCAGATGCTGAGTGCCAGCGTGCGAGGCAGTGCGTGCCCTGCCCTAGGATGCCAGCCACAGCCCCACTCTGCAAATCACTGAGAAAATGCCTGCCAGCCCTGAGCCCGGTGCCAGGCGGTCAAACTCAGTCAGTGGAAGCTATTGTCAGTTCCTATTTCACTGCACCTTCTCCTCCTGCAACACCTGAATCTAGTGATGTTTCAGCGTGCTCAGAACACTTGCTTCTCAAGCGACCTGTGCTGCACACAGGTGTATGTGTCAGCTTTCACTGCGTAACAACCCAGCCCCAAACCTAGTGACCTCAATCATACCGGCTTATCCACGGTTGCCCCTGAGTCTATGAGTCAGCTGACTCCTCTGCTGTCTGGCTTGGGCGGGAATGTTCCCACCTGCTCCCGTGACCGCTCCCTGTCCACAGGTTCACCTGAGCTTCTGCTTCTCAGGGTCAGGAACGAAGGTGAACAGAATCTCTCAGCTCACCTCTGGCAGTCACCTTCCCATCCCATGGGCCAAAATGCACCCCCGGGACAGCCCAGAACCATGGGTGGGGGACCAACGCCACCTGGTGATGGAAGAGTTGTGACATCACATTGCAAAAGACATGAACACAGAGCAAAGGGACCGTGTGGGGCCATTGTTACAGGCTCCCGATTTGTCTCTTTTCTAGGTGAGGAAACAGGGGCTCAGAGAGGTGCTGAGACTCGCCCGAGGTCAGACAGCTACTAGAAAGCGCAGCCAGGCTCTACCTGACTTGAAACTATGCTCTTCCGCACCCTTCCAGACTCTTCCCTGTGTGTGAAAAGACAAAAAAAAAATGCTTTTTGGTAACTCAATTCACCAAAGGAAGAGGATTTTCAAATATTTTGACATCTTCAGCGGAGGCTGTTGCCTGCCCCGCTCCTCAGCCACCCTGCCCTCTAATCACAGCCCTGTTTCCCACCACCTGCTCTCGCCTTTCCTCCTGGGCCTTGCAGCTCCAGGCAATTTATCTTTCCCTCTTTTTTTAATGGTCTCTTTAACACAAGGGTTTTCTAACGAGACAAATTGAAGGGCTTGGCATCAAGCAGTGCTGTTGCGTACTCACAGGCACAGAGGCAGCCAGGACCAAGGGAAACCCAGAGAAAAGATATGCCCGGACTAAGGGGCCCTCACATTGCAGAACAAGGGCATTATATGGCTCTAGGCTCCGTGTTTCCCACTGGAGGAAAAGAGTCTCCTTGTCCCAAGGAACCAGTGGCTCTGGTCCTGTCTTCCCAGGCTGCCACGGCCCTGCAATATCTAGGGAAGTAATTTGGAGAGGGCTACAGCAGTACAAGTAGTCTAGAAACCGCTAGTCTAGAAATATCACTTTACTTTTCTGTAATGGAGTGTAATTTCTATACAAACCCAGGGGCAGAAATGCAATCAGAGTCCTCTGCCCCTTTGTGACAGTACTGTCTAAATTTGGGAGAGACCACAGTCTGCCAGCTTAAGGTCCCTCAACTTTATGAAATAAAATAACTGTAAATGTTTACTGTCATGTGGTTTCTACAGATGAAAAAATCACACACCGTTTAGCCAGGGTTCAGGCTCCAGATCTCATGGTATTGCATCGGCTAGGGCTGCAGTCTCATCTGAAGGCTGGACCACAGCTGGAGGCGCCTTCCCCGGGGGACCCTCGCGAGCCTGCACGTGAGCTCTGGCTGCTCGCTGAGAACCCATGTCTTTCAACATGGCCTCTCCATGGAGCCACTTGAGTGTCCTCCCACTGTGACTTCCACGGGATCCAAGAGAAGACACAGGAGCTGCATTGTATGACAGAACCTCAGAAGTCACGCCTCACCTCTGCTGTATGACGCTGATAGCAAGGACACTCCTGACTTAATGAAGAGGGACTGCATGAGGGTGTGAGATCCAGGTGGAGCACCTGGGGGTCATCTTGGAGACTGGGCCCCGTGGAGGGTCAGGAATGAGGTCAGCTGGTTTCTGGTGCTGTGTCTATCCCCCTAGCTTCTGCCATGATGTCTTTGCTGACGTATGGCCAAGAACTCTGCAGAAACCCACCTTCGCTTCTGACCGCAAATCCTCCTGTCCTGGTTCATTTCACATCCCCCTAACATTTCCCACAGCCCAGGGAGTCTCTTTTTAGTCTTACATACAGAGATGCTTCACTTTTACAACCTTCCAAATCTTTTGTCATATGCCAAGTCCTTGGCTGGCTTTTAAAATTCAAAAGCCAAAAATCGACTCCTTCCTTGTCTGCGTTCTGCTGTGTCATTCTTTCTCTGAGGAAATGAATGCTGCCTGGTCTGACTTCTGCCTGGGTAAGGAGACTGGCCACAGGACATAAATAAGTGTGCAGAATTTTCTTTTAAACGAGGGCCTCTGTTAATATTTCAAAACATTTCCTGCCATGCTGTAAAACACTGGGTTCATGGAAGCTGTCCTTTTCATCTCTGTGGATTTTCACTGTGATTCTACAAGAAGTATCAGATACATCCCCCATTTTACAGTTGAAGAAGCAGGATTGGAGAGGGCCGATGAATGGCTAATACTGGCTACCACTGTCATCTTTGGGACTCAAGCACAAGTCAGCCCTACTTTTCCCATGTTCTCTGCTTTCCTGGCCCCCCGAAATCTGCTTTCTTCAAGATTTTTGCTAGACACTGAAAGAGCTAACACTACTGGGTCCTGGTTACCTTTCTCAGGCATCTTGATAAGAGCTAAGAGGTCTCTTGATCTATAGAAAAGTACTTGAATGGCAGCTTTCTAGGCACAGACCCAAGAGGAAGAGGACAGAAAGGTCACCGCAGCCAATCAAATGCTCCCGAAATCATACACCAGGTGTTCTGCTGCTTTTACCCCTAGTGAGTTTGACCTTTTGGGTGAGGAGGATCTGATCTGGAAGGGAAGAGGAACAGATGGACTTACAGACAGAGCAGCAGGAGGAAAGAAAAAAGTCAGAGTGATCCAATCCATCCTCTTGCAACAAAGACCCTCTCCAAGGAGTGTCAGCTTCTGAATTTGATACCAACTCGAGAAGGTTATTAAGTCTGAACTCCTAATGAAGCACAGATGGGAAATGGAAGAAAATCAAAGATCAAAATATGCTTTCCATATTTCTTGCCTAAATGAAAAACTTGTCAGGAGTCACTGATTGCCTTTTGTGAGTGTCACATACAGTATGGGATTCCCAGTCAGCAAAGGGGGCTTCTTCTCCTGGATCCAGGCCTGGTTGCCACAGCAGACAAGACAGTAGTTTGTATACTGTTGCTAATGGGTGGAGGAAGACACCACCAGCTCCCCTGGAATCTGAAGCTCCACCTTGTCAAGGACTCAGATTTTGGATGCAAACAAATGAAGGTTCAACTTTGGATCTACCATTATTTGTGTGATTTTTTTTAAAGAATTTCATTTATTTATGCATACAGATTGGGGTACAGGCCAGAGGTGCAAGGGCGGTGAGCGGCTTCACCAGAGATAAGAGTGGGGAGCAGAACAGGCAGACTGACAAGTACACTGCTGAGGGGAGCAGCGGGTGGGTCAGGAGAGGTCTGCTGTGTCATGTGGGTCACTTCTGGGACCCAGGATCAAACTCGCACTGAAGAGGCTGTGGCCTGCTTACAGTGTTGCGTCCTAACCCATTGCGCCACCAGGGAGGACCCTATTTGCGGATTTAAGGAAAGTTATTCAGCCACTTTGGCCCTCACTTTTCTCATCAGTAAGGATCTTTTCTGAGTTTAATGTATTAATGTACAGTAAAGGTATTGTGATCAATACTGAAAATAGAAATGGTACCGACAAAAGAAATGCGTCCACTAACTGCTGTTTTAGCTTCACCCTTCCTGGATGTCTAGTTTCCTAGACAGAAAGCTACCTACAAGGTGGGGTCATATGACTTGTTCTGTGAGTGGAGGTGAGAGCATCACTTCCAAGCTGAGACAGCGCATGGTCCCTTTGAGAATTTTTCAGTGTCTCCACTCCCTGAAAACAAGGAAGCCTCCTGCTGAAATAAAGAAGCTCAGGTTATAGCCTAGATCCCTGAATTACCACAGGGAGGTAGTTTCCCAGGCCCGTGTGGACTTTTCAGGAGCAGAAAATAAACTTATGAGGTCTGGGGATTTTTGTTATCGCAGACCAATGTGCCCTAATGCAGTAGTCACTGCTATCACTGTGATGTCTCTAAAGATCCCCAGTGAAACTCAGACAGGCAGGTAGGATTGTTAACTGACTGACCCACAGGGAATATGTACAGATCACTTTAACTGGGTCCCTGGTAGCAAGCAAGAAATGATATAGCAGATTAGTTTGGAGGAGCAAGGGTTTATCAGAGGGGGACAGAGGATCTGTCCAAACCTAGAGGGAAGAATGTGAACATCCCAGGCTGCTACTGAATGCTCACTTCATAGCCGCCATTGCTGCCGCCCCACTGCATCCTGAGTGCACCCAGCTCTTCCACACCAGGCACTATCGCACTCCCCTGGTCACACATGGGCCACTCATACCTGATGGCAGATGTGGCTACTCTGGTTTAGACCCTGGACACAGCCAATACATGAGACGACCTCTCAGTCTGCGTCTCTCCCATAGTTCTCCGCGCCCTGGTGCCCAATCTGGCAAGAACCAGTGTCTCACAAGAAGGGCTTGGACATGTTGATTCAAAAAATAAAATTCTTTCTTGGAATTTCTGAGCCAAAAAGTCCACATCCCAGGATCATCGTGTCTCTAAAATCAAAGAAATGCAAAATCAAAGTGCTATAGAAGTTGAGGCTAGAGTGCTAAGGAATCAAAGCATACTAAAAACCACAGAATTGCAAAAAACCACAGAACTATAGATCCCAGCTGAGCCTAAGTGGAAATTTGGCGTGTTGGGTCTGCTCTACCCTCCGGCAGTATTTGCACACGTTGCTAAGCATGAGGGCTGTGGGCTAGAGAGGGAGCAAGACTTGTGCTCAGAATCTAGAAAAACAGAATGTGGGCAAGATGCTCTCTGCCTCCTCTGGTTCCTCTCACCCCGCCAGAGGGCCTCTGACATCTTTGTCATGAAGCTACACTCACTCCTAATGAAGAGATCCTCATTGACCAAACTTTAGCCAGGTTCCCCTGAGCCTTCTGCCCTTGATCTTGGTCCCCACTCTCACTGGACCTGTTCAGCCCAGTTGCCATAAGAACCCCACATCATCATCCTTGTCTGGCACCCTGGACTGACTTCAGCAAGGATCCCCATTTAGGCCAGAATCCCTACCCTTGACATCTTCTGTTAATGATGTTCTATCTTCTGCCATCATCCTCAATCTGCTCCTTGACTAAAATCCTCACTTGGTCTTGTATTTGCAGTTAATCTTCCCTGTCACAATGGACCTGAAGAGTTTTCTTCACCCTTTAAAAAAAAAAAATTCTTTTTATTTATTTATGCCTACCAGAACTGGGGTACAAGCCAGAGGTCAGAGATTGAGAGGATTCATCAAAGACAGAGTGGGGAACAGAACAGGCAGATCTACTGAAGTACACTGTTTAGGGGAGCAGTGGGCATGACAGGAGAGATCTGCTGTGCCATGTGGGTCAGTTCCCTGGCTGGGAATCAAACTCATGCTACAGTGGTTGGCAAAAGCTTGATAGTACAAGACTTAACCCTTTGTGCCACCAGGAAGGCCCCTTCATTACCATTTTAACAAGTGTTAGAATAATCTTCTCTTTCACATGCTTCAACCAATGCACTGTGACACATGAGAATCAAACTGTGTGGTGCAGGATAATTTTTCAAATAAAATCCAACCACTACAATGGGTAGATGAAGCTCTCCTGTGCCCTTCATTATTGCCCCCTCGGTAGGCCTCATTCCTGGGCACTCCAAGCATACTCAGGAAGCCACTAGGGAGGTGAGCTACTGGCCAGTGAACCAGATTTCCATCATTCAGCACCATCCCTGCCCCCCAACATCAGCTCCCCTGCACTTAGAGACTGGAAGCCCAAAAACTTTACTCCCCAACTCCTGTATCTTCAGAGCCCCAGTCTAGCTTCCCCCAGCATGAAGAGCTTGTTTGAGATTTGGCAGAGAGAAGGGGAGAGAGAGAGAGAAAGAGAAATTCCTGTGTTCAATATAAGTGTCCATCAACAAATGAATAGGTAAAGGAAATGTGGCATAAGTGATGGAATATTATTCAGCCGTCAAAAGAAGGGTATTCTACATTTGTAACAACACAGACACAGAAAGACACATGTCTTATGATCTCACTTACCCGTGGAATCTCAAAAAAAAAAAAAAAGAACTCATAAATAAAGAGAACAGGTTGGTGGTTGTCTGGCAGGGGTAGAAGTGGTCCAATAGGTTGAAGGGGTCAGAGTTATTTTATACCTGCTAGTCACAAAATAAATAAATCCTAGGGATATAACAGCATGGTGACTAAACATTGCATAATTGAAAGTTGCTAAGAGATAATGACTTAGAAGTTCTCATCATAAAAAATACCATAGCTGGGGGGTGGAGTGGGAAATGGGACAAAAAACGGGGGACGGGGTGCACTGGACTATGGTGGTGGCACACAGGTGATTTGGTGATGGGAAGCCCACGGGGATTATAACTGAGATGGAAAAGGGCACAAAATGATGTAAAAATAAACTATTATATTTTAAAAAAATACCATAGCTGGGCTTCCCTGGTGACGCAAGGGGTTAAGTCTCAGCGCTGGGAAGCTGTCCACAGCTACTGCAGCAGGATCCCCAGCCAGGGTGCTGACCCACATGGCACAGCAGATCTCTCCTGTCTCCCCCCTCAGCAGTGTATTGCTATGGATCCACGTGTTCTGCTCTCCACTCTGTCTCTGGTCAATCCTCTCACCCTTCACACCTCGGGCCTACACTCCAGCCCTTGTGTGCATAAATAAATAGATCTTTAAAAAATATATCATAGCTATGGTGACAGAGGTTAAGTACACTTACAGTTGTGATCATTTTCCAGTCTATACAAACATTGAATCATTGTGTTGCACATCTGAAATGAATGTTATGTGTCAATTATACCTCGATTTTGAAAAAAAAGAAAGGAGAAAGGGAGGGAGGAAGAGACAGAAAGGATGATTGCCTCTAGCTAAAATACTAGACATGAAGGGAAAGAGACCAAGAGAATGGGGGGTCATCTTTCCCTCCCCTTTTTTAAACAAATTTCAGATTCTGCAAAGACACAAGCCCTTCCGCTCTCCACCCATGACCTCCTGTTCCTGATCTGTTTTTGATAATACCTCACACCAATGAGAGTGGCCACGCTAAAAAGATAACTAGTAACAAAAAGTGCCAGAGAGGATAGGGAGAAACAGGAACCCTCCTCCATTGCTGCTGGGAATGCAAACTGTCCAGGCACTGCAGAAAGCAGTATGGGAGGCTGCTCAGAACACTGAAAATGGGGCTACCGTGCGACCCGGCAGTTCTACTCCTAGGGATCTACCCCAAGGACACACAAACACGCATTCGAAAGGAAACTTACACTTCTATGTTTCTGCGGCCTATTTACAATTGCCAAGACATGGAAACAACCCAAATGCCCCAAAACAGATGAATGGGTCAAGAAGATGTGGTGTATGGATACCAAGGAGTGTTACTCAGCAATCAAAAAAGACAAACTCATGCCATTTGCAACAACATGGGTGGACTGGAAGGGCTCGTGCTCTGTAAAAGCAGTCAGAAGGGAAAATGCAAATAGGGGGTGGTCTCGCTTGATGTGAAATATAGAGAAACCAAACGAAAGGTCGAGAAAAAGACAAACTAGGAAGCCAACCATAGAACTGAGACATAGGGGGGGGGGGGGGGGGGGGGCGGGCAATCACAATAGCAGAGGGAGTTGCTCAGGAACTTTACGCCCTGTGGTGATGACTTTGTGAACTTAGGTGATGGGACACAGGTGAGATGGGGGTGGGGCTGCACCTGAGGTCAGTTACCATACAAAAATGAACAACAGTATAAGGGAAAGAATTTAAATGCATTGTTCCTTACTTTGCTAAAGACAGTCACTGTGACCCGTCACTGTGACCTTCAACCATGATCTTGCCACTCCCACATGTGGAGCTTTGGGTAAAGCACTTTACTCCTCCACGCCTCCGTCCCTCCCCTGTAAGGAGGCCAGGATCTCCACCTGGCCCCAACTCCACACTGAGGACGCGAAGAGGCCCAGGGGAGGCCACAGGTCTCGGCAGCCCTCACAGGGTCATGCTGATGTGAGCTACACTTATTCCGGGATTCTGGATTCTCTTCCAAAGCACCTCAAGCGTGGTCCTCAATTTATCCCCATAACAGTCCTTGAAGGCAGCATCGTTACCTGCAGACTTTCTCCTCAGACTGGGCTCCCTCTCAGCAGCGTGGTAAGCAGCCACTCTCCCTGCCCCAGTCTGATTTTGCCTCATCTGTAAAATGGAGCCAATCACCTCTCCTCTGCAGAATGGCGCCACTAGCTGGAGCTTGAGGCACCTTAGAAGCACTCATCTCTCCCTTCCTGCTAGCCCGGGGGTTGGGCCTTGGCCCAAAGAGGCACAGCATGTTGAGGGTGGGGGTGTGGGGGCCCTGGGTCTGGGACCCTGCGCTCCCCCTGGCCAGACCTACACTCTGTGACCACAGAGGAAGGTACTCCCCAGCCTGTGTGCCCGATGTCCCTGGGAAATACTTCCATTGAAATTCCACAGACTTGAGGCAAATATTAAAGTGTCTGACAGTCTGCTCGCCACCGTGCCTATTTGTAATATTGATGAATCAGGAGCCCGGCTGGCGCTGGCGGTGGGTACAAGTGCCCAGAATATTCATGCGCTCCCGTGCCATTCCCTGGCAGCATCACGGCCCCTTTTAGGCGCCATCACTCCACCAATGTGGTCTTCCGAAGCCACCCACAAACCCAACCAGGGTAGACACCCCCCTGCCGAGGAGCGAGAACCCAGACCCGGGTGAGGACGCCCGGGCGGTCATCCCCACAGAGGGGCCTCGCTGCACGAGTCAAGGACCTGGACTCACATCCGTCTAGAGCGAAGCAGGCTTCACTCGCCACCCCACAGCTTCCCGTTCAAGCCAACTGAGGACAACAAGGCTTTGCTAACCCCTGCCCCTAAGGCCCGGCCTGGACATTTTGGGAATTGGGGACATTGTCCTCGATAAATACCCTCTCCCCCCAAAGAGATAGTCTGCCCATCCTTGCCTCCCTGGCAATGCTTGTCTGGTAAACCATCGACTCGCCCCGCGATTCTCTAGTTAAACATTTATACAGCAGCTTTTGTGGATAAATAGACCCGTGCATGTGTCTGCATGATTAGGATTAAATATTAAGAAGATGCACTGGCGAGGAGCTGGTCGGGCTGAAATGAAATGAAACCCCGGGGCAGAAAAGCCGGGTATGAGCGGAGCTGAAGGGGAAGTAATTAAGACCATCAAGGCCGACCTGGCCTGCAAGGGCTGAGGAAGCAGCTTTAACAAGCCAAGTAGACATGCACTTTCGTGTCCACCTTCCTTTCTTCTCTCTCCTCTTTCTTCCCCCTTTCTTTTCCTTCCTCTAAAGCAAAGCCGGTTCTGCTGCCTTCCCCTCCAGCCTCTGCCACACCGCTCTAAATATGACTGCCTTTTAAATTTTTATTTGATTAGGTTTTACGAGCTGACTTGCCCAACGTGGTGCAAGTTGCAGAATATGTCAGAGGCCTGGCAGAGACTTGAATTGAAATGATTCTCATTATCTGTGATAATTTCTGCATTCTCACATCAGACAATGTTACCAAAAAATCCCATTACAATGGTTAAAAGACAAATCATTGAGTGAGTCCCTTTTTTTATTACTTTATTAGACCATTTACAAGGCAACATTTTGAACACTGGGATCGGGTGATGGCCCAAGGCTATCTGACTGTAGGCTGCACTAAGAAAAGGGAGTTCCTCTCTGGGCATTCGTCAGAAAGTCAAATGCAATCACAGGAACTCAACTGGCTTGTCAGATTAGTCACTGCTTCAAATTATTAGCATGGGGGGGCTCACAAGCATGAAGGGGGGTCCCCCATCTCTGGAAAGAATGAGGCACTGTCCAAGCGGTATTAGATCGCTTCTTCCAAGCAGTGTCCAAACACCCCAGGCCCCATCCCACAGCCTGGAGAAAGCAGGAGCCCTTTAAGATTTATTTTATTTATTTATGCATACAAGAGCTGGGGTGCAGGCTAGAGGAGCAGGTGGTGAAGGATTCACCAGAGACAGAGTGGGGAGCAGAACGGGCAGATGGACTGAAACACACTGCTGAGGGGAGCAGCGTGCAAGACAGGAGAGGTCTGCCATGCCATGTGGGTCAGCTCCCTGGCTGGGGATCAAACTCATGCACCGTGGCTGGCCATAGCTTAATAACACTGAGACTTTAACCGCTGCACCACCAGGGAGGCTGCAGGCAGAATTTCTAAAGGATAGTGTGCCAGAGAGAGGCTGCTCTGGTGACCTGAGTCACAGGTAAAATCTAGTGTGGCCTGTGATGACATGGTGGGGTGTAGATGAGGACTAACTCCCCCTGTTTCCCAAGACCTATTTTAAAACCAGGACAGTCCCAAGCAACCATCTTTGAGGGATGCGAGACTTAAGTAGTGTTCAAGCCAAAATTGGAGCAAACCACAAGTTGATTCCACAATCTTTGGTCTGGGGAGATGTTTGTCATCTCAGCATAACCGGGGTGAGCTGACTATTACAGACTGAATGTGCCCCTCTTCTCCCCAACTTCATGTCTGGGAGCCCCAGCCCCCCATGTGGCTGGAGATGAGCCTCTAAGGAAGTAATTAAGATTAAACACTGGCCTTTGACAGGCTGGTGTCTGATCTGATGGAATCCGAGTCCTAGGAGGAGACATCACAGAGCTCTTTGTCTCTCTGTCTCTCTCCTCCTTCCTGGCTGTGCCCTCCCCCTCTCCCTGTGCACTCACAAAGAAGCAGTCATGCGAACACCCGAACACTCGGTGAGAAACCCCCACCCGGAGCCCAACGAGAGAGCCCGCTGGCCCGTGATCTTGGACTGCAGCCTCCAAGAATGAATGTCTGCTGGTCAGCCCCTGGTGTGTGGCACTTTGTTATTGTAGCCCACGTTAACTGATGTATCCTCACTTCATAAATGAAGGGGAGTGTCAAGAGGCTTGATCAAAGATCAAGTATGAGGGCTGAAGGAAGGCTCTGAAGCTAGAGGAGTCAGAGTCAACTTCCTGGCTAGGGTGGTTAATTTTATGTGCCCACCTACGGGATCTTAGATGGCCCGGAAAATGCTATTTCTGGGTGTGCCGGTGAGGTGTTTCCCCAAAAGACCAGCATCCCCATCGGCAGCTGAGCGTGAAAGGTCACTGGCACCAATGCAGGGCAAGCCCCAGGCCATCCATTGAGGTCCCAAATAGAACAAGATAAAGGGGGCCCTCCCTGGTGGCATAAGGAGTTAAAGTGCAGCACTATGAAGTTACTGCAGCCACAGCAGCAGGAGCTCAATCCCCGCCCCATAGGTGACCCACATGGTGCAGCAGACCTCTCCTGTCTCCCCGCTGCTCCCTTCAGCGGTGTGTTTCAGTCCATCTGCCTGTGCTGCTCCTTACTCTGTCTCTGGTGAATCCTCTCACTCCCCCCACTCCCCCCCACACACCTCTGGCCTGTACCCCAGTTCTGTATGCATAAATAAATAAATAAATCTTTAAAAAGAGAGAGAGCAAGGTAAAGGAAACGAAAAGCCAATTCGTTTTCTGTGGGAGCTGAAACATCCACTTCTGCCTTTGGGCATCAGTGCTCATGGCTTTGAACTTGAACTGGGACTTACACCATTTGCTCCCCTGATTCCTGGGCCTTTGGGTTTAGATTGGAATAGCCTTGCCAGCTTCCCTGGGCCTCTGACGCAGAGGAAGACTGATTGTGTGACGTGTCAGTCTCCATAGCCAGAGTCAATCCCTCACGATACAGCTCTCTGGGAATATCGCTACATCCCATTGGTGATGTTCCTCTGAAGAATCCTGACTGGCTGTGCTCCCTTGAGCAAGTGTCAAAGGTCAGAGGTCATTTTCTGACAGCAGATAGACCCCAAGACAGAACTTAGCATGCAGGATGTTTAGTAGGAATCACTCTTGGGAACAAAACCCATGGAAGGAAAGAGAAGGAGAGAGAATTGGGGAGGAGAATCTGGGCTGTAGTGAAGGCCCAATAGCAGTCTCAGCACCCTGGTGGGGAGCTTGGCTGCTGGGGTGGCCCCCAAAGCTGGCTTCACCCCGGACAAGGGGTCAGGTCTTTTTCTCCCTGCATCTACCAGTCAATGGACATGGGCCGCCCCACTAGGGTGACCTAGGGTAGCAGTCGTCCTGAGCTGAGGCAACCCCCCAAAAGGCACCACTCCTGACAACTAAAAAATAAATCCCTCCTTCCTCAAGGTGGATCTGGGCTGGGTGTCACAGCATCCCGTAAGGCAAATTACTTAGACAATCTGAACTGCAGTCCTCAGCTGCAAAATGGGGTGAGGGGGACATATAGATTGCAGTAATTATATAGATAATTTGTGGGATAATTACAAAGCCAGACCGCAGGTGAAGAGTTTGATGTGCACAATAGATCATAAAGATGTTTAAGGATTGAATGAGAAAAACCTTGTACAGTGCCTGCAATAGCGCCGTGCACGGGGAGCAATAGAGAGGAGTAGTTGTTATTCATCTTGAATAGCTTTCACTTTCACAACTGCAGCATCTCTACCTTTTCCCTGCCAGGTAGCCAGAGGGCTCTCTCACAAAAGGCCAATATTGCTAGGTCACTCTTTCGCTGTAAGCCCTTCCCAGCCGCTGTTACCTGCTAGATAATAAGCAGGCACCCTCCCGTGACTTCCGAGATTTGGCTGATCTCCCTCTGTTTCCCATACGCCAAATGCATGGCCAGGGCCACTTGAGAGCTTTCTCTAAGACTATACCCTTCCACTGCCACTGCCCCTCGAAAGCCTACCTGTCCCTCTCTCCCTCGATGAGTTCCAACTTCCTTATCAAGACTCAGCTGAGACATCACCTCCCTCTGGAAGCCTTCCCTGCTTCCCAGTTGGTCAAGCCCTTCCCCTGGGCCCCTGTCCCCTTGGGCTGGATTATTTTTGTGTGAGACTTTCTGCCCCAATCAACACTGAGTTCTATGAGCTTGTGGCAGCAAGTGTTTCTAGATGCCAAGGAGTCTCCCTCTTTTAAATGTCTGAATTCCCACCCTCATCTCAAACACCACACTCAGGGGGGAACCAGTAAACATTCACGGGTGAATGGATCTGCACCCCGGTCCTTTACAGAGTGTGTGTGGGGACCAGGAATTGTTTCTCCACCTCTCAGGGGAAGTTACCTAGAAATCCAGTGAAATCCCTGAAAATTGACTACAAATTTACTAACCCCTACAGATATCGTTGAGCAAAAGCTGGCAAATGACTTCTGCTGTCATTGGTAATGGCTGCTGTGTTTTAAATAAGCATTTTTCTAACAACTGACCAGACCGTGCCCCAAGACTTGGAAGCGAGAACAGCTGTCCCTCGCTGGCTGTGTGACACTGGGAACATCCTTTCCTACTCAAGACGTCAGGTTGTTACCCTATAAACTAGATATGGACACCAACTGAGCTTTAAAATATCCCCTACTGTAACAGGGTGGTTCCCTAGGAAAAGGGGAAGTTCCAGGTTCCCTGCCCCACCCAGAAGGAGGGTGGAGCTGAGCAGAGAAAAAGGAGAAGAAAAGAAGGAAGCAGGATGGAAAGCCAGAAGGAGACCTGAGGAAGCCACATGGAGCAGCGAGCATGTGAGGAAGAAACCGGGCTTGTTTCCTGACCCTGGACTGGTTAAGGCAGATGTGGGTGAGAGACCTGTAGGGAGGTGACTATGGCAGTGTTTATACTGATTTTGATTTTGCTCTTTTGCTCCCAGACTTGTCTGGTCATTTCTGACCCTTTTCCACGAGTCCCGGCCAGAAGATGCTTTCAGGCCTTGCTTTGCAAAGGCCAATCCCTTTTGGGTGGACTTTTGCCCACGAGGGGATGGGTGACTTCAGGGGTTTGGTTTAGACATTACATTCTTTGTCTTCTGTATTGTATACTCACTGTATTAAAGTCCCTTTTCATTAAAGTTTTATATGTTTTGTCTTGACGCGGCGGATGGCAGAGCCCACTTAGAGGAGGCAGGTTTGGGGCTTCAGGGGTGCCCCTCTCTCCCTGCCCTGTACCACTACCACAAAGGAAACTAAGCCTTTCAACAACTCTTCAGCTCCTCAGTCTGAGACTATTCTTTATCTGAGACTGTCAGTGGATCTTTCCTAGCTCCTGCCCCTGGCACTCAATGCCTCACCATCCACCCCATCATCCTCTCTCTAGACCCATCTCCTGGTGTGCCCCCTGCAGGCCAGAAGGTATATTTCACCTTCCATTGGCCATCCACACTTCTTGGATAGTCCACACTTCCTGCAACTATTTCTCCTCCCTCACACTGGCATACAGGCACACATTTGGTGCTCAAAAATCTCTGCACATTGTATATTTCATTACAGGCCTATTATGGGTTGAATAGTGTTCAAAAAAATGATGTTGAATCCTAACCCTTGCAAACTGGACCATATTTGTAAGTAGGGGCTTTGCAGATGAGATCAAATTAAGATGAGATCAAATTAAGATGAGATCATGGGGGGGGAGGGAAGAAGAAGGGTGTGTCCTAGAGGAGTGTGAGTGAGTCCTTATGAAAGAGGGAGGGGTGGACACAGAGAAACACATACAGAGGGAAGACAATGTGAAGACACAGGAGAAGGCCATTTACAAGCCAAGAAGCCTGAGGCCACCAGAAGCCAGCGGAGAGGGATGGACCAGCACACCCCCTGCACAGTCATCCCTGAAGGGGGGAAGAGTCATGGACTTGAATTCCAGGCCTGGCTCTGCAGGTATTTTGCTCTGCATCCCTGAGTAAGCTATTCTTCCTCTGACACATGTCCCCAATACAGACTCAATCTAAATCTGTGTGCCCCCCAAATTCTTATGTTGAAGCCCTAGGCCCCAGTGTGATAGTATTAGGAGGTAAGACTTCAGAGAGGAAACTAGGTTAGGAGAAAGGAGCCCCATGAATAGGATCAGCACCCCTCTAAGGAAAATCCTGCACAAGATGATCCCCACCTTGGCCGTGTGAAGACACGTGTGTCTCCACGCCAGAAAGCTGGCCCTTATCAAATGCCCAATCTGCTGGCAACTTGACTCTGGGTCCCCCAGCCTCCAGAGCCTTTAAGACAAGCCAGCAGCCCAACCTACGACAGTCACCATTATAAACTGGGACAGCATTCATTATAGAATATCAAAACACCTGCACGCTCTAAGACATTCTACGCCATGAGCACCTACTGTATGCAAGACCCTTGGCTGGATACAGCAGAGGAGAAAGGAGAATGAGCATTCAGCTACCCACCACACCATCCCCCCACTGCCCACTTTGTACAGGCCCCTGTGCCAGATGGAGGGGAGATGGTGGTCAAGACTGGCGGCCCTGTCCTTATGGGACTTACCATCTAGGGCTTCACGCTCCCTGTCCTTGCATGGCTTGCCTCCGTGGAGTCTCTGCACGAGTAGGCTCTGACCCTTGGAGCTCTGCTGTTGCTTGCAGGGCTGCTCCATGATTAGCCAAGGGGAGACACATAGGTCTGTGGTCCAGATTTCAGGCTAAGAAGTCCATCATCAGGTTTCTAGAACAGCCCGCCACAGCCAGACTGCAGGACCTCAGTGTCCAGGGATGGAGAAGGAGCTCGCTGATGCGCCCGCCTCGTGGGGCTGGTGGGCACCACACAGGAGTTAACACACGTGTGTCCCTGGGGCAGGGCCCAGCACATGGGAGGTGGCCAGTCCATGCTGTCCTCTCTTCCTTGACCCAAACTGTCAGGGAAGCGGGGGAAGGCCCTGTGCTGGGGCTCAAGCAAACCTAGTCCATGAGCTTGAACAACTCCCTTCCTGTGGCTGAGGCAGTTTAGACTCTACTCCTTCATGGGCCAATATGGAAACCAAGGCAGGAGGCTGGAGCTCCTTGACCAACGTCACTTAGTGTAGACTTGGGGGCTAAATGGAACTGGATGTTATGGTGCATTCTCCAGTTTGCAACCTCCCCCATCCTCACCCGTTCCCGCACCTCCTTCCCGCCTCTCTTCCTTCTCTCCTCTCGTTTCCTTCCCTCCCCCTCCTCTTCTGGTCCGGTGGCAGATACAGCACCATCTTTACCATCCCTCGCTGAATCCCCCAGCAAAGCCCTCAAGGAGACACTGGGCCTGGTCCCATCTTGCAAATGAGAAACCCGAGTCTCTGAGGAAGCAGGTGGTCAGTTGGTTTGTGCGCACCTAGGAAAAGCCAGACCTGCTCCCTTCTGGCTGGGTCTTCCTGTCATCCTCCTACCAGACCCCATCTGCACCCCTCCCACCGGAATTGTAGAACCTGGACATCAATAAGCTCTCAGCAGGAGCAAGACGCTGCTACCTGAGCTGGACTAACCTAGTGAATCTTCAGGAAAGCACCACAAGGCAGAAACTATCACCCGTTTCACAGAGGGAAACTGGGGCTGACAGAGGTCAGGTCCCTTGCCAAGTCATCCAGCAAGGAAGGAGTGGACTCGGATTCAAACCCAGAACCTGTCCTGCTGAGCCTCCGCTGCCCCGTGTCTGGGTGTCCCCACACCACAGCAGAGGACAGCTGGAGGGAGCAGCCAGGGGCTGAGTTGGAAACCCCACCACCCCTCTGACGAGAACACAGAGCTTTGTTCCCTCCGGGAGGCGGCTTGCTAACTGAGTGTCTGCTACGAGGCAGGACTAGCAGAGTCAGGAAAAGAAATTTCTAGAAAGAAGCAGGAAAAGTGGGAGGCAACACCTAGAGACTAGGGGGATGCTCCCCCAGAGGCACGAACATGACCTGTCTGTCTGGGGCCCGGAGGGGAGTGAAGCCAAGCCCTTCCCAGCACACCCCAGCTCCACCGCCCAGGCTTTAAAGACGGAGGCCTGGCCAGCCAGCTGGCCGAGCCAGCACTGCCCGGGGTCAGCAGAGCCTGACCCTGGGTCTTCTCATCTCCCGCGCTCTGCACACAGTAATTGCCCTGCCACCTGCAGCCCCTGGGCCGGAATCAATTTCTTCCACCTCTGCCCACTGGTAGGCATTATCCTCACATCCCAGCCTGCCGGCAAACGCCAGCTCAGGTCTGTACCTGGGGGTGCAGGTGGAGAATAGGCCGACCACCACCTCCCAGTCATCCCAGGGTGAACCCCCAGGCTGGATCTGTTGCCAAGCTCTGTGGCTTAGTGCTGAACGTGGGCCTCATCTCCATCACCAAGTGCTCATGGAGGGCCAGGCCCATACCGGGGTGGCTCAGGACGGAGGCCGTCTGGCGCTCACGGCAACCCCAGGGGCAGGAGTACCGGTCTGCACTGACCAGAGGAAGAGACGGGGCTCCCTGGCTTCCAGCCCAGTCTGTGGGGCCCCCCGCATGAACAGGGGCTGTCCGGAGAGCCTGACCCCATGAGGAGAGGCCCGTGTCCTGGCATGTCCCTGCACAGGCCTGAGGATTCTCGGGCCTGGAGACAGGAACACGTCTTTGTGTTGCTTTGCAAGATGAGGCTGTATGACTTCAGTCAAGCGAATTCCCCTTTCCAAGCCTCAGCCCTTCATCAGTAACACGGAGTGATAATACCTCCCTTTCGGGTGCTTCTGCCAGACTGCGGTCTTCACCCACCTCTGACCTGTGTCACGCAGCCCGCAGCAGGCAGCACAGTGGCCAGAGGAGGCCCAGGTGGCTACCTGACCCTGGCTGCCACCTCTCTCCCTGCACCTGACAGTCTAGTGGTTGCTACTGGTTCACTCTGCTGCCCTCGCAGTTTTCCACAGAACAAAGGGAAACTACGCTTTGCATTTGGGCTCTGGAGAAAACTCTATCTGAACAGAAGGCTTAGTGACTCCTGGCGGGTACCCAGATCCACGGTCTCTGCAACATTAGGGAGTATGAAAGGACAGGGGTTCTCCTTGAGGAACCCAGAGGCATCATCACCAGATGCTGCATTTTCGAGCACTTCCTGCAGCCTCTCATCCGATCTTACGGGAGCTCCAAGCTGTTGGTAGGTGTGATGCTCTCCATTATACAGATGGATAAACTGAGGATCAGAGGCACTGAGTGACCTGCCCGAGTCACCAAGTTCCAACAGCCAGGATTGGACCCAAGTTTGTTTGTTTCCAGGGTCCTTGTTCCTGTGCGCACACAGCCACACGCCATCACCAGCCTGGCATAAGCACCAAACCCAAGCAGCAACTTCCACGAGCCCCAGGAGAGGTGGGAGACTGCACAGCTCCGGGCAGCAGAAAGAGCACGAGCTTCAGAGCCACCTGAGGTGGGATCTTGGTGTTCATGACTGACATGAAAAGCACAAGCAAGAAAAGCAAAATTACAGAGATTAGACGTCTACCAATATCTGGCACTTTTGTGCTGCCAGCAATATCATAAAGCAAAAAGACAATCCACAAAATGGGAGAAAATATCTGCAAATCATAAATCAGACAGAATATATTAAAAAAAAAACTCTTGAAACTCAATAATAGACAACCCAATTTTCTTTTTTAAAAAAAAGGGGGCAGGGGGTGGCACAAAGGATCAGAATAGACACTTCTCCAAAGAAGATCTACAAATGCCAGTGAAAAGAAGCTTGACATCATTCATCGCCCAGGAAATGTGAATCAAAACCCCGTGCAATGCCACTTCACACCCACTGGGATGACTGGAATCTCAAAGCCAGAGAACGGCAAGTTGTTGGCCCAGGTGTAGAGACATCAGTACCCTCGAGCACTGCTGGGAGCAAGGGAGCATGGGAAATTGCACAGCCACTTTGCTGACAGTCTGGCAATTCTTCCAACAATTAAACAAAGTTCCCAGTTGACCCAACAAGTTAACTCCTAGGTTTACCCAAGGGAAGTGAAAACACAAATTCATAAAAATTCCACAATATCGTGGCAGCAATGTTTGTAATAAGTTAAAAAGGAAAAACCCAAACACCCTTCAAGTGATGGATAGATAAACAAAATGGTGCAATGCATGAAGTGGAATATTACTCAGTCATGACAAAGACAGGAAGTCCATTCATTCCTGAAGGCTCCAGTGGGGATGAGCCTAGAAAGGCTTCATTCAGTGAAAGAAGGCACCTGAGATCACATATTGGGTGATTCTGATTATATAAACAATCCAGAATAGGCAAACCCCCAGAAGGTAGGTTAGGGAAAGAGGAATTGGGACTGACTGCTAACAGATAGGGAGTTCCTTCAGGAGGACAATGAAAACGTTCTGCAACTGGAACATGGTGATTTTTGCACAGTTCTGTGTATACACAAAAAATCACTGTCAATGCATGGAAATTTATGGGGTCAAAGGGGGAAAGCACCCATGTGTGGCAAACCCCAGGACCGTGTGACCTCAGTGTAAAGACTTCCCAGCGCTAACCTCAGTTTCTGCGTCTGAGAAATGGGCTAACATACCCAGCACCTGACACCAACGCCAAAGAGACAACAGCCGGGGTCCGACACACAGTAGGTGCTTATCCCACTCAAGGCTCCCTCCCCGGCGTGGGAGGCACCTGCAGTCACCAGGCCAGGTGCGCCACAGGAGGCCCGTCTGGGCCCTGGTGGCCGGAGGCACCGGACAGAGGAGGATGCTCATCGCCCATGACATAATTTAGATGGATGGCTCTGGCCATTCGTCAGACTGGGAGCAGGCGGCCCTGGGAAGAGGCCGTGGGGGAGCCCATTACGGTACACGTGTTAACAGCGCATCCTTTGTACCGACAGCCAAGCGGGCGCGGACCAGGGCCGCTCCCCGCATTGTCTGCGCGGTGGCCACGCGGTGATGAATGGGGCCGGTCTGGCCGACCCCCGCAAACGCTGGGTATCGTGGGCCAAGGGCGACACCGCGTGGCCTCTAGAGGAACTGCGCTTCACCCTCGGGTGGGCAGAGGGCTTAGCACAGAGCCTGACACACAGACGGCCCTCGGGAAACCTAGGTGATAAATACCATAACCTTGACTTTCAGGGGACAAAGGAAAAGGCACAATGGAGTTCAAACACTGGTGGCGTTGCCAACCAGATTACAGGAAGTCACTAGGTTAAATGTGAATTTCAGAAAAGGAACACGTACATGTTTAATGCAAGCCTGTCCCTTAATCCAGATGAGCCGAAAAATGGAAACAACCCAAGTACCCATCGACCGATGAATGGATAAACAAAATGCCAGCAGTGGAATATTACTCAATCATAAATATCTCATGAAACACACTTACACTTTAAAATTTTCATTGGGTGCTCCGTTGTTTTTATCAATCAGGGTGTCTTTGGGCATAACTGTCTCTGCGCACCTGTAACATAAGGCAAGAATCTATCCCTACAGCCACAGAAAAATACCAATAGGGATGAACGAAGGGGGTTAAACTTCTCATGTTCACACCCGACATGCAGGTCACAGAGGAGTGAAACTGCCGCTAAGTTCAATGGGGGCGCCAGGCGGCTGCGCTCCCTCGGCTCCCCCCACTCCCAGAATCCCATCCAAGGGCCTCGTGGGGAGCCCCCTGGGCTCCGTTGCACAGGCCTCCTCCCGCCTCCCCGTCTGTCCTCCTCCTAAGCAGAGAGGCAGGTCTTTTTCCTGTTTGTCCACCCTGGCACATAGACTCAACACTGAGGGGGAGCGCTCTCCACCGTACCCCTTTGTGTCAGGGCAACACCAGATAGATGTCGGGGAGCGGTCCTGCTCCCTGCTCCCGCTTCCCACTGTGGCGCCAGGATCGCAGGCACCGAGCAAGGCTTGTGTTCCTCTGAACAGCCAACATTACTGAGCACCGGGTATGGCCCGGTGCCAAACACTTGAGTTCAACTTTTGGCCAGCTGTTACCTCCTCACCGCCAGCCAGCGGCGTGGATGCTATTATTCTGCTCATTCTGCGGATAAGGGAGCACAGCCCTGCCCCCAAAATGGCGCGGCTGCTCGAACCGGAGCCAGGCCTGAGCCAGGCCTGAGCCAGGACAGTCCCCAGCCTGCCCTCCTCCTCCAAGGCCTCTCTCGGGCTTCAGCCCAACACAGGCCTGAGGTGAACTCTGGTTCGACTGTTCTCCAGTGAAAGACCTCAGCAAATGTCTCTCCTCTGTGTTCTACTCTGTCCATTCATAAAGTGGAATGATGGAGGGAGCGTTCTCACAGGTGTGGTAGAGGAGAGCAGGGGGTTATGGGAAATGCACACCGCGGGTGTGGGGTAATTGACCACCTCCCCAGTGGTCACCAAGGCCCCAGGAAAAGGAAGAGAGAGCCTCTTATTTTTGTCCATCTGCTCACCTCAGGGCACTTGGCTGTTGTTAATTCCCCCTCGAGAGAGAAATAGAGAGATTTCCACTGAGATGTTTGTTTTCTCCGGAATCAGTGCCCAGCAGCCTAGGGGCAGGAAGTGACTACAACTGCCTGGAGCCCAGGCCCAAGAGTGAGGCGGGAACTCTCCAGAGCCCAGCGCATCGCATCGGAGCCGGCCTCTCCATCCACCTCTCCATCGGGCCTCTGAGCAGCACACCAAAGAGGAAAAGGGTGAACCAGAATGGGGGGCAGGGGGTTTGGGGGTTCTGAGGCAGAGGGGCGTGACATGCTGTCTGAACCAGGATTCTCCCTGCCCCAGACTCTGCCCCGCCACCAGCAAATGTCGGCCCATTTGCTCTTCCCATCAGGAGTTTCACGGGCTCCCTACCCTGTTCATTTATCAAGCAAGTGTCTCGTGAGCGCCTGCTGTGTACCGGCACCCTCTGCCCTGGGCACTGAGAATTCAGGGAGGAGGCACACCTGCTTCTTGCCCTTCTGGGAGCTCACAGTCTGGGGTGGGAGGGCAGGCACAATGAGGGGAGCACTGAACAGACCCCAGAGCAGTGATTGGCGGGGATACCCAAGGCAGCTGTGAGCACTCAGAGGAGACATAGGACCCACTGGGGAGTCAAGGAGGCCTCCTGGAGGAGGTGGCATTGAAGTTTTGAGAAGGGTAGAAAGAGGGAGTTAAGTTATGCAGGGGAGAGGCAGAGACAAGGACTCATGAAGCGGAGGCCCCAGAGGGAGACTGTTGCAGGGAATGAGGTGAGCAGGAGACAGGCAAGCAGGGCCTTACCGGGACGGCCCTGGAGGCCTTGTGGGAACTGAGGGTTTTGCAGGGCGCTGGGGACCAATACAGGAATTTATGCAGGTGGAGTGCATGGCCAGGCTGCCCACCCCCACCAAGGCAAACCGATAAACAGGTGGGGGAAATTCCTTCTCCATGATCCTACCCTCCCAATAACAGGAGGACAGAGGTCACAGTGGGTCCGGCTCCCGCTTCAGTGAGGAGCAGCTGTGACCCAGAACCTTAGACACCCTATGTGAGCAGAGATGTCCCACGTTTCAACCATTCCGGGTCTCAGGAAGCCAGGGCCCCTCCCAAATATATATGCTGCTCAGACCTCTGCCCACCTTCCCAAATCTGGGCAGCCTGGGGTGACCAGACAAGGAGGGGACTCCTGGGCTGGCACCATGTCAGGGAGGCCGGAGGGGACCAGGGCAGGGCGGGGCTTGCGTGGGGCTCTGCTGGCACCTGGGAGGAAGAATAACCAGGACTGGGCTGTGTGGCTGGTCAGCTGCCCCAGGTGTCTCCGGGAGGAAACCTCAGACTTCTGTACTTCCTTGGAGATCAATCTCCCCATTTACATAGTAATAGCCCAAAGTGCTCAACAAGATGAACAATAATGAACCTACAGCCCTGCCAAGAAGGTGGCAGGAACATCAATTATCACACTTACAGGAGCATCCCCTGAGTTCTGGGACACACCCCATCCTTGTTTTATAGCATCAGTTGCCCAGCCAGTGATAGGGAATCAAATGACTATTTCAGCGAATTTACATAAAACTATGCTACAATCTTTGCAGCCACCTACCCTGTGGACTATTATTCCCATTTTAGAGGACTGGAAATTGAGGTTCAGAGAGGGAAAGGAGATTGCCCAAGGTCACACAGCAACAGGATGGCTAGAACTGGAACCCAGTCTGGGGCTGTCCTGAAGCCCACTGGAAGAATTTCCAGAGAGAGCAGGGAGGAGAGGCAGAACACACCCACTCCCTCCACTAGCCACTGTCCTGCCCCATGGGGATTCCATCCTTCACTTTTCCCAAAAACCAGAAGGGGAATTTCCCCTCCAGCTCCTCCCTCTTCCCTAGCAGCTACCCCGTTCCCTCTGCTTCCTCCCTCCCCCTCACTCTCACTTTCCAGCACAAAGAGTTGCCACGGTAACCGCATCACCACAGACTTCCCTTTGTCTGGGTCCTGGAGAGCAAATTCATAAGCCAAGTCCAAGCTCTCTGACCCCTGATGACCCTTCCCCGGAGGTGAATCCCTGGACAACCACTTTTAGGCCCCCACACCCCACACCTCCCATTTCAGCACATTATACCCCAGTGGAGAGCCCATTCACCAACTCCAGGTCCCAAGGTACAAGAGGCGGAGGTCTCAGGGGAGGTGTTGGGGATCTTCTCCCGCAGATACAGTAGCAGTACCACTGTAGGTGACACACTGAGTGCTGGGTACTGGCTAGGCACCATGGTTGGGATGAATAACAACGCCTGCTGAGTGCTCGGCACTGAGTATCTCTGATGGCACCAAGAATGGCATCTACCAAGTGCTTAGGTCTTTGCTAGACACTCAAGGGCCACAGAGAACATCCCCTACTAAGTGCTGGCCTCAGTGCTAAGATGATGAGGGGGCTGTGCAATGCGCTGAGTTGGAGAGCCAGGCCGTGAGAATCCAACTTGGATGCTCGACCAAGCGGGAGGGAGAAACTGAAGGGGAAACTGATGCCATATGTATAGGTATGTGTATGTGTATGTGTATGTGTGTGTGTGTGTGCATGTGTATATGTACATGTGTGTGTGCATGTGTATGTGTGTGCGCATGTGTATGTGTGTGTGCGTGTGTGTGTGTGTGTGTGTGTATTACAAACCTGTAAGCAGCAAAGTCAGGACCTGAAGTCAGACCCGTCTGGTTCCACCTTCCCTTCCCACGGCTGTGGTATCTTTGATGCTCTCTGGAGGGTGTCTCTGAAAGAGGGAAGTAGAGCAGAGCACCAATTGGGAGGGCATAGAGTGTGAAAGGAAATCAGTCTTTGCCATTTTGTCTCCAGAATTTGTTAGCCACCCGAAATTTGTGAGCTGTGTGTTACTGCAGCATAACTCAACCCATTCTGACTGCCCTGCCAGTGATGCAGACTGAACTCTGGCTCTCATTGGCTGGACTAGGTCAGCAGTCTCAAGGCTGAACCAATCCCTGAGGCAGAGGACGCTCCTGATTGGCTCAGGCCTGTTTCACAGAACCAAGTCCAGAGCCAGGGAGGCAGTCCACCCACTACAGCTGGTGCACTGGGCATGTGAGAGGACCTTTTAAGAAAAGTGGGGTGCCATTACCAGAAAACGGAACAGACTTGAGTGAGAGAGGCCAAACCAACAAGCACCCACTCTCAGAAGCCCATGGTAGGATCCAGAGCAGAAGATCCCTAGGGTGAATGTCAGATAAGCCCTGGACTCCTCCAAACACAAAGAACTAAAAGAGCTCTGAAATTTTCCAGGAAAAAAATCTTTTGAGTTTGCTGAGTGAAGTCATTTCTTCCCTGAAAGAAGTACTCTCAGGAAGTATTAGGTCTGCTGGAGGACTGCTGGTCTTGTGGCTGGCCTTCCCCAGAGAGGGTGTCGGGCACCAGGCTGGGATGCTGTGGTCAGAGAGAGGGGTGACCAGGAGGCTGTCAGCTGCCCAGCGGGATGGAGGGCGGGGGCTCCCTGAAAGCAGCTGCAGGCTGGTGACGACAAGCAGGCACACCTCCCTCCCCAAAGGCCCCTCATCCCTAGCTCATCTCTCCTGGAGAATACCGCCTGGCTCCTCAGGTTTCCATAGACTTCATCGCATTTACTCTCCCCAAGAACTTGATGAGTGGGTGCTGGACAGGGTGGAGTGGGGGACACCAAAATCTCACCGGATGCCCTCCCTGGTGGTGCAGGGTTAGGACGCAGCACTGCAAGCTGGCAGCAGCCACTTCAGTGCAGGTTCTATCCCGCCCCGGAAGTGAACCACATGGCACGGCAGACCTCTCCTGACCCGCCTGCTGCTCCCCTCAGCAGTGTACTTCGTCCATCTATCTGCCTGTTCTGCTCCCCACTCTGTCTCGGTGAATCCTCTCACCACCCCTGTACCTCTGGCCTGTACCCAGTTCTGTATTAATAAATAAATAAATAAATCTTTGTTAAAAAAAATAGAGAAAAAAGAAAATCTCATTTGGCAATACAGGAAAGTAAGAAATAAAAGCAGAACTTGCCTACTTGCCACACCAAGTCCAACTCATCTCCCAAGAAAGCGCCATCAACTCTGCTGAGCGCCCATCAGCTGTCTTTCTATATGCAGGTAATACGCATGGGAATTTATTATGGGCCACCCACGATTGTATAAGACTATTATAGATGATTTCCTGAAAGACGAGTTCTCGGGGTGTACGAAGTACAAATCCACTTATTGATAGATTCTTACACTCTTAATCTGCTAGGTCATGGTGGGAGAGGGGCTGATGAGAAGTTAAAACCCAAGGTAGATTAGTTCTTGCTATTCCCTACCAGCTCCAAGTTCCCCAGCCAGAGTCCCTAACTGCCCAGAAGCCCGGCCTGAGCTGGCCCTTGGTTACCTCTCAGCCTCCCCACTCTCCATCGGCTTCCCCTCCAGCCATAGCTCACTGTGTGTCTCAAACACCCCAAGCACCCTGCCTCGGGTGCATCCTCACCCTCACCACCTTTCTCCCAGATACCCAAAGGATTCGCATCTTGAAGTCTTTTCTCGAATCGTAATTAACATTGACTACTACACACACACACACACACACACACACACACACACACACATTCCAGATGCCTTTTACTTTCTTTGTTTTTCCAGGACTTCAAACAAGGCCTGGCATCCACTAGGCACATTCACCGGAGGGGCTGCCGATCCACCAGCGACATGGCCAGGCATGGGTGTTCTGGTCCCCCTTGAGTCTGTGCACATCATTGCAAAATCGAAAAAGACAAGCTCACGAGAAGGGGTGACAGAGGGGTGGGAGCTTTCCCCAAAGCCATTTCTGTAGATCTTCATTCCAGCTCAACCAAGGAGTGTGGGAGGAAGCCCCAAATCTGAAGAACCTCAAAGCAGTAATCCTCAGCCACCAGCAGCCTCTTGTCCCCAGATCTACCCCAGAAATTCACAAGTCACAAGCGGTTGTCTTGGGGGCCGGCTACCCCAGGGGCAGCCCTGTTTGGCCGCTATTGCAGGATGGTTCCCCAGGTATGGTTTCTGCCTCTGGCTGAACTTTATTTTCTACTTTTTGCATTCTGCTCTGGAATTTTTTCTCCTTGGCCTTTTCCTGGGTCAATGCAGTCCTGATATTTGATTTACTGTTAACAGTATTGACTGCATAGAATTGAGCCAAGAAATGGAAGAAATTGCTTTTTCTTTCTTTCTATCTTCTGGTTGACAACTCAGTTTTAGCTTGGTGAGCGTGCTAGGCAGCCAGGGAGCTGGTTTCTGCGCCTCTGTGGCTGGAAGGCGACCCCGAGAGGAAATGAGCAAGAGGTTGTCGGCTGAAGGGATCCTTCCTTCCCCTGCCCTTCCTGAGTAAGATAGAGATGGTGCTGAGGGTGCTGAGTAAGAGAAAGACTTGGGGAGGAATTGGTGGCAACAAGGGCATCAGAATCAAGGCTCCCGCGTTGGATAGGAGCTGTGTGTCTTTGGGCAAGTCACTTAACCTCTCTGAGGCTTGACTTCTACATTGAAGGTACCTTCTCACAAATAGACTGTTAAGCAATCATGTGTGAGAAGCACTTGCAATCAAAACTGTGTCATTTTTCTATCATATAATAGTTTATTTTTCCATCATTTTGTGCATTGTTTCATCTCAGTTGTAATCCCCGTGGGCTTCCCATCACCAAATTACCCATGTGCCATCACCATAGTCCAGTGCATTTCCCTCCCCCCACTGTTTTTGATCCCATTCCCCACTACACCCCCACAAAATGTCCCTGGTATATGGCTGTTCATTCTTCTTATTATTTTCTTGCCTGGTCCATTATACTTCTTTTTCTTTCTGTTATGGCTTATCTCACTAAGCATGATCTTTTTCAGCTCCATTCATGTTGCTGCAAAACACATGTGTTTATTTTTTTTTGGTTGCTGAGTAATATTCCATTGTGTATATGTACTACATCTTTTTTAATCCAGTCATCCAGTTTTGAGCATTTGGGCTGTTTCCATGTCTTTCCAGTTGTAAATAAAGTAGCAATAAACATGGGAGTGCAGGTAACTTTTTGAATCAATGTTTTTGTGTCTTTTGGGTAGATACCTAGGAGTGGGATTGCTGGGTCATAGGGGAGCTCCATATTAAGCAGTTTGAGGAAAACTCCAAACAAAAACTGTCTTTTTTTTTTAAGATTTATTTATTTATGCACACAGAACTGGGTACAGGCCAGAGGTGCAGAGGGTGAGAGGATTCACCAAACAGAGTGGGGAGCAGAACAGGCCGACTGACGAAGTACACTGCTGAGGGGAGCAGTGGGCGGGTCAGGAGAGGTCTGCCAGGCTTTGTGGCCAGGGATCAAGCTCATGCTAAGGAGGTTGCAGCTAGCTTCAAATGCTGTGCTTTACCCCACTGTGCCACCAGGGACGGCCCTAACATGGTGTCATATTAGAGCACCATTTTTCTCACCTATCACCCTCAGCGCCATCATCACCACTCTGATTTTGTTAAATCTCTGCCCTGTCCAAACACAAAATCAAGTGCTCAATCTATTCCAGGCAAAAGAGCTGAAAACCGTGGAGACATTTAGATGATATTTGTTATATAACATAACAACATAAAATTCACCATTTTAATCACTCTTAAGTTCAGTGGCATTAAATCCATTCACATTACTGTGCAACCATCTCCATCATTTTTTCATTGCAAAACTGAAATTCTGTGCCAATTAGACCTGAACTCCTCATAACCTCCTCCCTCTTCCCTCAGTCCCAAACAACCACCATTTTACTTTCTGATTCTATGAATTTGGCTCCCCTCAGTACTCTATGTGAGTAGCACCATACAGATTTTATTCTTTCATGAATGGCTCATTTCACTTAACACAATGCCCTCACAGTTCCTTCTTATTGTACCTTGTATAGGACTTTGTTCCTTTTTGAAGGCTGGATAATATTCCATTGCATGGATATACCACATTGTGTATGTATTCACCTGTGAATGGACTTGGGTGTCTTCCACATTGCAGCAAATGTGAATAAGGCTGCAATGAACATGGATATCATCTAGGGATTTTTAAGATGTTATAACAATGTTCCCTTTTCTCCCAGAAGAAGATATGGCTGCAAGTGTCCCCTAGTGCTTTTACCAATTATCCACAGTTCTTCTGGACCATACATGGAGTCAGGCCAAAGATATATCCTGATGAGGGAGACAGATATGTCCTATTCTCCTAGAGCTCATAACCCTGTGGGGAACAAATAAACACACAATGAAGACAACAATACAAATGATAAGTGCCATGAAGGGCATCAAAAGTGGCTGTTCAGGAAAAGAGGTATTCTTTCTAGGAACACCAGTATAAGCTCATTCAGAGAAAAGGAAGAAAGACCACATGAACAAAATAATTTCTTTCCTCCAGGGCCCTATGATCAGAGACGGCAGTTGCGGTGGCTTATGGCACAGCATGGGGGCACATCTCAGCCCAGGGAAGCCCAAGGCTCCATTTTTAGAAATCTGTGAACCAGTTGCAGCATGCAACCATTCTTAAGAATTAAATGATGTAAACTTAAAGTATGTTAAAAATGGCTCCCAAACTTAGCCACTCCTAATTATTTGGTCACATCTTGTTATATCTGTGCTCTCAAAGTTACTTATACCTATTGGATGAATATCATAGAAATGCATACGGCAGTAGTGCTTGTCTGTCCCCAACTCTGCTTTCAGTGAGATGCAGCTGACATCAATCACAAGGGAATATTTATGCCACAGATATTGGCAAATGCGACAAACCGAGGTGTAATTTATTATTGCTTTGTTAATAACTAGATTTAAGAAAATGATGGGAAAATGTTCATAAAGCAGATTAAACACAAAGAGAGGCTCTGTCTGCCACCTTTCTACTGTGAGTCATACAAACAACCAAGCAAATATTCTTCCAGGGCTTGAAAAAGGACTCAGCTCAACAGAGTCGCTCATGTCACTGATGAACAGTGACAGCTCAGTATAGGCTCTGTCCCTTCACGTGTGTCTCATTCATTCATGCAATAAGGAACAAAATACCAGCAAACTCCATGTCAGAACTGTACATGCTAATGTTCACCATGCAGCTGCTCACCCCACTCAGGACAGAGCCTTCAAATTAAAAACTCAGCTGATAGTGGGCTTTCTCTTTCTGGACATGAAAAAAAGTATTTGGGGCAAGGCACTCGCCAATTCAAATTAGAGGGCATCCCGGTGGTTTGCAAGGACACCAGGACAGAGTATCTGAAATCACAATGGGTCCAAAAACTCCTGGCGTCATCCTTCTTAGGATAACAACTTGATACATATGGATGGATGGAAGGAGCGTGGGTCAGGGGATTCCAGCTCCCCCATATGCTTGGGAATTTCCTGAGCCCCAAGTTTCTCTCCCATAAAATGAGAGCCAGATGCCTTCCGTGACTACGTCACAGAGAGGTGAGGACCTCAGGTAGACAGGAGGTGCGGGATTCATTAAGACGTAAGCAATAGCCCTCTGAAACCAGCCTTCTCAGCTGGGAAAGGACGAGCCTTTAGTTCGAACATTTCAGAAATTCTAAAAAAGAGCTCTTCTAGCTTCCTTTTCCTGGCTTCACATGCTCTTTCTCCAGCTCCTTCTCCAGCTTCACCTTTCCTCTTCTCCAAATGGCTGGCATCCTACAAACCTCCATGGGAAAGAAGCTTTCACTTCCCAAGTTCACAAACAATCCCTTGGACGGGAGTTGCCTGCCCCACGTGGGTCGGGTCTGGCCTCTCACCCAACACTGCCACAGGCAGCGCGGAAGGGCTGTGGCTGGTCAGATCTGAGCTTGGGGCCATTTCTGCACCCAAGATGAGCAAAATCTGTTCCTAGAAGAAAAAGAATGGGAACACTTACTAGGCAGATAAAAATGCAGCAGACCACTCCAAAGGGTCAATGTGTGCTGGAAAAATTAGAGCAACAAGCATGACGAATGGGAATGATTATTCTCCAAATGAATGAAAGTCATCTACATCTGGCCCATGGCCTCAATTTAACCAACTTTTTTCCCCTCCGGTGCAGGAGTCTATAGGCCCTGGAGCTCCTGTGCTGCAGATTCTTCATGACCTAGGTCCTGCCCACACTCCTGGGCTCATTTTGGACCCTTTGGCTTTTCAATGTCCCAGCCCCACTGGGCTTCTCTATTGCACGACTGTGTTCTTCCCCTTCCTTCAAAGTCGTTCATAAAGGTGTTTCCTCTGCCTGTGATATTCTTCCCGTAGCCCTTCATCCCAATCCATCTTTCTGATCGTTTTCCTCATAAGCACAGAGACAACAGAGAGGCACTGTCTTCTCACACTGCATCCCCAGCAGAGCACAGCCCTGGCCCAGAGCACGGAGGCAACAGATGCTTGCGAGATGAATGAGCCAGCAGCAAGCTAGAAGCCACAGAGCCCTGGCCTCCTCCATGCACATAGCTTCATTCTCTCATCCTGCAATATTTCCTGCAACTTTGCACCAGGGGTTGGGAAATACAGCAGGAACCCAGGAAGCATTCTTGCCTTTGAGAAGATTCTGGCTAGTGGGAAAAGACAGACAGTCATACAGAGTAAACGCAAAGGTGGGGGAGAGAGGGCAGGACCAAGAGATCAGAGAACACAATTCAAGAAGAAGCAAATTCTTCCAAATAAGAAATAACAGATGCACAAAAATGAGGTGGGCAAAGGAGGCAAAGCCCTTCGCAGGGCACCAGCTACTCAGAGCAGATGAAAAGGAGAGCTGGAGAAGACGCTGGAGAAAGGGGGGCCGTGAGGTCCCACTGGAGTAACTAAGCACAGAGGGGAGCTCATTCCAGGCAGAGAGCACTATGCGGAGCCCGCAGCCCTGATGGCCGACACACCGCATGTCCTCAGCGACGGACGGAGACGCGGCAGGGCCGTTTCTGGAGAAGGGGTGAGGATGCAGGAGGCCGATTCTAGAGAGACAGAGGCCCAAGGCAGACACGGAATAGCTCCTCGGGCATCGTAAGGAGACTGGACTTGATCCAAATGGGCCATGAGATCCCATGACGTAGATTAAGTGAGGCATGGCACAGCCACACCGTGTATTAGAAAGAATCTCCTTCCGCTGGCCCATCGCCTTGGGGACGCGAGCTAAGCATTAATATCGGTTCAAGGTTTTCAATTTAGACAAATTAATAGCTCCATGGTAGGGGCAGTCGCGCTGTCTGACAATTCCCCCACCTTTTGAAGTCGAAACTATTTAATCCCTGCCTTTTCATATGCTCACACTCTACCTTCCCAGAAGCATAGACTCAGAAGCAGAGAAACCCTGCCCCTGGACCCAGGGAGGGGAAGGCACAGCGCCCCCACCCTGCAGACACCGGAAGAACGTGTGATGGAGACAATTACGCAGGGACGCCTGGACTCACCATCGCACTGACGGTGTCGCTCCGCTCCGCAGGGGACTGGGTTTGGCTTGGTAGCCCAAACCCTTACGAAATGACTCAGGAGTCCTCATGGGGAGGTGGCCTGGTCTCCCTAAACCTCCTTCGTGCAGGATCCTGGTGGGGTGTTCCCCTCCTGCTCTGATCGCTTCTTCCTGGGGGGATCCCCACCCCATCTCCTCTGTATCCTTGTAGCAGATCCCAGCACACACACACACACACACACACACACACACACACACACACACACACACAACCTGGACTCCACTTCTTCCTGCGGAGCAAGAATATTTTCTCTGCCTGCTTCGTTCCTTAAGGATATGCAGGGTTTTTTCCCTTCCTCCTAGGGTGCCAGAGTTCAACTCAATTTTCTCAGATTAAATAAAATTTCAAAGTGTCAGTCCCTGGCAAACGACGAGTTGGAAGGTGGTTGATTTTCCTAACCCGCTCGCCAGTCCAATTACAATTTTTAATCTATATGTAGATAATGGTGAACAAAACCCCAAAGAAATGTCAAGAGTGAGGAGGTTATTAGCTTAGTTTTAATTACTGTCGATCATTCTCAGCAACTGGAGGGACCCGGCAAATTAGGGGAAGGCGGCATTCCTCTGGCAGAGTTCAGCAGGGCCCCGGGCTGCTCCTCACCAGGAGAGGAGGAGCGGACCCAGTCCCAGAGCGTCCGAGTCCAGCGCGGCTTCCCGCGGAGAGGCCAGGGGACTGGGCATAATCGGTCTGCAGCCCACGGAGATGCTATGTGACCTCAGCTCCTCGCCTGCTGCAAGCCCGCACCGTGCTGCGCTCCAGGCTCTCCCTTTGTGTCCAAAACATACCTAGAGGTTACTCTTTTGTCTTAATGATGAAAGTAGCACGTGCTCGTAGGAGGGTATTTGGAAAATTGGAAAAGATGAACTACCGAGGGAAGAACAAACCGGTCTTCGTCTCAGCACCTACAACTGTTACTTTGTGATAGTTCCAATGTAAAAGCTCGTGTGTAGACACAGATACATGTAGACATGTAACATATGTATGTAACAGTGTAACATAATACACGTACACGTGTGCACATAAATAAAATCAAATGCAGAAATAAAATTTTTTAAAATAAAGATATCTAAACATATATCATACATTTACCTACAAGTAAAATACATAAAATAAAATCAATGTGTGTTTATTAAATTTATGTAATAACATGTAAATTTTTGTATCATTTTACATAGTCATTACTGTAAGTATATAATCCGAATTAAATAACCTATAACAGATAATCATAATTATATAACATATACAGCCATACACATAGATTAGAATTAGGCTGCCTATGGGTTTGACATGCGGTTATGCTTTTATTTCATATCATTTCAAAAGTTTCCCATAGATGAATGTTATTTGTGAACATTGTTTGAGTGGTTGCAAAATATTTCAATAATCCACTATTTTTGCACATCCAAGGGCAACCCATATTTTCATGAACATGTGAAAATAATATTGCAGCCTGGATTTCTCACTTAGTGATAGTGGATTCCGTGTTATTCTAAACTCTGTGACTATAATTTTAATAAATCATTCAATCTCTAAGCTATATTGTTGAGCATCTAATCGATGCCAAACACTGTACTTAAGTGACAGAGAGGTCAAGATTAGAATTCACTAAGCATTAGAACATTTTAGGATTCCTGAGCTTATAAACCACACCTTTTATCAAATTGAACACACTTACTAACCACATTAGCTATTCTGTTATTAGAGACTTGGACAGATGTCATATTTGGACATATATGTGCATTAGCCGTTTTTGTATATCAACAATTACCTCTATCTTGAAGTATTTCCTTCTTATAAACTCCCCAAAATGCAGTGAATGTGCCTGTGAGTATTAATAATTTTAAGGTTCTTAAAGAGAAATCTGGTTTCTACTTAAATGGAGTTTTAGAGTGAAACTGATCTGTGACCTACAGCAAATGCCAAAAAAAAAGTCACATAAAATTAGACCCGCAGGGGGCTCAATTTTAATTAATTAGAAACAGTGCTATTTTTAATATTTCAAAGGTTGTCAGAAGGATGTAATTAAAGAATAATAATATTTCATTCATGAACAGAGATGCACAACTTTCGAAGCCGCTCATATTCATTATTTTATTTGTGAAAAAAGGGAGACTAAAAATTAGTATATTCCAAAGAGTCATATCAGCACAACTTGTCTTTAGCAAAATGATTTTATGCAATAGAGATGTGACCCTGTTTTAGCTTTTCATTATAATATGTTAGTGTTTTTAGTATGTTGGAAAGAAATACAAGTAGAATATCAAACCCACACTCATGAAATTAATGTACAACAGATGATAAAAGAAATAAGAAAAGGAGGTTGTAGGTTTATTTGAAGAAAGACATTAAGCACCAAGCCTACAGCAGAGCAAACGTGTCCACCAGTGGTGGTTGAGAGGATCATGGGAGGTCATGGGAGATGTGCATATCAACGTAACACAGAATGGTGGTGACAAGACTCTATCAAGCCTAAGCTAATAGGTGCCAAGAATTCCTAGATCTCAGGAAACTTGCTATTTATTAGGTACCCACACATGGCAAGGCTCAGATGGGCAAACTTTGAATTTTCCTTTGTAAAAGCAATTAAAAATGATATTTCATGTTCAACACCCCTCATAATAAGGGAAATCCAAATAAAAACCACAATGAGATACCACCTTGCAACAGTGAGAATGGCACATATTTAAAAAGGTAACAACAACAAATGTTGGCTGGCAAGAATATAGAGAAGGAACTCTCTTACTCTGCTGGTGGAACTGCAAACTGGTCCAACCACTATAGAAATCTGTGTAGACATTCCTCAGATTACTAAAAGTGGGGCTACCATTTGACCCAGCAATTCTACCCCTAGAGATCTACCCAAAGCCCACAAAAACATATATCCTTAATTCAAAAGGATATATGCACCCTTATATTTATTGCAACACTATTTATAATAGGCAAGACTTGGAAAAACCAAAATGCCCAAAAATAGATGACTGGATCAAAAAGATGTGGTATATATACACAATGGAATACTATTCAGAAATCAAAAAAGATAAACTCATGCCACTCACAGCAACATGGATGGAGCTAGGTGGGATTATGCTCAGTGAAATAAGTCAGAAGGAAAAAGAAAAATGTTGGGTGGTTTCACTTATAAGAGGGATATAGGGGAACCAAATAAGGGATCAGGGGAGAATAATAACAATTTTTTTTAAATACACAACAAAACAAAACAAAAATAATCAGACAACTATAAATCAGAGGCATTCAGCCAGACAGGGGGAAGGAGAGGGTGCAGAACAAGAGTGGGAAGAGCACAAGGGACTGAGCTGATGGTGCACAGGTGACCTGGAGGTGGGAATTCTATGGGGGCTATAGCTGTTGTAAAATATATACACATAAAGAAATTTAATTTAATTTTTTTAAGGTGGTATTTCAGTTCTCCTTGGCTGCACATTAAATTCACCTCAGGGTTTTTTTGTTAAAAGCACAACTGCCCAGTCCCCTCCCTGAGAGACTGTGCTCCATAGCCTGGGCGTCAACACCTTTACAGCTTCCCCTGTGCCCCTGACGTGAAGGCAGGCTTGAGGACTCCTGGTCAAGATGGCTTGCTTTCTGACTTTCTGTGTACAGTACTGTCTGCAAGTGGGCACATAGTCCATGCCCCCGTTGATCTCTCCCCTTCAGCATTCTAAAGCTTCCCCAGCCCTCTGCTCACAGGATAATGAGGCTAATGACCGATCAAGTCCTAATGAGGATTGATTCATTTATTAAGCTGCAATTATGTGCCAGGTGCTTCCCACTCTTTGAGCCCAGGAGACTCAAGGGCAAGCAGGATGTGGCCTGGGGAAGGCTGGGAAGGTGAGGAAACGGCAAAAAAGAAGAGAAGGCAGGGGACTTCAGGGTCCAAGGGACCGGGGGTCCAAGCCCCAGGAGGTGAATCTTAACAGCAGATCAAATAAATACCTAGCATTAAAAAAGTCAGTGGGAAGTCCAGTCCAGATCATCTGCATGCAAGAGAGCCCATCAGAGATCGATCACCTAGGTTCTGGGCAAAGTCGAGCTGGAAACAGGTGGGGTAGAAGAAAGCACAGTTTATTAGGAAAAAGAAATCCTGGCCAGAGCAGAGGGCACTGATATTCAGCAGATATTCAGGCCTTCCAGAGACTACGTTTCTGGAAAAGCCGCTTCTCCAGACCCACAGGAGAACTAACTAGTATGTGAATCAGGAAAATTGATCTGAGCATTCTTCAAAGATAGGGGTTAAGGTTTCAGAAGGGATTTGATGACCCACCATAAATGCCTCTTCTGCAGGATTCTTTCCTGAATAAACTCCAAAATAACATCGAAATGGGAAGCAAAGTTCTGCTTATCAGTAAGCAGACAATCACCTTATCTTGCCCCAGGTCTCAGTGAAAAGTCATAAAGATGCAGCAGGGATGTGGGAGTAGGCACTTTGTTAACCAATGTGTTTTCTCTCTCCAAAATCAGCTCATTCATCCTGAAATATTCAAGACGTGTCATCCTGGAGGCTCATTGTAAATATTTCTAGGCATGAAAAATGTGAATGGAATGATTAAAGATGACACTGATGGTGTAGAATCAAAAGGAGTGGAGAGGAAGGAATCATGGGAATGTGTAAAATGGAATGCAGGAGAGGGAGTGGAATGATACAAGACAAAGCGGGACAGGTAGTATGGAAAGGATCAACTAGAACGGAAAAGTACTAGAGTGGAATGGACGAAAGCAAATGGAATGGAGCGGAGTAGAATGAAGTGAAATAGAATGAAATGGAGTGGATGCAGTGGGATGGAAAGGACATGGAGTAGAGTGGAATGAATTGGGTGGAGTGGAGTGGAATAGAGTGAAAAGGAGTGGACTGGGTGGGATGGAGTCGATGGAGTGGAGTGAAATAGAAAGTGGAGTGGAGTGGAATAGAAAATGGAATGGAGGATCCTCCCCGTTGGTGCAACGGGTTAGGACACAACACTGCAAGCCAGCTGCAGCCGCTTTAGTGCGAGTTCCATCCCCCGCCCGGAAGGTGACCCACATGGTGCGGCAGACCTCTCCTGACCCACCTGCTGCTCCCCTTGGCAGTGGACTTCATCGATATGCCTGTTCTGCTCCTCACTCTGTCTCTGGTGAAGCCTCTCACCACTCCTGCTCCTCTGGTTTGTACCCCAGTTCTGTATGAATAAATAAATAAATATTTAAAAAAAAAAAAAGAAAAGAAAGAAAGAAAATGGAATGGAGTGGAGTGGATGGAGTGAAATAGAAAGTGGACTGGACTGGGACAGAGTGGGATGAAATGAAGTGCATAGAATGGAATGCAGACAGCAATGGGATGGAGAAGCATAAAATGAAATAGAATAGAATAGGAAGGAGAGGAATTGCATAGTGAACACAAGATAAATGGGATGGAATGGGAAAAGAATAGAATCAACTAGAGGAAGATGCTCAATTAATTCTATTGGTCAGATAAGGCTGAGGGAACCCGCACCGGTGTGTACTGGCAGGAGGATCCTGGGTAAGGCCCTTTCTCTCTCAAGCCTCAGCTTCCCCATGTGTCAATCATGTATTAAGACTAAATAACATCTAAGGCTTCATCATTTCTGAGTTTCTCTAGAGTCTGAAACTCTACAATCATGTTGTCATAATTCAAAGGATATTTCCTGGATGCTCAACCCATATCAGGTCCTATGCTAGGTTCTCATAATGTAAACAAGGAGCTAGACCATCCACCTCAAGGAGAACACGTAACACGGGTGACAAGTGTGTTTCCTCCAGAATCCAGTCACCCAGAGGTCTGCTGGGGTGAACACTGGGTCAGTGCCTCTGCCGACCTATGGCCTCAATGTTGGGCTGCTCGAGATGAAGTGCACAGGGTGCGTCCCAACTGAGGGTCACTATGGCCAAAAGAGACATGGGTGGGCCTCAGGGTCAAGCACATGCCCAGCATTTCAGCCAGCAAGGGGAAATGACAGGTAACTGCAAGGCAGGTAGGGGCTAGTCACTCTTGGCTATTTAAGCTCTGAACATGGGAGTCCAGGACACCGCAACTACAGGGATCTTTCATACCACATTCTTCTCACAGCCCCCGCCCACCAGGTTTCTACTTGATCCTCCACTAGCTTGAAATGCAACCCAGGTGAGAACCCGATCACCCACTGGAGAGAGAAGTTGACTGCCTTGGCATTCAAAATCACCTACCTCTCTATCCTCATTAATGTATTCATTCGCTCATTCATTCATTCAGTGTCATGTAGACATGTTAACTAAACACCATGCTATCTCCTGGGGATTGAACCATGAGCAAGACAGACATAACTATTGCTCTTACAAGATCACAGTTCAAGCCAATGGACAAACAAAGCACCAAAGAGCATAAATAATCTTGTCCTTGTAACTGTAAGGTTCTGGGGTGGTAATTAGAAAAACTCTGACCCTACTCTGACCCCATTCTGACTAGCCTCTGCCTCGAACTCAATGCCCCGTCAGACTGGGCTCACCTTAGTTCCCTAAATGAGCATGTTCTCTCACCTGCAGACCTTTGCTCCTACTGTTTCATCCCCCTGGAAATCTCTCTCCAGACTGCCTCCTCCAGATCCTACAAGTGTCAGCTTAGAGGTCACTTCCTTCAAGAAGCCTTCCCTGATGCCCCCAGTGAGGGCCAGTTACTCTCTGTCTATTTTTATACACCCCACATTTCACCCCAAGACAGTATTTATTACACTGGATGGTGCCTGCTTTTGAATTTCATGCTATTGCACTAAGCCTGAAATTCATGATAGCACAAGTGGGTTTTGATTGAATGGATGATCAAATTTTCATCCTTTGATCAGTCCATTCACTGCTTGACAGATCCTAGGGCCCTCCAGCCCTCAAAAAAAAGTAAATGTTTCCCTAGTTTTTCCTCATTGTGTTGCCATTCCTCCTGAGGAGGGAGAAATTCAAATCAGTTTCTCTGCACAACTCCAAGGTCCCTCTGACATAGCTCCCACAGGGCGCTGGGAGCACTGAGACCATGAGACAAAGGTGGAAGGGAGTGGGAGTCTTCTGTCACCACCGCCACAACAAGCTGTCATCTTGGCACAGGAGGCTTTGTTGTGAGAAACACACAGTAGGGAGGACCATGGCTAAAATTAGGGCACAGCAACAAGGGCATTTCCAGTTCTTTTGGGAGCCCTTCCACTGAAGTTCACATTCTAATCTCCAGAAATTCTAAATACATCAAAAGAGGTTTTGTAGGTGTGATTATTTCAAGATGTAGGAATTGGAACTGTTATCCTAGGTTAGCAGAGAAGGCCCAAGATAATCAGAGGAGAGTCAAAATCATAGAAAGAGAGGCTAGTACGGAGATAGAAAAGTAGGGAGGGAAGAAGAGAAAGAGAGAGATTGATGGCAGGGAGGGAAAGAGAAACCTATTGGAAGACATCCTGCTGCTGGCAGGAAAACGGAGGAAGGAACCACAAGCCAAGGGATACAGACAACCTCTAGAAGCAGAGAAAGTTAAGGAAAATAATTCTCTCCAGAAAGAATACAGCTTCCCCAACTTGTTGATTATAGTCCTGTAAGATCTTAGAGTTGTGACCTCCAGACTTACAAGATGATTAATTTGTGTTGTTTTAAGCCAATACGCTTGCAGAGATTTATTGCAACAGAATTAGGAAGCTAATATACCCTTCCGTCATTCAACCTATGTCTAAATGCTACAATTCAGGAGGGCTAGGTTTTATGGTGGCTCTTGAATATTCTAGAGGTAATGATTGCTCATACTTAGAACTGTTCTATAAGGTCTCAAGGATCTCAGCTCAATTTCTCTCTAGATTTGATAGGCACTTGATTCTCCCCTTTTTAGATCTACTCTCTCAGACAGAATACAAAATTCATACGATGGTGTCCTCTTTCCTCTTCCAGTCCTTCCTTGTTAAGCCCCAACTACTGTCATCATCATCAATGAGAAAGAAGAGAAACTGTGAGGGACTATTGCCACAAATGCTCTGGCCTTTAGTGGAAACAGGTGCTGCCTGACAGCAACCCATAGCTTTTTCCAAGATAGCTGTCCTATTTCCTATCTCTTTTTTTCCAAGATGGCTCCCTAGACGCAACTCAATGCCATAACGTTCACACTGGGATGAGCTTTCCTCGCTCTTTCTTGTCCCTCTGTCTTTGTTCAGCAAATATGTTCTCCTCACTGGACAAATGGCTGGATCTGTGGTTGGATCACCTAATTAATTCATTCATAGGTCAGACTAGATCACTTCCATTCCCATCTGTAAGCCAGCCCAGACATTCCAGAACTCTATAGCTCTGGCATTGTGCCCCAGAAAGGGGAGGAAAAAAAACACTCCCAGACCCTGAACTACCAGCCACTTTTCAAAGAAAGTCAAGACTCTGTCACATTTTTTTCTTCCCTCCCAAAATTAAAATGTGCCTCCAGTATAACTTGTTATCAAAAATAGAAGCATTTTATCTATCTTTATTGCAGAACAGAGATTACATGGAGACATTCAATTTGGAGTCAATTTAAATTTCAATTGTCTGTGAAATCTAAATCAATAGGGTATAGTTCAATGACGCTTTAATAAAACAGGACATAACAGAGAAATCATTAGGAATTACATATGATAAGAGATTGGAACAGAGGCTCTATAATGGTGGGAGGGACATCAGAAAATTACCCCCAAGCATTCTCAAGTAAACCAACTGCCTCTTTCCCCCCATGAGATGCTTGAGAAAGCTTAATTGTGCTGTGAGCTCTGGGAATCCATCTCTGTCAACCCAGTGATTGGGGGACAATTTACAGTGAGTGACAAAGGCAGGGGGTTGGTCTCGCCTGGAATATGCTGATCATGTTTCTCCATCCAGACATCTTGAACACATGTGATGCTCTCTCCAATTCCCAACCTTCTCTCCTCACCACTGGCCTCCTTCCCCCAGAGGGCCCATAGGATGTTCCACCCCAAGACAGGATCCTCAGAGGGGAGACCACGTAATGGACAAATGCCCAGATTTGGGAGAAAGACCATCCAGGAACAAGTCCCAGTTGCACTCCTGGATTATAAGCAGGCTGTTTCACCTCCCTGAACCTCCATTTCCTTATCTGAAAAGAGAGACAACAACATCTACTTCACAGGTGGCTGATTTCTTTCATTCAACAAATTTTCACTGAGAACCTGCTGTGCAGGAAGCAGTAGGACCAGGAAGAGGAAGAATGTGAGCAAATGAGGCATTTACCTTGAGTACATAATTTAAGGGGGCACCAAAAACTTCAGAACTCAAGGTAAATAATATTTTCATGCAATATTTTTTTTAAATCCAAAGGCAAAATTCCATAATGCACAAAATACCAAACTTTTATGCAATGACAGGATGCATAAAATAGGCCCTAGCCTTATTTCAGCAGGGAGCAAAAGGAAAACTCAGCAATAAAACTGATCTTGTCTTTGTTTACAATTTTAATATGTTGTAGCTCATGAATTTTTTTGGTAACCATTTACACTTCTTAAAATGTGGAGTCAAAATATTATTTCTCTGCAGGGCAGTGTGCAAAGTATTTTACATACCAGGGAAATGGTGGAGACCAGACAGACACACCATTATCCTCATGGAGCGCTTGGCTTAGCAAATGAGGCAGACAGAAGCAGGTAAAGCAATGAATAGAGTGATTATCAATTACCGTCAGTCTAATGGCAGGAACAGAGTGCTGTGGGCAGTGACCTACTTAGATGATGGTCACTGACACCATCTCCAAGTTTGAAAGCCCTTGTTCTCCCCACCTGTTGTGCATGAAGGGTTAACTTGGCAGATTTAGGTTGTTTGACCCTGAACATTCCAAAGAAAGTTCTAGACCAGCTCCTGGGAGATGAACTCTAAGCCCCTAGGAGTGCCTCTTGAATAGGACTGTCTTCATGTTCCTGGGACCCTGGGCCACCCCAGGCCAGATGCCTTTGCTCACAATGTGATTTATGGAGTGGGAGGGTGTCTTGGTGCTCAGTCTACCAACACCTTTAACTTGTTGCTGGACACAGTGGCTGAGGTGAGCTTCCTTGGCTGGGCTACTCCATACCTGTTGCCACACAAGGTCTTGGAGAATGAAGTGCACCTGTCAGTCTCCACTGAGGGACAACTGCAAGCTCACTACTTCTCGCTCCTGGACTCAGTCCTAGACACCCTTGCTCTGTGCTGGTTTTAATTGGTACTTCATTATAATAATCCAGGAGTCCAGCTGTTTTCCTGATTTCTGTGAGTCCTCTCATAAAGAATTTTCAGGGACTCTATGCAGCTCATTTTCTGAACTTGAAGATTTTTTTTTAAGATTTATTTGTTTATGCATACAGAACTGGGGTACAGGTCAGAGGTGCAGGGGCAGCGAGAGGCTTCACCAGAAAGAGTGGGGAGCAGAACAGGCAGACTGACGAAGTACACTGCTGAGGGAAGCAGCGGGCGTGTCAGGAGAGGTCTGCCACACCATGTGGTCTCCTCCGGGGTAGGCGAGAATTGAACTCATCTGGAAGTGGCCTTAGCTTCTCAGTGCTGTGCTTTAACCCGCTGCGCCACCAGGGAGGGCCTTGAAGATGGTTTTAAGGCTTTCAACAGACCTGTTCTGGTTGCTCACAGCACTTTCACAATTCACAGTCTTTTTGTGTGGTCATGTGACACTAGTCAATGTCTAGTGTGGATGCTTATTATATGCGTTTAAATGAAATCAGATGAAAGTTCATTTCCTCCATGTCACCCATCACCTTTCAGTTGCAGGAATCACATACAGCTTGTGGTTTGATACTCAACGATTCCATATCCCAGAAAGTTTCATTGAACAGCACTGGTTTAGACAGTGAGGTTTCAAGAGGACAGGACTTCCAACAAAGTCAATCAGGCCTATGTTTCTAAGCCCTAAAAATAAAAGGTGCTTGATCACTAAGCATGAAAACAAAAATGATCTAATAGTGGAAAGAACATTGCTCCTTCCCCTATCTCTACTGCTATGTCTGTAAGCAAGCAAGTTGGCTCTTCTGGGCGTTGGTTTTCCCAGCCTCAGAGGCATGAAAGCACTCTGTTGGAGTGAAGCTTCCTTTCAGGCCCTAGTATTCAATGCCAAGCCAGTGGGCATCCAGGCAGGGCAATCCCTCCTTGCATCGTGTCCTGGATGCAGACCAAGACAAATGGGCTGGCAGTCAGAGGAGAGAAACACACACAGCCAAGGACCAGAAACAACCACTGGATTTGCCTTGGCCAAGGAGCTCTTCAGACTATGTTCCATGAAGCCATAAATGACTATGTGTTTGCTCATGGCTGGACTAGAATCTTCCATTAATAAGCCAATGATACCAGCATAGACCCCCCTATGCACTAAGTTGTGATTTCTGTCCTACTCATCTCGTTCACCAGTCCCCAGGGCGACCCCTGAAGTCCACTCACGTCAGCCCTCTGTGTAAGGCCTTTAGTGGCTGCCCGCGTGCCCTAGAGTAAAGCCACTTTCTGGTTGCTATGACCAAGCAGGAGCTATGTTTCCTTCTTTTCCACCTTATCAAACCTGACGTGGCTGGCTCACTGCAGTGACACTGCCTGGCTCCCGTCCCACGCTCATTCTCTGGTCCTTTCTGTCATTGCCTCTCCCTCCCCTCCCAGGCCTCCTCTGTCCGTCTAAGCACCAGACTCCCTGGGCGTGTGTCAAGTACACACCTCCCTTTCTATCACAAGCAGCTTCTCAAAAGGGTTTTCTTTCTGAATAAATGAGGCGTGCTCAACCGCCCTGGGATTTTTAACTGATCTTTCACCTCTCAGAGCCTCCGTTTTCTCATTTATAAAAGGATCCGAGGTCATCGTCATGATCTCCCTTTCCTGCATGTCAAGGCCCCTCAAAACTGCTGACACCTCCACGATGCAGCCTCCAGCCATCCTGGCAAGCGCAGCCCACACTCAGGGGCGCTCACATCCCTACCAACCTGTGGGCCTCTGTCCCGCCACTCGCTCGCCCAGTGTACCTTTTCCTCTCCTTTCCCCCAAGTTTCAGGATTCCGCTCGCAGGTGCAAAAGCCTGGGTAATCACATAGCAAGAGGGTAGAAGAGGAAGTTCAGGGACGGGAGGCTCCGAGACCAGGGCCCCACGGGTCGGCGCTTTCTCCGAGACCAGGGGCCCATGGGTCGGCGCTTTGACAGGGGGGTTCTCAGCTCAGCACCATTGCTGCTTGGGGCTCAATCCTCTTTTGCAGTGGGAGATGAGTGACTGCTCCAAGCACTCCAGTGTGTTGGCCAGCGCCCGGCCTCCACCCCCAAGGTTGACAGTAACCCCCTGGTAAGGTGACAAAACATCTCAGGCTTTGCCAAATGTGCCCGAGAAGGGCAGAGGGTTGGGGTTGGGGTGGGGGTGAGCAAACTCGTCTTTGTTTGAGAATCACTGCTCAACAAGAATTTTTGGAGAAGTCAAGCGGCGTCCGTGAAGCCCAGTGCTGACGGCAGACAGGGCTCCCCAGTGCCTGCCTGGAAGAAACCGCGTCCCCACCGCCCTGCACCCCAGCAGAAAGTCTGCCTGTTTGATGCCTCTGTCAGTCGCCCATGCGGTCAGGAGCATGTGGTGATTTTGCACACTTAAAAACACAGAGAAAGGGTAGGGGGCCATGACCCCAAATCCAACATCTGAATCTAGGCATGATTTGAGTGAAAGGCAACAAAACCCCATGCCATTTGTCTCAGGCCAGAACCCCCCAACACAGATGGCCTCAGCCGCTGCAACAGGGCCCAGGAAAGATTAAGCCTGTTTTAGCTCTGGTTCCCGATGGAGGGATCTGTGCGGCACAGGCCCGGAAGGGCCCTTGGGAAGGGGGGGTCGGCGAGCTAAGCCTCGGTTGTGCGGATACTGCCCACCAGGGGTGTTGGCCACACGTGCTGGGCATCTTCCTTTTGTGCCCTACCCCTCCCTGGGCAGCTCCTCCCCACCTTCTGCCCCCCCAGACCAGAGGTTGACCAGTGTGGATGGCCGTGTGCCTTGCCCTCTGTCTCCCGGTTAAGTTCTTCTGGGAGGAGGTCTGGGCGGAAGTCAAAGGTGGAGATAGAGGTGAGTGCCCTTTTTCCTGCTGCTCCCACCTGCCAGGTCTAACTGCAGCTCTCCACTGGGATGCGGAGGGGTAGTCAGTTCCTGACAGGAAACTCTCTCCACCTTCACTTTTCTCAGGGCACCCTTGGGTCTAGGGGTGTTACTAGACCACAGGTGTACCACACTTTATGGTTTCCTCTGCCCTGCACACACCCAGTAAGCAATTCCTTTATCACACGCTCCTTGAATTATCCCAGCCCAGCTTCTTGCTGGGCTCTGACTAGTGAGCCATGTGATTCTTTGTCCAAATGAAATCGAACGCCAAAGTCCAGTAGAGAGAACAGACCAAAGCAGAGCTCCTCCACCATTCAACCAGCTCTGGTCCAGGGTGGGGAGGGAACGGAGGAGGGAGGCACAGCCCAGGACTCCTTCCCTCAGGAAGGCATCGTCTTGCAGGAGGCAAAGATGGGCTCCTCAGGTTGCCCAACAAAAAGCAGTGAGGTGAGCACCTGCCTGTAGTTCCACTCACCCCCACCCACTTCCCAAGTGGGAAACAGGTCCTGTAGGTCCCATGAAGGAAAGGGCCCTGCCCAATATTTAAAATAATCCAGCCTTCCACACCCAGTACCCTGCTTCTTCATTGCTAAGAACAGCTAGTGTTTCGGACATGGACCCGCTTGTTGGGCCATGGTCACACCCCTCACACCGGTCTCAGGTGGGGACACTTGGTCTCCTGACTTTATAAATCAGGTTTGAGGAGATTAAATGTCTTGCCCAAAGTTGCACAGCCAGCACAAGCCTGAGGGGAACAGAACCCAGACGGCACCCCCTCTCCGTCTTGTTCAACCTGGCTTCCAGAAGGCAGAGAGAACCTTAAAACTTGCCCTTTAGAGAAGTGTCTGTGTGTGTGGTTTATGTAATTGTCTTATGACCAGAAGGAAAATTCTTTGTGGCCAAACCATCTGTCTGAGACAGACCAGAGTAGGAGGAGGGGCATGACCTTCCTGGACCTTCTAGGTATTGGCCCCTTCCAGAACCTTCCAGAACATTCTTGACTGCAAAGAAAGCAGGGCAGAAGCCAGGTTCATTCCATTTCAATATGGAAGGCTCTAAAAGGGCTCCCCAGTTTAACACACCTGTAGCTTCTCAAGACCCTCCTGTAGCACTTTTGAGTTGCTACTGCACAAGGCAGGACACACTCCCCTCAAAGGAACACAGAGGACAGGCATGGAGGAAAGGAGGGGAGGACTCACATCTTTTAAGATTCACGTGCTTCCCACTGGGAGGACTCAGTAAATGGGAGTCTATTTTAAGTAGATTGTATCACTTATGCCTCCTGATAGGGTATCACTAGCTTCATGTCTACAAATGAAGGAACCCAGGCTCAGAGAAGGTAAGTGACTTGCTCAAGGTCACACAGCTGTCTACTTTTCATCACACCTTCTAACATACAAGCTTAAGGGGCACCTGCTTTAAGGATGGGGATAAAGTCCTGAGAGTGAGGAAGAGACAATGGAGACATGTGAGAGACAGTCCTATACTTGGAGTGGGCAGGGTGTCTCCATGTTGCCCTTGGACTGAGTCTGTCCATGACATGAATTAGCTGAGTGGCTTCCCCTAAGCTGGACCTCGGTTTCTTTTCAAATACATGAAGAAGCAGCTGGACTTGACCTCCTCTTGGGTTTCTCTGCCTCTTATTCAATTCCAATTAGCCGGTGGCATTGAAGGCAGTTTCTCTAAATCCTTAGTTTCAACTTACCTGAATGTTAATGACAGGCACTTGAAAAAGGAAAAGAAAAGATATAAAATTGGGCAGAAGGAGCCCCAGCCCCATCTGTCCCTCACCTGTGTCCCAGTGCAGAATTATCAGGTCATGAGTCATTTCCCTCAAGATGACAAGAGGTCATCCTTTTTGATTGCTGGATAATATTCTATCGTGTAAATATACCATATCTTCTTGATCCAAGCTGGAAGGGATTATGCTCAGTGAAATAAGCCAGAAAGGAAAAGGAAAATATCAAATGGTCTCACTTATGAGAAAAATGGAGAGAAAACAAATAAGGAATCAGAAAAAAAAATAACTATAAAAAAGTAAAAATCAAATTCATCGGATAACTATAGATCAGAGACATTCTGTAGGGGAGGAAGAGTGCGGGGTATCAGGATGGGAGTGGGAAGAGCACAAGGGATTATGGTGATGGTACACGGGTGAATTGGAGGTGGGAACTTCACAGGGAAACCATACATTGCAAAAAAATGAAAGATGGGCCCTCCCTTGTGGCGCAGCGGGTTAAGGCACAACACTGAGAATCTAAAGCCGCTTCCGCATGAGTTCGATTCCCGCCTGCCCCAGAGGTGACCACATGGCGTGGCAGACCTCTCCTGACCCGCCCGCTGCTCCCCTCAGCAGTGTACTTCGTCGATCTGCCTGTTCTGCTCCCCACTCTGTCTCTGGTGAAGCCTCTCACCGCCCCTGAGCCTCTGGCCTGTACCCCAGTTCTGTATGCACAAATAAATAAATCTTTAAAAAAAAAAATGAAAGATGACATAACTCATATATTTTTTAAAAAATGACAAGAGGGAGGATTCGGCTAGTCCTGAATGGCCCCGGTGGGCCTCAGCCCCCATCAGTCACTGTTCTGTGTAAGCCTCGTTGGGACAGAGCCGGATTCCCCAGGAGGGGAGTCGCAGTCTTCAGGTGGTGCCTGGACCACCTGTCTTTACACACAACACCAGCTGACCCTGAAGCTGGTAGAAGCAAAGGCTTATGGCTCCAAACAGATAATTCCCGCTAAGACGCCTTGGTGGCCTAATTATTCCTGGCTTGCTGGTCCCTGTTACTCAAAGACACCAATTGTCCTTTCTGAGGAATCACAACCATCCTCCAGCCAGCTCTCTCAGGTAAGCACAACGTTCTCTCTCACTATACACTTTGAACCCAAACACCCCCAATAGACAGACCCAAATATGGACCGTGCAAGTTAGCTTTTGTCTCTGCTGAAGAGTGTCCTCAAACAGGGGGTTCTAAAACATCCCTCCCCAAGAAGCTGTTCCTGAGAAAAATCACAAAAAATATTTGCATTAGCTCCAATCTGGGATGTGGCTGTGGTACCCTAGAAGGAATAAAGTGGTCAGGGAAAACTACACAAAGAAATTGATCGGAATTTCCTCTACAGGTAAGAGATGGGAGAGAAGGGAGAGAAGAGGGCTTGGAGGAAGGGCCAAGCTGAGCGTGTGGGAGCTGCAAGGAAGAGCCAACCCAGAGGTAGGCACGTGCCCCACCAAGTAAGGGAATTTCCTTTCTGAGTGATGTTCAATAGGATGAAGGTGAAAAACATGCATTAGCTAAACGTGATTGATTCTGAAATAACTAAATGGATTGTACTGCATCAGAACAGCTGCACCATTTATAGGCTGACAATGATATCTTTTTTTGAGGAATTCTTTTCTCACCCCACCCCCACCGCAACCCTTTCCGCTCCTTTGACCCTTCCCACCTCCCTCCTAACCTCAGCAACTTTGATTTGTTTGTGCCTGTCCACTACTTTTGATTAGCAGGGGAAGTGTGTTTTCACAGTTGGACGGGGCCTGAGGATAGAAACCTTTGACAGAGGCAGTGGTTTATCTGCGGTATAGGTAGCGGTAGGGAGCCTTGGAAGGTGGTTGAGCAGGGGAGAACACAGCTACAATTCATCTGCATTGTTACAGATCTCATATTGGAGAATTTGCCTATCGTTTAAATTCCTTTAAATCAACTCCAAAATCAGCATCCACAGTAAGATGTGTGCCATACATGCCCATGATCCCAGCTGAGCCTATGATAGATACATATTTTTTTTTTCATTTGGTGCTTCCCTTTGGTGAGCGCCTGTGTGTGTGCATTGGTGGCTTTGGTTTATTTGATTGATTACACAGTGTAGAAAAATGTCCCTGGAGCATCGTGCTGAACTTCTATCTAGTGTTCCTAGGTGCACAAAGGTTGCAATGTACCTTATGGAGAAAAGATGTGGGTGAGGTAAACTTCATCTGGACATGAACCATAGTGGTGCGGCACGAGCTCGGTGTTAATGAATCAGCAAGCTCTAGTCCATCAAATATCCTTAAACACAAGCACATGTACAACAGGATCCTGTGTTGAGCGGGGGCCCACAGTGTCGTGTCCGGAAGCTTGAAGGAACTGAACTCGATGTGTCCCCTGTGAACACTGGCTCGGCACTCGCTAACTCAGCGTTCAAGACGACTTTATAGAACAGAGCCGGCTCCGTCCGTAAGCATCAGCTGCACCCGCCTTGGGACCCATTCAAAGACCACAAGAGCATTAACTAGAGCTGGATGCTGGAGCCAGGGCCTGCGTATGGACCCAGCTCTGCCACTTGGCCGCCGTGGGGCCTGGGTGATGCTGTTGAACTTCCCTGCACCACGGGACCTCCCTGGAAAACAGAGAGAATGGCTGTGTCTGGTATTAGCTTGCTGGGAGAATGTAAATGTGTGAATGTCTGCAAAGTGTTTTTTATAGATATTTTTTACATCATTCTGCATTTTCATACAATGCTTCTTTATCATCTTGTGTATGGTCTCCAAGAAGTGCGCACCACCAGTTCACCTATGCACTCTCACTGCTGTCCCTGGTGCACTTCCCACCCCGTTTTGATCCAATTAACACACCCCCACCCACACCCCAAGAATGTCTCTGGCTTAAAATTGCCTATTGGTTTTGGTTTTTACTTACTTCCCCCACCCCGATCCCTTATTTGGATCTGCAAAGTGTTTAGAAGACTACTCGGCAAGCAATGAGCACTTTCAACTGTGAGGGGTGTTTGTTAAAGAAATAAAGGGGGCCCTCCCTGGTGGCGCAGCAGGCTAAAGCACAGCACTAAGAAGTTAAAGCCACTCCAACATGAGTTCGATCCTCGCCTGCCCCGGAGGTGACCACATGGCGCAGCAGACTTCTCCTGACCCGCCCGCTTCTCCCCTCAGCAGTGTACTTCGTCGATCCGCCTGTTCTGCTTCCCACTCTGACTATGGTGAATCCTCTCACCATCCCTGCACCTCTAGCCTGTACCCCAGTTCTGTGTACATAAATAAATCTTTGAAAATAATAATAAGGCCTTCCCTGGTGGCGCAGCGGGTTAGAGCACAGCACTGAGAAGCTTAAGCCACTTCCACATGAGTTCGATCCCCACCTGCCCTGGGAGGAGATCCACATGGCAGCAGACCTCTCCTGACCCGCCCGCTGCTCCCCTCAGCAGTGTACTTCGTCGATCTGCCTGTTCTGCTCCCTACTCTGTCTCTGGTGAATCCTCTTACCCTCCACATCTCTGGCCTGTACCCCAGTTCTCTATGCATAAATAAATAAATCTTTTTAAAAAAAGAAAATAATAATAAAAGAAAGGGAGAGAGAGAAAGAAAAACTCATTTCGCAGGTGAAGAAAATGAGTCAACTGAAGGACAGCTGGCCAACACCTGAGTTTTAGGCTTTTGTTCAGTGGGGACAGGTGAGGAGGCTGGCCCCAGGAACCCAGTTAGGAGCCTGATGCAATGACTCAGCGGCTGAATACACACGTGGTAGCAACAGGCCCAGGAGCAAAGCCACAGTGTCCTGAGGGACCCCCAGACCCCTCATTCGTCTACCCAGAAGGCTGCATGCATCATGCCAAGCCCGGCCCAGATGGATTCCCGGGTGCTCTAAAGATGCGTCTCTCAACTCGCCATTTAAGAATTACTAGGGGTCTCCAGGCTGCACAGCCCAAGAACAAGAAATACTACCAGGTCCGGGCAGGAACCTAATGAGAAAGTGAACATGGCCAGACAGAAGCTTAACAAGAAATACTGGCCCAAGAAGAACAGTGGGCTCTGGAGGAGCCACGCAGGCGATACGCAAGATATCGACCGTGGGGAAGTAGATAAAGGGGAAAATATATGGCAGGAGGGGCCCAGGGCTGATGAAAGGGGAAGGGAAAGTGACTTAAATCAAGGGGCAAGTGCTGGCAGAGAAGGAAGATAATGGGATTGTGTCTATGCAATGTTGGCAAGGAGAATCGGCTGCAGGGTTGGGGTGAGGGAAATGCGGGAGCCTTTGGGGAGGAAGCATCGAAAGGAGCATGCTGTACCCCAGGGAGCCCTGATGCTTAGGGAGCAGGACAGCTGACATGAGCCACGGACAAGCGCCTGAAAAGGCAGAGTCTTCCCTGGCCCCAGTTGCCTTTCATCTCCTGCTCTCTGGTCCCAACTTTCACGTGGAGCACTCCAACACTCCCACAGGGAACACCCACCTGCCCTCTCTCCCTCCCTCCAGAGGGGGTGGGAATCGGGGCTCACATGGCGACAGTGGGGACAGCAGCAAGTGCTCAGTGGGAGCTTCCTTGGTGCCTGCAGCCATGCTAAGAGCCCCCCGTGTCTTATTCTGCCCCCCAGGAGTGAAGCACTAGGGTTGCTGCCACCGTGCAGATGGGGAAACTGAGGGTGAAGAGTTGCAGGACAGCATCAAAGAGTGGCACTGGAATTCCAGTCCCGAGGGGCCGGTTCCGGAGCCCATGCTCCTGACCCCCACTCTACACGAACTCTCTTACCCTCCTGAGGGTGGCCAACCCTAAGGGGAGACTGTCCCCAGCACATCGCCCCACCCGTCTCACATCTGTTCCCACATCCATGCATCAGGCTGTGCCACTCCCCACTCCAAGAAGAATCCAGGTCTTGCTCCACCTTCCTGCCTCAGGTCTGCCCCAAAGCTGCAGAAATAACCCAGTTCTCCAGCGGGAGAAAGATAGGGAGTGACTAGAGCACCCCATCTCTCAGAGACGTTCTCAGCCTCCTTCTGCGGCAGCTCCCGAATCAGGACAAGCCCAACTGCCCAGGATGATAACCAGCCCCACACACCCCCTCTGCTGCCTCTCCTTCCTCCCCTGTGTCCTGTCCCCTCACTCCTGCTTCCCGTGACCCTTCCAGCTTGAACCTCAGCACCCCAACCCCTCTCAGGCTCTGCTTTGAGCAAACTCAAACTGAAGAAATCTACCTGAAATACAAGAAGCAGGACCCACTCAGAAAAGACAAAATTTGGAAAATGGTATGAGGAAGGGTTTCTCTTATTCGCTCCAATTCATTCCTCAGACTAGAAAATAAGAATTTTGGGCCCTCCCTCGTGGCACAAGGGGTTAGGTCTCAGCACTATCAAGCTATAGGCAGCTACTGCAGCATGAATTCGATTCCTAACCCAGGAGGCGAACTACATGGCACAGCAGACCTCTCCTGTCCCTCCCACTGCTCCCCTCAGCAGTGAATTTCAGTCAATCTGCCTATTCTGTTCCCCACTCTGTCTCTGGTGACTCTTTTCCCCTTCCCCAGCCCACCCTCCACTGCTGGCCTACGTCCAGCTCTTGAATACATAAATAATAAATAAAATTTTAAAAAATAAAATAGAGTATGATCCATTCTTTTTAAAATTCAGGCTATAAAAGTGGTTCACTATTGTCACAATCCTTTTTTTTTTTTAAGATTTATTTATTTATGCATACAGAACCGGGGTTCAAGCCAGAGGTGCAGGGTGGGGGCAGTGAAAGGCTTCACCAGAGACAGTGAGGAGCAGAACAGGCAGATCGTCAAAGTACACTGCTGAGGGAAGCAGGGGGCAGGTCAGGTGAGGTCTGCTGCTACCACCTCCGGGGTAGGCGGGGATCGAACTCATGTGGAAGCGGCTTAAGCTTCTTAGTGCTGTGCTTTAACCCGCTGCGCCACCAGGGAGGGCCCCCAATCATTTTTCTTTTAATCCCTTTCTCTGCTTCTATTAGTAAAGTTGAGCCTGAGGAATCAGATTTTTGTTACGATGCCAAATGTGAAATGCCAGTGTGGCCTTGATAATGCACATCTTTACAGTCAACCAAAGCAGTCTCAAAACTTGGTGACCAGGAAGGTCTGTCTCCCCTGCAGTGGCCAGAGCAGATACCTTCCTGAAGAAGACAAAGCTGAAAGGAGTCACATTTGATAGGGTGTGAAATTGAGACCATCCTTAGGTGCATACAGCCTCACTTTTCAGTGCAATATGGATGCTTATGTGAATATTTGTAACACTTAACTTGCTTTGAAAGCATTCTGTGAGCAAAGGGGTCTTGAAAAACGCCAAAGACTTTAGAAATGATCACCGCATCTATAAAAATAAACTTCCAAGGAGAATCAAGGCATCCTGACTGGCAACCTTACCTGGCAACCAGCTTCCCTGGGATTGATCTGCAGTGGGCACCAGTAAGCCTCATGGACCACTGATGTGTGGTAGGTGCAAGTATAGGTGAAGGACTGTACCAGAAAGCCAGAGATGGGTCATTGGCACTTTTTTCTTCCCTCTTAAGATTGATGGAGGGAGAGACCATTGACTGTGATCGATTCTTCATTTCTAACAAAAAAAAAAAAAACCTAGACATTTATTTATGTAAAGAAGTGATAAGATAATCTCTGACAAGATGGCAAAAATGCTGAAAAGCGAGACCAAAGTTGAGCAATTCAACCGAAAAGACCAGAAAGAAGATCATGTCAGGCAGAATAGATGGCTAGTGCAAAGGCCCTGGGGCATGAAAGGGCTTGGGGGAGCCAATGAATGTCTTCAAATGGTAGGGTGAGTTTTTCAAGTAAGTTTTCAAACCAAGCTCAGAAATCCTGGCATTGCTCAAAGATCAGGATGCAAAACTGGTCACTACTGATTCTGACTTCTAACATTCACTGGACTCATAACTATAATACATCAACCCCATCAGCACTGACATATTTTCTTTTAGACTTCTCATAAAATTATTGCACTCTAAATAACTTGACTGGCATGGTCCAGTAGAAGCAGAAAGGAAGGAATTCTTAAAGTAAAAGAAAATGGCCTGTTCACTCCTAGTATCCAGAGGGTTCAGCTGGACTTCTTGTCCTAGAGAATGAGGAGAATGTTCTCTGCTCTTTCACACCCAGCTGAATGGGCGACATGAAAAAAAACCAACATCAACGTTGGCGGGGATGTGAGGAACCAGAATGCTTACATATTTGTGACAGGATTGCAAATGATGCGGCCACTTCAAAAACCATTTACAGCAGTTTCTTCAAAAGTGAAACATATAAACATGTCCAATGGACCCCTGCTCCAAGGAATCTACCTGAAAGAAATAAAACATAGACCCTAAAAAAAAAAACAAAAACGTGTGCAAAAATGTTCCTCGCCCAGTTGTCTATTTATAAGAGACTGGATAAAGAAAGTGTGGCATATTCACACTGGGCAGCAATAAAAAGTGAAATGAGGAATGAATGTGCTACAACATGAGTAAATCTTGAACACATTCTGCTGAGTAAGAGAAGTCACATGTGTGTGGACATACATTGCATGTATGTGTATGTGTATGTATGTGTGTATATGCATACTAGGAAGTACACACGACCTCTCTGGAAGATCCCAGAGCAATCTCCCTATCAAGGAGACTGGGAGACACACAGGAATTTCCACCCTGGGAAGCCATGTGAATATTTATTTAGTGTATAAAATATAGTGTGTGTTTAAAAGTCATCTGTGAAAGGGACAGTCACCCTAGCAGAATTTTTCAAGCCAAAATTTAGTAATAACTTAAGCCTTTCTCCTTTGGGAGCAGGTTTGTGTAAACTTCAGCCCGTGCATACTCTGAAATACTCTTCAGATATTCAAATATTTGAAAAGCTAAACATGCTTTTAGTACATTGCCCCAAAGAAATATCCTTGATGGATTATGAAGTGGAAAAAAGTTCCAGCAACAAAAATGTGAGGGAATCGATTTTGTAGGGAAAACTCTGTGTACCTAACTACACAGGCGTCCATGTGAGACTGTGCAAACCACCCGCGGAGACTCAAGCCTGATCTCTCACTCTTAGGTGTGGGACCTCAGACAAGCGGCATACAAGCACCTGATGCTAGTTTTCCTGTTTATAAAATGGTTGCAGCCCTTCGACCAGCCTTGAATTAACCCTTTTGATTTTCCTTCAACTCAACACAATGCCCGTCTTGTCAGTCAGGGTTGTTGCTATGATGTGCTTGTTTTAAGGGCATCGCAGAGCTGAGGGGCCAGTAGTGTTCACACCACTGTCTATACCGGTCACCTCAGAATATGGGATGAGTGATCAGGTCACCCCAGAATATGGGATTTGAATGATCAGGAAAACTTTCTGTTGTATACACGGTGGTATTGTTTGAACTTTTTATACACCCGTTGTGAATTATGCTGTAATTAGTTGGGGGAAGGGATGAGAGAACGTCCATATAAGCCACAAAGGGGAGATGGAGTGTACACGTGTCCCATATTGTGCACCCCTCAATCAAGAAGACGGGGCCCAAGCAGCCAGCACACATCCTGTGGCTAAATCTGTCCACCTTCTTCCCATCTGTGAGACACAGATGCAGAACTTACATCAGGGGTTCCAATTTGTGGACAAACTCCGAGTCACTCAGAGCCCCGGAAACTGGGCCTGTGTCTTCTCAGGAACCTCAGGTCAGGGAGGGTGGGGAAGGGAGGAGACAGAGGATTGCAGCCCCAGCCTCACCCCATCCCAGAATTGGGGTCACCCACCTTGGTGTGAACTGTGAACTCTGTGGAAGGAAGGGGGATGGGAGTGTCCATGCATCTCATCTATTCAGCAAAAATGGACTTGTTTTGTGCCTTGACTCCAAATGCACACAGATTCATAAGCAGTTTACACTGATTTATTTAATACTCGCTCTGCTCTAGGGACTGGGCCCACAGCAGAAGACAAACACATTCAGGGAACTCTGTGAGGGGAGACAGTTTATCCAGTCCCAAAAATAACAGTCAGTGCCATAGAGAAAAGAACCGCAGGGTTGACCTTGGAACCACAGGGTTGACCTTGGGAACTTGACCTATTCTGGGGGATCCAAGACTTCCCAGAAGAAGTGAAGCTGAAATCTGAAAGATGAGTACGAGCAACTAAGGTCAGGAGGGACAGAAAAGTCATCCTGGCAGAGAGAATCTCCTTCTCCCAGCTGGGAGCTCCCCACAAAGCCAGCTGCACAGACTCTGGGGGGCTGTTTAAGTAAGAGGACCCCAAGGATGCTTCAGAATAATTTTTAAGGGGGGGCTGAGGTTGGAGAACAAAGCATTAATTGACTTTGCTCTGCAGAGGGAAGCAAGTCAGGAAGTGCGCTGTTGAGGAATGGGCCATTTCTGCCGCCTGTTCTGCTGAGCAGAGGACACTGATGCCTGGGGCTCTGGCAGAGTGCTCCCCAGAGCAGAGATATGAGCTCAATAAAATCAAAGAACTCTTGCTGCACAACAACTAAAAGATAAACAATTTCTTTTAATGGACAAGCTACCTGAATAGACATCTCTCCAAACAAGATAAGAAAGTGACCAAAAAGTACACAAAAAGATGTTTGAAATTCTGAGCTATCAGGGGAACGCGCATCAAAACCATAGTAAGGTAACACTTCTCACACAAAAGGAGAGCTGTGACCAAGAACAGACAAGCAGGGGCCACTCAAGGCCTTTGCTCTTGCTCTTCCCTCTACCTGGCCGGTCGGCTCGCCACTGAGCTCGCTCCTCTGCTTCATACAGGTGGTGCCAGGCAGGTCCCAATGGTCCTGAATTATCCCTGTTTCCCAGTGTCTACCCCTTGTCAACACCCCCCAACCCCCCACAGGATGGAGGACCTGTTCCTAACACAACACAGTGATGATGATAGACCACTTTCATGGCCACATTATGTCAAACTGTATCGCCAATCTTGCCAGGAGACAAGATGTTGGGGATACCTGTGTGTTAAGAAACTGAAGGTGGTCCCTGACCAACAACCAGCTGGGCATCAAGGGCAGATTTTACCCAATAACCATCAAAAAACAGGCCCTGCAACCCATGAACCTATAACCCTCCATTAGACCAACTTCTATGGATCCTTCCCCAGCTGAGCTTCAGATGAGACCAAAGCCCTAACCCTTGAATCTCAGTACTATCATTACTCTGACTGTAACCCTGATCAGTTATTTGTACCAGGCACCTTCTTCTGTCCCATCCAATCCAGTCTTCATCGTTCTCCATCCACCTTTTTGCCCTAGGAAGTTGAACCTTATTGACAGCATACATCGGATGGCTCCTTGTCCTCTTGTTTCCTTGAGATTAGCCAACAGAGAGCAAAAGGCTATAGAAAGTAGAATGTGGACTGTGGGGTTTGCATTCTTTAGTTCTTCCTTGACAAGTCGCATAGACTAGCTGTGTCCCTTAACTGGAGTTCTCGTCTTCGCTATATGGCCCTCCCCACAAAACCTCTGTCCCCTAGCACCAATAACTTCTTTCTTCCTTCATCTTTTTACGTCCCACCATTGCGATCCCCAGGGAGCTGCACTATAATGGCGGTGTCCTTCTTCCTTCCTTGTTGATAGTGAAATGCTGAGATGGTTCCCGAGATTCCTGCTTCCTGGTTTTCACGCCTTATATAATCCCCTCCCCTTGCATGGGGGCTGAACTTGTGATTGTGAGACTTCACACTGATTTATTTACTAATTGTTGGCTTTGACTTCATTAAAAAAAAAAAGTTATCCTTGGTGGACCTGACCACCTGACTAATCAGGTGATCCTTCAACGAAATTGAAGATTTGAAGTGTGAGAGGTTTTTGCTGACCTTGAAGGAGCAAACATCCATTTCATTAGCTAGCATGGAGGGAGATACATGGTGACACTTTAAGAGTGGCTTCTAGGAGCTCAGAGCATTCCCTCGAAAGTTCCAAATAGTGACTTGAGCCTGGAACCACAAGAAAATGGCTTCAGCCAACCCCTGAATGAGCTTGGAAGAGAAATCTGAGTCCAGAGGAGCTCACAGCCCCAAGGGCACCTTGATTTAAACCTCCCGAGACCCTGAAAGAAAAAAAACAAAAGTGCATCCCTGATCTCTGGGATGAGCCACCAGGTGGTGCTGGTGAAAGCTACTCAGCTTATGGCCACTTGTTATACAGCTACAGAAATCTAACACATGGCCTCCACCTCTGACTTTACCTTCACTAAACTCCTCTCGAACTAGATTAACTTAGACGTGACCTCTATCTCTGCCAGGAGCCTGAGGGCTGCATTATTTAACTTGTCTGTGCCTCAGTTTCTTCAGCTATCATAGGAGTTAATGGTCATAAAATCACCAAGCCTGTGAAATGAGAGGGTGCACTGAAAGTGTCTTGCATATGCAAGTGTTCACTATGTGGAGGGATAGCTGGGCTGAGTGGCCTTGATTCTGACCAGGCCCCCTTTCCAAAAGGGTTCCAGCAGGACCCTCCCAGAATTGCTCCTTGCTGCATTGCTGTTGCACCACTCAAAAATCAGAGCTCCAAATGCGGGTGGTCCAGTCTCTTCCTCACTTCCAGATGCCCAAGTGCCTTTGGGATGAATATGCCACTCTTCATGTTCTAATTGTTTTGACTAAAGATTAGTGGGATCTTAGTGTTCCTGGGGTGTAAAGAGCCATTGTAAATGGTTTATGCATGCTGGATTTAACCCAATTTCCAACCCAAGGGCTCGCTCTGCATAGAAATCCATTAAAATAGCCACAGCCCTGCTTTCTTCAGTAACTTGATAGAGGTGGAGAAATGGGAAGCTTCTCATCTTAAGCAAATTTCTCACAAGGGCTAGTACCTGGAAATCAAGTTTGTTAAGCTAACCTAAGAGCAGCAGCAGAACAGTTCAGAGAAGAGGGAGGTAGACTGTAGATTGCGGCACCCAATATTCACCGCTGCCTACCATAGGTGGCTCCCAGCTGTGACCAGTTGTGGAATGAATCCAGGAAATTCAAATCTGGGAAGATCAGGGGGAAATCACCTCAGCTTAACACTGAGACTTTGCTGTTGGCAGGCAGGGGAGAGTGTCCCCATTCCAAGATGATTTTAGTAGACATTTGCTTAGACTTTGTTTGGGTGGGTGGGCGAGTACCACCCAATTTTCTGTGTAATAAAGGCATAAAAAGATCACTGGATTTGTGATGTGCTTACAGAATTATTAAGGGGAAAATACTGGTAGATTCTGAGCAGTGGACCTAGCTAAAGCAAGAAGCAAAACATATTTAATGCAAAAAAAAAAAATCTATGTTCAAATAAGTTTGGTAAACTAGAGTTAATACAGTTAACAGGGGTCTTCATTGCAGGACTTTTCAGTACCTTTCATGTGGTGATAGCTACTGAATCTTTAAATGTGGCTGATTGTCAGACTCCTCTGCAAAGTATCTCAAAAGGGCAAATGCACCAGAAACCTGTGGAGGTAGCTAGAATCCATTAAGTGGAGCTCTTGGAACTGCAGTCTTGATGCTACTGTCTCCAGCCTGGTTTGGGATGGTCAGCCTAAATGAGCTGAGGCTGGAATCTGGGACTTCTGTAGACTGAATGTGTAGGGCCTCCAAAATTCACAATTGACACATAATCCCAACTGTGGTAGGGTTTGAAAGTGAGTACTGTGGAAGGTAATTAGGTCAGGAGGGTGGAGCCCTCGTGAATGGAATTAGTGCCCTCAGAGGGAGCCTCCATGGTGGTATAAGGGGTTAAATCACAGCATGATGAAGCTGTCACACAGTCACTGAGTTTGATCCCTGGCCAGGAAGCTGACCCACATGACATGGCAGACCTCTCCTGTCTCCCCCGCTGCTCCCCACAGCAGTGTATTTCAGTGGATTCACTTGTTCTGCTCCCCGCTCTGTCTCTCCTCTCACTCACCCATCCCCACTACCAGCTCTGGCCTGTCCCCTAATTCTTGCATGCATAAATAAATCTTTAAAAAAGAAGAAGAAGTCAGAGAGCCAGATGACTCTTCCCACAGTGTGACGATATGGGAATTTGGTAGCCTGCAACCTGGAACTCACCAGGATCCCTTTGTGCTGGTACCCTCATCTCAAAATTCCAGCCTCCATAACTGAGAAATTCCTGTTGTTTATAGACACTCAGTCTGTGGCAATTTGTTCTAGCAGCCCAAGCTGACTAAGACAAGGATTACAGGAACTGCCTGAGCTTCTTGGACTCCTGAATCTATCTGTTAATACCTGTTGAAACACTCTTCAGCATACATTGGTCTGAATGTTCGTGTCTATGTCCTTGTCATCTGTTCCCCACTAGGAACTCTGCTGTAGGAATCCCATTCCAATCCAGATGTGTACATGAAAGGGGGCCTGGTGCCCACCTGCTCCCCCACCAACCCAGTGTCAGGAGACAAAAGAAATCACCAGGAGCCTCAAAATAGATGGTGTGCTGTGACCTACTATGACTCCCCCTTTGCAGATTTTTTTTTGGGGGGGGGGGCAAGATCTCTTCTTGTTCTTTCCCGAACACTCGGGTGCTGGGATAGCACTCAGGATGCCACCAGTGCCTAGAGGTTCCAGGTGGGGCTATCTGGAGGAGTGATCAGAGAGCAATGACTTGATTCTAGAAAAAAATGGTCTCTAGCGGCAGGGGGGCGTGGCCAGCCTGGAACTCCTGTTCCTGTGTGTCCTCTGCAGGGCCCCAGAGTGCTGACCTCCAACCTGCTGGCTGACTTCCTCCCGTTTTCCTCGGATTCATGGAAGCAGCACACCGTTTGTTTTGTTTGTTTGTTTTGTTTTGTTTCTTTAATCACAGCGTACAAGGTACTAGGTCTTTCTAGAATTAGTCAAAATGATTAAATAAAATTCTAATCCTTCTCTGGAAAAGCTATTCAGTTCCCCCATCTGCAAACAAATAAAATAGAATTAAATCTACCTCCCAGGGTGGGAAAGATTTAGAAGGTGACGAGCCAAAGCATCTAGCGCATAGCAGATCTGCAATCAATGTGAATTTTCCTTTCCTACTTGTTTTCTTCCCCACCTCACATGCTGCCACCAGGACTTCTCATTAGAGTCAGGAGGAAGAGGGTAAGTGCCGCCAGCCCTCACTGTGGCTCTGGACATCTCACAGCCATGAAAGTGTTGGGGTACTGGTGAAAGGAGCAGATCGATTCAGATTAGCTCAAACAGGGGGCTGTAGAGAAAGAGACCTCAGGAGCTGGAATGCAATCACATCTCCGGAAAGGACTCGAGCAGAACGTGCTAGAAAACCTAACGAGTCTCTTCTCTGTGCCTCAGCGGTCCTCTCGGCACCACTTTCCTGTGTAAAATCTTCCAGGACACAGGACAAACAGTGGCAGTCACAGCTCCCCTGAACATTTCAGTTGGGCCAGCGGGGCCTCTTGCCTTAAATCTGATTCCAAATTCCCAGAGGAGGACCAGCTTGCGGGTGTCCAACCATGATCCAATCAATAGCATCAGGGACGAGGTTATGAGCTTTGCATTGGCCAACTTGGGTTGGGTCCTTCTGTTCAGCCAATAACAAACAGGATGGTTCCTGCACTGGAACCATCAAGGGACTGTCCCCAGGGAAGAAGGCTAGAGGCACCTAACAATAATCATCTACTGAGATGAATGACAAAGTGTCATTGACATCAGGGAGGGGGCCCTCTGTCCTCAAGAAGGTCACAGTTCCAAGTTCGCAGATCCAGAGCCACGTAAGACCCATCCCTACTGTGAAAATGACTATCCAGACATCTGATTTAAGGGCAGGAAGAGGCCACTTCCTGTCCAGCAGCAGCTCAGCCAGTGAGAGAAGGTCAGGCAGCCACCACAATTCCAGCTTCCGTTCCCACCATGGACTCTTTTTTTTTTTTTTTAAGATTTATTTATTTGTGCATACAGACCTGGGGTACAGGCGAGAGGTGCAGGGAAGGTGAGAGGATTCACCAGAGACAGAGTGGGAAGCAGAACAGGCTGACTGAGAAGTACACTGCTGAGGGGAGCAGTGAGCGGGCCAGGAGAGGTCTGCTGTGCCATGTGGTCACCTCCGGGGTGGGGATCGAACTCATGCTGAAGTGGCTTTAGCTTCTCAGTGCTGTGCTTTAACCAGCTGTGCCACCAGGGAAGGCCTCTCCCACCATGGACTTTTTACAGCAACCCCTCCACATTGAGTGGAAGGGGGGGTCCCTTCTTTTGTTTGGGGACCTGGGCCCACATTTCACCATGAGATCATGAACGGCTTTTTGTTGTTTTTTATTCCAAATAAACCCATTTTGCTGGTGAAATCAAGCCCTGTTTGTTTGAGTTTCAACCCTGCTTAGAAAAGCCCACGCCTGGAGCACAGAATACCACACCACCCAGACCCACACCCAAAACCATCCCAGGATGTGATGAGCTAATGAATCATAATTATTATTTGTGGCAGTGCCAATCCACCTGCTCATGTCACAAGACATTAGTTATTGCCAGGAATGATGAATCCCAGGATGTAGAACATGCTAAAAATATTAATCTACAAGTGAAAATGATTTTAATTGGATTTTGCCCTTCAGGTCATGTCAGGGGCCCGCTTTCAATCAGCCTTGTCCAGTCAGCAAAGCGGACCCCAGCCTTTCAAATTGAAACTGTGATTGGCTGGCAGAGGTTAATAGAAATGTTGGGAAATAAATAGGTTATTGATTGATCATAACAATCAGCTGGCTCTCGGCTTACCTTACTGACCCCGCCCGCCCGATTTTACGGCAAACTCAGTTAGCATCTAATTATAGATCACTTTTACAATACTGTGTATTAATGAGCAGATTATACAGTGCAGAGTGATGGGGGAAGGGAATTCTTCCTAGAGAACTTTCCCCATGGGAGAAAAAAGATGTGGTGTGATCTTGTGTCCAACTTGAAGATCACCAGTGGGGGTGGGGAGGTCCTATGAGAAGTAAAGTTCCTCTTCCCACACCCCCACCTGAAACCTCATTCATGCACTGAGCGCACATGGGGACAGAGACAGGAGCTCACCCCATGATGCGGTGGATCTGAAGTATCTGCACATAGAAATCACTCGGCAGGTGATTCATTAAAAGGGCAGATTTGGGGATTTCTTAAAAGCTGATTCACAAGGGTGAATCAAAAATGCAGTTGGGGGCCCTCCCTGGTGGTGCAGCTGGTTAGAGCACAGCACTAAGAAGCTAAAACCACTTCAGCATGAGTTCGATCCCTGCCTGGGAGGTGACCACATGGCGCAGCAGGCCTCTCCTGACCCGCCCACTGCTCCCCTCAGCAGTGTACTTCATCAGTCAGCCTGTTCT
>NW_004567130.1:6634801-6639520 GCF_000260355.1 Condylura cristata | reverse complement strand
TTAAAAATTGCAGTTGGGGGTCTCCCTGGTTGTGTAGGGGTGAAAGACAGTGCTGTCAAGCTGTCGCCAGTCGCACGTTCAGTCCCTGGCCAGCCAACGGGCTCACGCATGTGGAGCAGCAGACCTCTCCTGCCCCCCCCACTGCTCCCCTCAGCAGTGTATTTCAGTAGATCTGCCTGTTCTGCTCCCCAATGTCTCTGGTGAATCCTTTCACCCTCTGCCTCCACACCTCTGGCTACACCTCAATTCTTGTATGCATAAATAAATAAATCTTTAAAAAATGCACTTGGGGGACCTCATTTTGAGACACTCTTGCCTGGTGGAATGCAAAGATACACTTGCTTTGGGCAATAAGCTGGTCCACAGGCGAGAAAATAATAAGAATAATGAACAGCCATATACCAGAGACATTTTGTGGGGGTGGAGTGGGGAATAGGATTAAAAACAGTGGGGGGAGGGAGATGCACGGGACTATGGTGATGGCACACGGGTGACTCAGTGATGGGAAACACACGGGAATTACAATAGAGATGAAAAAAATGTACAAAATGATGTAAAAATAAACTTATATTTAGAAAAAAAGTACTTGTGATCTAACCAGGGTTCACTATATGACACAAAGCATTGTACCCAAAATGTATGACTGTGCATATGGAAAAGAAGTGAAATAGATAACAAAGCTAATCATGATGAGTGATGAAATTTTAACATGATCCTATTTATAATCTTTCCCCTTAATAGTTGAGACACATAATGAGTTCACTCTTGTGGAAAAAAAAAAAAAAAGAAGCTGGTCCAGGGTCCAGCAGGCAGAGGGGCCCACCGGACCTGGAAGAGACCACACTGGGGGGGATTTCACAGGTGAAGCAAAAAAGCACTTTGCTTTAGTGCCCACAGAGGCCCATCGCAGCGGGCATCCAGGGTGTGCACACCACTTCCCGGAAGGTAATGGGCATCTGCCTTTGACCTTCAAGGGGTCAGTATACCCTGGCTGGGGAAAAATAATGAAATGTATAAATAACTCTAAAGTGTCTCCTCCTTGACAAATGGCACCTCACAGAAACGAACCCCTGGCAGGCCAACATCTTGTTGAACCAACAAGACAACTTTGACAGGGAAACTGAGGCTCAGCGGGTGACAGGACCTGCCAGCAGGGTCACGGCTGTAGCAGTGGACCAGAGCGCAAGCCCGCGTCCATGACCTGCCGGGTTGCCTGGCTGTGATGACAGCCCCCACCCCAGGAGGAGGGAGCGTCGGCCAGGCTGTGATGGTGACAAATGGCTCCATCACAGCTTTTTTAATTGAGGCAGTGTCTTACAGCATGGCAGTGACGTAGGGTTAAGTTCACAAATCTGCAGATATCTGTTCCTACACCACCAGCAGAGCAGCCAGGTCCTCCGCCACAGTCCATCGGGTCCGCCTCGCCGTGCACCTGCCTCCCGGCTTCTTCCCCTGCGAGAGCCTCAACTCTCCAGTCAAGCCCTGCCTGGTGGCGCAGCAGGTTAAAGCGCAGGGCAACACTGCAAGCTGGCTGCAGCCGCTTCAGAGTTCGATCCCCGCCCCGGAGCTGACCCACATGGCGCGGCAGACCTCTCCTGACCCGCCCGCTGCTCTCCTCAGCAGTGTGCTTCGTCAGTTGACCTGTTCTGCTCACCACTGTCTCTAGTGAACCCTCTCACCACCTCCTGCACCCCGGGCCTATACCCCAGTTCTGCATGCATCAAAAAATAAATCTTAAAAAAAAAATTCTACAGGCCCTCCCTGGTGGCGCAGCGGGTTAAAGCACTGCACTGAGAAGCTAAAGCCGCTTCCGCATGAGTTCGATCCCCACCTGCCCCGGAGGTGACCACATGGTGTAGCAGACCTCTCCTGACCCACCCGCTGCTCCCCTCAGCAGTGTACTTCGTCGATCTGCCTGTTTTGTTCCCCACTCTGTCTCTGGTGAAGCCTCTCGCCGCCCCTGAGCCTCTGGCCTGTACCCCAATTCTGTATGAATAAATAAATAAATCTTTAAAAAAAATCTACAGTTTGCTTTAGGACTTTTTATTCTCTTCCTTTGTTTTGTGTCTCTGTAGTCTGCATAGGTGTGAAACCTTCTGGGATTTGACTTTCTCCTTCTGACTTATCAGCCCTCTGGTTCCATCCACGTTGCTGCAAATGGCAAGATCTCATTTTCTTTTATAGCTGAGTAGTATCCCTTTGTGGATGGGAGCAGTGCAGGAGGATGGGAAAAGGTGGACAAAATCAAGAGATATTTAGCAGGTGAAAGGCTAGGACTTGGGCAAAGATGCATCAGAGGTTGAGGAAAGGGGATGGATGCCTCTTGGGCATCTCCTTTTGCCCACAGGAGATGAGAGGATGGAGATTTTCCTAGAGATGGGAGAGACTAGAGGTGGTCCAGCCTTCAGGGAAAGACCCTGAGTTGAGCTAAGAAGCGAGGATATTGCTGCAAAGGAGTTGTATCTGTTGTCTGTTGTTGAACCCCTTCAAGACCTGCTGGCTTAAAGCTAGAATCATTTTGCTCCTGACGCTGCAATTTGAACAATGTTGAGCCAGGACAGCCCACGTCTGTTCCACACTCCTAAATCTGAAGGAGCAAGGTGGTCCCCACCCAGTTGGGAGCTCAGCATGTGGGGGTCGGGAGGCAGAGCCATGGGTCCTGGATGTGGAAGCCTCTTAGTGGCTGCTTGAGCTTCCTTCCAGCATGACGTCTGGACCCCAAAGGTGAGCATAGTTCAGCCTTGGCAGCCACAAAGTATCACTCAAGGGGAGCAAATGTAGTAGAGCTCTGGACAGGAGGAGGATCGGGCTCACATTTTGAGGAGGGCATGGAAGTGTTGATATGGAAAGAAAATTCTGGAAAAATACAACCTACCACAATAACAGTTACAGCTAACATAGACTTCGCACTTAAAACTCTGCACCAGGAACTACTATGTGGAGAAAAGCAGGGTGAGGCCAGAATTGTGGGGGTGGGGGTGTATAAAAGAATTCACCAGAGACAGAGGGGAAAACAGAAAAGGCAGGTTTATTGAAATATACTGAGAGAAGCAGCGGACGAATCGGGAGAAGTCTGCGCGCAAAGGCGGATTTCAGGTTCTTTTGCACTGTTTTCGGGGCTTCCTAACTTGGGGAGTCAGTTTGCGCCAGTTATCTGCTAGGATGGCCGTCTCTAGTGCCGGCCTTTGACACAGAAACGTGTTCTCTGCTTCTGTAGCATGGAGCTGTGCAGGGTCTTCCGGTCATGGTGGTCGACTTTACGGCCTGGTCCCCAAGGCTGCGAATGCATCCCCTTGCTTATGCCAGCCTACTTTTTATATTTATTCCAGCTTTGTTTTTAACCTTGCCAAATTATACCCTGACAGGAGCCTCACAGGCACCCGGGCCGTTCACTGTCACTATAATCCCAACAAAGGGAGCCCACCACTTTCCCCCTTTCACTCAGAGGGACACAGGACACAGACACTGTGTCTGGGGCAAGATCTGAGCTTCCTCCTCCCCAGCAACTCAGAACTGAGGTCAGCACACAGCTGGGCCCCAGACCCAAGGGTGCTGGTCCTGGGTGTGAGCCCAGAAGGGGCTCCATCACCCCAGCCTGAGAAACGGGAAAGCTTCAAGGAGCTGGAGGCCTGATCCCAGAGCTGTCTGGTGTGAGTTGGGGTTGGGGGGAGGGTGGGAAATGTCCCTACCACCCCGGGCTTCCAGCATCCTGGGGCTTGCTGGGAGGTTTCCCTGCATTCCTCACATTCCAGGCTTTTCCCTTGGAGTAAGCCTCCTTCCCACAGCTGAGGCCTTTTGTGAGAGGATTGGGAGAGGCTGGGAAGGTCTGAGCAGCAGGTTTCTCTCCCTCACCTGCTATGTGGCTCTCAGGGGCCTTTGCATCTGTTCATCTGTGGTGGGCCTGGTTGGACCAGTACTGTGTCTGCAGCTCTGGGAGCGCCCACAATGTGGGCTCAGAGGAGCCTGGAGGACAAGGCAGCCCAAGACCCAGCTGGGCGGGAGCAGCCCTCCAGCTCAGGGACCAGCCCCAGCCGGCCCTGTCCCCCCACCTCCACTCCCCCCCACGCTGGTCTGATCTCAGGCCACACTCTGCTACAGACCCACCTGCCCAGGACAGACCCACTCAGCAATGCTTCCATCTTCCTTTCAAGGAAGCCTTCCAACTCCCTGAGCTAGGGAGACAGTTTCCAGTGAAGAAACTGAGGTTCAAACAGGAGATCAGCAGCTCTAAGTCCCAGAGCCCTGGGTCTGGCCATCCTGAGTCAGCTTGGGCACCGGGCACCCCGCAGCTCACCTGGCTCACTCCCTACACTCCATCTCCTCACTCTGCCCCAAGCACAGGGGTTGTCCATGAAGCAGGCAGGCATTGTCCCCCACCTTGTGAGCTCACAGTTAGGGAGCTGGAAACAGGCTAAGCAAACATGACATCACAAACTGTGCCCAGCTCTCTGAGACAGCAGGCACCTTGCAGAGCAGAAGCATTACTGGGGAGAGAAGCAGAAAATCTTACTGAACAGACAGAGTCAGTATTTTAGGGTGACATCCCCCCGGGAGTGGTAACCATCTTGAACCCAGGATTCTTTATCCTCCAACTGTGTCTTTGGGTCAGTCTCTTCATAGCCCTGAGCTTCAGTGCCCACCTGCAAAAATGGGAGTAGCAAACCCCAATTCCCAAGGATTACCAGCATTTCAGGAATCCACCTGCAGGAGCCATTTAGC
>NW_004567130.1:6631722-6632941 GCF_000260355.1 Condylura cristata | reverse complement strand
CCCCGGGTTAATACCAGAAGCCAAGACTGTAGGCACAGGAGTGTGTCCTTCTGGGCTGTACAAGGTCCAGGAGTGTTGGAAACTGTGTGGGGGGTGGGGTGCTTTCCGACTACAATGCACCCCACCTCACCCCACAGTACCTGCCCCCACGTGAGTTAGTTCCTTCCTCCAGTCCTGACCCTAGAGCTTCCCGGAAGATCGCCAACCTCCATGCCTCACAAACAGAAGGTGCAGACTGTCCTAGCCCTCAAGTTCTGTCCATCTTGAGAGATTCACAACTCTCATCACACCTGGAACATTTCTGGGCAATCCAGCTTCCACCTCTGCACTCAGGTTGGGCCTCCCCCTAGAAAGCCCACCGCTGTGCCCCAGTCAGCCTCTTGAGACTAAGAATTCTTCTGGGAGGCACCAGAATATGCCCTACCATCACGACTACTCTATCTCACTGATCTTTTGCACCCTTCAGGACTTCCCTCCCGCGTCACCTCCTGCAGGAGGGCTTCCCTACTTTCCCTTCGTCAACTCACGTCCTCCTGACCTCCTTTCCAACAGCCCCTTTATCATCCAGCCTACCACCTTGTGTAACTCGGAATGAGATTTCAGGAGAACACCTCTGAGGCCCAGGGATGTGAGGACACTCCCTTGCCAGTCTTCGGATGAGTCCTAGCAGGTGAGAGAGCGGCCTCATATGACAGAGCAGAGGGCGGCTCAGAGGAAGGCGTTGTCTCCAAGGTCTCACTGTTCTGGAAAGATCCTGAAGATTCATCCAGGTTTCCAAAGAGACCTAGGCAATCCATTAGCAATGTCTGAGTTGCTACAAGACAAAGTGGAAAAGATGTGCATTTCCCAACCCTGAGCCACCAGATGCTAACTGCTATCCGCCTTTTCTGTCAGCTAGGGATTCTGTGCCTCCCCAGTGAAGCACAAGCTCAGTGACAATAAGAACCTGGGCTTTCTGAAGCACTGTCTCAATCTGGGAAGTATTGCCCAGGGCCTGAAGTAGCGCTATTCAAAATATACAGCGTCATGGCGAAGGTTGTACAATGTGAATGTATTTAGTACCATTCAATTGCCGGCTTTAAAATGATTAAGTCGGTCCATTTTGCTATGTGTATTTTCCCACAACTAAAAATATAAATAAAGGCCCTATTGTGTTGACTTCTAAGGTCACAGTCTTGAGGAGAAGCTGGCGGTTCCCACTTGGGTTCCTGGAAAATAC
>NW_004567130.1:6617964-6630687 GCF_000260355.1 Condylura cristata | reverse complement strand
CAACGGGTCTTTTTGTTGAAAAAAGTCTTAAGCTGTTCTTTAAACTTTGACCAAAAGCCATTATAAACACCTAGAACTCCACCCGGGTGAAACAGCCAACGTCAGCTCCAGACGCAAACCCAACCTCTCCCCTCAGATCACACCCAGGGGTCCGCACCGCCCTGAAGATAAACTCCGTGGAACTCGATCTGGTGAGCTCCATTTTCTATCTATCTTCTGCTACTGTCCTATGAATTTTTGAGAACCTCTTGGATCCTCTCTGAGCCCCAGAACTATGTGTCCACCAGTCCCCCTTCCGGGAGCTCATCCCCACACACCACCCCACCAAGATTCACCTCATATGTCTTCCTTCCCAGAAAAATCTACCTGCCTGGAGTATAAAGGAACAGAGGAGAAAAAGAATAATAATAATGAACAACTATATACCAGAGACATTTTACCGGGGTGGAGTGGGGAAGGGGGTCAAAAATGGGCGGGGGGGGAGTGCACTGGACTGTGGTGAAGGCACACGGGGGATTTGGTGATGGGAAGCCCACGGGGATTACAACTGAGATGGAAAAAGGGCCAAAATGATGTAAAAATAAACTAATATATTATTTTTTTAAAAAAAACTGCCTGCCCACACCCTGCTCCACCCACACTCACCCAGCACCTGGCACTAAGGTTCCTGAAGCCTGGGCAGTGTTTAATCCGCTCTCATCCCTCCCATGCCACACAGTGCTGGTAAGTCATGTCCTCCTGTGTGTGTGTGGGGGGGGGTACCCCACAGCCCCAACCACCATTTCACGGCATTGCCTGTTTCCTGTCCAACTCCCCGATGAAATACACAAGTGCCACGACTGAAAAGCCCGGGTGTAGGTCCCAGCATCCAGCTGTGTTCAGGGCCCAAAAACATCAGTGCCTCCCAGCAGAAGAAAGCAGGGTGGGATGACCAGTCTTGAGTTTCCTGCTTCAAGTGAAATGGGCCAAGGTGGCCACTAGAGGGCGGCAGGCGGGCTCTTCCCCAAACAGGCTCAATCCCCTCCCGTTCCGACTGCCCACCCAGGCACAGCCAAGCCCTTTGTACCGTCTCCCTTGTTGGCTTTACAGCTCAGGCCTCTTCAGCACCTCTGGCCTCACTAACAGCTCCACTTCCTTAGCTCTGAGCCCAAGAATGTCAGAGAGGCTCTCAGCCCCAGGCCAGCATAGAAAGGTCCAAGCAGGTGAGGCCTCCAGGTCCTGCTGACTGTCCCCAGGCTGATCCAGTCCTCCACCCTGCTGGGTGGAGCTGCCCTGTCCTTCGGACCCTGAGTGCCATACTGAGCCCATCCCCCATCTCTCTGCCCATCCCGTCTCTGCCCATCACCCATCTCTCTGCCCATCCCCCATCTCTCTGCCCATCTCCCTTTGCCGTGTGTCCTCTTACCTCTATCCAGGACACCCTGGCCTCGAGGCTGGCCGTCCCTGCTTCCCCTGCCCTAAAGAAATCCAAACTCACTTTCATCTCCTAGTGCAGTGAAATGGCATAGAAATCAGCACCGAAGCCAGCTTAGAGCATCTTGCACATTTCAATCAAAAGCTTGTCCTAGGGGTTCCAATGCGCAAAAATTCCCCAACCTGAGGTCCAGGCCCCGTCCTTGTGACTAATTCTGTCATACCAGCATAGCCTCTGTCCACACCAGACAGGCATTTTGAGGTCTGTAAGAGCTGTTCTCACTCGATCAGGTGATTGCAGCTAAGACGTGTTAGACCTGGGGCCCAGGATTTCAGTATCTATACCCAGAGGCCCCTGCAACTGGGTGTGGCAATGGCTGGAAGATCCTTGATACGAATCAGCAGTAACTGCACAAGCAACTCCCGGAACTATACTCCAAAAAGCAATTCTTCACTCACTGATGGGCATAACCCCCCCCCCATACCCTGCTCTGGGGCGCAACTTCTTGGACTCCCTCTTCTGAGTCCCTGAACCTCTCCTGAGAGCACAAATAAACTCCACTTATCTTGATACGGAATGTTCTACCACTGTGTCTCTTCTCTGTGGCCGACCTTTCAAGATTCAGTCGTGCCCAAGAGGCAAAGACCAAATGTAGATTTTGAAGGGTTCATGAAATACATCCAAAGGTCAAAACCTTAGAAGACTAAGCTTATCACCACCTCATGGCAGAGACTGCTCCCAAAAGTAGGGGCCACACCCCCACCACACACCCTCCTTTAGATGGAGGACTTGGCTGGTTTCAGAAGGCTCTGACCCAAGCCGCCGTCACGTCCAACACTATTGCTACACCTGTCCCTGGGTGAGTCCAGTTCCAAACCTGAGTTAGCCCCGTCCCAGCCATGCTGACAAGCAAGCTATTAATAGTAACGGTAAGGTGGAGTGTTAGACCTGTTGTTAGTCAGAAAGAGATCCGTCAGCCATTAGTTTCTGCTGAAAGGAACAGACCAGGAGTGCAGGAGTTAGTCGAGGTAAAGGAGAGGTTAATCAAGAGCCGGTCAGGGCCAAGCCAGGAACCTGGAGCCCCCAGACCCGAAGGGTTGGCTGTTAGTGGTCAGCCCCCGGGGCCGCCAGGGCGAGGCAGGGATTAGCTGGGTAAGAGCAAGAGTTAGTGCAAAGGAGCCAGAGATTAGCCCAAGGACACCAAGGTGCCTACTGGAGGTGAGGCGGAAAGTCACCCCCAGGTGTGGCCCCGGTGTAGCAGCTGGCGGGCTCTGGGGAGGCAGGCTGGGCAGGGGCCTGGGGCCAGGGAGCCAGGGAGAAACTCCTGACTGGCCTGAGACATCGCAGGACCGCTTTGGCCCTGGAGTTCATTTTTGGCTTCCTACTTCTTCCTCACCAAATCCGGAACCCAGAGTCAAGGAGCTTCCTTCTGCCTTCTCCAGTCCTAGCGGGGGGCCGACCTCAGCGACCACGGCCCAGGAGTACTTCTCCCCTGGGAAGCTCCATCCGCCCAGCTTCAGCTATGGGAAGGGTCCCTCCAGGCAATTTCCTGTTGCAGGAAAGGCCCATCTCCCTGATTTCCTGGCCGTTCTTTCTCACTGCCTTGTGACAGGCCTCAAACATCCCGCTCGCTGATTCCGGTGTAGATGTAAGCAATGCCTCTCTTCACACACTTCAAATATGGAGGTGGCTGACTTCCTGTACTAGTCCTCTGCTGTCCAGTGTGGGGAAGACCCTCTCGTGGATTGCCAGTGCAGGAAGGGCTCGTTACTGACTTCCAGGGCATGACCGGTCTCCTCCCATTGACTGCTTGGCCTCCACAGGCTGCTTCCCAAAGTAGGAAACTCTACCCTCACTTCCCTCCATGGCAGGTGGCACAGGCTTCTTGCTCCCTTGGCTGGGAAAGCCCAGCACTCTACGCTCTAACCCGCAGGCCTCCACACACACCTTTCCTTGGTCCTGCCCACTCCCAGTGGCAACCAGACAGCAGAGAGCATGCTCAGTGGCCAGCCCCTACATGGCCACCACCTCGGGCCTCTAGTGTGGTTACCGGGGCCCAGACCCGCCTCAGACATGGCTCAGGGGACTGGACTGGACTCATGGCCAATTGGGACTGCCAAGTGGGGCACCTGTCTGCAGGTGCCCAGAACATCTGCTTGCCAAAAGGAGGGGGACCAGCCCCCGGGGGGGCCCAGAGCTCGGCAGGGCTGGGGTTAGTAAGAAGAGAAACAGGGTTAGTAGGGCTGGGTTAGTAAGTCAGAGCACAGCACCAGCGGACAGGGGCCTCGGCAGGCACACGCGGGAGTCTCTAGGAGAGAAGGAAGAACACACGCGGGTCCGTTAGTTTGTTAAGGGGTGGTCGGGGTGCAGTGGAGGCACCCCTGGGTTAGACAGGTTAGTAATTGAACAAAGAGCTGCCTACGAAAAAGAAAGCTGAGGAGGAAGAATGTGGGGAAGAGACGGTTAGGGGTTCAAAGCGAGCATCGGACCCCTGGGAAGGGTCAGTGTGCAGAAGACCCCGAGGGACCAAGGCCAACACAGCGGGCACCAGCGGATTTTCTGGGCCTCTGACTCCCACCCTCGCCCTTTTTTGCCATGTGCCAGGGCCTTTATACCCAAGGGCATCCTCACTACAGTCGGTAAGGTGAGGCGCAGTACCCGCATTCTGCTGCCACGGAAAGTGGGGCTCAGAGAGAGGAGGGGACTTGCTCAAAGACCCCCAGCAGGAGGTGGCAGCGTGCGTGAGTCCCACTGGCACACCCTGTCCTGGCATGTGGTTCTGCACAGAGACCCAGGCCACGGCCGGGGCCTTCCGGAGCCTCGTCTGCCCCCCACATCCCAGCCCCTCAAAGGCCCAAGAGCTGCAGGGTTAGTAGGGTCTGGCTGCGGGGGGTTAGTAGGGCATGCTCGGGCCTGGTTAGTGGGTTAGTCAGTTGGCAGAAGGCCAGGCACCTCGTCACACACCACAGCATCCCGGCCGAGCCCTGGGTTAGTAGGTTAATCACACCATGCAACGCTGCCCGGCCCCCCAGCCGCAGCTCCAGAGGCCTCCCACCCCACCAGCCGCGGGTGGCTGGGCCTGACCAGGGCAGGGGGTCTGCCTCTCGGCCCCCAAGCACCACTGCAATGCAACCTCTCTCCCCACAGACCTGGCTCTGAAGCATTTGACTCCCCTATTTCTTGCCTAATGGACCTCAGAGTCCCCCAACCCCAAACACTTCTGCTCCCCCCTAGAGATGGACCCCATTTGTCCTGGCTGGAAACCCCCTGCCTGTTCTGGTCAGCCCCTTCCCAGAAGGCTGGAGCACTCAGGCACACACATGTGAGCACACACACACCAGCATCTTCCCACTAAAGGTCGGACCCAGCCCCGGCCAAGCTACCAAGTCAGGTGATCTCTCCCACCTCCACCTGCCAGGCCCCCTTGTCCTCCAACCAGGGCCTGCCCTGCCCCTCCCCCACACCCAACTTCTCAGTGCTCATCTGTTGCCCACAGCCAGGTCCAGACTCCTCACCCCCACCCCCATTCTGCCTTTCCAGTGCTACCAAGCTGCCGAGTGCCTTCTGGTGACGGCCTCTCTTCCAGTTTCCCACAGAAACCCTGGCCTGGCAACACCCCCAGATCTAAATGATGCTCCCTCGGAGAGGTCCTGTTGCCAGTAACACTGGGAACACCTCATCGGCTGTCAGCCCTGGGTATTCACAACTCCCAGCAGCCCCTAAGGCTCTGCTAAGTCCTGCCCCATTGGCTGGCTTCTAACTCGACTGGGGGCGGGGACGGGGGTCATCTCCTAGAATTTAGCCTGGGAATCTCTGCTCTGACTGCCCTCTTGAAAGCTCTCAGCTAAGCCACCTCTTCCTCACCCTGCAAGCCCTGGCTGGTTTAGCTTTTGCTGGGGACCCTGAGGGGGTCTCATTCCCCTCCAAGCACTGTGCCCTTACAGCCTGTTTAGGCCCCAGCCTCTAGCTCTCTCCCCCTCAGCCTGGCTGTGAAATCCTGAAGGTTTGGAGCATGGCCAGTTCTTCACTTCTGCCCCCCAAGCGCAGGGAAGGACCCACCACAGGTGTGCCATGAGAGGAGGGGGGCTGAGGTACTTCCAGAAGCATTTGAGTAACTATGGAAACCACGAGGTGCAGCTGTGCCCCCAAGCTGATTAGAGAGGGGCATTAGGAAAACGGGCACCTAGTCAGGATCTACAGTCCAGAGCGCGGAAAATAGATGAGCCCTAATTCTAAACTCCAGGTGCATGGGTGTGCTTAGGGGCCCTCTTGCAAGAGGCAGGTACTGTGCCAGGGGCAGGATGTAATTAAATCCTCCCTGCCCGCCCCCCACACTCCACCCCACCCTCACACCACTCCCCACACCTTCCCCCCCCACAAGCACAGAGATCCCCTTTCAGAATGGACATCAGGTCCTAGAGGTGACTTGTGCCCGGGGGCTCTGAAGTCCAGCTCTCTCTCCCAGGGACCCCCGTCTCCTGAGGGCGCCTCCTCACTCACTGTGTCCAGCCAGTACCTGGGTCCCCACAGCACCCAGGCCACCCTGACCCCACACATCCTACTCTATTTCTGCTTCCTGTATCTCTGCCCCCCACCCTGTGTGTGTGGGGAGGGACCTGATAAGGGTGGGGAACACCAGGCTATTCAAGCCTGTGGTTCCCCGCTCCTATGGACTTGAACTTCATCCCATCCCAAATCCACAGGATGGAGTCATCAACCCGTGGGACTGCAGTTAGAGACAGGATGTTTAGGAGGTAACGAAGGTTACCTGAGGTCATAAGGTAACCCTTGTCAGATATGACCCGTGTCCCTGTAAGAGAAAGATCCTAAATCTCTCTCTCCTGGCCCCCAAGAGTGCACATGGCAAAGGCCAAGTGAGGACATATCACAAAGGTGCTGTGCAGATCTGAAGGCCAAGCTGAGGTCTCAGGAGGCGCCACCTAGATCTTGGGCTTCCAACCTCCGCTGCTGTGAAAAAATTCATTTCTACTACTTAAGTGGCTCAGCTGTGGTTTCCTGCTGTGGCAGCTGAGCTGACTAATGCAGGCTCCCTCCCCATGCTGGGAAAGGGATGTTGGAGTCTTAAACTCGCCCAAGGAAGACCACTGCCTCTCAGGCAAACTCGGGCAGGGGCTGAACTTCGTGGAATGGAGAGGTGGGTGTGGGTGACCTCAGCCCTTAGGGAGAAAGTGCTCAGAGTGGGGTCTGCTGCTCTGCTACCCCTAGACGGAATCCAGGAGCTGGGTGACAAGGAACAAAAGTGTGAGATGGGGCTGCGTCCACCCTCAGGCCCTGGGGTGAGGCTGGTTCCAGCCCATTCTCTTTGGGTGACTGAAGAAGGCCCTGCCCGTGTCTGGCTCCAGGAAGGGTTTCCTCATCACTTGCAAATTCTGCCCTTTCAAGACCACACATCCTCTGCTCTTCCAGCTCCACACCACTGGGGGACACCCTCCCGGACCCTCACTGCCTCCTCCGGGGCCATTAGGAAGAGGCAAAGCACAGAAAAGCCCCATCCCTAAAGCACCCACAAAAATGAGATCACAAGGGTAAACAGCACAAGACACTCCCGCCAAGCCAGCATGGAGCTCCGTCTGTGCTGCGTCCCAGGACGGGTCCCCACCGCCCAAACCCCACCCCCCCATCCCTCCCACCCCCCTGTCAGTAACCAGTGCTCTTGCCGTCCCCCCAGGCCTCTGAGGCCGGTCCTTAAGGAAGCACAGTCAGTGTGGCTTGGCCCAGGCTGTGTGGTCAATGGCTGGGATGTGAGAAGGAATCCAGTCTGCACAGGGCCAGGAAGGGCCTCCAGGCCAAGACCGGAAGGCCTGACGGGCAGGGTCCAGGGGGGTGCCAGGCTCCCCCATATCCCTCAGCTGTCTTCCAGAACCAGGTCCTATCTTGGCCGAGCGCCTACCGGGGAGGCTTTTATCCACAGGAGGCTCCATCCCAGAGTTGGGAAGGATGAAGTCTTCACAGAATTGTCCAGGGTTCCAGAAAACCTCTGAAGACTGCTCCCTGTGCCACCGTGGCCAGAGTCCAGAGTCACCTAAGGAGAAGACCAGCCGGGGTCCTGGAGATGCAGCAGGCCCAGGCCCTGCAGAAGGCACAGCAAGTTAGCAGGACACAGCTCCCTCCCAGCACCCATTCACCAGTCCAGCCCCGTAGCAGAGAGATGCCTTGGTGGGTGGGGGTGAGAACTTTGAGCATTATTAACTTTTAGAAGAAACTTGGGAATGGAAAGGAAGCAATGCAAGCCATGGGTGCCCCACCTTGGCCAGGCCAGGCCAGGGGAACCAAGGACAGGAAACAAAGGGAGCCCACAGCTAACCGGACACCACGGTGGAGAAGGGGCAAGGCTTAAGGTGGAAAGAAAGGCCTTCAGTGGCCTGAGGAACCAGATTACCTTTACAGGATGCCAGACAAGGGCACCACAGCCCACCCCCTGCATGCACGCACACACACGCGCACACACACACACACACACACACACACACACACCTCTCAGGACCGGGAGCTCGTTCTCTCACTGAGGCAGTGATAGAGCATGTTCTTATGTGAAGACCTGAGAGGGTGGGACCATGTCTCCGGTATCCCCCTCTGGGTCGCCAGCATCTAGCTGGAGAAGGGGGTCCTCCCTCTCTGTGCTGAATGGAGGAACCTACTGAAAGCTGCACCATGCGCCCACCATGGTGGTCTTGATTCTATCCCGCCCAAGCCCTCCAAGACCACATAGAGCCAGCCTTCTGGACACCTGACTCCAAGGCCTTCTTAGGAATCCGGGGCTGGGAAGGGGTCTTGGGTGAGGAAAACAATCCGCCCACCCCCAAAACTAAGCCTGATGTGGCCTGTCTCCCCACAGCCCAGCCAGGCCTACCTGGCAGCATCCGACCAACACCTTGGCAGCCCACGCTCCGCTCCCGTTGCCTTCCCCAGATCGATCCCGCAGGCCCATCCTGGAAGACAAGAGCCAGCCAGGCCTCAGGAGAAAACTGCACCCCAGCCCCTCCCAGGCCCCAGACCTGGCCGGAACTCTCCAATAACAAGGAGTCCAGGGAACCAGGGAGGCTGGGCCAAGGCACAGCACCCTCACTGCTCTCCTCTCTCCTTCCCCCAGAATGTCTTTGTAGGAGCAGGGGAGACTCCCTCCATCCACCTCCCTGCTTCCCAGCAAGAGAACGTGACCCAGGAGAAAGCGAAACAAACTCAGCTTTTGTCAACAGAAGTGAGAGCACTGAGCAGACACAGGCCCTGGAGCTGTGCCTGCCTCCTCACTGTGACTCTGGGACATCTGTCCTCTCTAAGCCAGGACGCCCGTTAGCCCTGACATTCACCCGAGGTACACAGCAGTAACCCCGGTTTGAGGCCATGGGTGGGAAGCAGGAGGGGCTCCCCACCCAGCCTGGTTGTTTATGCCCCACCCCATTCTCCCTCAAAGCTGGGGACACCAAACTATGGGCGGGACTCTGATGGCCTGGGGACTCTGATGGCCCGGGGACTCTTTGATGGCCCAGGGACTCTTTGATGGCCTGGGGACTCTGATGGCCCGGGGACTCTGATGGCCCGGGGACTCTTTAATGGCCTGGGGACTCGAGGACCCTCGCAGCCTATTTTTAGAGCTTGTGTTTGCACCTGGGACTTGCTAGGGACACAGGTCTAGAACCAGCGATGCCAGAGATGCTTGCACTGAGGAGAACGTGCCCTGTGGGCACAAAGCTCAGAACCCGCCTGCTTCCAGGGCCGCTTTCACAAATAGGATGCCAAGGGGGCATCCTATTGATGAGAAGGGCCACCCCAGGCCGCCAGGAGGCCCCAGGCTCCCATGCCAGACCTACAGGTATCTGAGACGAAGTCACTACGCTCAACAGCCCTTCCAATGGCCAACCTTATTAAATAGTCTTGGTGCCAAAAGTGGGGTGTGAAATTACACTTCCTGTGGCCCCAGAAAGTGAGGACAAGGTCTCCGTGGCATAGAGACAAGGTCTCTCTGTGGCATAGAGAAAAACGTAGTCAAATCCCCAATTCTCCCCCCTCCCCTTGGGGAAGCTGGTCTCCTCTACTCTCCTGCCCAGAGCAAGGAAGGGTGGACAGGGGCCCCAGGGCATGTCTGTGTCAATACTTATCTGCAAGGCTGCTTCCCCTTGGGCATCCTGTGGACCTGGGCGCATCCTTCTCTCTCTTCTGTCCCTCTTCTGTCCCGGTGATCTCTTCTGTCCCGGGAACTCACCGAGCTCTGCAGACAGACCCTGGGCTGCTCAGAGAAGTAGCATTTGACCACAGAGACCTTCCCTTGACCTGTGGACCAGAACCCCTGACATCGATAAGGCAATGAGGGCTTCAAGGGAAATTCTAGCTCCTGGTCAAGCTGACAGGAGGTAGGAAGTCTGGCAGGGGGCCTCTCTCATGGTGCACAGGGTTAAGTCACAGCACTATGAAGCTACCCACAGCCACTGCAGCACAAAATCCATCCCCAGCCAGGGAGTGGAAGACCCCTCCTGTCTCCCAGCTGCTCCCCTCAGCAGTGTACTTCACTTGACCTGCCTGTTCTGCTCCCCACTCTATCTCTGAGGAATCCTCTCACTACCCCTGCACCTCTGCCTGGACTCCAGCTCTTGCATGCATAGATAAATCTTTTTTAAAAAAAACAAAAAAAAGGCAGGGTCTTTGCAGTCAGACACACGCTGATCACAAGGACTATGGCTTCCCAGCCCGCCTGCTCAAAGTGTGACTCCAAGATAATTTTGGTTTTTGAAATTTAGTCGGTGCCTGGAACACACAAGTGTTGCTAAAAATTAAATAATTTAAACTTCGAATAAGTCTCTGTGCGACACTGATGTCCCAGATGTCTGGAGCCTGTTTAAGCTGTGGCACTCACTACAGGCTCCTCCCTCCCCCAGAAGTGAGTGTGCAGGGGGAAGGGGTTCCAGGCCATGGGGAGGAAAGGGGAATTAAGAAACAAATACCAAATTAATATACCATCTTGGTGAATGACTAGCCTAACTGCTGCGCATTCATATGGTGGGGTCTACTCAGAGATCGAAATGAACTATCGCTCTGTCTATAGCGTGGATTCCAGGTGAAAGAAGCCTGGCTATATGATTCCACTTACATGAAACACCCAGAAAGGCCAAGCCATAGACCCAGAAAGTGAGTCCTGATTTTCTGGACTTGGAGGGGCCAGGACTCACAGTATGTGCTGTGAGGGACCCCCAGGGGCAAGGACAATCTTCTAAGAAGGATTCATGGAGGGGCACACGACGTGACAAAGTTGATAAAAATCCTTGAATGGGGTGTTTGAAATTAATGTATCTGTATGCTATTTAAACCGTGCCTCAGTAAAGTTGGGCTCCAAAGACCTGTATTTCACTATGCAGACTGAACAAAAGAGGTCAAACACAAAAGACTTCATATTAATAGAAATTTAGAAAAAGCACATCTAATCTATAGGCTGGAGGGGGACTGACAGGAAACATTTTAGGGTGATAATGTTACATATTATGATTATAGTGGTGCTATACAGGTTAGACTTTTTTAAAGATTTATTTATTTATGCATACGGAACTGGGGTACAGGCGTGGGGGGTGAGAGGCTCCCCCAGAGATAGAGTGGGGAGCAGAACAGGCAGATCTACTGAAATGCACTGCTGAGGGGAGCAGTGGACAAGATGGGAGAAATCTGCCAATCCATGTGGGTCAGCTCCCTGGCTGGGGATGGAACTCAAGCTGCAGTGACTTCAGAGAGCTGCATAGTGCTGAGACTTAACTCCTGCACCACCAGGGAGGCCCACAGGTATATACATTTTTCCAAACACCATAAAATGCACGTTTTAAATGGCTGCATTTTATTGGATGTAAACTATGCCTCAATACAGTTATGTTTTCAAACTCATTGATAAGCGATGACAGAGGAAAAGAACCAGGATGAAACACCACACAGAGCAGGGGGGCCCCAGAGCCCTGGTATCTCAAGAGCTACCTGCAAGGACAGTCCTTTTCGGGCCAAATCAGGGCCCATCGGGGAAGCTCTGATGGAGAAACTGAACCCCGGAGGGCCCTCAGAGCTTCCCACTACTGCTGCAATTCAGGAGATCACCATGCATATGGACTTCATGGTGGGCCTGACCCTATAGCATGAAGCTGGCTCCCCACCCCACCCTCAAGGGGGTACAAAGAGAAGAGGAAAGGTCACCTTGATTACTCCATTGACGGCCATGTGGAACCACAGGGGTAAACAGGGCGAGGCCTCCAGCTATCACCAAGAGAGAAAGAAAAAGGGTGGGAGAATCAATATGTGCCCACAGTCATGTTGAAGAATAGATACCAGGGTTCTGATCTCAAATCACAGCATTTGCCAAACCTGATTTGATTGGAGACAGAGGAGAAGCAAAACAGGAAATCGAGAGGCAGCTTGGCTGGGCTGCAGCCAATGACCCTAATGCACTGGATATGGACTTTGCGGCGTGGATCCCCAACCTGCTCGGCCACCTGGAGCAGCTTCGGCAGCTGCCTTTCTGTCTGCAGAGTGGGGGTGCCAGTGCCCACCTCCCAGGGCTGCTGCGAGGATTAAGCGGATGGCGCTGTTGCCCACCAGTGTGCAGGCTGCTGTTTCCTCGCATCATCATTACTCTCCGGGCCCACACCCCCATTCTCAGAGCCCACACTGCCATGAGCACCGCCACGGGCTAGCCATTTCCCCTGAGCTTGGTGTGCAGTTTCTGTTAAAGGACAAACAGCTGCTGGGGAACATGCATCTGATTGCATTTTAGGATTCCCCTGGGTCTCGTTTTTTTTTTTTTTCCCTGACTCTGGAACAAAATAGCTGCTCAGAGAGAGCTGAGGCATCAGGACAAGCTGGCCTAAATTGCTTTGGATGAGTGAGTGCCAAGAAATAGCAGAAGCGGCTGCACATAAGGAGGTGTACCGGCCACCCCAAAGGAGACAGGCCAAGGGAGAGGAACTTCTCCGAGGAGCGAAATGGACCATTTTTTGTTTTAATTAATTGAGGCTGACATACACTGATGAGTCCGAAATTCTAATCTCCCTCTGAAAGGGGCACCATCAATTATGGGGGGGGGGGGAAGAAAAACAAGATGACACTAAGGACAAGACTAAATGTGGGCACCTTTACCTACCTGATAAAATACAAGGGTCCTCTTTTTTATAAAGATTTATTGATTTATGCATACAGAACTGGGGTGCAGGTCAGAGGTGCAGGGGACGGTGAGAGGATTCACCAGAGACAGAGTGGGGAGCAGAACAAGCCGACTGATGAAGTACACTGCTGAGGGGGGCAGCGGGCAGGCCATGTAGATCACC
>NW_004567130.1:6615218-6617864 GCF_000260355.1 Condylura cristata | reverse complement strand
ATCACAAACTCCTCCCCGCACTCGTCCGCAGCCTCCCTCCCTCCCGTCCCCCGAGCGCTGCCGGCGTCGTCTTTGTAGCTGCTGCAGCGCCCATGGAGTGTGGTGTTGTTTGAACTCACACTGCTGCAGCGGGCTTGCAGTGCTGCGCTTTAACCCGTTGCGCCACCAGGGAGGGCCACAAAGGTCTTCTTATACCTAGTTCACAGATGAGAAAACTAAGATTCAGAGTAAATCTTGCTCAGATCCTGCTGCAAGATTACCCAGCTACAAAATGATGCTATTGGATCCAAAACAGACTTGTTAAACCCCAAGAGGGGCAAAAGACTCATGTTCAGATGTGGGGTGGGCATTCAATGAGAAAAGAGCTTGAAGATGCTATGAATAAACTAATAGCCACCATAAACATCTGTGTGAAAATGAGCCCATGATATCCATCTATTTCAGACAGGTTTATACCAGTGGCTTCCGGGACTCCCAACTGGTTAAGTTCACTTTTAGAAGGGGAGATAGCCTGGTGTGATAGTTAATTACAAAAACACTGGATTCAGGTTCAAATCCCGACTCACTAACAAGCTGTGTGACCCTGAGTCAGTCACTTCACCTCTCTGAGTCTCATCTCAAAAGAGCTCTCCTCTGCAATGCCCAATCCCCAGCCTTTTCATGGGGTCTGCCTGAGGCAGCCTCTGGGGGTTAACTGGTAGCTGGAGTTCACGACCATCAATCATCTACAGCCACTCCATTGTAGACACAATAGTTCAGCCTCTCCCATCCATGAGTCATCCAGTAGCTTCCAGAGGGGCCCACCTGGCACCACAGGGAGAAGAGGACACCTGCCTCATCAGATCGGATCACCCTGGGAGGGATGGGGAGACAGCTGTCACCCTCAGTCAGCCTTTGCCGCTGCCCCTGAGTATCAGTGACTATTGTTCCCCAGAGCTCTAGCTGACAGATGAGCCAGGCCACAGAGACAAGGGGAAGAATACCTTGGAACAAAAGGCTTGCCTGTAAGTTATTCATCAGCCCACTGAGCCTGCACAATGGACCCAGTGCCCCAGAAACAGCAGTACCCAAACAGCCTGAGGATCCCCAAGAGAGGAAGCAACAGCCCCAGTGCACACAAAAGCAAACAGCCAAAGAGCAATACAAGATTCAGGGGCCATGGGGTAGTGTATTAACATCTTTGTAAAGCACCTAGTGGGTGTCAGGCACATTGCGCACAGTGCCTGTGACAGCCTGAGAGCAGGAATTACGGTCCCCTCGTTATTATAACGAGATGAACACTCATCAAAAGGAAGTGACTTCCTTACTGGAGTTGACAGAGAGGGCAGAAGGGGACAGGACTCACATACACAATCAGTGCGACTCTCACCCTTCTCTTGCCACCACATCACAGCCTCGATGGATGAGAAATTCAGACTCCTACCCTGATGGAAGCAGGCATCAGATCTGGGGAAAGGGTCTTTAAAATGAGGAGAAGAAGGTATTTTAAAAAAGAAAATTACGCAGCCAACAATCCCCCCAGGGCACGGAGGGAGCCAGGCAATCTACTCCCTGAAACACCAGCCCTCTTAGCATGGAGAGAGCAACCATGAGAAACATGGCTGATGTGACTTTCCACAAGCAGTAGCTGGTAGATAAAACTGTACAGAGAAAACATGTATTGTACAATACCAATTGTTATTTTCAGGACTAGAAGACACAGCAGAAGGAAATGCATGAAAACGGTAAAAGCAGCAGCTATTCTGGGGAGACGAACCCATGGTGTGTGTGGGCTCCCTTTGTTCCATTTCTGTCTTTGCCAAATCGCTGCAAGTATCACGCATTTACCTAACTTACTAAATTGGTAAGAGACATCACCAAAATTACAAACTTTTCTATTTTCACAAGAAAATGGTTCTTGTGAAAGCTCGTTGTGAGGATTCATAAACCCTGCCCGGGACTCTGAAAACTTCAGCACCCCCTGTTAAGAAGAGCACCCCGTTAAGGAGTGGTCTGGGAGGCTAGGCACACAGCCATGGAGATGGAAGGTTTCAGAATGTTTCTAAATAGCGAGGACCATTAAACAATGCAATGAGGGCATGAGGGGCATAAGGGACTTTACCAATGAAATTCTTTCAACAGCAAATTAACTAGACTCCGTGTGGAATGAATTCGAGGCCACCCGAAGCTAGGCATCAGCCAATTAGCCCAGAGGAAACCCTTTTGCCCAGACTGCTACAAATTTGGAGGGCAGGGGGAGGGTCATGGGAGAAAGAGTAGATTGGCAAGAGTGAGGGGAAAGTTGGGGGCATTATTCCCTAAAGCACAAGTCTGGACACCTGCTCCCAGCGAGGGGGGAGGGGCCTGAGGAAACATCCAGAGGCCTGCCCCGCCCTGCTGACTCATCCCCTGGCCACGTGGCACAGACATTTGGGTATTTGAAGAAACGCCCCTGAAGTCTAAGAATCATGTCCTCAGGTCTCCCTATCTGAAGGGAACGACTCATCCCTACCCTACACTTCTCCCTGCCCCATCTCCAAGCTCCTGGAGGCTCCCAAAGGGAAATGCACTTGAAAGCAAAGGGCCTGGGCAGAAGCAGCCCGGTGTGCTGAGCCCCACCCCCAGCAGTCTGAGAAAAACAAAGCCCTTGCCCTCGGGATACCACCA
>NW_004567130.1:6597321-6615074 GCF_000260355.1 Condylura cristata | reverse complement strand
GGGGGGGGCACTTTGGGGGGCCACTGGGAGGAGAGTGGGGAATCCTCTCCATCAGACAAGCAATTTCTCTAGTTTAGGTCCCTCCCCTAAGAAAGAGGAAACGGCTGCCCCCTCCCCAACCAATTGGCAAACGCTCAAGTGTGAACTGGAAAGATGGGAAGGGGGTAGCTTCTAGGCTCTTCCTAGACCCCTCTGGGCATGGTGCATAGGTTTTAGAGTCCCACAGATCTAGATTCAAAATCACTGACTGTGTGACCTTGCACATGTAGTCAACCCCCTGGATCTCTATTTCCCCATCTGTAAAATGGGGTTCTTACCACCTCTTGGGACTGCTGGGGTATATGCACACAGAGCGCCTGGCTCAGGGTGAGCTCCCAGGCCAGATGTGTTGTTACCATCATTACTAATGTCATTCTCAGTCAAGAAAGGTGGTTTCCAGCCTTCTCCAACCCTTTGGGGCCACCAGGTGGCTGGACGGCTGGAATTTGCATGTGGACAAATGGAGGAATGGGCTCGGGAAGACAGACCCAAGGACCCACCCTCCTCCCCTGTTCCCCCAGTTCAGAGGCCGTTTGGGCTCCGTCCAGAGCTTAGCCAGTTATGTGCCAACCTGGTGGGTGGAGAAGGTCTGGGTCCCAGGTCTGTCTGGCGTGGGGGGAGGGGAGGGTCTTTGTTCCCCCTCGGATCACTAAGGCAAGACCCCCTGCGTGCGCCCTGGACTCCCAACACAGCCTGCCTTCTCCCTTCCTCACGCCCCACCCAGGCCCCAGTCCAGGCGGCCTTTGACAGCTGCTCTTCAGCCAACCAATGCCGGGTCCTTGGGGCGGCAGTTGCCATCCCCTCTACCCCGTCTGGGACACGAGGATGTACCCTCGACTCCACCCTCGGGGAATGAGACTGCTCCCGGCGCGGGGACAAGGATGCTTCGGCTGTTCCGAGGAGGCTGCTCTTACCTGGCGTCCGCGGTCCTGCGGTGGGAGTGCAGAGGGTTCTTTGTGCCCGGGCTCACAGTGCAAAACTGGGGGAGCCCCTGCAAGCGCCTCCCATCACAAACTCCTCCCCGCACTCGTCCGCAGCCTCCCTCCCTCCGGTCCCCCGAGCGCTGCCGGCGTCGTCTTTGTAGCTGCTGCAGCGCCCATGAAATTTTAATGCGGGAGCGGCTGGCTGGCGGAGACGCCCCACCCCCCAGCCCCATCCTCGGCCCTCCTCTCGCCACCTCTCGCCCCGGCAACCCTACGCCCTGCCCCCTACCGCCTCCCAGGAGTGGGGTCGTGGAGGCGGGTGCAGCCCCGAGGCAGCAAAGCTCTACCCGCCCCCGCGGCACAAAGAGGCGAGCGGGGCAGCGCGCAGAGCCTCCTGCATCCCAGCCGGCGGCGCTGCCATGGCAACGCTTGCGGCGCTGGACTCTGCAGCCGGTAGCCCAGCGCTGGAGAGGCGAGCGCGAGCAGAGCGCAACCCAGGACCCCGGGAGCAGAGACAGGAGCCAGTCAGACTCCCCCCACTCCCCGCAAGAAGACAGAAATGACCCGTCCTGGAGTAGCAGGTGCTTAAGCCGGGCCACCCGTGTCTGCCTTTCACTCACCCTGCCACTCACCCTGCCGGATGAGTATGGGGGTTTGGGGGAGACCGCGTCTTCCTGCCCATGTACCTGCTATTACATCACTTGACCTAACAACTTTGATAGGTCTTTTATTGTTTTAATTGCCCTCTTCTGGATAATTGCTATTTTCTAGAGCATGCTTGCTAGAAAGCAGTCCTGGAACAACGGTTCAGAACTGATCCAGGCCAACAGCATCAATATCCCTTAGGAACTTATTGGAAAAGCACATTCTCAGGCCCCAGAGCTACTGCATCAAAAACTCCAGGGTGGGGGCCAAAGATGTGTGTTTTCACGACCCCTTCAGGAGATTCTGGTGCATATTTAAGCTTGGGCTGGGCTCTTTCCAACCTGTCCTAGGTTTAAATTTTAACTCTGTCCTCCTGCCCCCTTACCAAGTGACCTTGGCCAAGCTACACCTCCTGCCTGAGATGTCCTACTCCATACAGTCCAAAGAACATGAAATCTGCTTTGTGGAGTTATGAAGGTTGAATTAGGAAATGCATGGCAGGAGAGGGGCTTAGCGCAGTGTCTGGTACTTGGGCTCAAAATACATTTTTATTGTAATACTAAAACATCTCTAATTTTCACAAATCTGTGTATGTTATGTCATCACCCTCATTGCTCAGATATGGACGTTAAGATCCAGCGAAGCAATGAGAGCTGCCCACTGCCACTGTAAGGGGCCATTTCTGGGTTAACTCCAGTTTACCATCATCTATAGGATACATCTCTTCCTGAGGAGCACCCCCTGCCCTCGCCAGCCTCGGTCCTCAGAAAATCCAAACCCAATTCAACAAACCTATTGCACAAATCCATTGTGGCCTGCGATCACTGCAGGAACCCCGAAACCCCAGGGGTCTCAGATATGCCATACCCTGACAGAGCTAACATTTTGCCAGAGAAACAAGTCTAAAGACAAGCAGGTGCTATCACCTGGCTCCAAGTGCAGGACCCAACCACAGCTGTGACCAGATGGAAGACCTTCCCTGGGCCACCAGATCACAAATCAGCAAGGGAACGAGGGACAGGCCCGACGGGCTCTAAGTGAGCACAAGGCAGCCTAGGAATTTCTGCCTTCTTTTCAAGTGTTCCCAAGCACATACATACCTGTTCCCAAATCCTCCTGCCTATCAGCCCATCCTTTCTGGTATCCACTCAGAAAAGAGCAAGGCACTCGTGCATCTCCAAATCTTCCAGATCTCCAAAGTGAACAAAAAGCTCTTGGCCTGGTTTCCAAGTAGCTGTGGTTCTAGGGGTATCTTTCCAAGACGAGCAGAGGAAGGAAGATGGGGGCAAAGAGGCATGAGAAGCTGCAGAGACTTGAGTCTAACTCAGGTGGATTCAGGGTGAGACATCCACTAAGGACTCAAGGAGTCCTCATGTCCGGTAGGGACAGACACCAGGAAGGTCCTGTCCGGCCATCTGTGTCCAGGTTCACCATCATAGTGCATTTATCATGAGCAGCCTGAGCTAGCTCCCCGGGGCCTTCAGTGGTTCTCTCCGGCCTCCTTGTGCCCATCCAGTGAGTATCTTTGTAGTTAGTCAAAGCTTCCTTAGCACCCTCCAGTTTCTTAGGGGCACAAAAGGGGCTGGTTAGTGACCTCAACATCTCTCTCATCTCTTTTAAGCTCAGGGCACCACCACCATCTCCTTTGGGGTTTCACATCCAATTTGATAGCCAGATCTGTCACCTTTCTTGTCTCCCCATCGATATGAGTCTGACCTCACCTCATCCTGAAGGGAGACTCAAGACATTCAAAAGCACACCCCAAGGTGGAAAATGTCATCCTCCATGCAACTCGCCAAGAACTCCAGTCTTCTGGGTAATACTTCCTGGCATAACTCGGGCCCTGAGAGCCTATAAGAAGACTAGAGCATCACGTGGAGTCCTAGAGGATCATTCAACACAGTCATGCTGCAGCATTTTGTAGTTTTTATTCTGAGATGAACTTGGTATGATATGCAACTAAACTTGAAAGCAAACAATTCAGTGGCGTTTAGCAAAGTCATCGTGTTATGCAACTACTTCTCTAACTAATTCTAAAACATTTCTGTTAAGCATCCCATCCTCCCTCCCCAGCCCCTGGCAACCAGAGATCTACTTTCTGCCTCTGGGTTTGACCATTCTGGTCATTTCATAGAAATAAAACTATGCAATATTTGTCCTTGTAATTCTGGATTATTTCATTCAACATAATGTTTTAGAGATTTATTCCTTTGAACCATCACATGTATTCAGCTTCATTCTTTTTGATGGCTGAATAATATTCCATCGTTTGGCTGTAGTACGATTTGTATATACATTGCCATTGATGGATATCTGGGTTGTTTTTGCCTTTTGGCAATTATGAATAGAGCTGCTGTGAGCCTACTTTTACATGGATTCACTTGAGTCTCTCCACAATTCCTTTGGGTCTATACCTCTCCGACTCAGTTCTTTTTATGACTTCCATGCAAAGTGAGTTTTAGAGTTAACAGCAGGTGGGCTTCTTCCCCTAATTATCCAAACTAGTTACACAGACCCACCCACCCCCCACGTTGGTGCCAGCTCTCTGCTCAGCCACCCCTTGCCAACCTGTGAGGAAGGGCTCTGAGGAGAGCCAGTTCTCATCTGCCTGCCAGCCATGTTATATGCCTCCAACAGGACATTGGGGAGCTCCTCTCTGGAAGCTGCTCCCTGAGCAAGCAGTGTTACTTCAACACAGTGTTACCTGTGTTACCCACATAGGAAATTTCATTTTGAGACATCAGAGTAGCCAACCCTCTTTGGGGTGGGGATGAGCCTCCATGAATTCTGAGGGACGTGTCTGTCCAGCAGAGGAAGGCTGCATGTGGTATGGCCCAGCAAGAAAATGACCAGCACCAGTTTCTCCCCCTGCCCTTCTAGAATCACCTTCTGAAGCAATGAACTGGACCAGCTGCCCACTGACTTGCACTGTTCCAAGTATTTTATTCATATTCCCTTCCAGCACCCTCTGAGGAAGTGTCACTATCATCTCCATCTGACAAAGAAAGTGAGGCTCAGAGAGGGGAAGTGACTTTACCCAAGGTCAGCCAGCAAGACAGTGGTGAAGCTGAGGTTCAAGCAAGCCCTTACTGTGTGAGTCTGAAAGCTGCACCTCACCTTCATCCTGAGCTTCCCCCAGGGGGGGCGGCACACCACATCCAGCTGCACAATGACCCTGCCACCTTGCTGGGGTCACTTTGGGATCCCCTGGACATGCACAGGGGGCAGTTGATCTCAACCCCAGTTGAGGAAGGACCCCCCTGGCTTAGGGGGGCATTGCATGGATGGCTGGAGTTCAGTGTTCGCCAGTCTTATCTGTGTCCTGTCCCCAGCAGCTAGGACACTTGATAAGGCATGAGCAGACCGATTATCTCAGATACAGATCCTGAGATGAGAATTCCAGTGCAAGCCATTTATTTGGGAGATGGTCCTGGGGAGCACTGGTTAGGGAATGGAGTGGGGAGACAGTGCAGAGAATTATTGTCCTGAGTAATTGGTCTGCTGGGCTGCCGTGACAAGATGCCGCAGCGTGGCAGCACGGACATTTGTTTCCTTGCTGTTCTGGAGGCTGGAAGTCACAGCCAAGGTGCCGGCAGGCTTGGGCTCTCCTGAGGCCTCTCTCCTGGGCTTGCAGATGGCCGCCTTCTGTCCGTGTCCTCACGTGGCCTTTGTACATAAGCTCCCGTCTTTCCTCTCCTTACAGGGACCTCAGTCCTGGGCCCTCCCTGGTGGTGCAATGGGTTAAAGTGCAGCACTATGAAGTTATTGTAGCCATTGCAGCATGAGTTCAATCCCCAGCCAGGGAGCTGGCACATGGTGGCACATGGCACATGGCCAGGTGCTGACCCACATGGCACGGCAGACCTCTCCTGTCTCACTTCCTGCTCCCCTCAGCAGTGGATTCCACTACAACTACCTCCTCTGCTCCCCTCTCTGTCTCTAGTGAGTCCTCTCACTGCCCCCTTGATGCCACAGTTCTTATATGCACAAATAAATAAATCTTTTTTTTTTTTTTAAAGAACCCCAGTCTTAGTGGATTAAAGTTCCACCACTGGATTAGAACCCCACCTGTAGCCTCATGGAATTGTAGCAACCTCCAGAAATCTGGTCTCTAAACAGTCATACATGGGGGCGGGGGGAGGGGGCAGAATTCACACATGAGTATAACAATGCAAATGCCAACAGAAGCACTCAGTTTTGCTGAAGCCTCCAGAGGCACCATGTAGGACACACCTGAGTCCTCCCGCCTGAGGTCAAAGAAACAGGTCCCCACCCCAGCAGAGTCCAACAGATTCAAAGTTTCCCCAGTTTGAGGAGCTCTGTTCACGAAGTCCCAATGCTGTGCAGGCAGATGGTGCCTCCGGCCAGGGTCCCAGCCTTACCCCAGGGGGTGGAGAGTTACTTGCGAGTAGACTTGCTATGATCAGCGTCTTCTTGACAGACATTTAGGGGGCATATGGGCGAGCGTGCACTAGCGATGTGACTAGTCTTTGTGGTGCTGTGCTAGTGGTGTGACTAGTCTTTGAGGTCAAGGAAGGTCTACTGAGAGCCAGGCACTATAGCGGCTCCCGAGAACTGGAAATCACAAGTGTCACTCTACCGATGGCTATTTTTTTCCCCAACGTTTTCCGTGGTAAGAGGCAGAAGCAAATCCAAGGTTATGCATGGTTTCAGGCACAGCTGTATCCAGGTGTCTGAGTAGCTGGGAGCAGCCAGGGGCTGCCAGACCCTCTGCCACTTGACTTCCTCTTGGTTCCTTCTCTGCCTCGCTCAGCAGAGCTGGCAGTGGGGTGTGGACACAGCAGTCAGGCCGTCCGGACTTGAATCCCACCACCACCCTTTAATCACCATTGTGGATTCCAGCAAGAAACGTCATCCCTCTGGGCCTCAGTGTGCTCTTCTGTAAAATGGGGATAACATAACCTCTCTTGCAGACTTTTGGAAGAAGTGATGTAAGTGATCTCAGTTGGCCCTCGCTGTCTGTCTCTCTGTCTCTCTCTCCTCCATGAACTGCTCCAGTTCACAGTGTGTCCAGTGCTGTTGACTTAACCAAACATAGGTCCCTAGATAGCCCACACCCACTCATGAGGACTTCACCGTCTGGACTTTTCCCCACCCACAGGACTGAAAAAGGTCCCTTCTACTTTATGGTTTCCATGATCTGACGAGGTTCTGGGGCCACTGGTGACCCCCAACCTCTGGGTTCAGGAAACACAGAGCGAGGCTTAACAGCAGGGAGCCCTGCCTCGGTCACTGGAGCCTCCCCCACCCCATGGCCTTGTTCCCAGCACCTCTGCCGCTTGCCTCTCCTTTGTCTCCCTCCTTCCGCTAGCTCACGCTCCCTGCTGGTGGGCACGCCGCGTGCCTACGAGCCCTGCATCCCCGCTGCTCCTTTGTCTGGGCTTTTGTGTCCAGACAGCAGAGAAGGGAGGGCAGAGTGTGTGCTGCTCTCATCCATCCTGTCTCCGCATCCATCTGCAAACAGACCCCTCCAGATGCCCCGCACCTGCTCCCGGCCCTCTCAGCCGCCTGGTCCAGCAGGTGCTGCCGCAGAGAAAGGCACAGGCCGCTGCTCCCCTCCTCCCCCTCCCACTTCATCTCTCCTTTATGGGCAGATGCTGGCAGAGCCAGAGATGGGGCCGGAAGGAACTGGCGTGGGGGAGATGAACCCTGCAGAAGACTGAACAAAGACGTCCCCTCACCCAGTTTCCCCCCAAATCCCACAGGCCCACCTCCCCATCACTGTACCCTCTCAAACATTTCACCAAGTCACCCCCTCTCCACCAACAGCTGAGTTCTCTACCTCCATCATCCCCCAAATGGGGCCTCCAGCTTCCACCCAGTTCCATTCAGTCTGTTCCCCTCACCCCAGCCAGAAGACTCTGGAAATAAAAAATGACCCCATCACTCCTCTGCCCACAGCACTTGGGTGACAGCCCACTGGTCTCAGGATGAAAAGCAGCCTGCAGGCCCTTGTGGGCCCACTTGCTCCTCACCAAGCTCTTGCACTCCAGCCACTCACTGCCACTAGCCCAGCCCAAGCCTCAGGGTCTCCAGAAAACCTCCTCCCAGCTCAGGGTGAAAGTCACGTCTGTGAGTTGCACACACTCCTTGAGTGACCTAGGGCCCCGCTTGGGCTGATTTCAGTTTGGGATGAAATATTCCTGTTTGCTTTCTGTACCCACACACAGGCACGCACAAGCAGCTTCGGGGGCTCCATGAGAGAAACCTGACCTGTCCTTCCATACGGCACCACCAGCTCCTGGCAAAGGGTCTGACACGAAGGCGGCCCTTCGTGTGAACAGAATGACATCTTGAACGCTTGCACTGATGGGCAGAGGCCCAGCGAAGGAAAGTGACTCACCCCATGTCTGTGTCCAATGCCACTGTCATCCCAATCACTGTCATCCCAGAAGATATCCCCGCATCTTCTGCCTTCTTTCCAAGAGTCACCCTCTTCTTCCTAAGCCAGCCAAACGTCCCAAGTTTGAGCCCTGCAGTCCCTTTTGGGGACTCACCTGGCTCGTCGGTGCTGTGGCTGTGATTTGGCCTCTTGCTCCAAGCACCTGCTCCAGGGGCCGTGAGCATCTCCACCTGTTCCATCCCTATTCCCAGAGCCTATGGACCTCTCCCCACAGATACAGTCCTCACCCTACTCCCAATGCTCCCCAGAAACAGTACAATGCTTTGATGGGGGTTGGGGAAGGACACTAAAGAAGTTTGAACCAATTGACACTTGCTGGGCATTTATTGTGTTCCAGACTCTGGGCAAAATGCTATAAATGAAAGAGCTATCACAGCCCCAAAGTGCCAGGTATTGATACCATCCCCATTTCACAGACAAGAAAACTGAGGCTAAATGCCTCGAGAGAAGGTAAATGGACCAAAATTCAGCCCCACTGTCCACACGCAGACGCCGGCCTCCTGAAGCCCCTTTCCCCGACCCCACCCTCGCCCCATTATGTCTTCCCTTGCCCTCCACCTGTCTAGCAGCTCCTGTACAGTCCTCACCGCCTCCCCTGGCTCCTGTCTAACCCAGCCTTCCCACCCCCGCACAGCCAGCCGCAGCCTTCTGCAGAACAGTACATTCTTTATTTATGAGATGCATCTGGGCTCCCTGCAAATCAGTCAGAAACGCCTGCAGGCGGAAGGCGGAGGCTTCAGGAGGCCAAAAGTCCTCCAGGGGAACAGGTAAGGGGTGGACTCAGGGCATAGGCTCCAGCGAGGACACCCAGTGGGTCTGCAGAGCACCCAGAGGGCCTGGGACAAAGCAATCTTTGCTTGTGATGCCCTTTGCATCCTGACCTTCCCTAGGCCAGCAGCAGAGAGCCCTGGGGGTTGGCAGGGTAGGAAGTAGGATGAGCATTCCTCAACCCCATATAAGACCCCACAAGGCAGGATTCTCATGCCCACTTACAGAGGAGGCAAATGAGGCTTGCAAAGGGTAGTAACCTCTTTCTGAATGTAATGCTGCTGTGCGTCCTCCCTCCCACCTCCCTCCAAAAGAAGGATGGTTTATAAACCTCAGCATAGTCAGAAAACAAAATATAAAATACCAAAGGAAAAAACAACACACCGAGAAAGGAGTATGGAACCAAGAATTAGAGTTCTTTTCTGAATGCCTGCCATACAGTACTATTCAGTTGCTAATAATGGACTGTACATTGGTTCTGAGCCTCCTGGCAGCCAGAGTAAAGATGAGAGGCAATTAGTTTTACAGGTCCAAGATCTACCAGGAAAAAAAAACCCTACAGAGAGACACAGTTGTGAATAGAAATAAGAACAAGGACTCTTAGATTGCCCTGATTTCACCTCACACCCCTAATTTCCCAGGAAATGCCCCATCACCCTTTCACCATTCTGCCCTCTCCTCTCCAACCCCTTAGGGCCATAGCACCACCGTGCCCGCCCCTCGGAGGGTGTGTTTTCACGTGTCACCACCAGGTGGTGGTGCTGTGCCGGTCTCCCAGCAGGAGTTTTCAGTAGCTTCTGAGTCAGGAAGGACACTGATGGGCCAGAGGGAACTGGTTATATAAGAGAGTTGGTATAGAGCTTTGGGTTGAACCTTAATCAAGAAATCAGTCTCATGCTTGACAGATTCAGGCTTCACTGCTTCTCCCTGGGGAGAAGAAGGAGAGAGAAGGGACAGCTCTGGCCAGAGAGTCAGGAGTTCTGGATTCGAATACCAGCTCTGCTGTTGGGGTCTGTGCAAACTTGAGCACATCAGCTCATCTCCCTCAACCTCAGCAAGGGGTGAATAATGTCCTGGGGAAGAGGAGACTGAAGCAGGTTGGAGAATGATCCCGTAAGAGACAGAGAACAGCCCGCGGGAAGGGCCAGGAACCCCTGCGCTATAAGGAAGGGACATCGGACCTCCCTCTTGAGAGGTGGAGGGAAGCTGGTGTTTCCTCAGTGGGATTGGGAGAGTGAGAGACAGGAGTTTAAGTGCAAATGACAGCAATGTCAGGGTGTTTTAATAAGGTTAAAATCTAAGCCCCAAGTGTTCCCTGGTGGTGCAGCGTGTTAAAGCACAGCACTAGGAAGCTAAAGTCACTTCCACATGAGTTCTCTCACCTGCCCCAGAGGTGACCCACATGGTGAAGCAGACCTCTCCTGACCAGCCTGCTGCTCCCCTCAGCAGTGTACTTCGTCAGTCGGCTTGTTCTGCTCCCCACTCTATCTCTGGTGAATCCTCTCACCACCCCTGCACCTCTGGCCTGTACCCCAGCTCTGTATGCACAAATAAATAAATATTTAAAAAAAAAAAATCTAAGCCTACACCCCCGGCCTAGCAGGAAGGTTTGGGAGGCTTCAGTAGTGAAGTGATGAGGTTGCTATGGGAACCAGGCCAGCAGACCAGATCCCCTTGACCATGAAACAGTAGAAGCCAGGCCAGGACACCTTCTGTATCAAAGGTCAATGCCCAAGATTAGACACTTCCTGGAAAACAATGGGCCCATACAGACTCCCCAGTTAAGGAAAGCCCCAGAAAACAGGTCATAAAAGGGAGTCCCAAATCCTTCCCACATAGACCTCTCCCGTCTCAGGGGCTGCTTCCCTTAGCAGTGTATTTCCATAAATTTGTTCTCTGGTGAATTCTCTCTCTCTCTTTCTCACACACACCCTCCTCTGGTTCATGCCCTGATTCTTACCCACAAGAAATCCTTCTAGGACCCTCCCTGGTGGTGCAATGGGTTCGGACCAGCACTGCAAACTGGCTGCTTCAGTGCAAGTTTGATCCCTGCCCCAGAGGTGACCCATGTGGTGCAGCAGCTTGGCTAACTTGGAGCTCTAGTCACAAACTAACACTAACAGTCTGAAAGCTGTTGCTCCAGAGGGAGAGAGCTGTTACCTCTCCAGAGTTACAGTTGGAAAACCACTATTTATCTCCCAAGGTCCCAGAATTCCTGCTTAGCTCCGCCCTTGGGCCCTCGCAGTTCTCACCCTGGTACTGCTGGGAGTTGTAGTTTCCTATCACTGGAGTTGAGGGTAGAGTCCAGAAAGCTGGAATAAGTGGAGTCCACAAAACTGCAGAATTTCTTTAGGACATCCTTCCCCTTAACAATAGTAAAAGCTTATTGTGCACTCACCAAAGGTTTTGCAAGGCAGGAGCAATCACAGACACTCGGGGTGTGTGGCTAGTCATAAAACAGCTTCTAGCATGAGAAGGCAGGGACTTTGCTCTTTACAGTGACTGGTTATAACATTAGAATTTGCTTATAGTCTAGGGGGCTGGTTGACAGCCACTTCCTAAGCACCTTTGGAAATGGTCTTAAAGCAGACATGGCCGGGTTAGATCAGTCCCGCCAAAGCAGCCAAACGTACCTGTTGGTGCCCCTCAACTGGTTTTGTTTGCTCCACAGCATGTTTAGGGCTGGTCTCTGTTTTCGAGGTAACTGTATGAAGTCACATCCTATAACTTTAGGGTCTGACACAAAGAGCGCTTTGGGGATGGTTCGCCCAAACTTCCAGAGCTGACATCCATTGGGTCCAGCTGGTTCACGTGCTTACTGACACAATCATGTGACTGTTACTGACCACACTGTGCCATGACCTGCCTTGGGAATCAGGGTCAACCTGTTACAATGCGTTGACTCAGAGAAGAGGTGGAGTCATTCTCTGAAAGAAAACTGGGGCTCCTGCAGGCCCTAGAGGTCCCCAGACAATCAAAAGTGTAAAACCAATGGCCTACCATCTCTGGGAAGAAGCTGCCAGGACCCATAGGTCTGCTCCCTGAAGTGCCACATCCAGGCACCTGGAAATGCGGGCACACCAGGGAAAAGAGAAGGGCCTCCCAGTCTGGCAATAGAGTGTGCTGATCGCTAATCAGCTAATATCCGCAGCTGTAAACAGGGGCCCCAGGAAGCTGGGTGGGTGGGGTTTTGCCACCCACAGCCAGGCACAGCAGCCAGGTGGGGCCTCCCTTCTGACTTTCCTCTGTAGGGTGGGGTGAGGGGCCAGCCCCAGAGGGGATGCAGGCTCAGACAGAGGGGTGTGTGAGTGCCTGGCTCCACGCACAGTACAGAGTAGACGTGCAGCTGATGCCGTTCCCTTCTCCTTTCCTCAGAGGACTGTGGGACAGCTGCACTGCCAAGCGTGTGGTCCTGATTAGTGGTGAACAGGATTCTGGACAGCTACTTCTCAGAGTCTGCAAGAAAAGCCCTTCCCCACCCCACCCCACCCTCTCTGTTCCCGCCCTCTTCTCATAAACATACCCAAAGTGGGTGGAGACCTTGGACTTCCACTCCACTCCCTCTCATTCTAGGTGGTTTCTTGGTTTCTTTCCTCTGTGGGTCATTGATGTCCATGTCTTCGTCACAGCATCTTTGCTGCTGGGGTGACTCAGGAAGTCAGTGGTGAAAGGAGCATATGAACGAGAGAAAGAACTGGATGCTCTGGAGCAAAGGGGAGCAGAGAGAAGAGCAGGTAAAGAATAAGAGAGAAGTTGTAGAGCAGAAGACATGGCATCTTGTGTTCTACAGCCCTTTTTTAAATAAGTGTCCTTGACCTTCACAACACTTCTCACCTTTAAGAGACTCAGAGAGGCAAAGTGGCCCTCCAGAGCTCACCCTGGTGGAGAAACTCAGGATCCAGGTTTCAGGCCCAGATGCGCAACTCCAAATGGTTGCCATCTTCAGCGCCCCCCCACCCCCGTCCCACCCCCCCACCACCCAGTGAGCAGCTGGATGATGAGGTTGAAAGAGACAGAAACAAGGCTAGTGCTGACTGTGTAGTCTCAGACGCTCCTCTTCCCCCTTTTGAGCCAAGAGGATGCTGGTGTGAGATCTGCGTTGGCGGGCCCTGAGGTCAGCCCTGTTAACTGAATGTGGTGTTCTGGATGATGGGTGTTCCATGCCTACCACTTATTGCAGACAAAATAACATCAATAATTCAAGTTCCCTTTCCTTTATAACCCAGGAAAATTGGTCTCCTGGCAAAATACGAAAAATAATTTCATGCTCTCTTTGCTCCCCTCCCAAGATTGCCCCTGACAAATTGTCCCTTGATTGCCTGTCACTCCAGCCATCATCTCATATCTAGGGTCCCATTTTTTATCTGATCTCACTGATCTCACTCTTGGTTCTAACTGGGACCGATGCTTAGCAGAGCCACTGTCAAATTTCAGTGAGGCTCCCTCATTCATTCATCTATTCATCCCTTCATCTGTTCATTCTCTCATCTTTTCATTTAGCAAGTATTGCCTTCTTTGTTCCAGGCTTTCCTAGGATAAATGAGAGGAAACTCCCCAGTTGTTCACACTAAAGCGTGAGGAGCTACTTTCTTAACTCTTTTAAGGGAGGACATGAACTCAATAACTTACTGTTTTTAAATCTGTTTTGTACCCATTACCTCCTTAATCCTGCCCAAAACCTTACACAACCCACCATTGGCTCCATATTTCAACCTTGCAACTTGAGTGGATTCAAATATGTTGCTTGACTTCCCTGATCCTCAAGTCCCTGATGGGCTGGAAAGGGATGATAATAATATCAGAGTTATTGGGAGATTTAAATTATAACCCATGTAAAATGGAATGACACAATAGGTACCATCAATATAATCGTGCCATCATCATTTCGAGGAAGCCCAAGGTAAGGGGTGGAAATGGGAAGGTGTCAAAGCCAAAGGCCAGAGAAAGGTAGAATAATACTAATTACAGTAGTATGAGTCACACCAACTTCCACCAACTTTTACTGAAAAAAACCTTACCACAGTACTACGTCATTTCACTTGTCACATTTCCGCTAAACAGGTACGGAAACTGATATTATAAACTGGTTAAAGCCAAGATGCAAATCCAGGGCTATGATGACCCCTTCCCTGATTTTGGGGGGTGATGCTAACAGAAATTCAGGGTCAGCTGCTCCTCTGTCATGGATGCACCTGTAGGGGCGGATTCACTGCCTTCTAGGATCTAAGGGGCTCAAAAGAAGGACACATATGCTTGGAAGATGGTGGCCAGCCCTCAGAAAATCTCAGAATCCATAAAAATTGACTCCAGCTCCTCTCTCTAAAATTTCCTACTCCGGTGTCTTCTTAATGCCCATTGCCTAGGGCAAAAAAATAATAACACTTCCTAGACAGTACCTCTACTCAAAAGGAGCACTTCCTATTAAGCATGTCCTAAAGCCCTGCGAAATGTCAGAACTTAAACACAAAAGAAATAATTCATACTAGACGGTGAATGGTCATCTCAGCTAACCTTATGTTCAGGTTACTCATCAAGCAAGATGTTCCACCAGAAAAAGTTAGTAATAGTTGTATGAACAAATAACTTCGGGAAACACTGCAAAGTCTAGCCTCCCTTCCAGAAATTCACAATACCTATTGAAACTGTTGCAGGCTCTGAGAAGCCCTGTAGTATAGATACCAACAATACTCACCCATACGGGGCATGATTTTTTCATGTGATATAACATCACCCACAAAATAAATCTTTGATAAATCCTGAGGAGCCATAAAGGCTTGAAGGTAATATCTTTGTTCCCTAACTTGATGGTGAGTCTCTTCAAGGGAAGGGATTTTTGTCTTTTTTTTGTTCTTTGTTAAATCTTCAGAATATAATCATGTTTGGCATGGAGTAGATGTTTCACAAGTGCTTGCTGAATGAAAAAATGAACAAGCGAACAAACGGGTGAGTTGGAAAATGTTGGCAGGTCCACTGTGTTCCACTTCTGGTTTTGCCTCCACTGCCAGGCAAGCCTTTCCTGGCACTGAATTTCCAAGCTGAGGAGAGAGACCTCAGGAAAACTGAGGTCTTGATGGCATCTTATTCTTGGGCTTTCAGGTGCCAGAACTATGAGAAAATATATTTATGTTGTGTAAACCTTCAGTGCATGGTATTTGGTTTTAGCAAAATGTTTCAAGAAGAGTCACTACAGAACCTCAAGGTCAGAGAGGCTGTGGTAGGGTGAGTTGGGGAGGTGTCCAGCCTCGTTGGGCGAGGGAAAATGCTGTTGTATTTTATTTTAATTTTTGAGTAGGATGGGAGACAATAGAGGGTTTTGAGTAGGGGTGTGACAACATGAGACTTACATTTTTAATACTATTTGCTGCTGCATATGTTTAATAGTTCCCTGGCTCTTGGAGAGAGAACAGATTGTTTAGGGGTTAATGGGGAAGCAAAGAGACTGTAAAGAGGAGGTAGATGAGGGCAACTTGGACCTGTGTGAAGGGGGAGGGGAGGAAGGGGGAGGATGGTGATTGGATCCTGCAACTTTTTTAAAGTAAAGCCAGCAGGATTTGCCAGTGGATTAAATTGTGGGGTGTAAGAGAACAAAGACAGCTGTGGCTCATTCCTAAAATTAGATCTGAATGACTGGAAAGGTGTGACACTGGACTCGGGTGGTTATACTTAGATGTGCAGGAGATATCCATGTGGAGGTAATGGCAGGCTGTTGGGTGCTCAGGTGTGGACTTCATGGAGAGATGTGCTGCAAGGAGATTCTGCCTCCCCTGGGCCCTGTCCCAGCACTTCCCAGGCCCCCCCCCTTTTTTTTTTTAAGATTTATTTACTTATGCACACAAAAACTGGAGTACAAGCCAGAGGTTTGGGGTGGGTGAGAGGATTCACCAGAGACAGTGGGCAGAGCAGAACAGGCAGATTGATGAAAATACACTGCTAAGGGGAGCAGCAGGCAGGCCAGGAGAGGTCTGCCTTGCCATGTGGGTCAGTGCCCTGGTTGGAGGATCAAACTTGCACTGTGGTAGCTGTGGAGAACTCCACAGTGCTGGATTCTAACCCATTGCACCACCAGGAAGAGCTTTCTTAGACCCATTCTTAGCTATCCCAGTCCTACCACCCTCCCACCCTCAGACCTCCCCACAGGTGATATCACAATTCCCATCCAGCCCAGTAAGACAAAGAACTCTGTGTGCTCTTGGCCATTTCCCCAAGCCTGGCACATAGCAAGTCCCAGGCAAGTGATCATTTGAATAAATGGGATGAGACAATGAAGAATTAAAAATTACTGAAGTGCAAATGTTCCTAAATATTTCCCTTCCAGTCCTGAGCCTCACAATGTTATCTTTTCCAGCAGGCACTTCAGAAACCCACCCCTTCCTGTCTCTATCAGAAGTATTTATGGCAGAGGAAGCTGAACCAAGAGAATCTAGAAAAAGCCAGATGGTTTATGGAGCGGTTAAGACAATCTACAGAATGAAGAAGCAAAGGAGGGGGGGGGGAGAGACAGACAAAATATTATCTCATCACTCAGGTGACTGCAGGTGAAATGAGAATTTCCTTCTTTGTTTTAAAGGCTTTCTTTGGAAGGTGAAGGTTGATGAATGAGAGACTCCAGGGTACTGTGCATGTGACGGCACTGGGGGAGAAGAGAAATATGAACAGCCTTGCTATTGGAGAGAACTGGCTCTCTCCATGCATGACTTTAAAAAAACACGCACTAGGAACAATTTATCAGGAAGACAGCAATCATAAATATAGGTGCACCTAATAACAGGGCATCAAAATTCTTAAAGAAAAAGTCAGGAAACAAAAATAGACAAAACTAAAGGGAGAAAGTATTAAATCCAAATCATAGTAGGAGCTATGAACAGCCCTCTGCCAGTAATTACTAAGAAATAAGCCAATTGTACTGTGGTGAAGAAGGGTGTGGAGATCTGGGCTCCAATCCTGACTCTTCACCCACCAGTGGACTGAATTTAGACATGTCACATGGTATTTCTGAGCCTGAGTTTCCAAAGTTATAAAATGAAACTGACCACATCTACTTTCAGCCTTCTTTTGAAGACTCACTGAAATCAGAAGTCGTAAACCAAGAGAGGTCAGGTATGCACCTGTCATAGTGCATAGCGGGTCCCAGGTAGACACCATGCCCGAGGCCTTTGTGGAATGATGTAAAATATATACAAATAAATAATTAACAAAATAAATAAACTTACATCTCATCTGTCCAAAAAGAAGAAGAAGAAAAGGCCAGAGATCTGCTAATATCGCCCCCCGCCCCCGATACATACACGCCAGGAAGAATTACCACAGTCCCAACACCCATGATTCAGAGATGGGAAAAACAGTCTAGATCTGCAGCACTACAAGCCTCAGTGGGGTTCCTCGGGAGCCTCCAGAACAAGGGGAGACAGGCTGTGCTGGGGGCGCTGCCACAGACCAGCCCTCTCCCTTGTCCCTGTCTTGGGCGCTGTCCGTGGGCAGGTGCTTATCTGCCTCTCTGGTCTCCCTGAAAGCTGGGACTCCCCTCCTCCTCACCCAGGGGACAGTGGTGGCTGTTACAGGAGCCTGGAGCTCTCCTCAGCAGCAGAGGTCCTGCCACTCCTGTTGCCACCTGCCCCCATTGTCTTGGTGTCTTTCCATGAGACGAGCACCTCAGGAGGCTGCTGCACACAGACCTGTCTGTGTAAGTAACAAGCTGTCTGCCGTGCCCAAGCCCAGCCTGCGGGCTGGCTGGCAGACCCCTGGGCGAGTCATTGTTGCCATCTGAAGCCCCATTCACCGCGCAGATGAAGTAGAAGCACAAAGAGCATTGACCACGGTGTGATGCTTAAATGCCTCCCGAGGGTCCTCCCTGGTGGAGCCACGGGTTAAAGCACAGCACTGAGAAGCTAGCGCCAGCTTGGGTGCAAGTTCGATCCCCCACCCCGGGGGTGATCAACATGGAACAGACCACTCTC
>NW_004567130.1:6585145-6596911 GCF_000260355.1 Condylura cristata | reverse complement strand
AAAAAAAAAAAAGATTTATGACCTTGGTGGCATTCAAGCATGGCCGGAATGGCTCAGATCCCAGAGAGACAGCATTGCCTTCCCTCATTCCAATCTACTTTCCAACCTTCCAGACGCTGCTATCCAATGTGGCAGTCTCAACTCAGGTGTAACTAGTTATACTGAAACTTAAATGCATTTAATTTAAATAAAATCAGTGAGTTCTCTGGTCACACTAGCTATATTGCAAGTCCTCTATGGACTTGTGGCCAGTGGACAGCACAGATGTAGAACATTTCCCAAAGTCCTGCTGTACCCCAGTTTTGTAAACATAAATAAATAAATCTTTTAAAAACAAAAACAAAAAAACAACAGAATGACAGTGATATTCCTAGGATTGAGGCAGATCTGACCATTTCTCCAAACCTGAAACTTACCAAGATGAACACAGAACACATGCCAGACTTGGGACCAGTCGAGGTCAGGCTCTTATATAGAAGGGCCCTATCTATCTATCTGTCTGTCTGTCTGTCTTCTATCTGTCTGTCTGTCTGAGTCTCAGCTTTGATTGAGCAAGGGAAAGGCAGAGAAAAAAGCCAGCACCCTGGAGAAAGTCCCAGTAGAGAGGTGCAGCAGCACTGGCTTCAGCAGGGAGAGAAAGTTCTGCCTTAATCAGCTGCATGGGATCCCCAACTGGAGCAGAGAACTAGCAGTGGCCCAGGCATGCAACACCTCTACTTCCTACTCTCCCTCCGGGCAGCTCACTTCACCTCAGGTTATGCCTGTAAATGTGACCGCAACAGAGCCCATCTCAAAGCTTTGAGGTTGTGTAGTAGCCTGGAAACCTCAACAGACACCTATACTTTCCTTCTCCCCTCTCCTTCCTCTTCCAGTGCCGGCACCCAGAGTGGGTTTCATGTTGGGGATAATATTCAAACCAGACCCTGATAGAGAAGAAAGCTATAACGTAAGGTGGAAAGAAATGGTTTTTTGGGCAAAAGTAGGGAGGTGGGAACTTGGGACATGTGCACCAGAAAGAGCTGGGGGCCCTTTTGGACTGGAGTTTATGAACCCTGAAAGAGAACAGAGAGCCAGGCAGGCTCAGGGAGCAGACCCGGGACAGCCAGAGTGCCCAAGGAGGAGTCCAGAAGGTTCTGTGGGCAGAACAAAGCAGCTGGTGGGCGCAAACACACTTGACTAATGGCGGTACTTCTGCCAGCTGCCCTGGGTTAATGGAACCTGCCTGGGGCACCTTCTCCCCACCTGGGACACCCTCTCCTCTCCTCACCTCACCGGCTACCCTCTCCAGCACAGGAAGGAGTGTTCTGCATGAAATGCAGCCCTGCTGCTAACATTTGGGTGACCTGGGGCGTGTCTGACCTGTGAGATGACACATTAATCTCCCCAAGAGCGGGGTGCACAGCCCTAGCAATGCCGACTTTGATTAAAGGCTTCAGGCTAAGAATGTAGCTTCGGCAGCCAAGTGACCTGGTTTTCACCCCATTTTGCAGGCTGAGTAACCTTGACCATGTTATTAATCCCTGAGCCTCAGTGTCCTCCTGTATGAAATGGAGACAACAGGTAAATTGGGTTTAATCTCACAGAGAGGGATAATGTGAGGGGAAATGTAAGTGAAACAGGAATAGAACTAGCTATTTTCAACAGCTCCTGGAAGATGATGTACCTCTATCAGCAAGGTGGTCATCACCATCACCATCCACAATAGAAGAGCCACACACCCAACATCAGTCACAAAAGCCCGATAGGGAAACAACCTAAGTGTCAGTCAATGGATGAATGATAAAGGAGAGAGGAGAGGCAGACAGATGATAGATAGATAGATAGATAGATAGATAGATAGATAGATAGATAGATAGATAGATAGATAGATAGATAGATAGATGGCTAGATAGATGGCTAGATAGATGGATGATGGGTAGATGAACAGACAGACAGACAGGTAGATAGACACAGTAGCTACATGAAGGGTGGAAGTGGTCATTTGCAACTGACAAAGGTATCACAAAGACAAGTTATCCATCTTAACCTCCACTTTGTTATGCGCCCTTCAGATTGCAATAAAGCTGGAGGAATGATTACTATTGATTATTCATGTAAAGATGGGAGTGAATTTTTTTGAGAGCTGAGTGTCAAAAGTCCACGAGATGTGACTTCCCACCTCCACTTTACAGATGAGAAAACCGGCTGAGAGAGGGGAAAGGGAGCTGCCTCAGTTTCCTAATCTGACCTAAGATTTACCCCAGATACTCACCCCTAGAGTAATGATCATAGAGCAGTCAGTAAATGCTCAAGTGCAGCCACCCAGCAGGGCCCACGCCCACCCCTGCTCCACCTTTGGCAGGCAGCCCATCACAACTGGGGATGCAGAACTACCCCAGACAGCGTGGCCTTCAAGCCCAGACCTGTGGGTGGCCCGCCGCAGGCCTGATTCCAGTGACTGTCCCATCCCACAGCTTCTTCCCTCCTCCCAGGCCTTGGCACGGGATGAAAGGCTGAGAGGGGAGTGGGAAGTGAGGGATGGAGAAGCAGAGGGCAGATCTGGCCTAGGTCATGGTGATCTTGAGGCAGAGCTGGACTTCATCGGTGCCTGGTCCAGAAGAGGGAAACTGGCAGTCCCCTCTCCCACCAGCACGGCACCTAGAGTGGACCTGGCTCAGCAGAGTCCTTGGGGGTCACAAGGGGCCTGAGGGGTACAGGCCAGGGGAAGCCACACTGCACAAAGTGGCCGCTGAACCGAACTTAAACCGAGCTCCCATCTTCTAGCACTTCCTTTTCCCTGGCCCAGAACTCAATGCCAGCAAGGACGCTGTGGGGCCATCAGGGCTGGGGTTTTAGAGCAGCATCAGGGTAAGGGAGCAAGGGCCAGCAGAGTGCAAAGGGGGACCCAGCTGGCCAGGGTTTGTCCCGTGCATGTGGGGTCCACAATGCAAAGTGATGCTTTCTGCAATAACCCCCCCCCCCAGGTCTGGTCTCCACGCCCCACCCCTCCCCAGTCTGCTGAGCCAGGGTTATATGCTACAGGCCATGGAATCTGGTGTCTTCCAGACTATAAAATGGGGGGCCAGCCCCCTAGTCATCCACAGCACCTGCCTGCCCGTGGTCCTCCTTGGGAAGCAGCAGACTCCCAGGTAAGAAGGAACCCAGAAATCCACTGCTGAGAGCCCAAGGGAAAGAAGGGGAGTGGGGAGGCAGAGAGGACAAGCAGCAGCAGAAAGTTGAGAGAAGAGGAGGAGGAAGAGGAGAAAAAGGAGGAAAGATCAGAATAAACAGACACAGGCAGACAGAAGAAGCCAACTGGGAGGAGAAAAAAAAAGAGAGAGGTAATAAAGCATCGATACAGAGAGACAGAGAGAACCGAAAAGAGCAGTAAGCATAGAAAGAAGGAGGGACGGACAGGGGAGAGTGGACACAGGCAAGGGGAGGGAATGCAAACCTCCCCAGGAAGGAAGGAGCCCAGCTACCAACCCAGGGCCAGTGGGGCGGAGGGGGAGGTAGGTAAGAGTCTGGGAGCCGCAGATGCAGCCAGACGCCTGAGCCGCCCACAGTGGGCAGCTCACACAGAGCAGCAAAGGTCTTCCCGAGGACAGGGAGGTGACCATCCACTTGAAACCACTCGACACAGAAAGTGTTGCTGGGCCAGAGGTCTTAACCTGTGATCTCAGCCTGTCCTCAACGGAAACTTCTCCAGATTTAACAGAAGCTTTGTTTTCCTGCATTCCTCAAACCCCCAAAGCATCCATGACCCCAAAGCAGTGAGAAACCACTGGGAATGGCCAACGAGCTCTCCGCCCAATGCCTGCCCAGCCACAGCCCTCCTTTTAGAAGCTCTGGCACGCACTAAGTATGTCTTGGGCTCTTCTCTGTGCCCCAGTCCTCAGCCTGTATCTGCACAGACACCTGTTCCCAGATGAGGCCAGGAGCCGTGGCTCCCTGGGGAGAGACGGGAGAGGGGAGCATGCATTCATCCATCCTCTGAGCAGATGTTAGCTGAGACCCCCTGTGTGTCAGGTGCTGAGCCAGCTGCTGGGGTGGAGGGAGGGCGAGTGACCCAGGTGAAGAGACAGCAGAACTTCCAACAACCCAGTGCCGAGTCTACATGCTGAGTTGAAATCCTATCTCTTAATAGCTTGGGTGAGCTCAGGTGAGCTTGTTGGGTCACCCACCCCCACCCCCCAGACTCAGGTTGCTTGGAGAGGATAGGCTGTCACCTGCTGTGCCTGTAGTTAAGGCGAGAGACAGCCTGCCGCAAGGTGTCTTCTTGTTATGCCTCTGCTGAGGCAAAGTGAAATCACACAAAGAAGCGCAGGTGGTGTGTGAACAATTCCAGGGTACAAAGAAGGGAGGCGGGGACCCCCAGGAAGTGGCCCCCAGGTGGGAAATTCTTGACTGGGGAGGCAGATTGGGCCAGAAGGCTTTGGGGCTTTTGTTTTAGAAAGAGGAAGAGAGGAAATGAGTCAAAAGGAGCCTGAAAACACAGGGTGGGAAGGTTTATTTGGGGGGGGGAGGGGCTTCCTTCATTTACCTAGGCCAAAGATGCCCTACAGGTATCTGCAGGAGGAAAGGCGCCTCAGGCTGTGAGCTACAGGTGCTGCCCAAGTGCCGGCTCCACGCTGCCTGCCCTGGCATCTGTGCCGGTGCCCAGAGCCAAAGTGGGGACCTGCCTCCTGGCAGCTACAGGGTAAGGATCAAGAGGGTGGCTGGACTGGGCCTCTCCATTCCTCTCTTCCCCTCTTCCTCTTTCCCTCCCCCTTCTCCCCCCTTTGCCTCTCCACCCCCCCCACCATAACTAGTATTTGTAGGAAACAACAGAAGGAAGGGAAGTGGGGTGTCTTAGCAGCAGGAACCCTCCACCTAGAAGGTTCTTTAGGATAGGAGGATGTCTCTAGAATAGCTGGGAGCAGTTAGCACAGCAGGTCTCTGTTTTGCCCCAACTTCTGTGACCGGCCACAAGAAAGAAAGGCAGAGAGGCTGAGCAAACAGTTTATTGCTCTCGGACAGCAGCTGAGACTGAGCCCAAGAGTAGGGTCCACAGCTACTGCCACCCCTATAGGGGGAAGGGTCTCTCATATAGGTTTAAAATTTGAATTCCAAAGGTGACCCATCGATGTGTCCTTTGATGTAAGGCCCAGTTTGTTATCAAACTTGGATGCGAGGCCCAGTTTTATCACCTTTGGACGCAAGGCCTGATTTGTTACTGCCCTTATCCAGCCCCTCAGTAAATCTCCGCATTTGGTCACTCCCAACAGGCTCCTTGAGCGAGGCCCCCAGGCGCGCACCCCACCCCAGGTGGGGTTGGGCCTGGTTGCCACCCCAGACACCTAGGACTCTTTCATAGCCCTTCTTGACTGTCTCTCACAGGGCGCACTCACGGCGTAGACCACAACCGAGATTAAGAGCCCACACTTGGAAAGAAGTTCTCTAACTCTCAAGAGTCTCCCTGAGCCCACTGCCATCTGCCAGCTGCTACCCTGTCGCTGTTGCTTGCTCCTGTTCACATGCGCCCACACGTTGTCCTTTAAACATACATACATGTACCCAAGACCCCAGCAGCCCTCACGGTGTGGGGCGTGGCGTGGGCCATGTGCTCTGCAGCTGTGTATGTTGGAGCGTGTCAGTCGCTCTTGGGGCCATTTGAGCCCTCCATGGCTTTTGGTCTGTGACCAGCGTGGCCAAGATATACTTAAGTGCGGAGATTTACTTGAGGGACTGGATAAGGGCAGTAATAAATTAGGCCTTGCATCCAAGGGTGATAAGGCCGTAATAAACTGGGCCTTGTATCCAGGATGAAGGTGATAACGAACTGGGCCTTACATCAAGGGACACAGCGATGAGTCACCCCTTTGGAGTCTGAGCTTAGAATCTATATAAGAGACCATTCCCCCCTTATTGAGTTGGCAGTAGCTGCGGACCCCAATCTAGGGGCTCCGTCTCAGCTGCTGTCCGGGAGCAATAAACTCTGCTTGCTCAGCCTTTCTGCCTCCGCCTTACTTTCTTGCGGCCGGTCACAGAAGTTGGGACAAAACACTTATCTATGTCTCAAGGAGATAGTATAGGGTTGAAGAACCAAAGGGTATATGAAACTGTGGGGAAACTGACTGACAGGAGGAAGGCGCTCCGTGTAGTTCAAGCCACTGGCGAGGTTTTCTCAACTTGGGACAGACTAGCAGAAAAGAAAATGGAAAATGGAAGCTTAATGAGGACAGGGGACCAGCCCAAGTTCACATAGGGTCCCTGCTTCTGGGGTCCCCTACATTGTGACCAATAGAATGGTCAATGCTTCCTGATCATCAGCTCTCTGGCAGAGGCTGGGGCTGGAGCTGGAGATATGGAAATGGATTAGCCCCCACTTCACCCCAGAAGAACCCTTGGTGTTTGGAGTTGATTAATGGGGGAGAAGGGGGCATAGAGACAGACCCACAGCAAAGCAGGAGTGACATGTGACTTGTGTTGCAGATGCAGGAGAACGGTGGAGGGCGCTCAACCAGGCCCACACTGGAGAGGAAATCAGGGAAGGTTTCCTGGAGGAGGTGACACCTGAACCTAGAACACAATAGGAAATACAAACACCAGGATGGGGATGTATGATAGGAAGGGTGGTGCAGGTAGAAGAGCACAGATAAAGGCCAGAAAGGGAGTGGTGCAGATAAGAAGCCCAGAAGTGAAAAGTTGGCCTGCTCTTATCTGCTCTTCATAGCCTGCTCTGTTTACACAGGTATTTAATGGATGTTTGGCTTCCAGTTTGGAGGTACTCCTCACCCCTCACTCGTCCCTGTTCCCTAGGGCCCCGGGGGGGGGGGGGTATTCCAAGGCCAGTGGATAGAATTCTCCTGGGAGTGCCTGTACGTGGGAGACCGTGGCTTACAGCCTCTGTCATCTCTGGCCCATGAGGACAGGAAGAGACCAAGTGTCCACTAGCTGTCCCCTCTCCCAGGCACCAAGCCGTCCTGAGAGTTGTCGTAAGCTACTATTGAACACCCACTGAATGCCTGGCCCTGACAGAGGGCTTTGACTAGATGATCTAAATTGTTATAGGAGGGAGAGCTTATTCATATTCCCCTTTGACAGACGAAGAAACTGGGGCACAGGATTTGAATCCCTTGGCGAACGTAGTAGTAGTTGAGCCTGGATACCACTCACGCTGATCAGTTTCAGCCAAAGTGCTTTTATCATCATAGCCCCTGCCTGTCTGGGCTTCACTGGATCTTAGTGACACCCATGGAAAGTGGGAATAATTGTCCCTTGGAGGTAGTGACTGTACCAGCTCCAGTGCCTGCGGCGAAACAGAAACAGGACCTTAGCCACTTTTCTCTCCACCCCAGGGGGTGTGGTCAGCCTGAATTGCCAGCATCTGGGGCTCCCTGCAGGACAAAGAACAGAGACAGACTCTGAGGTCAGACAGGCCTGGGTTCCAGTCCCCTTCCCCCCTTGGCCTCTGTTTTCTCATGTCTGAAGAAGAGAGAGTAAAGATTTCTTACTGGATTATTCTGAGGCCTGAAGGAAAGAACGCACTGCGAGACTGGGCCTCGTGGGCAGGTGACGAACAAGGCAGGTGACATGCACTGGGGCTTTAGCCAAGTCACTCTGGCCTCAGCCCCAAGGCCCAGCTGGAAGCAAGCCGGATGTGGCCAGTTTTGGTTTTCAGGCTTTTTTTGGTGACAGTGACTCAAAACCAGAGTATTTCTCCTCAAACAAAGAAGCAGCTGGTTTCCACCATGCAGCCTTGGGCTGTGCCCAATGGGAAGAGAAGCTGGTCAGGGGCGGTGGCCCAGGGGCCTGTCTGTCAGGAGCAGTAGGTCCATGGAAAAGAGGCAGGGGCAGGGATGGAGGGACGAGCACTCTCAGTGCAGGGTGGGGAGGAGAGGGCGCCTGTCCGAAACCTGCAGACAGATGTCCACTGACTCCCGCCACCTGACCACATTATGTCACCTCACACAATGACCCCTCAGTTTCCTCATCTGTATATCTAGATTCCTGCCTTACTGCTCTCTTTGCTTATAAGGTTGAAATGAGTCACAGGAGGTCAGAAAAGTTGATGAAATGATTACTTTTTTTAAAAGATTTATTTATTGATGCATACAGAACTGGGGTACAGGCCAGAGGTGTGCAGGGGCGGTGAGAGGACTCACCACGGAGTGGGGAGCAGAACAAGCAGACTGATGAAGTGCACTGCTGAGGGGAGCAGCGGGCGGGTCAGGAGAGGTCTGCCACCCTGTGGGTCACCTCCAGGGCGGGGGTTGAACTAATGAAGTGGCTTTAGCCTCTTAGTGCTGCATTAATTTACCTGCTGCGCCACCAGGGAGGACCCAAAATAATTATTTTAAACCCCATGGTGGACGTCGTACTCCTGAAGAAAACGGGGGAGGTTTTTAGGAGGGGAGGGCAGCACAGTGAGACCACATCAGTGTCTCACTCCATAAGCTCCAGTCTCCAGCAGCTTCCCTCATTCTTGAATCATGAAAGACAGAAGTCATACAATAACAGAAGGGATACTATTATACTGTTGCCTGTTCAAGATGGGGCTAATGTCCTTCCTGAGTGACAAACAGATTAGCAAGTGTTTAAGGCATCTTCGCATTCAACAAAAATTTCGTCAGCTGTCATCAGGTTCATAAGAAAAATTTTCATGTGTTACTTTACTCCAGCTCCTTATAGTACTTAAATCATGCCTGAATCCTGCATCTAGGGAGATATTCTGCTTACATAATTACATATATTGTCTCATTTAATCTTTCACAAGCTCTGAGAAAATAGGTATTTTGGCTGGCAACACCAGGGTTCAGATGTGAAGTCACCTGCCCAGTGTCACAGCTATAAGTGACAGCTGAGGATCAACTCATTGGCATTGGGGTGGCTTGGCAAGGGGCAGAGTGGAGGGCCAGTGTGGGCAGGGGGCCACTGCTAATGGTTTCTCTCCTTTGCGCCTTTGATTCTCTGGGGCCTCCAGGCTCCCCATCCCAGTCACATCCAGCTCAGGGGCATCTGACCAGTCCACCTTCCAGGAGGGAGATGTTTGTCCTGGAGAAGGGAGGGAACCCTTCTGGACATGTGGTCCAGCAGCTACCACGGTGACCTGCTCATGTCCTTGCTGCCTATAAGGATGGGAAGTGGCTTCTGGTTGGGAGAGGACATCCGTGGCACAAGAAAATGGCAGCTTTGAGGTCTGGTGACGTCTCAAATGACAAACACATTGTGCTATGGAGTGGATTCAGCATTCAAATTGTTGGATAGATACTTCCTGTCTCTCTTGGTTCTCTTTGTGGAATGTTTCTAATCCCTGGCTCCACATCATACCCTCCAGGGGAGCTTTGAAAACCCCAATGCCCATCTAAAACATCCAACACACAGGCTGGAGCTTGTGCAACGGTTGAGAAGAGGAATGTTGCAGAAAGGCAGCGTGAGCTTGTTGAGGGTAAAACAATTTGTTGAGCAAGTCCCTTTATGATATTCTACTAAGTTAAATAGGCTCACCTGTAGAAGAATCCGCACCAGTATAGGTGGCATTATCCCAAGCAACTCAGGTTTTCCAGAATCATGTTGATTACGAGTCATGAACCAACCACATCTTCACTCGCCAATGTCCGTTTCCCATGGTAACCCACTTCTGCTTCCACAATGAAAATTTTCATAAACAATTTCTGCAAATGTCCAGTGGAGACTCTCAGCCAGCTGTTTCAGCACCCGCACATCTATTTCACGGGTTACCCAACCAGTTCATTCCCAGTGTTGTTCTCTGAATTGGAGCCTGAATTGTTAACCTTTGTCATGGTTCCTATACAACAATTCATAGATTTATCTCTCAGTTAATTAGTCCTTAGCAGGCGACCTATGTCAAGGGGGCTTGTTTGCAAGTATGATCTGCCAGGGCATTCCCAGTAGTGTCTATGTTCTGCTATCCAGTGCCATGGGCGGTAGCCCATGGGCCATTGAACACTTGAACTCACTGGTTTGAGTGGAAAGGTGCTATCAGCTTTAACGATATCCACCAGTTTTAAAGGACACAGTAATGGAAAATTTAAATAGATCATTAATATTGTTATGTTGGCCATGTTATGTTGGCCTATTGAAATGATAACTTTTCAAGATACTATATTAATGATAATATTTTAAATTGTAATTTTACACTTACAATGACTATTTTAATAGGTTGCCTTAAATAAAATATAGCAGCAGAAAAAATTTCCCCATGCCCAAGCCCCAGCCCAGACTGGTTAAATCTAAACCTCTGAAGCTAGAGTGCAGACACTGATATCATTTCCATGCCCCTCAGTAACCTCTGTGTAGCCAAGGCCGGGATCTGCTGGTTTAATATCTATCACTGTCTTGGTGTGACCACCAAGATCTCTTCCCTGGGAAGCTCCACATCCTCCCCCACCCCTGCCCCCCAAGTCTGCTCTCTCCTTTCTGGCCTTGGGAAGTTGCAGGACTCTACGCTAACTGCCTTCCACTCAAGCCCTGTGGGTTGACCTGTTTCTGTCAGGCTCTGCTACAGGCTTGGGGTGCACATGCTCAATCTGAGAGGCAAGTCCCTGACCTCACAGGACTCAGCTATTGAAAAACTAATCTCAGAAATCAGTCTAGAATGGAAAACGACCCAGGGCACGCTGCACCTGTGCTGGCCATGCCGTGAGCTGGGCAGTGGAGGAGGGGACTGTGGCAATGAATTTGGGGTGGAAGTGGTCAAGGAAGCCAGCTCCTGAAGGACAGAGTCAACCACATGAAGGTCAGTGGAGAAGCCTTCCAGGAAACAGTGACACAAAGTTCTTGATGCAAAGATGAGCTGTGTTGACCAAGGCACAGAAAAGAGACTGCGTAATCACAGCAGAGGAAGTAGGGAGGAAGGAGGTGTCAGATGAAAGGGAAGCAAAACTGTCTCTGAAATGTTCTGCCCTTCACAGGTTGTGGGATGTTGATCAAGAACCTTGACCTCTCTGTACCCCTAGACCATAATAATAAAAAGAATGAATTGTTTGAGTACCTGGTGTACCCCAGGCACCTAAGTGCCCCAGATGTATTAAAACATTTAATTCTGACAAGAGTCCTGTGAAGTAGACTCTATTATCATCTTTTTATAGAGGGAGGAGGCTGTCTCCGGCTGCACAGCAGCCACTCTGGGGGAGTCACAGGGTGGCTCGAGCAGAGTCAGCTCTCTCCACAGCGAGGAGGCGCCTCTCCTAGCCCTGTTCATACTTCACATGTCTCACTGGCGTCTCCTTCCTCAGGACTCCCAGGAGTGCAAGATCTGCTAGTTTGAAGGTGCCGACTTCAAGGGTAATGCCATGGAGATCTGAGGGGCAGCATGCCGGGGGCCCCAGTCTGCGGCTTCCGTGGCAGTGTGGGCTTTATGAGGCCTCAAGTGGGACGGCAGCACCCCTCCAGGCCCTCATCCTACCCCTGCTCCAAGCACACACGGACTCTGATGCTGACCCCCTGTAAGATACAACATCACACATGTAGCAAGTCCACGGTCTCCCCTAAATTCCAGCCAGGTGGTGACTGGCATTTCCCCTCTAGAGAATAGAGTCACACTTTGGTGAATCACATATTAAGGGAAGGAAATTTGCAACTGATGCTACAAAGCTGGAAAATGAAGAGAAAGGGACTTCTAAAGCCAGATTGGGGTGGAGAAATAAATAAGAGCAGAGTTGATGTGGGTAGATGGGTCTGGATATGTCTAGGGCAAACGAATATTCAGGAGAATATGGATTCTGGGGGGTAATGAGCCCTGTGACTTCTGGGAGGGGAGCTAGGTAATGGAAAGCCTTGACT
>NW_004567130.1:6577345-6585014 GCF_000260355.1 Condylura cristata | reverse complement strand
CACGCAAGCCCAGGCTCCGTGTGAGAGGTGGGCTCAGACTGCAGGGACAGATGGAGAGCTGATTGGTCCAGGGTTGGGGGAAGGGCCTGGGTGCCACAGCGACTGGTTGCCTGCACATTTTCCTCCCAGCTAGGTTGGCAATGAGTATCCCGGGACTTTCAGCACTGGGATGAGCGAGGGCCGGGCGCCTTCCAGCCACAGATGCCAGCCCTGTGCTGTCTGCATGACCAAGAAGGCTGTTTCCCTGTCCCAGCTGCTGAGCCCTCACTTGCCTCACCCCTTCCGCAGGCCCCATTTTCTCCGTTCAACCCATGCAAATAAACACTCTTAAAGCCAACATGTCTCCATGGTCTTGGAACAGATGTGCACCTTAAGACCCCCTCACTGCTGGGGTTTGACTTTGTCAGTAATAACGACTTTCTTAATAATACTAACAAAAACTGCAACGCGGGCAAAGGTCTCTACACATGCGTTCAGCACAGCTGCTGAGCTCCTCCATCTCCGAGGAAGGCATTCTGATTCCCATTTAAAAAGTGAGGAAACTGGCCCTCCCTGGTGGCGCAGCGGGTTAAAGCACAGCACTGAGAATCTAAAGCTGCTTCCGCATGAGTTCGATTCCCGCCTGCCCCAGAGGTGACCACAGGGCGTGGCAGACCTCTCCTGACCCGCCCACTGCTCCCCTCAGCAGTGTACTTCGTCGATCTGCCTGTTCTGTTCCCCACTCTTCTCTGGTGAAGCCTCTCACCGCCCCTGAGCCTCTGGCCTGTACCCCAGTTCTGTATGCACAAATAAATAAAAATAAATCTTTTTTAAAAAAAAAGTGAGGAAACTGCAGCTCAGAGAGGGAATGTGACCAGTCCGTGATCACATCACACAATTAATGAGAAGAAACTTGAGCCCGAGTTATCTGGTTCCAGAATCCACACTCTTAAACAAATCTGTGTGCCTCAAACCCAACACTCCCTGAGCCTTGCCCTCTTTGCCTACCACCTGTTCTGTTATTTACTGAGTATTTTAATGTAAATAGACTTGCCATTTTGTGCTTAAATGCACTGATTTGTAAATAAAACTTTATAACGTGATGGAAAGTGGAACATCAGCATGGTAGGTCATAGACAGAAAGCAAATAGAGACGGACTGAGAGCAGGTTAAGCATCAAGTTCTCAGCAGATACTACTGCCCGCCGCAGGCTCTGAGCCTGTATCTTGCTCCTCTGTGACATAGTGCGTGATCAGCAAGAGCTGAGGGAGGTATGGAAGACATGCTTACTGCTTGCGCCACACTCAGACGACCCCTATCCCTTGCTTTAGTCGAAAAAAACTGGCTCCACCAAAAATCATCTCTCCTACCACAAATGGTATATGCCCTCCTCTGGAAATCTGCAGAAGACGATATTGATTCCCATATCAACAGTTAGCATTGATCGATGTTATTAATCATTAATCCACGTAGGAAGCCTGGGGGAGATGTTGCCATGGACATCTTCCTGGAGGACGGGGTATGTGAAGGGGGTCTGGAAGGATGGAGCAGGAGCCTGCTTGGTGCAGAGTGGGGGAGATGACATTCAAGGCAGAGCCAAGAGAGGGGACCAACTGCTGCATAAGACATCTTTGTGCAAAAAAAAAAAAAAATTAAAGGTTTATTTATGCATACAGAACTGGGGTACAGGCCAGAGGTGGTGAGAGGCTTCACCAGAGACAGAGCGGGGAGCAGAACAGGCAGATCAATGAAGTACACTGCTGAGGGGAGTGGGAGAGACAGGAGAGGTCTGCCAGGCCATGTGGATCACTCTGGGGCCGGAGATCGACCTTGCACTGAGGCAGCTGCGGCTAGCTTGCAGTGCTGCATCCTAACCCGTTGCTCAACCAAGGAGGGCCTTTGTGCAAAAATTTTTCTCCCACAAGACATTTTACTGCCACCTGCCAGAAATGACTGATATAAGCGTGTGCCATGTCAAGGTGGTATTTTTGTGCTGTTGCACATGCAAGGTGGCAATTGCATACGTGGGTGTGAAAACCCTGGACACCTGTGGGAAAGGCGGAGAGAGAGCTTGTGGAGGATCGAAAGCACGTCAGTATGGGAGATCTACATGTCACTTCTACTTTACTGGTTTGTTTTTGGTATTCAATGTTTGAGGACTCAAGGATCTTTATTGGTGGCTGAAGAAGAGGCAACCCCAGTTTTCCAGGCTAAACTAGGCGAGAAACTGGTGGTCTCCCCAGTCAATCAATATCAGCAACCTTTCGCATGTCTCTGGATCTCCAGGATGCCTGGTCCAGCCATCACTTCCCCTTCCAGTGTCTTTAGAAGGGCACACAGGTCTTCCTAAAAGAGCTTCCTCTAGTGTGTCTTTGGGGCCATAAGTCCATGTTACCATCCGCCCTGGGAAACTCAGGTTTACGCATAATTCTTCCTGATCTTGTGGGACCTGTACCTGCTCTCTTGCCTGAGCTGATGCCCTGCTCCACCTCAGTAGTTTCTTGTCCATAGGTGGGGCAAGGGGGCTTCACAGAGGGTCGTGATTCCTTGCAGACTTTGTCTTGCCAACACAGTGGGGAGATGCACTTTGTCCCCTGAAGATGAACCAGTCTCACTCTGCAAAACTTGAAACATTTTGCCTCATTTCCTGGCACCCATGCCTTGGGGTGTCTCCTCCCCATCCCCATAGAACAGGTGCCAGCCTTCATCAGATGTGGTTTGCACAGCCACCTAGCACCACTTGGTTCCTGGAGGGTTCCTTTTCTTGCCCGCTCATAACAGTAGATGGGGGGTGGAGGGTGGGAGGTGGCGAGTGACCCTGGACGTGCATGGGTGGAGCTTGAGAGAAATCCCCTCGGCTCCCTACAGCATTGGGCCTACAATTAGAACCTATGAAGTAAATCACCTCCCTGGAACTCAATTGACAGCTCCATTGTCCATCCAGCCCCAAGATTATGATGCTGGGATTCTAGGGTTTCAGAGTTCCATGAGTCTCCAAGATTCTGTCATTTATCTCTAAGCTTCCACCATCTCTGATTCAAAGTCAAGCTACACAGCTTCCCATCCATGTTCCTAAGAGCTGTGTGTGCAACTTTAAAATTCTACTGTAGTGGAGTCAACTTTTACAACCGTATGAGTCACATAAACCCACCATTTTTATTTCAACACTAAGACTTCATTGAAGGTAAGATGCACCATGGTTTTATGATCCGAAAAAGAGAAATACTGTCCATTAAACCATAACACACTGCTTTCTGATCACACAGAATTTTTATTTCATACCTCTCAAAAGAACTATTTGGGGCTTAGACATACAGCTTTTCAGTGTATCCATCTCGTGAGACCTATAAAAGGAAAACATCCTAGAAAGTCATCAGTTATGTTAGTCCTCAAATTTCTCTGCATTCATAGCCGAGACTTTCCAGATGGCTTTCAACTCAAAGCTGTCGATGTCCTTTCACTGGTGTTGTATGAAAAACATGTGTATTATCGGAACATGACATACGCACTTGGAAAAAAACAAGAAAAACTGGAAGAAAATAACCACGTCATTATTTTATGTTTAATGTGTTGCTTTATCAAAATACACTCACTTAACTCTGTTAACAAATTGATGAAGAAGAAAAGTGTGATGTAATGAAAAACAGAGGGAAAAATTACAAGGAAAAATAATATGGACTTAAAAAAAAAAAAGTCAAGGAAATAACCTGTACAAAGGCCGGGTCTAGCGTGAGTGACCTTTGTTATTCACCTGTTGTTCCTCCAGCGGGGTCTTGTCCCAACATGCTTAAGTTCAGCGTTTAAAGATAAACCATGTGTGGTTTTTTTGGCCTCAAAACCGAAACTTTGCTTTTTCTGCTTCATCAGGTGTTTCAGAAGCAATGGTGGTGGCCAGTGCTGGAGGGGAGCAGGTGTAGATGGCAGTGACCGATGGGCTCTCAGGCTCAAGAGCTTCTTGGGGCTTCTCACTGCTAGTTTGGACTCCACACACCCCTGCCTACGCCAGGCTTCACGTTGGTTACGAACATCATCTCCTTTCCATGATGACAGGTGGTAAACGCACACGCCTTTGGGTGTGGGGGGATTGGCAGTGTGTGGGGAAGAGGAAGAAAAGAGAAGGGTGACCCAGAGATGAGGTATCTTTTTTTAAAGATTTATTTATTCGTGCATACAGAACTGGGGCACAGGCCAGAGGCTCAGGGGCGGCGAGAGGCTTCACCAGAGACAGAGTGGGGAGCAGAACAGGCAGATCGACGAAGTACACTGCTGAGGGGAGCAGCGGGCGGGTCAGGAGAGGTTTTCCACACCATGTGGTAACCTCTGGGGCAGGCAGGAATCGAACTCAAGCGGAAGTGGCTTCAGCTTTTTAGTGCAGTGCTTCAACCCGCTGCGCCACTAGGGAGGGCCCGAGATGAGGTATCTTTTAATCTAGCCCCAGATGCTGCTGGACAAGCAACTGAGTTTTGGGGAACGGGCATAATGCCAGGGTACCTGGAGTGGGGGGTGGAGGTTCTAGAGAGGCAACATTCTTTATAGAATCACATTGTCAAGGCAGCCAGTCTCCTGGGTCAGGTATCCTGGGTACCCAGCTAGGCAAGGTAACCCCACACCTTTCCAGCAGGAGCCGAGAAGCTGTCCATTTCTCACTGCTTCCTGCCCACCGCTGGGCCGCCTCCTTCTACCACTGTACTGAGTTTCCATCTCAGCTCTGACTCATGAGCTGTTGCCCTTACTCAGGTCAAATTACCTGATAACGCATCTGTTTCCTCCCCTGTGAAATGGGAGTAATGATAACAAAAGCTCATAAGGTGGTGGGAGGAATAAATGATCATCCTAAATATTATCTAATGTTTAGAGCATAGCACGCACCTGAATAGAGTGTAATTATTGACTTAACATCATTTTCTTGAATGTCAGAGCTAAAAGACTGTTGATCCAACATGTTTTATGCTGCATAGATTCTTCCTGCTTCCATCAAATATTGAGTGAGCTGCCTGGCTTAGTTTACATGCTGGAGACAGATTAGAGAGATGCCTGCCCTGGTGGTTCACAGACAGGAGGAATAGACAGGAATGAGCTCTTATCTGTCTTCAAAGGCACACTAAATTCCTAGGACTGCAGGATCTGGGGGCTGAGGTTGGGGAATTGGGAGATAGGGTGTTAGGTTTCCTCAAGGGAGGGTTAGCCCTCTTGAGACCTGAGGGGGTATGCTCAGTTGGGATGCTGAGAAGAAAAGGTCCCATATAGCAACCAGATCGAGGCCTTTCTTAGCCTGACAACCAAGATCTACTCATCCTTTCTCCCAGACATTTCCACAGCACCTGTCCCATTCCCTCCATGCCTCTGATTGGCCACCTCCCCTGGATGGTACAACAGCCTTCAAAACAGCCTCCTTGCCTGTCTTCCTCCATGCAGCAGCCAGGGTATCTTTGCCCAAAGCAAAAGCTGACCATGCCCTTCCCTGCTAAACACCTTCCATGTCCTTCCATGGCAGCCAGATGAGAGCTGAGTCCTTCCCACAGCCCAGAAAACCCTGCAGAACCCTGTCCCTGCACACCCACTGGATTGCTCTTCTCCCCCAGACTGTAATTAATTTGCAGCCAGTGCACTCCACACTGGAAATAAGACCTCACCATGATCACTTCCTTCCTGCTGGACCTTTGTATCTGTGGGTCCCTATAACAGGCACACTCTTCCATAAACCAGCCTTCATCCATGTTTCAAGGCCTCAGTGTAAGCTGAGGGAGCTGTCAAGGGAGCTTCCTGGACCAAGTTAATCCTCCCTGTTCTCAACCCCGCCATGCTTCCTGGAGGGTCTATTTCCTCCACTCGAAGGCAGGAACCTATCCTGCTACAGAACTGCTGCTGAATTCCCAAGCCCAGCTCAGAGCCCTCAGGACATGCTGTGGCTAGAACATTATTAAACACATGGCTCATTAAACCCCATTTCCTCTATTTCTCTTTCTCTAGCCACTAAAGGACCTGATAAGACACCCAGCAGGGCTACTCAGACACAGCCTCTACTATGTGCACAACAAACACTACACAAAAGGTTTTATTCTTTCCAGATCAGTAACAGCTGGCTCCATAGAGGAAGAAAATTGCATTTATCAGTTGTGGCACTTTTTAGTGGATGCATGAATTAATTTACTAGGCAGATGAATTAATGAATTAATTAATGAATGGCTGAGCGTGGGCAAATTATTAAAGATTTGTGTACTGTAATGGGGTGTTCCCCAGGAAAATGGGAGGTTCCAGGTTCCCTGTCCTACCCAAGGGAGGGTGGAGCTGAGCAGGGAGGAGAAAAAGTTGTAGAGGAGACTAGAGAAAGAAGGAAGCAGGATAAGAGCAAGAAGGAGGCCTGGAGGAGGCACATGGAGCAGAGAAACATGAGAAGGAGCCACACCTGCTGCTTGGTTCTGGGCTGGTTGAAACAGATGTGGGTGAGAGAACCCCTGGGGAGTTTCACTATGGCAGCATTTATCTTGATTTTGATTGTGCTCTTTTCCTCCCAGACTTGTCTGGCCATTTCTGACCCTTTTCTACAGGTGTTTGTGAAAGGTGCTTTAGACTATGGTAGGCTTTCAGGCATTGCTTTGGGCCTAACACCCCATCTCCCACTTCCCCAACCAGCCCCTCCTTTTGGGTAGACTTTTACCCATGAGGGAAGGGGTAACTTCGGGACTTCGGGTGCCTGCTTTGAAAACTATATTCTTTGTCTTTTTTGTATTGCACACTAATGGTATGAAAGCTCCTTTTCATTAAAGGTCTCAATGTTTTATCTTCATGTGATGGATAACAGAACTTATTTAGAGCAGGCAGGTTTGGGGGGGGGGGACTTCCTAAGGTGCCACTCTCCCTGTCCTGTAACAGTACTTTGGTTTATATGTAAGATGTGAATGATAATAGAGTTATCACCTATGAAAGGTTTAGATGTGTAAAGAGTTTTTTAGAGCAATGCCTGATACTTTAGCTACATAAGCCTTCTGTTATAACTATTATAGAAACTGAAACATAATATAAACATGGCTTAAATAATTCAAACAGAACAAGAACAAAGATTCACAGTGAAAAGTAAGTCTGCATCCCTTCCACTCTTTCCCTTCAGGTATTCAATATATTGTCATATAATGGATAGATTTATTAGGTTCCATTTTACCTATGAAAAAACAGAGGCACAGACGGGTTAATTATCTTCAATCGAGCTGAGATCTATCAGCCTGGAGTTTTATTTGAATGCTTGTCGGTTGTCCAACCTCTGCAACATGGTCATTTCAGGCTGGATGATCCTTTGGGGTGAGGAGCTCTGTCTTGTGCATGGCGGGATGTTCAGAATCATCCCAGTGCCCTACCACCCGATGCCACCTGTGCCAACCAAAAGGGCCCTCAGGCATTGCCAAAAGGGGGTGGGGAAGGGTTGGATGAAGGGATGTAGAGCGAAACCAGCCCCTCCTTGAGGACCACTGATGAACATGTGTGAATAGCTTCTCCCTCTCTTTTCTGTTTTCTGTAACGCTAAGTACACCCTACTTTTCTTCTCTTGCAACACTTCTCGGGGATCTTTCCACTTCACTGAGACAAAGAACTTCCTTAAACAGAGCTGTCGGGGAGGACAAGAAATAAGTCTCCCGCCTAACGGGTGCACCAGCAAGCCAGCCCGAGACTTCCGGGGCGGGGAGTCAGCAACCCC
>NW_004567130.1:6546891-6577014 GCF_000260355.1 Condylura cristata | reverse complement strand
GCGGCCGGGCCCGGCGCGGCTGCTTGGGGTCTGAGGCTGGAAGGTGGGAGGGAGGCGGCGCGGGAGGGCACTGTGAGGACCCGCACCCTCCCGCGCCCAGAGCGCTCTCCGCGGGGTGCTGTGGAGACCCGGTCCCCGTCACCGCGCTTCGCTCTTGGGATCGTTCTCCCGGGGGGCGCTCAGCGTCTGTGGATAAGTGTGTGTGCGCGCGCGCGTGGAGAACGGGGACGGCTTGTCACAGCCCTCGGCGTCCCCTAACCGGCGCGCGGGGACCCCCAGGCCGGCGCCGGGACGCGCTCGGGCGGGGGCGGGTGGAAGTTAACTTGGAGTCGCCGTGGAGTTGAGAGGCGTGTCATACGTGGAGATGTTCGAGGGGGCGGAAATCACTGACTTGGGAGGGGGGTGCCGAGAGCAGGGGGTGGGCAGAGCCCTGGTGAACTTGGGGAGAACCGCAAAAAGGACATTTGAGGAGATGATCCCCGTACCCAGCAACCTCTCCTTCTCTCTGTGAACTGTTGGGGAAGCACCTCTTAAAGCTGGGCCTGGGGGTGGCTCAAAGGGAAAGGGGGTACAGTTAAGGAGGCTGGCATGCCAGACCTGGGAAATTCGATGTTATGTGGGGCTCAGGTCAGGGTCCTGCTTTCCCACTCAAAGGCCCATGCCTTTCAGAGGCAGGGTGGGGGCCGTGCCTGGAAGGTGCTATGCCAGTCACTTTGCCACCCTTTCCTTTTATAGATTGGGGTGCAGACTCCCAGTGGTCACATGCCCATGGCCCTAAGCCTCACAGCTAAGACAGAGCTGAAACTCACCTCAGGCCTCCTGACTTGGGGTCCTGTAGGGATGCTGGAGACGGCTGGCAAACTCCTAGGCATCCTTCTGAGGCCTTCTTAGGGAGCGCCCCCTCCTGGATGCCTTCTCTGCTCTCTAGGCATGGGTGGGGTGGGTGCTTCCTGTTTTGAACCCCACAGAGGGTAGCTGGCCTTACTTACCAACCACCTTTCAGGTTCATTTAACCCCACACCGGAATCCTGGTATTGCTTCTGGACCCCGTGGTTACGTGAGGACAGGCTTCTGGATTTGTACCCATCTAGGTGTGACTCACCCTGGCTTAGTGCTGTCTCTAGGGAAGTCATTCCCCTCCCCCAGCCCCCATTGTGTGACTGTAAAATTGGGTTCCTTGTGTCATTTATGGCCCATTTTGTGTCACTGAGCCCCAGGTGTATTATTATTTACTTTATATATGTGTTTGTATCATCTCATTTTTTTTTTAAATGCCATGCACCCTTTAAAATAGCAGCTTTATTGAAATAGAGTTCATACACCAGTGTAACTCACCCTCTTAAAGACTTTAATTCAGTGGTTTTTAGGATAGTCACAGTTGCCCCACCATCACTACCATTTAATTCTAGAACATTTTCATCACCCCAAAAGGAAACCCTGGATCTCTCAATTCCTCTATCCTAGCGACTACTAATCTACTTTTCTGCCTATGGACTTGCCTGTGCTAGTCATTTCACACTCATGGATAACATACTAGGTAGCCTGTTATGACCGGTGCTTTGCACTTCGATACTGTTTCAAGGTCATCCACATGGTAATAGGCACCAGCACTTCACCCCTTGTTTTCTTCCTGAGAAGTTCAGCCTTTTAATGGCTGCATAGTATTCCAGTGTGTGGGCAGACCACATTTTATTTATCAAGTTAACAGTTGATGGGCATTTGGGTTATCTCCACTTCATGGCTGCTGTGAATAATACTATAAATATTTGTGTACAAGGTTTGGTACAGACATACATTTTATATTCTCTCAGATTTGTCCCTAAGAGTGGAATTGCTGGATCATATGATAATTCTATGTTTAACTTTTTGAGGGCCCGCACAACTATTTTCTAAGCAACTTCATATTTCACATTCTTACCAGCAGCATCTGAGGAATGTAGTCCCCTCATAAGCAGTCCTATCTTTGAAATCAATAACTCCAATCTGCTAGTTCTAAGTTATTTTCTAGTATACATGAATCAAGCACCTCATTTACAGACTCAGGAGCGTCCCGCAGGTTACCAGGTACATCTCTGGGGCCAGCACTTAGGAAAGAGCTGAAGCCAGTTGGGCGTCAGCCAAGGTTTGTATCTATATAATTCCTCCTGAAATGTTGACAAGCATTTGTGGAGGGCCTGTGCATGTCAGGTGTGGGCAGTGAGGAATCCAGGCTTTCACTCTAGGGTCTAGCTTCTTGGGAACCTGTGGAGAGGACGGAGGAAAGACGTGTACCCTGAACCCTCCACCCAGGCCAGGGGGGGCCTTCACAGCTAAGGATCTGTGGAGGCTAAGGAGACCCTGTGGGTTTCCTAGACTGCAACCCAAGGGGAAGACCTATCCTCCCATCCCAAAAGGCACTCTGGTCCAGGCTATACCCACATCCTGCCAGGACTCTCACACTCACTCTAAAGGCAGCTTCATCTGGTGGCCATGTGAGCCACTGCTTATTGCAAAAGATGCACCCCCAGACCTGAGCCCAGCAGTCTCCTCCTGTGAGCACCCGACATTCAGACACACAGACGTTGTCCCTCTGCTTGGGTACAGCCCTGTGCCTGGAGTCCTCACTGCCTTCTTTGAGGCTAGGCTGCCGACAAGAGTGCAGGCCAGCCCAGATCAGAGCAGAGTGTTTTCATGGAAAAGTGGAATGTCGTGAAGGTCATCCATTCTTACAGACGTTAGGCCTGTCATTTGCTGGTTTGAGAACTTGAAGCTGTATTGGTCTGTGCATCCTGTGTTCCTAACCACCAGCTTGTCCTACCTGGGCAGCTGTTGAGTGTTCTGGTGGATATATCCGGCCCCTCCTACTTTTATTCATGTAGGTACTTTTCCCTTTTAAAATCCTGGATTTTAAAGGATACGAGAGAAAGGGAGCCAGGGTGGAGGAGGCCAGGTATGGAACTGCCACTCTGAGCCTAGTGTACCCCTGCCAGGGAGCAGGTGCAGGCCATATCAGAACACTCCTAGCACCTTGGGATTGGGAAGTCATCAAAGTGCATTTATTGATGCGAAAAGTGCATTTATTTGTTGCTCAGTTTGTAGCAGAAGTGGTAGGTCAGATGTACCTGGCATAGGGGTGACATGATAGCCCCTGTGTCATCTTGGAAACTTGTCTGGGTAGCAGCACCTCCCAGCCCCCACACTTGCCCACTCTCCTGCCCCTGCAAGCCCCCTTGCTTTCTGCAGACACACATTCACTGTTTTCAGGGCCGCTTCAGAGACGTGTGTAGGATGCCTGCCCCTTCCCATGCCCCTCCTCCAGGCTCTGACCTAAAGAGGTTTTGTGGGAATGATTCATTCAGAGAGGCCTGAGAGCTGGGCCAAGCCCCAGAAATTGCAGGGAAGGACTGTGGAGGGCAGTGCCCATATGCCCTGGGGAGCGTCTGGTGCTGCGGCCTGGGGAGGAGCTTCACTTATCCTGCCTGCTCAGATGGCCAGGCAGCAAGGGGAGGGCCGCCAGCCAGTCTGCCAAGTGCATTTTCGCATGGAGCAGGCTTTTGACCCAGACTGCTGTGGCCAGGATGCGGCCTCTGATAGCTGAGGGCAAGGGCCTGCATTAGAATTTGACTGTTCAGCTTGGGGCTGTGTGTCTGGGGCCTTTGGCTGCCTTCACTATCTGCCACTTTTCTCATGTACACAATGGAGGTGCATACAGTGCCTCCCTCGTGGGGTTGTTGCGTGGAAGGGACAGTCAAGAGTCTATCCTGCTAATAGGCAAAATAAGGCCCCAAGCTCAGACAGGCTTTTTTGGAATTTTGAGCTTGTCCTTTTGTGAATCTCAACTTCCCCACCTGTCAAAGGCAGGTAGATATAACTAATATTGTTAGATATTAGATATAGATAAAACTAATGTTACAGGACAGACCCCACCCACCCAGCCCCCAACTCACCCCGGCAGTGTCAACCGTGCTTACTAGGTGGCAGGCAAAGTTCTGTGTACTGGATGTTCTGGAAGGCATTTCATTCTAACAACCCTGTAACACAGGCGCCAGAGGTGGCGTCATTTACACAAGGTCACCCAGTCACAGGATTTGAATCCAGAGTCTACATTCCCAATTACTATCTATCCCTTCTCAGTACCCATTTCAGCTTCTAGCATGTAGAAAATACCCAACAATGCCAGTTTTTCTTATGTAAGTATGATGTATTTTTACAGACTTATTTGATATTAGTATTAAGTGTTCCTCCCTTTCTCTGCCCCTCCTGGGTGGACAGAACAAACAGGCTGCTGGGCTTGTGAAGTCTGGAGTCCTCGCATGCCCTCCTCCCCACCCCCCACTCTTATGAGCAGTTGAGTATGGATAAGAGCTTGGAGGCAGCTGAGACCTGCCTCTCCCTCCAGATCCTTGTGTAACTCTGGGCCAAGGACTTCCCTCTTCCTCTCTAACCCAGTTTCCCCATCTGTGAGATGGCTGGTGTAAAAGCAGCTGCCGGACAAGGGCTTCCACCCACAAGACAGCTTTTGTTTAGGTCCTGTGGTGTTTTATTTTATTTTATTATTTTAAACATCTATTTATTTATGCATACAGAACTGGGGTATAGGACACAGATGCAGGGGCAGTGAGAGGATTCACCAGAGACAGAGCGGGGAGCAGAACAGGCAGATTGACGAAGTACACTGCTGAGGGGAGCAGTGGGTGGGTCAGGAGAGGTCTGCTGTGCCATGTGGGTCAGCTCCCTGGCTGGGAATCAAACTCGTGCTGAAGCAGCTTCAGATAGCCTTATAGCGCTGCATTTTAATCCGTTGCGCCACCAGGAAGGGCCTGTTGTTTTATTTTAAATTGAGCCAGAGTTCAAATATTACGAAAGTAATTCTAATTTTCACTTCTTTTGGAAACTCAGGAGCTGGGGCCAAGCTGCCATGGCCAGAAGCAACTTCTTGCGTGGCCTGGACTTTCCTGGTTGCTTGTGGGGTCCCCACCACACCCCATCATCACCTGATCTCTAAAGGCCTTCTGTCCTGCTATTGCTTTGCAGGGCTCTAAGGACACAGTGGACCTGCTTGGGTGTCCCTTGAACAAGTACTTCTAGTGCTTAGAAACAAATATTTTCTCAAAACTCTGGCTCCTGCTCAGGAGACCTTCCAGCTTCTTAGGAGATCGCAGGTGGTGGAGACCTCCTGATCCCTGCCCTCAAGGCTCACAACATACAAGGGGTTTGTACCCGTTCTACATTCTCCAGGTGGGGAGCTCTTTCTTCAGGCCCCAGGGTCCTTCCTTAATCTGGTTCAGATCCCCTTCTCACCCACAGTGGGGCATTTGGGGCCAGCTAAGACCCCTCTGTGGTGAGTTCTGGTGATTGTCTCTCTGTCACCACATGGCTGCATTATCTACACAGCTGCCAACACCCATTCCACATCCTTTCCTGTCCTTACAAGGTAGCAGGGGAACGTTGTTATTGACTACCCCATTTCCTGAAAACAGGCTACTAGACTGTGGAGTCACTTTCCTGAGGCCACACAGACCTGATTTGACAGTATCAGGTTTGGAACCTGCTTTGCCCAGATCCATTTTCTGCCCTTGGGCGTCATCCCTCCTTCCCAGCATGCTCAACTGTCTACCACTTGGTGCCATGCTCCCAGTGCCAGCACCGGGCCTGGGTGGTACTGGGCACTTGAGAACTATGCCTAATGAGGACACATAGCAGGTTCTCAGCTCGCTGCTGGTGTGTAGGACTTGAGAAGCCAACAGGTCCTGGTTTTCCTGGAATTTTAGGCATTAAACAGTAAAAGAGCAAACCAGATCTGGGACTTGAGGTGCTGACCAGAAAGTGGAATACAGCACTTCTCAAGCTTCTTACACGAATCCCCTGGGGAACTTGTTGAAGTGCAGATCCTGATTCAGGCAGCACCTATAACTGCATGTCTGCCTGCCTCCCAGGGGCCCTGTGTGCTGTGGAAGAGCACTCCTGCAGCACAGCACTGCTTAGATCAGAGGTAGCAGACTGGCCTGCCCCTCAGATCCGGCCCCTGCCTGGCTTTGTAAATAAAGTTTTACTAGAACTCAGTCACACTTGTATTTACATTTTGTCTCTAGCCGGTTTCACGCCCTAGAGGCAGATTTGAATAGTTCCAACAGCCACCATATGCTCCGCAAGCTGAAAATATTATCGTTTTACAGAAAGTCTGGCACCCCTGATCTCGTCATCTTTTGGGTTCCTTCACATTAGAATATTGTGGCTGGATAAGGGTAAGATGGTAATAAACATCGCGATTATCATGTTTACTAGTGTTAGTGTTGTAGCTTATGATGGGTACTTCGCGCTTTACATGTATTTTCATAGGTTATCTCTACCATAGATAACACTGTCCTCTCCATTTTATCAGCATGAACACAGATGAGGGCTGGGGGGGTGGGTGAGGGCAGAGAAAGCCCAGAAGTCTCATTCTTGTTGCACAGGAGCTTCTGTGCTTTCGCACAGAGTACAGAAGCCTTCTACATTGATTTCAGCCTGACCGAGGGCTTTTGTGTACCTTAGTTTCTGTATTTGTCTGTTCTCTCCTTTAGTTTACAAATTTCTTTGCAGTCCATGGTAGAAGTTGGGGGACATGCTGAGTGGAAAATGCAACACTAGTGCCCATATAAGATGCTAAGTGCTGTGGGTGGACACTGATCCAGGGTTGAGAGGCAATCAGGGAAGACTTCTTGGAGGAGAGGGTGCAAATAGGTGCCAGTAGGCATTAACTAGGTAGAGGGGGGCTGGAAGTTTTTTCCAGGGAGAGAAGAACTGTAAGTATAAAAGTTTGGCTATCTGGGACCTGGGGCTTTGTAGGTTTGGTAGTGTGTGGTGAAAGTTGGGGGTCAGCAGGAATCAAGGTACAAACCATCTTCAAGTGCTGGATTTCACCGTACAGAAAGTGCCTGTCCACCAAGTCTCCACTTGAGCTAACTCCTGTTTAACAAAGAGCAGACCCATTCTAGCAGTCCCCGGACTCCTTGGGCACATGGCAGCCTCTGAGAGGCCTAAGTGTTACAGGGTAACCCCATTATTAACATAAGGACTGCTTCCTTTGCTTTTATTTTTGAAGTTAATTTTAGCTAGGACATCTTTTATAATAGTTTCCTTTGAAAATGTGTTTGAACAATATTGAATCCGTTTCACAAAAATATTAAATAGGCGAAAAGAAAGAGGATGATGGACACAACCAAGGTCAGGAAGGTGGTCCTCAGCAGGTGGGAACTAGGGAGTCCCATGGCTGGAGGTGGGGCCTAGAAGAGGACCAGCTAGCAGCGATCTTGCTCTTATGCTTTGCTCCTTCCCCTGCCCCAGGAGCCTTCTGAGGGATCCGGATGGCTGCATTAGCTCAGGTGGATGCTGGTGTACTAGTAGGGTATCTTGGGGTACCCCAAGAGCCCAGGATCCTGTTCCAGAGCCTCTGCTCCCAGGCCTGCTTTTCCACTGCATCTCTGCTTTTGTCTTTCTTGCCTCCCATCCTGGTCTCTGTGTTCATGTCTTCTTTTTCCCTCATTTCTGTCTTTTTTCTGTCTCTCCGGCTTCGTCTTCACCTTGTTCCTGGTTCTGCCTGTCTCTGCCCCTCCACTTTTGACCTCGCCTGTCCTTAGTCCCTGGTCCCTGGTCCCTGGTGCCTATCTCCCAGCTCAGTCTCTCCCTGATTGTGGCTCTCCCTTTTCCCTCCCCCATTCACATTAGCATTACTTCCCCTTCCGCCTGTCCCCCTCCCCCCAGCACACCAGCCAGCACAGTTCTTCCTTTCTCTCATTAGAAACTCTCTGTCCCACTTCCTTTGGCTGTGAGTGACATCCTGCCTCAGAACCATCTGAACCCTTACGGAACCTGGGACTGAGCCAAGCAACTGCCCCACCCCCCAGACCCTCAAGGCGTGGGACACTGCTGTGCTGCTTGACCGTCCAGAGGTGGAGGAGACCTAATGGGACCACACTGTCGTCCAGGAAGCCACTCTCCTCTCGAGCCCCGTCCATGGCCCCGCCCTCAAGGCCCAGGCCCCGCCCTCTGGCGCCTGTACCGCAGGAGGAGGGGGGAAGCCTGAGTTGGCTGCAAGAAGCTGGAATGCAGCTTGAAGTTTGATTTGTCTGGGGCTCTCAGCAGTACTCTGTCACCAGGATGGGGGCAGGGGTGTTGGTTACTGTACCTCTAAGCACCCCAGCTCCTGAGAATGTTCTGTTTCCTGCGAGTTCCTTCAGGTCTTCCCTGGGAAGCAGGTTGGGGGGGTGGTGTCTCCTCCAACTTACAACCTTGATACCTTGATGTGTGTTTCCTGGAGGCTTCCAAAGCTGGGGGTGGGGCACCTAGGATGAGGAATTTCCCTTCTTGGTGAGAGTGTGGGTTTTGTACCCCCAAGCCTCTCGGTTTTACCAGTTAGTGCTGTGTGACCTTTGGTAATTTTCTGCAGTTTTTGAACTGTCAGCATCTTCATTGTAGAATGAGTCTGTCATCTTTTCCATCTAGGTTTTTGTGAGGGTTCAGTGGGACGTCATGCCACTAGTCTGAGGCACCTTCTGTGTGCCAGACTCTGTGCCAAGCACTGGGTATGCAGCAAAGCAGACTGCAGATGCCCTTGGGGAGCTGATGTTTTAGGTGACACGGGATGAATGTTCCCTGGAGCATCACAGGCATCAGCTCACTAGTTATGGGTTTGAGGTGCCCCACTATCTGCCACTTGCAAGCTGGAGAACCAGGAAGTGAGCAGAGTGATTCAGTTGGTGTCCGAAGGCAAGAACCAAAGGAAGCTGGTGGTGTAAGTCATGGTGCAGGTGTGAAGACCTGGGCTCCAGGAGCACCAGTGCCCATGGGCAGGAGAAAGTGGATGCTCTAGCTCAAGCCAAAAAAACGACAACACAGATTCACCCTTCCCACTTTTTGTTTGATTCAGGCCCTGAACTGCTTGGATGAAGCCTCTTCCCCCCTTCTTCCCATTCATGAGGGTGATCATTTACCTACTTTACAGATTCAGGTGCTAATCTCTTCCTGAAAGCACCCTCAGGTACCCAGAAATGTCCTACCATCCAGCTATCCAGGCTTCCCGCAGCCCAGCAGGTTGACACAAAAGGCAGTCACAGGAGCGTCTACATATGTGACGGTGCCTTGTCCTGCAGGCTGCGCTGAGGAGATAGCCATGGGACACGCTCTGTGCTGTGTTGTAAGTAAGAGGCCACTGGCAAGTGGTTGCTGCAATTACTGCTGTTATTATTGCTGTAATTATTAGGGAGAGGAGGCGGGAGGGAAGAGAGCTGGCGTGGAGAGGAGGTGGAGTGGCAGTAACGGGACAAGGACAAGGACTCATCTTCAGTCAAGTCCGGACATTGGCAGGCTGTGCTTCCCAGTGCCCTCAGGTGTGCCAGGTATTCTGCAGAGGGCCTCCCGGGCCACAGCAGCCTGCCCTGCAGGAGGCACTTCTGGCCTCCTCTTTACACACCTGGGAAATGAGATCATGGGGGAATTGTGCCATTTGTTTGAGGAAGTTAGTGGGGTTCCAACCAGGTTTCTTTTTTTTTTTTTTTAAAGATTTATTTGTGCATATATGATCTGGGGTACAAGCCAGTGGTGTTGGGGGTGGGGCATGGTGACAAGACTCACCAGAAAGAGTGGGGAGCAGATCAGACAGATGATGTACTGAACTGAAATCCACTGCTGAGGGGAGCAGTGGGGAGACAGGAGAGGTCTGCTGTGCCCTGTGGGTCACCTCCCTGGCCAGGGATCGAACTGGTGCTGCAGTAGCTGCCAGTAGCTTCATAGTGCTGCCCTTTAATAACTTGCACCGCCAGGAAGGCCCCCCAGCCAGGTTTGTTATGCTCCCCTCTGGAGACCCGGAGGGCTTCTCTAAGTGAGTGGTAGCAGGTGAGACAGTGCGGTTGGGGCCAGCTGGGAATGCCTAGAGTTCAAGCGCAAACCTCGAGGTGGAGCGCACAGCCTCCTGCTAGGGGCCCTGGTGGTTGGGGTGAACAGAGTGGGGGTTTTGCAGCTCATCTTCCCTTCTTACCAGTGTGCCCTGAAATTTCACCAGCGTGGGTAGGGCAGGAGCATTCCACCCCACCCCTTCTTGGTGGGGTCAGCTGGAGGGTAGCAGGTACCTGGTGGGGCTGGGCTTGAGGCAGGTAGTGACTGGTGCAGACTGACCTGTGGCTGGGAGCCCACACTCCGGATGGTAAGGCTGACCCGGGCCGGATGGTAAGGCTGACCCGGGCCTATGCGCCTTTCAATTGCTCCTTGTCACCTCTTCCCAGCTCTGCCCTGGGGAACAGCTCTACTTAGGACTTGGGACCCAGAGCCCAGACAAAGGGGTAAAGACGATGCCAGGAACTTGCATCTGCCTCCAGCCATTCATAGCTCACACACCACAATGCCTAGCAATACCTATGATTTGCGGGTTTCTGAGCAAACAGGTGCATCATTATCCTTCTGTTTTGATGTCAGTGAAAGCTCACCATAGCCTTCGAGGCAGGCCTTGAGAGGAGCCCTGACGTGGAAAGAAAGAGCCTTTTGAGTCAGACACACTTGAATTGGAATGCCAGCTGGCTGGTGTACAAGCTGCGAGGCCCAGAGGCCTTGGGCCGGCCACTTCTCAGCGCCTCAGTTCCCTCACCTGTAAAATAGGAATTAGGATCTAGGATCATGCCCACCTCTTGCTTGTCATGACGGTTATAGACAGGTTAGTGTCGTACTTGATGCTTAGCTGTTCACAGCAGCAGGATTATGTTCGCCAATTTTAAAGATGAAGAAAACGGCTCAAAGTTCAGGGACTCTTTCTCCCAGCACCTGCCCCTGATCCTGCCCCCAGTGATGTCAGGCAGTTCTGCAGAGGGAAATGCATCCCAGAACCTCTCAGAACCTCAGACCAGTTTTCTTTCAGGACGGTCTTTCATTCATGCCAGATTTAGCCCCCAAAAGACAGAACCATGAAGCAATGTCTCTCCCAGCTCGTGGGTTTCTCCCTTTGATTTTTTTAAGTGTCCTTGTTCTAAGTAGCTCTTGAAGCCTTTGAAATCCCTCCTCTTCTAACTGCTTCAAGAGCAAGAGAGAAGGGCAGCGTGTTTCCCTCTCCTGGGCTGCATTTGGCCAAGAGGGATGTGGGGGGCAAGGCTGGATTCCCAGGTACATGCTGTCTCAGAACCTGTTCTGCAAACTGCTCTTGACCCCTCCATGCAGCTCTTACCCCGCCCCTACTGATATGCTCAAAATATCACCAGGATGAAAGCCTAATGCTTCTTGGATGAACCGCAAGAAAAGACAGCCTGTCTTACCTGGGAACATCACATCCAGCACTTACTTGTTGCCTGCTTTGTTTCTGGCCAGGCCTTTGAAAACCCCCACAACAGAGAAGTGGAAGGTTATGCAATCCAAGAGGCTATGAACTATAGTTGAGGGCTGGAGGAGAGGAAGTTAGCCAAAGACTTCCTGAGCAAAAGACATCAGGCTACCCTCCTGACCTTTTTGTTAGGATATCCTAGAGTCAGCTTCCAATGTGAGAACCTTGAACCCATCATACCCTGGGAAGAGAAGCGAGGGTGGTTAATTTGTTTCGTTTCGCTGAGTCTCCAGATAAGACTTCAGAAGTTAATTTTCCTTGGTTTTGTTCTAACAAAAAAATTTTAAAATCATGCCTAGTCCTGGGAGAAAACCATTTGAATGGTAAGCATCCCGAAGTCAAAAAGAACCTACTATGCATCTGTATTAGTTGGCTGTGAACGGCAGAATCCTAACTCAAAATAACTTAAGGTGGAAAATGAAGGATTTTATGGTTCGGATAAATAGAGAATCCAAAACGCATGTGGCCTCGAGGTGAAGCTACAGCCAGGTGCTCCAGTGTGTCACGTCACTACCCCTTTGACTGTCTCGCAGATGGGCTTTCTTCTGTGGTGACTTCATTCTCAGGCAGGCTTTTCCAGTGACATCTTCAAGCATACATTCTGCAAATTTAGCCATCTTGACTTTAAGATAGCCGTTTCTCTTAATAATTCTTGCAAATCCTGTTCTTGTATCCTATTCCGTCACCTGGACTCATGTGTGTTCATCCATGAATATCTGTATCGTTCACTGGCCAGACCTCAGTCACTGGAGCTCAGCATAGTGTCCCCCCCCATTTTGGTCATAATGACTGATCCCAGAAGACCAGGTAGAGTATTCTCAGCAGGCAGGTCGACTGGTACCCACACCAGCGGTGAGGAAGAAATGAAAGGCAAAGGCCAGATTTCTGCCTGGAGGAAAGAGTGAAGGAGGCACTGCCATTAATTAAGTACTTAGGCTGCTCCAGTATGGATTAAGGGATCAAAGCACTGTTAGTTGCTCTCCTGATTTCACCTGTGAAGTGCAGCTTGGAGAGGTTAAGCAGCCTAAGTTGGAGAATTCAAACTTCCTGCAAAATCTTTTCTCTTTTCAACATTCCCTGACACCTTAGGAAATTTACTGCTCAGCAAAATAAGCTGAAAAATTAAAATAAGAATGCCTGTAGGTGTGTCTGCCTCTATATTAAAAATGGGGTAAGAAAGAAAAAAGACCTCAGCGCAGTAGGTCCCCACAGTTAAGTGTGGAGTTGAGGGGCAATGGCAAGCTATAGGCACAGCGGACATGAGACATGGGGGGGTGGTGTCTAGTCTGGGTATAGCTGCACAGTTTTCTAGAGAAGGTGATGCTTGAGTTAAGATGACAAGCCAAAATAAGATTGGGGAGACAGTATATACATACCTATTAGTGAGGACTCTTAATTTAATGTGGCTAGAGGCCAAATTCCCATGGAATTAAGAAAAAACATAAATTTACTGGCTCATGTAACCAAAAAGTTGAAGGCTAGGGATTGCTTGGCTGATCCAGGAGCCCAGCTAATGTCACGGCCTCCATCTCTTGCTCTCCCTTCTTGGGTTGGCTTCACAGTGGTGGCTGGAGGTGACCCCACACCTCCTGCCCTGTGCCCTGCTGTTTAGCCAGAAAGTCCCGCAGAAGTCTCTAGCTAACTTTATTGTCCGAAGTTGGTTCCTGTAGCCTAGCCGTCTCTGAACCAGCAGCGCAGCCTGGGAATGAAAGGAATGCATGTGTCTCTACATCTGGAGTTCAAGATAGTCAGAGTGTGGCGAGGAAGAGGGGTGTGTATCTCCCTCGGGGCTGATAGAAGTTCCACTTGCTTGAAGCACAGGGGTCTGATCTGAGGCCTGGTAAGCCTGTGAAGAATTGTATCGGAGGATAGTGGGGAGCCTTGTCTGAAAGTAGCGTTCCTTCTGGGAACAGGAGAAACAGGGTTACCAGGCAGGAGGCTGTGGGGAATTGGGGGCGAGGTGGGCCTGGGACCTGGGGAGGGGCAGCTGTTTGCAGTGACCCTGGGTCTCCCCACAGGGAAGCCAAGCTTAGGAGCTAGTGCACATGGTTAATGCAGCAAGCTGACCCTATAATCTTGTAAAACCAAAACCTTAAGTACTACCCCCTCAAAAAAACAAACACTAACTGGCATCTCCCACCCACCATCACCCCTGCAATTACCAGGTAGCAGTTGTAGGCCTGCTTTCTGTCTATGACTTTAACTACCGTCAGTGCCACAGCTAAGTGGACTCCTGCATACTTGTATCTCCTCGAGCTTAATGTCCGGAGGGGTCATCTAAGTCACCACACATGGCAGAACCCTCTCCCCTTTCAAGGCTGGTACTAGTCCATGGCGTGCAAACACATCCTTTGCTTCTCCATTCTCCATGGGATGGCCAGTGGGCAGCTTCGGCCTTTGACGCTTGTGCGTCTGCTGTGAACCTGGCTGTACAAATAGGTCGTCAGCTGTGTTCCAGTTCTTTTCGGTAGACACCCAGGAGCAGATTGTTGATCACCTGGTAATTCCCTGTTGAATTCTTTTGAGGAAGCTCTGTTTGGTTTCCCACAGTAACCGGCCCGTCATATATTGTCTCCAACAGCTCATGGGTTCTAATTTCCATACCTCCTTGTCTACTTGCTTATGCTTTTTACTCTTTTTTTTTTTAATTTAAAAAAATAATTAGTTATTAATTAGGGGCATGGGAGAGGGAGAATAGAGAGAGAGCAGAGCAGTGGGAAAGAAGATCACTAGCTACAGGTTTTAATAGTCGTCAACTGGGTGTGTGGGGACCCGCTGTAGTTTCTATTTGCATTTGCCTACTGATGGTTGAACTTCATCTCACATGCTTATTGGCCACATGTCAATCTATTTTCGAGAAATGACTATTCAAGGCCTTTGCCGTTTTTTCTGAATCCTGTTGTTTTTGCTGAATCCTTGGAGTTCTCTATGTATGCTGGATACTAATCCCTTAGCTCTATGTGATTTGCAAATATTTTCTCCCACTCAAGGGTTCCCTTTCTACTCCACACATAGTTCCTTTTGATGTACAACGTGTTTGAATGTTCGTGAAGTCCAGTTTGTTTTTTTTTTCTTTTGTTGCCTGTGCCTTTGGTGTCCTGCCCAAGCAATCGTGGGTGGCTCGGATGTGCAGGGGCGGTTGATGGAACTGGCTGGGCTTGGGTGGGTGGGGGAGAAGGAAAGGGGGAGCCAAGACTTTTGATCTGAGCACAATGAGCCACTACCAGTTACGGGTGGGAGGGAAAACCAGATTAGTTTTGGATGCGTTAAGTGTGAAGTACCAGCTCAGACTCAAGACTCCAGACTCAAGGCTCCAGATTCAAGTGCACCCCAGACAGTTTACACTCTAGTCTGGTACTGAAGAGAGGTATTTGGGCTAGACCTGACCATCCAGGAGTCTCTGCAGAAGAGGAACGCCAGGCTGGTAGGGACACACACAGAGTATGACCTCCCGCTCTCTGTGCCACCCTGGCCAGGTTTGGCCCAGGATAAGGAAAAAGCCCGAAACTTTCTTGATGTGAGGGGTGGCAGAGAGCAAGAGGAAAACAGCCAGACATTACCTCTTTGGCATCGGATCAGAAGCCGCCCCAGCCCGGCTGCTCGTTTATAGAGTGTGGGCTTGGGTGTGTATATGTGCCAGGACTGGAGGCTGCGACTCAATTCACCTTTATGTTCCGGGTGCCCGGCACCAAGCCTGACCCTGGGAGAGCACCTGCCAGTGGGTGTTGATGGAGCAAATGAATGGAGTCTGTGTGTTCCTCTGTAACCGACAGGAAAGGTTTATGGTGGGAAGACACCATTCCTCAGCGCTTGACAAAGTGTGGTTCTTTAAAGCGCTTTTCCCGAAGCCTACCCTGCATACATAGAGGGACACAGGTCCTAAGTGGGTATCTGTGAATGCCCAGCACCCACCCGCACGACACCTGTGCTTTCTCCAGTCATGCCCTCTGTAGACGTAAAAACATGCATGCATTCTCTTTTGTCTTGGCTTTCTCTGTGTTGTGGTATAAAGTTCTGGCTTGTTCTTTTTCATGGCTGTTTAGTATATATTGACTTATTTATCCATCCTCTTGTTAATGGACATTTGGGTGGTTTCCAGTTGGGAGCTATTACAGATAGTGCTGCCGGGAACGTTTCTATCCATGCCCTTTGGTGATAAGATAAATGCATTCTGATGGATAGATACTAAGTGGTGGAATTGCTGGAAGAAGGTGCGTGCTCATCTTTCATCTGCTATGCCAGAGTTTTCCAAAGGGATGGTGCTCGCTGCTCTTCCACCAGAGCAGGAAAGTTCTGGTGGCCTCACATCCTTGTTAACACTTGGTACTTTTTAAAGCCATTCATATATATAGCGGTCCCACATAGAACTTTAATTTGCATTTATGTCCTGATAGATAATGATATTGAGCAGCTTTTCATGGGTGCACCAGTGAAGTATCTCTTCTCACGTGCCTGTTTTTCTAATGAGTTCCCTGTCCTGTTGCATTGATTTCACGGAGCTCTTTAGAAGTCTGGATGCAGATAATCTGTTTGATAAATATATTGAAAATATCTTCTTCCATTTGTAACTCTTTTTGATCATTAAGAGGAGAAATCAGGAATCTTGAGCCTCAAAATCATTGACTTGATCATTGGGCAAGCCCTACGCCTATCTGAACCACAGTATCCTCTCTAAACCCTGCAGTATTTAGCTCAGTGCTTGGTGTACAAATGAAGCTGTGCCTGTCTTTAGCACCTCTGTGAGGGTGATAGCACCCTGAGTAAAATGGGCAAAACTAACCCGGTGGGGCTTTTCCACCGAAGTCACCCCAACTTCTTAGGTCAGCTCTGTAAATACCTGCTGGGCACCTGTTATATACCAGTCTCCAGACGAAGCATAGACAGTACAGCAGTGAACAAGACTGCTACCCTTGGGGGATGTCTCAGGGGTGCAGGGGGCTATGGGAGTCTGAGCCAGGCCAAGGCTTCCCAGAGGACTCCCAGGAAGAAGCAGACCTTGCGCTAGCGTACTGGGTGAGTCTCTTCGATTCCAGACAGGATTGGACGCCTGCTGTGCACCGGGCATTAGTTTCCAGCCAGGGGAGATTGTGCCCCGAGGGGACACTTACCCATACCTGGAGACATTTTTGGCTGTCACTACTGGGGCGGTGGGGGGGGGGGTGAAACCTAGTGGGCAGAGATCTCTACCCCATCCCATCACCATCATCACACAGTTAATGTGACCCAAGTGTCAACAGTGCCAAGGTTGAGAAACCTCGAGATGGACAGTTACCGTAGTGGGTGACATTGCAATATGGAGAATGAGCAAAGGAGCTGGAGTGTTGCCTTTCCAGAGGCTGTCAGGAAAGGATCACAAGGGAGGGCCTGGAGCTGAGTCTTGAATGATGGGATTGGTGGAATGTGGGACGCTGTGGGGGTCAAGAGCAGCCCAGTAAACTTGGACATGGGAGACTCTGTGTCCCAGGCAGAGATGACGCTGTGGGACCAGGCAGCGGGCGACCTCATCAGCTGTGTTCACGCGAGAGCCACAAGCCCCTGTAGCTGTTGAGCCTGTGAAGTGTGGTGAGGGCGGCTGAGAAACTGATACCTGTACTTGGTTCTGTTCTTGGAAAACTTTTCAGTCTGTATGGGCCAGTTTGGATATGTGATATACTTTTCTACTGTCAATTTTATGAACTCTTAATAGAGATTGGATATTTCCCCTGAAAATTTATCATCCAAATTGAGAGGGCCTGAAAGTAGAAGCTCCACCCCAGATTTCAAAGGCTTAGTGCTATGAGGGGGAGAAGCAAAGTAAAACCTCATCCTTGCTAATTTTACTCTCTGTGTTGATTTTTACTACAGTAATTTTAATGTTGACTTTGCTGGAGTTTTTATATTGGCTATTAATAGTATTTTAGTTCTTCTGGGTCAAATAAAATCTATAAAGTGCCATTTCGCCTTTTCTTTTTTACCTTTTTAATGTGGCGACTGGAAAACTAACCGCTGCACATGTCACTCACCTTGGGCTCATCTTGGCACTGTTGCCTCCCCTGCTTGGGGGGGCCTCTGCCTGAGATGGGGGGCAGCATGGTCAGGTTTCTGTGACAGCTGCACCTTCTTGCCACAGTGTTAAAAGAAGATTCCAGAGGGCAGACTGCTTAGTTTAGGAGGGTTGACTGCTACCGCAGAGAGAAGCCATGATGCTCCCAACAGGCAGTGTCCACTGCCCATCCGTGAGCAGGCCCAGAGGAAGGAGGAGCCTCTGGGGAGAGGCGGGCACAGCCCAGAACAGACTGACTCTTCCAAGAGAACTGACAGCTAAGAGTCAGCAGAGACACCAAGGCCGCTGCAGGTTTGCCTGCACCTGGAGTCACTGCCTCAGCCTCCTCTCACCTCACCCTGGCTGCCGCCTGCACCGCACTCAGGGGTACAGGCTTGATACTCCTCCACCTGCTGTCCAGCACTCCACCACTTACCTGCTGTGCAGTCTTGAGCAAGCGGCTTTCCCTTTTAGGGGCTGCCAGTTTGCGTGACCTCACCCATGTCGCACCGAGAGAGCTGGAGACAGCAGAGGTACCAGGGTGGCAGTCTTCCCGGGGTCTTTGGGAGTGACAGCATGGAGCCCTGGGGAGGGGGGGCACGCGGTACTCCCCAGTTTGCAGGAGGGCTCCCTATCTCTGATCTCTACATTGGGTCCCCACTTCACCGTTCTAGAAACAGGCTAAGTAGCTGCTGAGGGTCAGACCACTTGACAGGTAGAGTTCAGATGAGGAATGTTGATTTTGTCTAAGGCCGCTGTTCCTGTAGGTTTCTCAGTGTGCACTCAGACAGGGTGTGCACCTCTGTGAGCCTCTTTTCCCACCCGCTGAATGAGGAGGGCAGCAGCAGGGCCACAGCTGGCTGCTGGGAGGGGAGAGTAAGTTGAGTGAAGGGCACGGAGCAGCCCAAGGGGTTTCAGCCGGTGGCTGTTCTTTGTTGACTCCTCTGCCCGGTAAGCCCTCCAGACTCTGCAATGGCTGGTATGAACCCATTTTCCAGCCCTGCTTCTTGGGCTGCTTCTGAGCACCAGCATGGGTGAGCAGGAATTGGCATGAAACATGCCCAGAATGAGGCCAAATCCTAAAAGCCAGACCTGAGAGGGAACTTAAGAGGTTCTTGACCCCAGATTCTGGTTGTCTGGAAACCCCTTCAGCCACAGCGTGTCTGGAAACCCCTCCAGCCACAGCATATCTGGAGTGGGAGGAATTGGCAACTTGACACAAATAGTGAAGTCAGGCGATACAAGGTCAGTGCAGAAGTCCTGTAGGCTGCTGGGGGGAGGGTCTCTTGGTGGGTCCTTTCGCTATTTCTGCTGAAAGGTAAATATCGAGTCAGCTGACCCATTTTAGAACTGTCCTCAATTTCTCATGTGCATGGAAACTCCTGGCATCTGGTTAAAAGGCAGACTCTGATTCAGACTTCCAGGGCAGGACTAGCCAGCTTCCAGGAGACCCTGCTGGTGCAAGCCCCCTCGGACACCTCATGCCTGGACACAAAGAAGCATGATTCTTTGTGGTGGATCAAGATGAAGACCAGATCTGTCTGCTGGGAAGCCTTGGCGGAGTGAAGGGTGGGCCACCCCTGCCAGTGATGTTTTGGAGCAGTCTGTGAAAGGGCAGGGGAACCTGCAGGGCCTTGCACTGTGCGAGCCTCATCTTCCTCAGGGTGGAGCACCCCCGAGAGCCGGGGCTTTGCCTGTGTCACTGACTGATGTGGCTTTGTGCTAGAACACGGTTTGGCACACAGTAGGTGTTCAGGCAGTGCTCAGTGATGACAGAATGGTTGTGCTGACGTGGACAGCTCTTCCGGGCCTTGTGCAGCGTGAACCGAGCAAGTTTCTGAAGGGTAGTAGCGACCAAGGCTTCCCACTGTTGGCACTGCAGGCGTGGGGTAGGTGACTGTGGGGGCACTGATGTGGACATTGTAGGGTGGTTAGCAGCATCCCTCAGGTGACTGCTGGTTGTGGCAGCTAGGACTGTGTTTACACATTAGCTGTGGCCCCCCGCCAAGCGGCAAAATTGGCCTCCTTTGAGAACCCCTGGGGTGATAGGAGACTGCATTTGGGAGAGTGAGAGAGGCCTTCACTTGCATGATTTCCTTCAGGGGTGTTTTTCGTTCTAATCTCAGGGAAGGCAGGTGTGGGTGGCTCCACCCCAAGCTGAGTTGTGACTTCTTTGGAAAGAGGGAAGAAGATAGCACTGGAGATTTTGCTCCAAAGAGACTCTGTACACTTTCTCTGTTGTTTTAATGTGAAGATTGTATCTTTGACTTGAGTAGTGCACAAAGTTTTAAAACTGGGAGTGACATAAGGACCCGCTTCCAGGATTGTGAGGACTGAGCAGCCCTGACGCACTCGGCACTGTGCTTGGAGCAGGAGTGTGACCAGCCTCGGCTCATTCTGGCAGCCCGTGGGCAGACAGAAGCAGCTGTGGTCCTGTCACATGTGGGCATGCTGGGGCTCAGTGAGGGAGAGGGACTTGCCCAAGGACACACAGCAAAGTAGGTGGAAATCAGTCTTTTGACGTAGGGGCCATTTCTGCTCTGCCATCTGCTGCCAGAAATCTGGGCGTCCTGATCATCAACAGGTGGACTGACTGGGGGCTGCACCAGGTCCCTCAGCTTGTTGATTTCTTTGATGTTCGCCAGTCACCTGGCACCCAGGAAGCCATCAAGACTGGAAGTGGCTGGGGTGTAGCCCCAGGAATTGTCTGTTTCTGTTCAGTAGCACTGGGAGTTCTGCCAAGGCTCTAAGGCCTGAGGCAGTGGACATTAGCAGAGCTGGTCCTCGTGGGTGAGCCCTGGCTGCCAGCCCTGTGAAGCTTCTCCTGCTCAGACACCTCCATGGCTCTCTAGCACCCAAGTCTAAAGATTTCTGCTTACTGGGTTCGCATCCCATGCCACGCATAGCTTTCTCCACGGCACAGCCAGACTCCTAAGGGGAACAGCAATGGTGGGGGTGGAGCCCAGGGTACCTACTTTTTGCCAGATGTGAAAAGTACCAGGACTTTTCATGTGCTCCCTTATTTAATTCTGGCAAAAAGCTATGTGAGATACTGCAGGCCTGATTCTCATTTTACAGGTGAGAAAACTGATGCACACAGAGGTTAAATTATCTTGCCTAAGATCGCATAGCTCACGGCCCAGCCCCGGTCTGCAGCCTGCCTCCTGGCCAGACTTGTAGCGAGGAGGCCAGCCTACTGATCTTGTTGGGAGAATGTGCCAGCGTAATGCCAGCAGAGAGAGCACATTCTGGGGGTCTGGAGGGCCAGGCCAGGTCTGCAGCTCCCTGTCCACGCAGTGTGGCCTGGGCCGGAGTCCTGGCCAGCCTTCCTCCAAGGCTGATTCTAGGTCTCAAGGTCCCAAAGTTATGCAGCAAACAAGAAATCACCACAATTTCATCTCATTTTTCCTTTCCCTTCTTTTGTAGCATACCTTGAGAACTATCTAGCTTTTAATATATTTATAGGGAAATGTACTGATAGGTAATCTCTGTAGAATAAATAATATAAAAATTCAGAAAAAGGGAGGAAATTGAAGCTCCATTTAACATGTTAGTGTATACCTTTCTGGGGTATTTTCCAATGGGTGTCAGAATGGGATCAGATAACCTCTTTAATCACCTAACATCCCAGGGTAATGAATCTTCTTTTTTTTTTTTTTTTAAGATTTATTTATTTATTCATACAGAACTGGGGTACAGGCCAGAGGTGCAGAGGCAGTGAGAGGATTCACCAGAGACAGAGTGGGGATCAGAACAGGCAGATCACCGAAGTACACTGCTGAGGGGAGCAGCGGGCGGGTCAGGAGAGGTCTGCCACGCCATGTGGCCACCTCCGGGGCAGGCGGGAATCGAACTCATGCGGAAGTGGCTTTAGCTTCTCAGTGCTGTGCTTTAACCCGCTGCGCCACCAGGGAGGGCCCTCAATGAATCCTTTTTTAATGGTCATTCCAGGTCTGTTCTAGTTGGACTGTGGAATATTTGCTTAGAGTGTCTAACCAGAGACGATGATAAATCCTGTTGCCCTAAGAACTTCACTAACAGTTACCATAGCACCCCCCTGAGACAGGCAGTTGAGCTCCATTTTACAGACTAGGCTGTTGATGTTGACACACCACAGGGCCCTGGCGTGGCCCTGGCAGAGCTGGCTGTGTCCTCGCCGCTCCTGTGGCCTCCCGCCATGCCCTTAAGTGCAGGGCCACTGCTCTGTGCCTCTTCTCCCCTATCCTCACCACATCCTGTATCTTTGTGGCGCAGGCGAGCCAGTGCTGGCCGGAAAGTCGGGCAGACCAGTCAGGAAAAGCCACAGTGGTCTGCCGTTGCCAGATAAGTGGTCTTGGCCAGAGGAAAGGCGAGTGTTCTTGCTGTAGCAGCCCCCTCCGGCAGGCACCTGTCTGGGAATTTGCGGGGCCTTCTGGGGTAAAATCCAGACTCACTCAGCCGGGGGATTTCCTCAGGCCTCTAGGGTGCGCGTGGTCTGAGTAGGTCTGCTCCTCCAGGGTTTGCAGGGTGCCAGATGCCTTGCCACCTGCGTGGCTACTGAGCCGCTGAGGCCTATGAAGTGGGGGACACTGTTTAGAGAGGCTAAAGGCCTCGACCAGAATCACCTGTGAAGCTCACATTGGCAGAATTTGGGGTGTCGGGCTGAGTCATGTGCCCTTCAGAATGGGGGCTTAGCCTGACTCAGAGGCTGCTCCAGACACTTGGAGTATTGTATCTTATTCCCCCGCAGTGACCCGAGGAGGGGGTGCTGTTATTGTCCTCATTTTACAGATGAGAACACCTTTTGTACTTTTTACTTGTACTTCAAAATGTTAACCGTGAACTTCTTTTTCAGGTGAAATCTTACACAGAGTGCCAACTCAGGCGTCAGATCAGAAAAAGTTCTGGCAGTTGAAGTTCATGTGAAGCAGAGAGGGAGACAGAGTTCAATCTGCCCCTGGAAGTCAGGGCTGGGGAAACTGAGTCCCATTGAGGGAAGAGGCATGTCCTGGCTGCAGAGTGCTTTTCGGGGTCACTGGGGTAGAGCTGGCTTGCTCCTTGGCCTGGGCTGGGCACACTCCTCTCCGCTCTGCCTTTCTAGGCTGCCTGGTCCCTTCCCTTGCCCCAGAGGCCACAGATCCAGCATCACGGTCAGGGGCTGATGGTTTAGATGAAGACAGGACTAGGTGTGCCACCGCCTCTCAGGACAGTCGGGCAGGCGGGAGAGGTTCCCAGAGGTGGATGTCGTACCTCGGGAAATTGTTCATGTTTCCCCCCACAGTGGTTGTTTGAATGAAGACATTGGTGACTTGCAACAGGACAGATGACGCCAGCTTGATTTTAAGACCCTGAATTTTGGAGTCAGACATCAGTTTAAATCTTGGCCTTGTCCTTATCAGAGTGTGGCCCCAAAAGAGGTACTTAACTTCCTTGAGCCACGGATGCCTCAAATGTAAGATGGGACCTCGTGCCTCCCTGATCTGGTGGGAGCAGCAGATGGGGCCACGCTCACAAGGCCCCAGCCCGGTGCCAGCTGAGAGAGCGCACGCTGTCACGTCGCTGACAGTCCATGCGCTCTGTCCACACCCCATTTCACAGATGAGGAAAGGCCAGTGTCTCTCCTGGAGCAGCACAGGCAGGGAGTGGCGGAGAAGGACCTGCTGCATGTCTCCTGGCACCTGTCCGTGCGGTCTCCCGGTGTCACTACCTGTCTCAGTGGGTGCACCGTGTCTGTCCAAGGGAAAAAGAATGAAGTGCCTGTCGTTTGGGTTCAGTGTGTGGGCCGGTGATGTGTGTGTACACAGCCAGTAAGTGCTCGCTCCAAAGTAGAAAAAGTTGCAGTAGGATACCTTAGGGTGAGTGGAGACAGCAGCCCACAGGGAGTGGGGCTCTGTGTGGGCCCATTTCCACTACTTGGCAAAGATCCTTCGGCAGGCCCCTGATGCCAGGCTGTGGGGGTTGTCTGGGGCTCCCAAGCTCCCTGGCTCCTGGGTACAGTGTGAACAGAACCATGTAGACAGTGGTGAAGAAGTGGGGTGTGGTTTGCAGGATCCAGGGTTTGGTGAGGGCTGGAGGTACTCCAGGCAGGGGGGCTGAGATTAGGTGAGATCCTCAGCCCCAGTGCAGAAGGTAAGGGCTGCCTGAAGGCTCAGTGATGGAGACAAACATTTCAACACAAATTAAAAAAAAAATCAAAACTAATGGATACATTATGCTAGATGAAGGTAGTTACCAAACCACATTATTACCAAAGACCATGTTATTCCATTTATATGAAATATTCACAGCAGGCAAATCCATGGAGACAGAGTAGATCAGTGGTTGCCAGGGCCGGGCAGTGAAGGCTGCGTATGCCAGCTAAAGCTCAGGATCTCTCTTCCGGCTCCTGAAAATGTTCTATAATGGCTCACGATGATTATGTAACTCTGAACACACACAGGCCGTTGAGTGGGACCCTGCACGTAGGTATGATATGGGTCACATCCCATGAAAGCTACTACAGGAAACAAATCGGGATCAGTACAGAAAGATCCATGATGACGCGTGTCAACACTCACAGACAGGGTCCGTGTTACTGATTTTTTCCCTCCTGCCTCAGGCTCTAAAACCTCAGAGCATTATTTACTCTGTTTAAAATGTAATGTTTTGCTCATCAAGGAGCTCTTTGACTTCATTTTAAAAGTGTTGCATTAAGAGATGATTGCTCTTGCCTGCTGAATTTTGGGGCATTCCCTTCAATTTTGCGCTCAGGTACATGTCTCTCTTGCCTCACCTTTGTCCCCAGAAACCTCTTGCTCTGCATTGGGTGTCTGAGTGCTCCTCACCACTCTGCTTCCTCCAGTGTGTCTGCTGGTGAATGTAGCCAGCAAGGCCCACCCTGAAAGACTGAGTTGCTCCCCAACATGAGGATAACACAGGCTTTCTCTCCATGTCAATCCCCCCTTCTCCCACCAGTCTCCCTTGGGTGGCTCCCTGGGACCTCTTACCCCACCCCCTGGCCTCATCTTCTAGCCACCTACCCAGAAGGCCTGTGTCCACTTCTCCATGGCCCCACCCACCAGCCTAGTGTGACTCCAGATTGCTTCCTTGACATTCAGGCCTGCCAAGGCCCTGTGATGTCTTTCCTCACTGCCTTGCCCACCATTGCTGACTGCCAGCCTGTCACTATTGAAGAGCTGCAGTGTGCCAACTGCTGCCCTGTGTTCTCACAGTGAAGCCTCAATCTCCCCGCACCCTCACAGAGCCTCGCTAGTGAGCATGGCTGGGCCTACTGTACAGATGAGGAAACTGGCGCCCAGCGAGAAGAGAAGGCCCCTCCTGGGTCTGGCGCAGAGGCAGGTGCACACCCAGGCTGGCCTGAGCCTCCCCTCGCCCGCAGCTGACGGCAGGGCTGCCGAGCCGAGTTCTGTACAGTGCTTGGGCCAAGGTCGCGTGCAGGCGTGGGTGCCAATGTAGGTGCATCCCATGCTTTCTTTCATCATTGCTTTACTGTCTCCTATTTTTAAAAATTAAAATCAAAGCACCCAAGCCACCCTCCAGATGATGCTGTCAAGCTCTTCTTTGATCATCTTTATTTCACGGTGTTCAGAAGAAATGGCGCAGGAAAGGGGGTGAATGGGATCGTAGGCCTCTCCTCAGACAGGCAAAGCCCTCCCGCTCCTGATACCAGATCTTAGGTATTTGGAAAAAGGAATGACGTCTTCATTGACTTTTTATTTATTTATTTATTTTTTGGGCATTGACTCCTGATTTAACATTTCTTCCAGGTGTGAATATAAGTGACAAACACAGTCGTGATAGTGCAGCTGGACCTTGGTCACCAATAGAAAACACATATACTTTTATCATAGTTGCTGTGGGTATCTCTGTTCGTCACTGCATGCAAAGTATGGTCATTAACTCCCTCCATTTTGTAATCTATTGCTTTGATAAGGGAGCTCAAAGGTTACTACATGGATGGACCCTTCTTCCTCCCTACTTCCTAGCCAGATTTCACCATAATTGGTGTCCTTATAACCCTTTGTATTTCATTCCACCAGAAACACTTCTGGGAAAGAGGTTCACTGGTTTTTTTTTTACCAGGCAGTGGAAGGTTCTGTTCCTGACACTGCTCTGTGACCAGCTTCATGAGTAGAGGTGACCACATCCCCATCTGCTCTCTGTGTGCACCCTGGAGGGAGAGGGGCTTTTGGAGCAGCCAGGGGTTGAGGGTGCTGAGGGGAGGCGCGTAGAGGTGGTGGTGGATGCAGGAAGCTCTTTGTGGGGTGGAGAGTGTGAAGGCATCATTGATGCCTCACTGCAGCCTGGCTAAATCGTGCCATTTCACACTTATCCTGGAGGGGAGGCGGGTGTGGCCTGAGAGAAGACCTTGACTTGAGGTCCGGTGGCTGTCGATGGCCCCGCCCAGAATCTCCAGGGACAGTTGTTTCTTGGCGTGCACCCTTGACCCTCACACCTTGTAACCAATATGCTCCCCTTCCCCAGTCTGGATGGCGCCCAGAAATAGTCCTCTGCTGTTGCATTCAGTGCCCTCCGTGCTGCTTTCCCAGAACAGAGAAGGGGCAACATTTGGTGAAATGCAGATTCCAAGGCTCCCTCACAACACTTCCGAATCAGAATATCCAGGTGATTCTGCCTCACTTTAAAGTGAAGAAATAACAGTGAATCTGTGACAAAGCACCCAGGTGCTTTATTATCATTTCATTTATGTCATTCTGCTGTTTGCATCTTACTCATAAGGAATCACACCAAGAAGGCAGATAACCCTTGCCCCCCAGGACTACATTGCTAGTAATCAGAAGGACCAGAGCCTGAAGCCTCGCAGTGCTCATTCTCTTAGTGCACGCCTGTGTGTGCGTGCTTGTGTTAGGAAACCTTGGCCTCTGTAAAGTTAACCTGGTGCTTTCCTGTTTGTTTCCAAGGCAGGGCCCCATATGTTCCCAATCAGGAAGCCCAGTGCAGGCTCCTGGGCCAGGCTGAGAGACGGGGAGGTGGACTCTGAGCGAGTCACTGTCCTGATCAGCTACAAGACCTTGGACAGATGTTTCTCCATTTGCATTCTGGGGATGGGAGGGGAGGAGGGTGGGGCTTGGGTTCCAAGTTGGGTTCAGGTTACTATCTGTGTGATCTCATTTCTCCTCTCTGAGCCTTGGCTTCCCTCTGTAAAATGAGACTAATTATAGTGCGAGGCCTCCCTTCCCTCCCATTGATGTTACAGGCAAAATGTAGAGGTGCCAGGCACACCCAAGTCTGCCTGCTTATGTCTTTAGGCCAGATGACTCCGTGTGCACCCTTTCGTTTTTTAATCAACTGTTTGTGTTTCTAAGTGCTGCATTTTCCTCTCCTCAACTACATGCTGACCCCTGAGTGGTCTCACTGGCCCTTCTGAGTTGGTTCCCAGAACCAAAATATACCTAGCTTTCACTTCAATTCACTGCCTTTGATTTGCTTGTCCACATCTGATACTACCTTATTATCATCTAGCCTGGGGGTGGCAAACGGTGGCCTGTCGGACAAGTCTGTTTGTAAATAATCATACTGGGGCACAGCCAGATGCGTAGGCTAGTGAGGCTTTTATGCTACAAAGGCAGATTTGAGCAGTTGCAAGAGAGACCATCTGACCCACACATGGACTTTCTGGCCCTTCACGGGGACGTTTGCTAAGCCGTCTCCCCCAGCCCGGCTTTGTGGTCCAGGTGTCCTTGCATCTTGGCCCATGTGCTGTGGTGCCAGTGACTGTGGTGCTCAGTGCTGCCTACCACTTGGCATGTTGCCTTCGTGCCAGGCTTGCTGAAAGTTTTGTCATCCTGCTGATTATGCTCCAGATGCCAAGAGCGCGGAAGCTCAGGGCTGCCCCAAATTCAGCCAGGGCATCAGTCTCTGAGTGGGATAACCAGGATGGGACCCCAGTCATCACTTCCCACTGCTTGCTTGCGCCGAGCAGATGCTAAACTGGGTGTCAGAGAGGGAGGCAGAACACCGCGGTGGGGGGTGCTGCTGTGATTATTTTAGGTAAAATGTAAAGCTAGTGAGGAAGGAATCCTGGGTCTAAGGTTGTAGGCTGTGGAGAGAGGGAGAGGGGGAGGAGAGAGGGAGGGAGAAATTGAGTTTGACTTGGCTTTGGGCAGGTGACCCCACCTTTCTGAGCCCCAGTAAATGGGTGGTCAATAAGGGAAAGTGACAGGGGACAATGGGAGGCATGCGAGGCAAAACTGAGTGAATGCAAAACGCTTGCTCAGCCCCTGGCACAGGCTAAGTGCACAATAAGCCCAGCTGGCATTTTGAAGGCAGCATGGCAGCCCCGTCTTCCTCTTGTACCATTCCATGCGTATTGTATGCTCAAGCTATGTCCAGAGCCTTGGAATTATGCTCTTTCTTCTCCCTCTACCCCCACTAAACCTGGCAAAGCTTTCCTTGGCTGGCATGCCTCTGAAGTTGGTTGGAGCCTGTAATCCCCAGGGACCCTGCTAAGACTCACCCAGCCTGTACTGGAGGGTTTGGCTTGGGGGAGGTGAGGCCAGTGGGGCCCAGTGGGGTATGGTGGCCATGGTGATGGAATGTTTGGGGGCTGGTTCCCATGAGGAGGCATGGCTGATGGTGGAGTTTGGGCATATGGGCACATGGGCACTGGGCACCCCTCCAAGGCCATTCTGTAAGTGCCTCCTTAGCTGGCTTCCTGTGCTCTAGTCCTTCCCCTTTCCTGGGAACCTCTTGATGTACTTGGAGAAATTAGAAATCAGTGGGGGCTCAGTGTAAATGTCTCCTCCTTCACTGCCTCTTATAGGGCAGCTTCCACCACAGGCGTTTCCTCCAAGCATTGATCATGTGCAGTTTTATCAAATGCTGTTCTCCTTGGTCCCTGCGGTCAGGGGCCTTTGTGTTCTGCTCTCCAGGTGTCCCAGTATCTTGATCCATGCCTGGCATGTAATAGAAATTTAATAAACACTGGTGGAATAAGCGAATCTGGGACCAGGGGGAATCTTGAATATTGAATCACTCTCTTCCCTTTCCCTCCCAGTGGTCATTCAGGGTAGCCCATGCGGCAGTAGAAAGAGAAAGCAAAGTCCCCTCCCAGCCACTTCTGCTGCCCCTACTTTAGAAGAACACCGACATAATTCTAAGGATGCATTTGAGAACAGAGCCTCGTACTAGTTTTCTGTGACTTTTGCCAGCCAGCTTCAAGTTTCTTATCTATCAAGTGGGGTTAAAAATCCCCAGTTTAAGGGGAAAAAAAAAAATTCCCACCTTAAAAGGTCCTTTGAAGGTAAAATTGGAAGCAAAAGCCAACATGTAAATATCACTTGCTATGTGCCAGGTTCTGTTCTAACATGTTCTCACTATGTACACCTCCTTGAACATTCCCATATGATCAGTCCCTTGTTTGAACTCCCTCTTTTCAAGGGCCCAGGTGCTATGAATACATGGGAATTTCCTGTGAGATGTAATCATCTCCAATGGAGGAGGAAACAGGCTCAGAGAAGTTAAGTGACTTGCCAAGGTCACACAGCAAGTAACAAGTAGGGAAAGGACTATTAGTCTGGTCCCATACTTTGGCTGGCATGTAATGCAAAAGATACTAGCTGTCTTATTTTAATATATGCAAAGACAGTATGAACATCACAAAAATTATGATTTTAGGAGACAAATATCCCCCAAACACCATTCTGGTGGCATTTGGAATTTACTTTCTTCTTGTCTTTTTCTTACCTGTGATTGTGTTTTCTGGTTGATTTAGTTGACTTGGCTATTTTGGCTTTTGATACAGTCATGTTTGCCCTTTACCTGCATGGACCTCATCTTCTGTCTGTTACATAAATTGGAGAACCAGGACTTCCACCCCACTATTGGGCTGTTGTGAGGATGAAATGAATGGGACATTCTGCCCTTCCTCTGGTGTTAAATTTGTAGGTGCTTAATAAATGCTGATGTTCTACATCAGTAAGAGGAAGGGATTAAAAAAAAATATATGATCCTATCCATAGATTCAGAGGAAGCATTTGACAAGATATACCACCCATTTATGATAAAATTTATGATTTTATAGATTTATAATAGATTTATGATAAAAATCTCTGAGCCAAATAGTTATAGAAGGAATATACTTCAATATAGCAAAGTCCATATGCTACAGATCCACAGCCAATATCATACTCAATGGTGATAAACTGAGACCTTCTCCTTTAACATCAGGGATAAGACAAGGATGTTCACTTTCACCACTTTAATTTAGTACTGGACATCTTAGTGAGAGCAATTAGACAACAATTTGATTAGCTTTGATCAGAAATTTGATTAGAAAAGAAGTAAAATTACCATTATTTGCATATTATATATATATATATATATATATATTCCTGAAGATCCACTAGAATCTGTTAGAAACAACAAATGAGTACAATAAAGTAATAGGCTACAAATTTAATACAAAAAAGCCCTGTTATATTACATATGCAAATAGCAAGTGAGAAGGAAAATAAACTGAGAATGCAATCCCATCTATAATCTCAACAAAAGGAGTTGAATACCTAGAAGCAAATTTAACAAAGGAGGTGAAAGATTTGCACAATAAGGAAAGCTAATAAGACAATTAAAATATATAGACAAAACAGAGATGGGAAAATATCCCATATTCATAGATGAGGAGAATGAATTTAGTCAAAATGATCATTCTGTCTAGAGCAATATACAGAATCAATACACTTTTTTTTCTTTTTTTTTTATTTTACAAAAGTTTATTTTTACATCATTTTGTACATTTTTTTTTCCATCTCAATTGTAATCCCCGCGGGTTTCCCATCACCAA